>NC_041396.2:55960686-56656936 GCF_900747795.2 Erpetoichthys calabaricus | reverse complement strand
AGCCTGTTGAGGAGGGAATAGAATAGCAGACTGCTTGCTGCTTGTGCTGATCGACACATTTACAAAACAAAAGACATTGATGGAGAGGTGCGAAGGGATTTAAGGTGGGCCGGGATTATGAGTTTTTTCGTAGGCTTCAGGGATTCTACTGTTAATGAAATAAAAATAGCCATAACTCGAGACAAAACTGAACATCACGAGAGGTAGCAAGATAAAAAACAATATATTCCACAAAGCCTAAGCCAAATTGGAATAAGCAAATCAAAGTTGAAGAATAACTGCAGAAATCTTCAACATCAATAACACTAGAGTTTGACATTCAGCCTTTATGCCATTGAAATAATTACAACATTTGTTGCACACTCCTGGATGTCTTGACTAGCATTAGCCTAGCAACCCTGCACTACAAACAGCAAATGACAACCAATAATAAAAAACAAAATTTGCACCATGGGAAGACATATTTCAAAATAACGTCTTCAAAAATGTCCTACATCAGTGTTTCTCAGCCTTTCTGGTGTCATGACCCGGTTTTTTCTCATGGTAGTGTCTTTGCAATCCATCAAGAAGAGGATGGTCCTCATTAGGGAATTGAGTGTGATTGCCAGCGCTTTCCTTCTTGGTGAATTGAACTTAATCATCAGAGCGCTCCCCCTTGGTGAATCGTGGGCAATTGTCAGACCAGTACAGACTGAGCGCGGGTGTTGTAACAGCATTCAAACCAGTGCACGACCCACTGCGACATACTTCAAAACCCACTGTGACCCACTACCATTATAAACAACAGCAACTCACACTGCCAGCAGCCCACGACAAACTCAGTGGTTGAGAAACACAGTTATAACTCAAAAAAAAAAAATAGACCATTAAATTCTTTGAAACACCCCAAAATGCTTCCTCTAATATTTGTGGAGGCCAACAAATAAATAAATACCAAAATGTATGACAACATGAATCTGTAATTAAAAATTCATGATAAATATTTTAGATCACATTTTTCATTTTTGTAATATGTTGTTATGTCTTTATATTGATCGTCTTCTTCATCAGTCTTCATCTTCATCATCTATAATGGCACTGTGTAATTCTAATCAATTCTCCACAAAAATGGGGTTGCAGCTATCGAGTCTTCAGTTACGGTTGTCCAAGGGTGATTGAACATCAGTAGATGAGCTACTTTTAGGATGTCTTGGTTCCTATTTAATACAAGTTGATAACGTGAGAATTTCTATGGAAAGAAACACGGTCATCACAGCATAGGACGTGTTTGTAATTGATACCATTTGATCAGCCTTAACACTTGCCTTATGTTGAGTATGTCATTTATATCCTTGAATATGGCTTACATGTGCATTTGACATTATCCATTAATCAATCACTTTTCATTCTGTGCTCTCATCACGAAGTGCTGTAAATGGCTATCAAGATCACAACAGAGAATAACAATCGCAGAAGACGTTGATTTTTAAGTATTCTTTTGGAAGACTTAATAAAGAAAAATACAGTTAATAATACAGGCTTCATAAACTGTTACGAAAGGTCTTGCCTACTTAAATACAAATTAATCGTAACTTTGGGCCTTTGGACATCAGTAACATATGTCAAGCTGGGTGACCATGAAGTCTAAAGTCAGAATATAACATATAGATAAATAAAAGGTAGACAGAAATAAAGAAATAGTGGAGTAGGGTGAAAAAAGAGTTTAGCAATAATTTGAGATTGATTGTACAGTAATTTCAATTTTCATAATAGGTTTATAGCTTTAAAGCAGCTGTGAATAGTAGTATACAATATGAGTGGGCCAGTGACTTCAGCTTATAGTGAAGAAAGAAACTGCTACAGTAAGGCAACATTACATAAGCATCTCTTCCATACATTTACTGAACCTTCTTAATTCAACTTTAGGATTGCAAGGGATCGTAAACTATCCTGGCAGCACCAGCTACAAGGTGGGAAAGAATCCTAAAGTGATGTCATCATCACAGGTCACAGTCACTCCAAATGGCACAATTTAGAGTTGTCTCTTTAAAGTAAACCTAATCTTTGAGTTTTTGAAATATCCAGAGTAAAACCTACTGTATATGGACATACAGTAGCATCAAACCTAGCTTCCTGAAGCTGTAAATTAGTGGCCTTAACCAGTGCCCCATCTGTCAGGTAAACAGTGTCACGCTGAAGCCAGACATGTAATATCTGGAGACAGTAATGAGTGAATTTTGATTAAATCTGGTTGGGATCAATTAGACAGCTCATTGAATGTCACATTTCTAAACCAATCCAATACTTCATGAAGGCACTGCCTAAAACAGAGGCAGTGATTTAAACTGCAAAGAGCAATGATGTTCAACTTAACCCAGTCCACCAGAGAGAAGGTTTCTGATTATGATAAGCTGTCTACAGACAAAACAATCTCTTAACAAAACCCTGTTAAACATATACATGTGTGTTGCATGTGTGGAAAGCAAACTACAAGTGTTAAACATAAGCATAACTTGTTGAACGGAAAAACAATTTCCGTAAAATCAGGTTATCCATTGACATTCAAAAACATCAATAGAGTATCAGTAAACTTGAACAGATGCCATGTGTTCTCTATTGAGTGTTACAACGACATTGTAGGAGTCAATGAAAGCTTGAAGGAATTGTCAGCTATATTCATGAAAATATGAACTGCAAAATAGGCATTTGAAGTAAAAGGTGTGTCACACCCTGTCAAAAAGACTACCATTAAGAGAGCTGAAAATGATGTGCCACAGGAGATATAAATTTCATTACTTAAAACAACTGATTCCACAAATTTGCCAAAGGACACCAGTAAAAATCAGGCTGCAGAGCATCCACCTTCTGACTGCAAATCTAAACGAGTAACTAAAGGAAGTTAACTGGAAAGCAAACATGCCAAGCCAGAATATAGCCATGGCATTTTAACATGCAGACTATCCATAGGCCACAATGCTTATCTGCTGTTTTATTTGCTGTTGTTATACCATATAGTGATGTAATAGTCAAATTACAGAAGGATATTGTCGATAGAAGTACGTCTCAAATGCGTGGTGTAGAACCACCCAGGCTGGCAAGACCACCTGAACCCAACACAGACAAGCTTGGGACACAAGTTCAAGGCACACACATTGTGTTTTATTTTCTTTTTACCTCATGGGAAACGCCTTCCCCGTTTCCCACAAGTACAACACAGTCCCAGCACAAGCACAGCACAAACACAATACTCTTCTCTCTCTTTCTCTTCTTCTCCACTCCTCTGGTCAAGCTTCATGTTCCTCCTCCCGACTCTGGCTACCGGAGTAGTGGCTTGCTTGATGACTCATTTGATGACAACACTTCCAGGTGTTTTGGAAGCATTGCCCAAAAGGACTCAGCAGATCCTGCTGCAGCACCCCCTGACGGTGCCCGCAGATCCCAACAGGGCTGCACCAAACTCCAACTCCCATGAAGCCCTGCGGGAGTCTGAGGCACCACTGCAACCGTGGGGGTCTGCCATCTAGTGTCACGTGGGTGGTAATGGTCTGACCACACTTGTTTCCAGTGTGGAGGTGTCCTGGAGGTAACTGAATGGATAACAGCAATTTTAGCTTTTTATATTCTCTCAGCATCAAGTCTTTTGTTTCATTTCTTTTGCTATCTCCATGAAATCCTGGAAGTTCAAAAAACATGGACTACAGAAATTGGGAGCCCGTTTTTTTGGAAGAAGCCCTATTGGTGTAGTATTTACCCAGCAGTTTAAAACAAACTTTTTAAATGGTTGTCCCCAGACGTGTATTCTCATTTGAGAATCTCACCTGGCCCTGTGAGACAAGGTAAACAGTGATATATGCAGTATATATACAGTATACAGTATTATGATTAGCTTTTCTTGTCTTGTCCTATGACTGATCTAATTTAAAAAAAAAACCAAAAAAACAACGTACTGGATTGTCCCTATACTGTAGTAATTAGCTCTGCTGCCTCTAAGATACTGCATTTTGGGCTTGAATCCAGCACCCAATTGCTGTCAACACAGAGTTAATGCTTTTCCTATGTCTTTTATGTGGGTATTCTGGGTTTCCTCCTACATCTCTAAAGCCATGCATTTTAGACTAACTGACAACCATCTGTGAATGTGAATGTGAGTGAGGGTGTCGGTGGGTCCTGTGATAGACTGGTCCGCATCTTGGACTGTTTTCTACCTTGAACCCAGCACTGGTGGGATAGGCTCCAGCAGAATGCAATCCATAACTGGGTTAAGCAGGTTACGTTATTGTATAAAATTGTTCAGTAGACTGTATGTATCTCCTTGTAACAGTAAAATGGATAAGTGAGATAGAATATGGATAGATGGATACATTTATTTGTGAACTGAAAAAGTTAATGCAAGTTGATCCTCCTCTGTAAACCAGCAGAAGATCTAAATTACTTTTTTTTTGCCTTATAATATCTGGAGGGCATGGAGTATTGGCAAAAAGTAAGAAAATATGTAAGTAAATAATTCACCATTTGAAAGGTGCCTGGATAATTTACAAAATCCACACTGAACTGAATGCAATGTGTGTTAGTGAAAGGTAAATTTGTGGATTAAAGAGGATTACTAAGAAAAGCAACTTAAAACAGAACACACCCAATGAACTCCTATAAAGAAAGGCACACCAACAGCAGCTCACATCAACTATAACGAAGCCACTAACATAAAGGACAATCACACTTACATGTTGGAGAAATGAAAAGTAACAACAAAATAGTTGACAACAAGTGAGAAATTCTAGATCTAAGAAAAATATATTTTTGAAGCTAAGATGTCTACTGGGGTGAAAAGGGTGAGATGATTTCCTAGCTTAAATCTGCCCGTGATAAAAAAGAAGACAGCGGGAATTTACATGTCAGACCCGCTGTCTGTTATACTCACCTAACAGGTCAGAGTGGATCTTACTGCATGAACAGTCAAGAAATGTTAAGGAAAAACAGTCCTAAAGTAACAAAAAGAGAATCCAGTTGCAAACTTGTAGAGACGCATCAGCTCTCTAAAGATCCCAGGTGCTGTTTAGAGCCATAGAAGGAGTTCCAACCGTTTATCCCTCAATTTCCTGATTGTGGGGAGCTGGGAACTTACAGCAACAGGTTAGAGTCATGAAACAAAACCAGAATGAAATGCACATACTGGGTCAGTTTAGAGATGCCAGTTAACCTAACAAGAACTTTGTAAGGAATCCAGAAAAAATTCTGGGTGAACACCCTGTGAAGGTATAGAGGAACTGCACCCATGTCCCTGCAGTAACTCTAATCGCTGCACAATTAGAATGAAGAAGAGTTATAAGACAATATACTAAAATCACTAAAGTTTATAATATTCATGAAATAGAAAGACCATCTAGCTTAATGCAGCAAAATACAACTTATTTAAAAAAATTCTACCTGCATATTGTGACTCAATGTATTGAAAGGTCTAAAATGCACTTTTAGTTTCTTTCTTAAGCATGCGATTCACAATCCTGTATTTTTAATTCACAACCATTTAAATTCCTTATTTTAAGATTCCTACATAAATAAAGGAAGAAAATACTGAAACACATGCTGCTCAACCCTAAAGAGTGCCCCATTTGTAATTGTAGTCTCTGTCATTCACTACTTGGAACTGTCTAAAACACTGTTTTCTAGAGATTTTTGAATTGAAATGTGGATTTTAGAAGATGGTGCAGTTAAAAAGAGTCTAAGGGGACCCCCAGCATAGTTCCTATTATCCACCATTCTTATTCATGTTCTTATTTCATTGCTCATTAAGCTATAAGGGGGTCACTGGTGCACTTTCCTACTTTGAAGATTTCCGTCCTAGGAAGCTTTACCAGCCAGTGCTGTCATTTGCCCTAGGAATGCTGACTCTTAATTGTGAAGTTACTTTGTTGTTTTTAAATTAGATCTATCCGAAAAGCTTATTCATTTATTATTATTTTTTTGTCTGAAGAACGTTTGTAGTAGCCACCATTTTCAAGCGAGTCTCAAATTGTTTTAAAAGGCCGCTATTCAGTGTGGTCACAATTACACTTAATTCTAAATCCATTCCTCCTGCCTGCCACTTTCTCATGTAAGAATGTAGAAAATGCACCCAGCCGGGTTGGTTCAAGGCTCTCAGTATCTGCTGCCCTTGGTCTCCTCCAGGCAAATGCATACTTCAGCTGATTACATGCTCCTGCTTTAAAAGGCAGCATTTTGATTCTCACCACCTTGCAGCTTAATTTATGGTCCTTACTGTGGATTCCAGTTTCATGTTCTGAGGACTGGAGGAGGGGGTGAAGGAACAATAAGATAAAATGCGAGAACAGCTGGCCATAAGCTGTTTTACAGGCGTCCTTATAAATCGAGTGGATACACTTGGTGACATATTCAGTTTCATTAGTGGAAAGGAGGAAGGAGTTTGGGATCTGAAAGATAATGTGTAAATTTCACAAAAAGAACTGTTGCTTAAAAGGGTAGCATTTCTATTTCATGGATTTACCAAACAAGGTTTAAATTGTGTGGCCAGTTCGATGTGTTTGTGGAGTTTGCATGGGTATTCCTTCCGCATCTCCACAGACATGTGTGTTATGTTAAATGATGAGTTCACATTGGCGTTGTGTGAGTATGAGCATGAGGTGTGTACATAAGGAACTCCTGCAATGGACTGGTTTCCTTTTAGCGGCTGGTTGCTGCCTTGAATTCAATGCAGGAGGGAGAGTCTGTAGAACTCTGTGACTCGAAATTGGACTAAGGGGGTGTGAGAATGTTATGATATTAACTTTAAATTTTGTCAAATCATATATTTTATGATATCACAAATCTAAGTCGATAAGTTGCGCAATGGATAACACATCTAGAAATCTTAGATGATTCATCACTATCTATGTCCACAGTGCTTGCCAGCTATACAGTATATACAACTAGAATGTCATACTTTAACAATATAAAATGTTGGTTACTCTCGGAAATACCAAGAGCATATCAATGAACATGTAATTTATTGCAATGTTAGTCAAAGGATGGTTAGCTTTTCTTAAATCAGGACTGAGGTCTAAGCATACTAAGAGGTCTCACTCTCACTTGCATAAAAACATACATATTAGTCTCCATTTCCACCTTTCATCCACACTACCCCATTATTTTCAACATCCAAAAATGGAAATTTTTGATAACACTCTTCAGAGCTGTATACTTAGCGTTATAATGTGAAGAGTGAAAATGCAGATTTTTCCAAAACACAGTCTCTAATCACACTTTGGTTGGCTTGTGCTTATTTAGTGGCCCTTCCCTAACTGGATCCTTCTCATTGCAACATCTTGTTCCCTAAGTGGTCACCCTTCACAGAAGAATAACATATTCTAATATAGTGCCGTGGTGCTCTACCAGTGTTGCTTACCTGTATGCATCTAAATTGTGTTTAGTGTAGTTTGAATGCTTCATATTTCCACAAAAGGCAAAGAATCTACCATTTGCTACAATTTTTGGACAAATCCCATCGCTGGCCGTGTTACTAGCCCTTCAAGGATATTTCTGCCGATGCGGGCCGGCCCAGTGTAGGAGAACATCTGTGCCATATGTGCTTTCGGCATTTTTTTATGTGTTTTTAGTGCGGCTGGAGAAATCATAAACTATGTGTAAACGCTAGAATGGATGGAGACTGTTTTAGTTTAACAATACCATTTTTAAATGAAAATGTAAAGTGTGGATGTAGCCTATGTTATGAAACATAAATTATCAGTAAAACATTAGAGTAAGGGCTACGTAGGTGAATCTACTAGTTTTACCTCTGAGTAATGGGACCTTAACAATCACTTTGCTTGGTTTTTAAAACACTGCCAAGGCACCAATAAGAATCACTTCTAAATAGGAACTGGCATCTACTAGTCAGTTTCTGCTACGGAAGAACATCTTAACAAAGGCTTTGTTTGTCTTGCATAGCAATAAGTAAATAATAGATGCAAACCCTTAAAGCCATTATTGTAAATTGTTACCAAAGTATTCTGGGTATAAACTGAAGAAACCTGTGGACAGACACTTCTAAAATTAACTAAGTACCCAAATTTAAAAGTTATATTGATTGATGACTTTAATCCGGCCTGCTGTATGTGGGTATGATGGTTTATGGAGTGTTCCCCCTGTTTTATTTGGATCTCATCCAGGGATGATTCCTACTCTCCACCAACCTTGACTAGATTGAACAGGTCAATAATGGATTAGTGGATGCACTAAATAACCTGAATGTTATCAACTTAAGGAATTGCGTGTTAAGATGATTAGTGAGCAAGTGTGGGTGTGTGTTTGAGTTTGCATCCTGTTCTGGGTTGGTTCCTGCCTAAGGTCCACAACTGCTCCCTTTCAACACCACACTAAACTGGATTAAACTGGCCAGAAAGTGGAAGGATAGATGAAACACATTAACCAAGGTGAGATCATTTTAATGTGTGTTGTTTTGATTGGTGATGACAAACTGTGGGTGAGCAGGGCTGTATCTTTGTTTGTGGTACATTATGGACTGAAGCCTTGTCTAGGATTGATTTCTGTCTTCTATCTAATGCTGATACTACAGGGTGGTCCAAATCTAATTATGCAACTGATCATCTGACAACCGTCTCCTGTCATTTTGGAATGCAGAGCAGATGCTGCCATCTTTCAGCAACAAAAATAATTTTAAGTGAAATCTCTATGTGCAGGGCAGGTGCTGTGAATTCTCTATGTAATAAACTTAATAAGTTATAGCGTAATGAAAATTGCATAATTAGATAGGACCACCATATATAGCTACCAGCCTTCTGCCACTCTGAAATGGATTAACCAGGTCAGAGAATAGATAGATAGATAGATAGATAGATAGATAGATAGATAGATAGATAGATAGATAGATAGATAGATAGATAGATAGATAGATAGATAGATAGATAGATGTCAGAATTCACAGAATAAACAGCCAAAGTGAGATCTTTGGAAGGACACGTGTGTTAGATTGACTAGTGACTCTAAGCTGGCCTGATGTGAAGAAGACAGTCTGCATTTTGTGTTGTAGCATTATCCTATTTGAGATTGCTTTCTGTCCAGTTCTCCCAGTATACATGCTGTTCCACCATGAATTAAATTAAGTTAGGTCAGAAATGGATAGATATACTATATAGACAGTGTATAAATGCTACATAAAGAGAATCCAGAACTACAAAGCTGTGAGGATTATGGATTATTATTATTTTTACAATGCTGCCCTTTTGTGAAATCCATCCACCCATTATACCAACACATTTAGTATATTTCAGTGTAGCAGGAGGCTGAGATCTCTTCCAAAAACAGTTGGTACAAGGTGGAAGATTTAATCCCAGAATTTTGCTAACCTCTACATCACTATGCTACTCTCTGTACAAATATCATATCTTTTTTAATTGGACTTCCTGTCATAGTTATTTTCACATATTCTTCTGGGAACTGTTAAAACCACCGACCCTGAGATAAGTAGAAAATGTTTTGAAATGTTTAATTTCTTCCTATTATTCCAGAGGTTGCAAAAACATTTTTGCACTGTTGCAATGTGTCATAAAATGCATTTCAAGAAGAGTAGTTACATTTGAAAGATAAGGCCTTTTCACGGTGGCTCACTGCAAATGCCGTTAAATGTGAGATCAAGATAGTAATTCAGAGATAATACATTTTCAAATACATCAGCCTCCAGTTCATGACTTACTACTTTGCTTCAAAATGCGACTGCTTGAACATTTCAAATATGCAGTCTAATCTTTGTTTTATGTATGACAATTTTAGTCATTAGAAAGCAGGCACTCGTGTTTCATATTGAAACAGGATCATTTCAGTGTCAGTTCATCTGTTCATTTTAAAGCCCTTCTTAATCCAATCAGAGGCTATAGAGCCAGCATCTAATCTAGCAGACAAATAGACAGGAGCTAACCCAACTTAGACAGTCAGAAGAAGTCAGAATGTCTCCGCAGGCAGTTGTCACTGTAACATCATACAGCATGACTGCGTCTGGCCAAGGATTGTCTGTATCCAAAATTCTGCGATACAAAGTTGAGTTGTGACCCTGAACAAGTAAATACAGTATCGTGACTCTGAGAATTATGATAATGGATAAATGAAGGTCTGTTATAATCATGTGGATCAAGCTGCAAAATACAGGAAAAACACAAATAGAAGAGAATGCCGGAAGCAAAGTGTAGTTATCTGCTTCACCTTATTGCTGCTTCAGTTCCACAAAACCAAATTACTAATGATCTACTTCAACCATTTGTTTACATATAGTAATAATGTATAGTGTAGAAATGTGTCATGAAAATATATCAACTGAGGAAAGCAGTCAGGGCACCTAAGAACCTTGAAGAATCAGGAACTAGAATGCCACCTAAAGCTGGGAGATGCAGAGGTTTCTACAAGTACTTCTGCCTCACAACTCCACTAACCTGAGTCTGAATCTTGGGCTGGTCACCATTCATGTAATGCTTTTTTTGAACTGTACCAAAGGCTACTCACAAAATCAAACCATAATACACTCAAATTGAGTAATTACAAAATACAGAGTTGACACAGAGAAGGAAAAAATCAAAATGAAGTACTAGTAGTAGTAATAATATTGTTATATGCACAGAATACAATGAAATCTTTTCTTGCATATCTGACCCATTATATAACATATCGCCATTTTTCGGCACTATGATAAACAAGAATGTATTAAAATACATAAAGTCATTTTATGCAATAGAAAACACCAGTTGGTTTGTCTGATGTTCCCTTACCTCAATTTTATGTGTTCGGTTATTCTCCCAGTCAATGAGACATTGTGGAAAAAAGTCCTACACTTACTTAGTACCAACAAATTAATTAATAATTTGATTTTTGCACTTGCAGATCTCATACTCTCATAATGTAATAATGGCATGTATTGTTTAGCATGTCAACAATAAATTCACCAATTAGATATGTTGTCACACACATGCGACTGGGAGACAGCTAAAAGGCCTGAATGATAATAATTCCACACCAGACCAAGGGGCGGCGTGGTGGACTGACTTTCCTTCTCAATCCCTTGCAGATCATCCACAGGAAACCCCGTATGTTTCGGGCACCACAGATGATGTCACTTCCAGTCCCGACGCCTCTGATGATGTCACTTCCAGTCTCATGGGAGCTGGTGTGTGTGTGTTTCACTGATGACGTCATTTCTGGTCCCAGAGCCACCTATGATGTCACTTCCAGTCTCCAGTGCCACTGATAATGTCACTTCTGGTCTCGGCATTTGAAGCCACCATCTTTAACAACCTAATTCAGTTCTGTTTTGGACTCATACCAGTGAACATCTCTCAACTATTACCAATGGCAAATACGATCAAGAAAAAAATAGACTGTTTTGTTTGGACTGATAATGAGATGGAATTGTTATTTAGAATAATGCATGAGTATAAGGTGAACAATGTGGCTAAGCAAATGGAATGAGCTGGATCCGGTCAGGGAAGGGCCGCAAAATAAATAAAAAACAATCAGACCAAGATTAAAGGTACTATATAAATAAAATGTATTATTAGTATTAGAGTCTATGGTTTCACACATCTATACTTCAAAGCTGACCTGGCACTTTCAGAAATATATGGCTCTAAAAAGCATTTTCAAAAGTCTCAGTTTTTAGAGGTTAAAAACACTAAGGTAGTGTGGATATATGTATACAGTGCATCCGGAAAGTATTCACAGCGCATCAGTTTTTCCACATTTTGTTATGTTACAGCCTTATTCCAAAATGGATTAAGTTCATTTTTTTCCTCAGAATTCTGCACACAACACCCCATAATGACAACATGAAAAAAGTTTACTTGAGATTTTTGCAAATTTATTAAAAATAAAAAAACTGAGTTTTTTTTTATGTACACATGTACATAAGTACTCACAGCCTTTGCTCAATACTTTGTCGATGCACCTTTGGCAGCAATTACAGCCTCAAGTCTTTTTGAATATGATGCCACAAGCTTGGCACACCTATCCTTGGCCAGTTTCGCCCATTCCTCTTTGCAGCACCTCTCAAGCTCCATCAGGTTGGATGGGACGCGTCGGTGCACAGCCATTTTAAGATCTCTCCAGAGATGTTCAATCGGATTCAAGTCTGGGCTCTGGCTGGGCCACTCAAGGACATTCACAGAGTTGTCCTGAAGCCACTCCTTTGATATCTTGACTGTGTGCTTAGGGTCGTTGTCCTGCTGAAAGATGAACCATCTCCCCAGTCTGAGGTCAAGAGCGCTCTGGAGCAGGTTTTCATCCAGGATGTCTCTGTACATTGCTGCAGTCATCTTTCCCTTTATCCTGACTAGTCTCCCAGTTCTTGCTGCTGAAAAACATCCCCACAGCATGATGCTGCTACCACCATGCTTCACCGTACGGATGGTGCCAGGTTTCCTCCAAACGTGACGCCTGGCATTCACACCAAAGAGTTCAATCTTTGTCTCATCAGACCAGAGAATTTTCCTTCTTATGGTCTAAGAGTCCTTCAGGTGCCTTTTGGCAAACTCCAGGTGGGCTGCCATGTGCCTTTTACTAAAGAGTGGCTTCCGTCTGGCCACTCTACCATACAGGCCTGACTGGTGGATTGCTGCAGAGATGGTTGTCCTTCTGGAAGGTTCCCCTCTCTCCACAGAGGACCTCTGGAGCTCTGACAGAGTGACCATTGGGTTCTTGGTCACCTCCCTGACTAAGGCCCTTCTCCCCCGATCGCTCAGTTTAGATGGCCGGCCAGCTCTAGGGAGAGTCCTGGTGGTTTCGAACTTCTTCCACTTACGGATGATGGAGGTCACTGTGCTTATTGGGACCTTCAAAGCAGCAGAAATTTTTCTGTAACCTTCCCCAGATTTGTTCCTCGAGACAATCCTGTCTCGGAGGTCTACAGACAATTCCTTTGACTTCATGCTTGGTTTGTGCTCTGAAATGAACTGTCAACTGTGGGACCTTATATAGACAGGTGTGTGCCTTTCCAAATCATGTCCAGTCAACTGAATTTACCACAGGTGGACTCCAATTAAGCTGCAGAAACATCTCAAGGATGATCAGGGGAAACACCTGAGCTCAATTTTGAGCTTCATGGCAAAGGCTGTGAATACTTATGTACATGTGCTTTCTCCATTTTTTTATTTTTAATAAATTTGCAAAAATCTCAAGTAAACATTTTTCATGTTGTCATTATGGGGTGTTGTGTGTAGAATTCTGGGGAAAAAAATGAATTTAATCCATTTTGGAATAAGGCTGTAACATAACAAAATGTGGAAAAAGTGATTCGCTGTGAATACTTTCCGGATGCACTGTATATTTCTGTATAAGTCTTATACGCCTGTTCAAAAATGCAACACTTTTTATTTATTTTTTTTACATCTTCTTGCCTCGCACCAGTTTCTCAGACACATCGAATTTTGTTGCAGCAGCGCAGTTACCAGTTTTTTTCACCACTTCAACAGCTTTTAATTTAAAACCAGCTTTATACTGTATTTTCTTCTAATCGAACGCTCCATCGTAGATAAGGGACGCTCTTATGATAAAGGTGTATGAGGGGGTGAGATACAAAAAACGCAAAACAGTGCAAACGTCGCTTTGGAATAGTTTGGGTATTACTGTGTGGTCACATAGGCACAATACATAGAAAAAAAGGCAGTGTGCTCCATGGGCGTTAGCATATCATAATCTCTTGCACCAATAGCGTGAATGACATAATAAAATAGCGGAAATTATATGGTAAAATCAAGCCCCGACTTATCTGATGGAGAACTTAAATGCGAGTATATACGGTAATCTCTATTTTTTTAAATGAAAAAGTAGTAGTGCGAATGTAGCCTTAGATAGGTGAACCTAATAAAGTTGCCTCTAAGGGTATGTATGTTTGTCTGCTTTGTAAATGTGTGCATGTTTAAGGAATGTAACCAAAGTGTTTTAGTAATTTGCATGGCCTGTTAAGTCTGGTGACGCTGTCAGTAATTAATTATCATCGTAGTTTTACTCCAGGTACTAGGCCTGTGCCCTCATTGCATTCAGGAACATTAATTTAGAATGAAAAGATGTTCACATTTGTAAAGTTATAAATATGAAAAAAAAGGTATTTTTAAAAATGAAATATGGTACAGCTTTATTGGAATAGTTTTGAGTGTTGTATTGCAAAAGCATTTATAATAGAAGCAGACAAATAATAAAATGAATAACAAGCTTCTGGTTGGTAACAATGCTGTCACGGAGGGTCTGAAGAGAATTTATCATTATGGATTATCATCCAATCCACTACTCCTTTGTCCATCCACTGCTCCTTTTTCTGTGTCAGGCACACAAACTGGCTCCTGCTAATATCATAACCTGATCATTTATTTTACCTTCTCTTTGTTACTTACATTGAAAAATAATTTAAAACAATTGAATGGTTTCTGAGCTTTTGCCATTTTAATCTCCACTTCCATGGGTGACAAATCTGTATCAAAGTTAGACTAGCCAATTAACTTTAGAGTGTGGAAGGAAGACCCAGGCAAACATATAAACTCTGGACTGGCACAAAAAACCCACAGTCCCCTAGAGCTGTGACACAGAAGCTCAAACCACTGCAAAACAACAGAGCAGAGACTGGAGCTTTTCTTGACTGTTTGACTCACTTCTTTTGTCCTTAATTATAACAGTCTATTCATTGTTTATTTTTACATTCGTAAGTCTAAAAGTGTTTTGAATTACTGTGAGTAAGCAATAGGGTTTTGTGGAGTAAATGATTTATCCTTCTGTTATTTGTTTTCACTGAATTTCTATAGTAAGCTTCCTTTAAGTGATCTGCATTTTTCTTCTTCATTGACCTACTTAGCACCTGAGCTGTTCTTAGTTCTTTCTTTGTATGTCTCACTCTCTGACATATTCTTTTTGCTCTCAATCAATGAATCAGTATTACGTCTGAAATATTTCTGGTAGGAGTCATCATGAATGTAGATGAAGAAAAAAATGCCTTAGTCATTTAATGGTATAAAATTTAACAAATGTTGCTGTTGTGCACTATGGGCAAATGAAATCCTATGATGTTTCATTATCTATTGTTTTCCAATAAATCCCTAAGGTTTTCACTTAAATATCACTAAGTATAGTTTAACAATCAATGAATGTTATGAAAAATGACATTTGAAATGAGCTGCACATTAAGACATTAAATTCAGTTAATTTTTATACTTTTGCATAGAGCTGTTCACTGAGTATAGGCTCAGGGCACATTCACAACTCCAATGCATCAACAGCAAATTGCAACATTTACCTACCGGAACACACCAACTGCGCTAAACACACAGCCAAAGAGGGTGTTTTCAGTTTGATTACCATTAGCAAAACATGACGATAGAAAGTCCATCAATGTAATAACTGTGATAACAGAAGATGGGAAATCCAAAACTTTGACAAATTGCATACCCTGATAGAACAAACGTATGGAGGGCCACAGAGGCGGCCTTTGGGGTGTGTGGGACCTAGGGCTGACCAACCCCACGCAGGGCCAGTTACATCAAATGCTGTTACCAGTATGTGTGGACTGTATAAAATTGCGTGCAAATTTAATAAAAATAATGTTAACATACAAAGGATTTTCTCATTACAGTAGTCAGCTACATTTTTGCAAGGTAACATGTGAACTATCAAAATATAATGATATAATGTATTAAAAAAGTGAAATTCATAATTCATGACAATACGATGCGGTGTCATGCGGAAATTAGCAGGGCCTCTTCTAGAAAAGTACCCAAATTGCAAGTATGCTCTGAGTCTTGATAAGCAGGATGTCATAGTCATAACTCACTTTGATGTCATGTCATCCAGTTATCATTAGCGATACATGTTGTGGCACGCGGCTGGGGTGGTACCCAGCCGGGATGCCCAAGAGGACTGGAGGAGGGCTTACGCCTCCTCCAGACCACGAGGGGGCGACCACCCTGGTGGCTTTGGAGACCATGGTTAGAGAGCTTTGAAGCTCAGCCCTGTAGGGGCCCATGGTCACCGCCAGGGGGTGCCTTGATGCCTATGGATCCCTGGACCTCAGCATTTCCGCCACCCGGAGGGACACCGGGAGTGCTTCCAGGTATGCAGCCGGCACTTCCGCCACACTGGGGAGTGCCGACGGAAGATTGTCGGGAGGCACCTGGAGCACATCCGGGTGGCTATAAAAGGGGCTGCCTCCCTCCATTCGAGAGCTGGAGTCAGGAGAGGAGCAAGACAAGGTCTTGAGTAGAGGCTAGGAGGCGGCCTGAAGAGAGTGAGGCAGAGTGAGAGAGGCCTGGAGTTTGGGGAAGTTTGTGGGTTTGTGTGCACTGAGTTATTGTAAATAGTTGTAAATAAACGTGTGGTGGTGCTTTTCAACATGTCTGCCTGTCTGAGTCCGGGGCTTATTCCACAATGTTTTTGTGCATTAATATTCGGACTATGGAATGTTTTCAAAGATGTACATTTGACCTTGTGTTCCTTTAGGGGGCGGTAGCTCCCTAGTTGGAATAAGTTCTTTTTAATTGTGTCGTTTTAAGTAACCTGAAACTATATAAATATAATGTAATAAGGCGATATCCCTCCCATAATGATACGGCAGTAAAAATCACATAAGAGAAAATAACAGCTTTCTTTAATGACGATTTACGCAGTATAACAGACGAAGGAAGCCATGACAACACTTTGTATATAGTTTGTCATTTTTTGTCGCTGCGCTGAAAGGATTTTCAGGACAGATGACATAATCTTCCATCCGTTCATCGGCTTCGAAGTGTTTGGCTGCTGTCCAAGTCTTTTTATACTGTCTTCTCCACGTGCAGGCCCTTACTTAGGTTCCAAACAAGGGAAGGAGAGGATTCCATTTCATCTTTAACATACAGAAATAGTACAATGCCTATTTTCGTGGTTGTACCTTCTCTCTTCAAATGTTTGCCTAGCAGTTCTAAATGCTGAGAGCTCCTGTGTGCTAACTTTGGCCTGGCCTGAACTTGTGAGTGGATTTCTAAAATAATTTTTGTACAGAGCACAGTGACATTAAACTTATATTCTTATTACACCTTGAAGAGGGATTTTAAAAGGGTTTATCTTAGAAGCATCTCAAATATATACTGTATATACTGGAGAATATAACTTGACAAATCCACTCGAGCGGGAAACGCAGACATCAAAAGCGGGACCACCTTATGCGCAGGGCTTGGGATGGTCACCCCACGTGCCACCCCCAAATGCTGCTTTTGGAGGGCCATGGGCAGTTTTAGCAATAATCCTGAAATTAGCATAAAATGTGTTTTTTGTTTGAATCTTGGTTATTCCTGGACTAAGTGTGTTTTCTTTTTATTTAATCTAGTTGTTGTCTTTTAAGATGTGTTTACACTCATTGTCTGTTTGCTTTGTACCAAATCAGGAGATTATTAGTTGCTTTGTTTCAATGAACAGTTATTTCAGCAAACTTTCATGTGGAGCAATAGTAGCAATAAAAGTGCCACAAATGTATCATGGGCCTTAGTTATTGGGCAGAGTGTTTGCCCAGGAAAAATGGATATGAAAGTTCGACAAAAGCTGTGCTTGTGCACCAGCACATTTGTGATGATCATATACTTAATTTTTTAATTTAGAAGAAGATTCCACTTAGGGCCCCATTTTGGCTGGGGGTGGCATTGCTCAGACTTATTGAGTTGATCTAAGTTTACCAGTTTACGTACGCTACGTAAGGAAAAACTGGAGAAATTGAAGGAAAACCCATGCAAGCACACCCTGAATGTGCAAACTCATTATTAACAGTGGCCTGGTCACCTAAAGCTGAAAAGTAGCAGTTTGAACTACTGTACCAACATTCTGGATATATTCCTGGACCACGTAAAGTATAATAAAATGTATTCCTTTTCATGTTCAATACAATTAATTTTATTTGTGAACTCCTTGCTAGGCATAATGTATATTGCATGTTTTTACTGTATACAAGCTTACCTATTAAATTATAATTGCATGTGTAAATTATCTTACATATAAATATCTATGCGTGGAAGTGTGTGTGTCTGTCCAGCCCGGAAGTAAGAGATGGAGTCGGGGTAAAAGCTCCATCTCCGAGGAAACAGAAAAGTCTCTTACTTTTAAGTGCTTTGAGAGGTAGAAATAGGCACTATATAAAGTTTGTAAATACAATTTTATATTTCTTTATATTTAAAAAAAAGTTTTCAAAACAGAAGAATGATAAATTTGATTTGAATTGTATTTTACATAGAACGATTTCCTATGACATTGTTATTAAAATTATAGTACAGATGCAAATGCAAATAATTTTACAGAATCCACATTTTGTTGTGGATAGAATGATCTTTGGAATGTGCTTCACAGGAACTTTAAGAACAAAAGGTTTCAAGAAGGATGTAAATCCTTCACGCTCATGCAGAACCCTTCATTTATGGTGCTGTTTTATTGTTTTTCTGGTGTAAACACTCATAAAACTGTACCCAGATGGTAAAAAGCTTCAACAGTGATAACAAATATCCTTTTCCTTTTTTTAAAAAAAATGCAGTAAAATAAATATTATGCGTTACTTAATTCCCACACAAAATAAGTTTATGTTTGTCAGGACTGACCAAATTTTTCAGCTTTGGTGTAATGGTCAAAAAGTTTTTCAAATTTGCTATAGTTTATCACAACAAGAAGAATACTGTCATGAAGTTTATGTTTTCAGAAATAACAGCCTCTAAACAGAACGCTTAGTGAAAATAAAATAAGAGCGTCAAGAAAAAGTGCAGCATAAAACAATTTCATACTAATTTGTAGGAGTGTGACCTAAGATACGCGGTGCTCCTGGTAAAACTAGAATGGGTGGTAACCCTATCCACCCACCTGCACTTACCCCTTTAAAAGATTATAATTTTCCCACTCCAATTACTACTAGTGGCACATTATTAAGGAGGATCACTCTGTGTAAAATCGTACCTGAATGCCAGAGGGGTCTTAGGATCAAACAGCTACAGCCTTTTGGAATGCAGAGTAAGTCCGCATCTGTAAATATCATGTAGGCTGCTCACACTCTGTTCTGTTTCATCTGATTTGAATTGGCAGCAATACTTAAGAGTAGTCAGCCTTGTGTTTAGGAAACAGTGAAGAATACAACTTGTAACAAAAAAGGGATGGAAACATTCAGACACATGAGCACTTAGATAGATCCTCTCACTAATTTCCAGCATGTCCACCAGGACTGTCACAAGAGGATACAGGGGCCCATGGTGAGACCAGCATAAAAATGGGGTTAGGTTCTGTGGGGGCAGTAAAATGATAGGGAAGACTGGCATGAGAGCGGGATGTGGAGGCTGGGTTTCTGGCATCTTTGGCAGCATGGAGTATAATTCATCATTTGTAAAATCTAGTTTTGTGTGTTGCTTTATTAAAATATTTCAAAATGACACGTCATTTTCTAACCAGGCTTATTCCAGAACAGGGTCACATTGCTGAAGGCATAGGGCACAAGGCAGCAAACAACTCTAAACTGGGCACCAGTCCATCACTGGGTGAACATACACACACACTCACACACACACTAGAGCCAATTTAGCATCACCGATGCACCTAATCTGTGTGTCTTTGGATAGTGAGAGGAAACCAGAGCATCCGGAGGAAACCCACGCATACACAGAGAGAACATGCAAACTCCATGCAGGAAGGACCTGGGTTACTAACCTTAGTCTCTTTACCGTGATATATTTTCATGCATGTCTGAAAAGGAATTGTGGCCAGTGTGGGACCTTGTGAGGCAGGTCCCTTCACCTTGCCATCCACTAGATGCACAGTAACAATACGTGAACACTCTTACAACAAGCTAACTAAACTTTGTTGGCAAATTAAACGGGAAATGAACTTGCAATTTAGCTCTTTAAAATCCAAATCGTTGCCCAATAGGTCACCTTTCTTATTGACAACTCCAAAACAAATCCTGTGGTGATCCTGCTGGGTGTCAAATTATCTAAAAGTACCTCTCTGATAGGCCCAATACCTTCAATGTTCTTGTTTTAAGTTATTGTGTATTAATAAATATGAAGTACAGGAAAATGTACTAATTATTTTCCAAAATAAATGTAACTTGATCATCTGTCAATAGACTTTTGTTGCAAGGTGAAAACTGAATATTCAACCCAAAAAGGCTTTTCAGTCTTATTTTTCCAAAATAACATTGAGATGTACATTGAAATTCACTAAAGTACCAGTCTGTATTACACTACTTGGTAATTAATTACATGTGTCTCTGTGTAAAGGACAACTTTCTAACGTTTCTGCAAAATCTACCACTTTTAATTTTCGTCCTGTTGTCCCATGTTCTGGCTGAAGAACATAATTTAAATAACAAACAGAATTGTTTCTTAATTTAAAAAAAATTCAATCATTTCATCTCTTAATTTCTGTATCATTAGACAGAAAAGGGATCAACTCCTTCACTTTTTCCTGTGAACTGTAGCTCCTGTAGCTCTCAGTTCTGGTTCTGGAATCAGACAAGTTGTTCTGCTTTGAACTTTCCCTGGTAGTGAGCGCATAGTGCCACTATACTGTAGCTAGAATTTACAAGTGCAGGTTCATGTTAAAGCCTTTGATGAGAATTTCTCTATAATTTTAATTAAGATAAAATATATTTTCTGGCATGAGGGCTGATTCAGAAAGCAAAAAAATGTGGCACTCACTCCTCAAGCAAAGTAAGCTTCAGTCTAAATGCACTTCCACAAAAAAAACTGATAACATTAATTATTCACTTGAAACATTTTTATTTATAAATATTGTAGCAATTGAGGGTTGCTTGCAAGTCCATGAGATGGGACCACCATAACAAATGTGCCTTTCCAGACATTATTGACAATATTTCTATACCATTGTACACCACAAAGCCATAAGAGTGGACTATCAGTAAATTAAAGTGCATAATGAGGTGAGTTGGTGAAAGAACAGAAGGTAAGATTTGAAATGTGGAAAAAAATGTTAAGCAGAAAAATGAGTAATACGTAATGAGAAGATTTCACACCCAACTCTTTCCCCATTGATAGCTGAAAAGTTCAGCAACCAACTTCATGGTGCCCTCCCTTTATGCTTTCCATTTGTGCCAAATATGACAAATATGTTGCCATATATCTGTACATATGTCTGTATGTCTGCTTAACTACTACTACTTAACGGATTTAGATTGTTTTTTTTTTTTATAATTTGCTTGAACATTCTGGTTGATTTTGTGACCTATCTAATTGCGGCAAGTATCATAGCTCGCTTGTGGTACAGATTTATTTGCACGAATCTGAGAGACAAAGAGACAGCGGGCCGAGGGGAGGGGGGGTGTGGCCCTTCTCACTCACGTGCAAGCCTCAGGGCGTGTCTTACATGTGTTTAGCTAGTGAATGAGAAAACTACTTCATGGATTTAGGTCGGGCTTTTTTCTAGAATTTGCTTGAACGTTCCAGTTGATTTTGTGACTTCTCTCATCGCGCTAAGAATCATAGTTCACATGCAGGAGCAATATATTCACGCTAATCCGAGACAGAGGCTGTGAGCCGAGGGGAGGGGCAAGCATGACGTCAGGAGTAGGGAGTCAAGCAGGTCCCTCCTCGGTGTCCTGTTTCACTTCTACGCGGGCAGAGCCACGGGGCATGGTTAGTATATATTGTGATGGATGGCTGGGTATTGTGCCCAGTCAGGAAGCCTGGAGGTGCAGGAGACAGAGAAAAGGGCAAGCCATTCCCTGGGACGTGAAATGACAGCCACCCTGGGTTGCATCGGGGCCATGGGCATGGGGCTTTGAAGCCCAAACCCAGAAGTGCTACCAGAGAAGGACCTGAATTCACATGCAGCACTTCTGCTACACCCGGAAGTGCTGCGGGATGTTAATCGGAGAGCACTTGGAGCACTTCCGGGTGCAGTATAAAGGAAGCCGCCTCTCTCCACTCGGAAGCCGGAGTTGGGTGGAAGAGGATGGAGCCTGCGAATGAGGGCAAAAAGAGAGTGTTATTATTGCTATTTTGTGCAGTTTGGTGTTGGCCTTTAAAAAAAACGTGTGTTTTGGGACATTCTGTGTCTGCTTGTCTGTGTCCGGGTCCCAATCTCCACAATATATATACATGTGCAGTGTGTTTTTTTATATATATATATATATATATATATATATATATATATATATATATATATATATATATATATATATATATATATATATATATTGTAAAAGGTGCTATATAGCGCCCGATCCGGCACAGACTCAGGCAAAGGCACGTACTTAAATAAAACACGCTTTATTATTTCTTCAGCCGTGGGGCACGTCTTCCCCGTGTCCCACAGGCCCAACACAGTCCCAAATACACTCACAATTACTCTCTCTCTATCCACCTCAGCACCACCACTCCTCCTCAAGCTTAGTCCTCCTCCTCCCCACATAAAAGTCAACACATGGGCTAGCTTCTGTTCAAAAAAGATGAGCATTTTTTCTTTTATTAATCTATTCTTTTTTTCATGCACATACAAATGCATCTGGAAAGACTGAACACAAGAAGCTACAGAACCTACTAGTGTGTGTGACTGCCGGTGTTTGTTATATTCTAATATGTGATACACGCCAACCAATATCTTAGAATTCATAATTATGTGCTTCATCTTCCTCATCATCAGAAATATCTCTTCAAGATTCTGGCCAAATAATAAATCATCGCACTTTCACCTTGCTTCAAGCTCACTCGACTTCATTTTGAGGCTGACCTTTACCCTATCACAGTATAAATGGATTGCGTCGCATTGCTAATGCAATGCACTTTAGGATGGTGTTCATCATAAAAGACATTATCTAAATGAAGATTGATTAGTTCAATAGAATCGAACCTACAGAGCACAGATTATGCATCTTGATAAATTGCAAACACATTACCTTATGTTTGTGTTTACATATCTACCCCTCAATTGTTCTAGCTACAAAACAATACAAAGCCATTTATTAGCCTGAGATTTGGGATTTTAATAAAACTATGACTTAATCCATGTATTCTTTGTTTGTAGACTTCAATTTATTTAAATCAGTTGTAATTTTTTTTTATATTTGTCATTCACATTGTAAAATGACAACATCGGAATAAAGTAAAAGTTTATTAATAAATTACCCACATACAGTGAATAAAATTATTCATTCATTCACTTTCACTTTCTAAACCCAGTAATACCAATATAGGTTTGGGGGGTTTGGTGGTGAAGTGTATTCAAGCTACAAATCAAAAATTTCGTACTTGGCAATGAAGATTCATTTCACTTTAGCACAGCTTCTGTGATGAATGTATCACTGCTATTGTTATCATTTAATGTCACGACATACAGAAGCTATTTCCATGCTAACTGGTTCTCTTCATGAAATTCTTACATGACAGGCTCAGCGTTTCATTTATTAAATCCAGGTCATTTCATCAAACCATTTCCTTCCATTGACAATTGTTGCGATGTGTGACAGTGTCAATGATTTTCTTCATCACTTTCCTTAGCCTCCCTGGCAATGATTCTGATGGCCGCATGAACACTTACAGCAACAAACGACATCTTTGAGTTTTCAAGTGTGTTACCCATTTTCATGTATTTCAGTCTGATATATTAGCCCTGTTTGCTGACTGCATAATTATTATCAATTGCATTTTTTAATCATTAATAATAATAGATTTTTGAAAGCAAGAATAAAAGACTAAGGAGGATGTGCACACTGCACACAGAAAGTAGCAGTTCATCATGGGACCACAAGCTAATATTATTGTACAGAAATGTATGGATTCCATCTGTGTTTTACCACCTTGGCACTGGGGTCTTACAGCGAGCTTTGTGCTTCCATGTCTTGTTGTTATAGCTAGCAAGAGGAGCGGATCAGTAGTGATTTTAAAAAACACCAGGAATGATGAATTTGCCATGTGGACAAGCTCATGAGAACCTGTAGCCATCTAGTATCCAGCACAAAGCAGCCATCAGTCTGCTGTGTTGTAGCAATGTTTCTCTCGCAGACTTCTATCCCTGTTGATGGTAAGAGAATTGACATCAAGGCACTGCTTGTAACAAGTTCACACTGTGCCCAGTTACACTCTGATCTTTTTTCTATTTTGAGAATGAACAACAAAAATAACATGTCCCTCTTTCATGTGGTAGCTGGGCAACCTTGGCACAAAAAGGCTTGAATTCAAGTGCCACAGCCAGCTACATGTCAAGTTCAAACCTTGCATGCTGCCGGCCCAACGTGACTTTGACATTGCCTGGTGAAGCCCAGAACGAGAGCTACCACTGAGGCTTTGTGTTCCATTTGAACCCTGAGGAGTTTTGAGAGACATCTCAATCAGCAGGGTGTTCTTCTGCTTTTCCTGGGGTTGCTTCGTTGGCATTTGTGCTTGATGGATCAGACATTTGAGGATGCCTTTCATCTGGACAGCAGGACTCCCTGCACCCCTCTAACCACGCTGACAAAATCTGGAACCTGGATGTGCACTCGCCATTGTTCATGGTGGCCCCATAACAGCCCACTCCAATGCATAGGTTAATAAAGCTTAAAAAGCAGAAAAGGCCGGTGCCCAGCTGATTGACAGGCTGCAGAATATGAGTGTAGCTGGAAGTTTTTACACCTCATTTAACTCTGCTTATACAAAGAGAAAAGGAAGGGTAGGAGGCTCAAAATTGGGCTTGAAATTTAAAAAGAAAAAAGGAAAAAGCAACGGTATGGAATGTGGGATAACAAGGACATTTGGAAATGTATTCAGCTGTCTCTTTTCAGGGCTTATGATAGAATACTTTTTTATTTAGGCTTTTGTATGCTTATTTCATTGCATGGTACCAACACTATATATGCTTGTTAGATAGATAGATAGATAGATAGATAGATAGATAGATAGATAGATAGATAGATAGATAGATAGATAGATAGATAGATAGATAGATAGATAGATAGATAGATAGATAGATAGATAGATAGATAGATAGATAGATAGATAGATAGATAGAGAAGTGAATTTGTTGGGATAAAGACAAAACATTTGAATATAGAGACTTATTTAGGTGTTTATATTATTCTTTTTTTTTCTTCTAACCTTTATTTTTAAATTGTCTATTTATAGCTATTGATGGTTACTATGATTTTTATTATTAAAAGTATGTTATTCATTTTTTCATTGTTTTACATCATGTTAAAATGGCTTATAACATCCAGACTGACAGCTGCTTATAATGTGATAAGTTGTATGGAAATTTAAGTTTAACCGTATTGTTAACATTATTCTTTTTTCACTCCAACCCACCTTGACTAAGAATTGAGTTTAACTTTTTTTAATTATATTTTATTATTATATTGTAACCCCTTTTATCCAAGGCAATATTAAAAGATCACCATATACTTAAAATACATTTAAGTACTACAATAACAGTACAGATTTAAAAGGCAGTAGACAACACCATTTTGAATTGTTGAACCAGAGATTCAGTACAACACATCCCCCAGATGATAAACCTTTATAATTCCCATTCTATAAAATAGGGAAGTTGGAAAGGAGCATAACCATGCAAATTATAACTGAAGTCTACTTAGTTTGAAGTACAGCATAAACAATTGAACCAAAGAAATGTTTGCCTATGTCATGTTTCTGAAATGCAGTTGATACTCTTATGAAAGATATGCAAATGCCATTCAAATTCAAGAGGAACAAAAAAATAAAAGAACAAAAGCAAAACCGAACCAGTTCACTACCTCAGAAACACAATTTAATTGACTTCAGGCCTATGCAAATTGTACCAAAAGCCTTGGGTCAAATGGCTTATCAGTTTATATATTCCTGAATTCAGGAAATCTCCTTATGAGGTCGGTGATCCTTCTTGCAACACAAACGGCACAGTTTGCCATTTCATAATCCTATTACTCTTGCTTTTGAGAGGTTAACATAATATACAGTAAAGCAAATTCAGTTAAACAGTAAATTGTAATGCAGTGATTCCATTCAGTAAACTGTTCCCTTCATTGATGATGAGACTGATTAGATTTGCATTTTAAGCTTTATGTGAAACATTTCAGTGCTACCTTTGAAAAGGTGTATTTTTTTTTTTTTTTTGCTTTTTTTTGCAATGCAAATTCACAGGACCAGTGCACTGAAATCAATGCCATACCTAGTCAGTTGTGCTGGTTAAGTTCACAACTGATAATATGATATCTGCCTGTGAGAGGGTCTTCGGGTGGACTGGCTCCCAGTGTGGATTCTTTCCTTGCACCCAATGCTATTGAGATCCAATAGCGATCACAATTAGAGCTTCGTATTCCTCTCCTTCTTTCATCTGCTCCCGTTAGGGGTTGCCACAGCGGACCATCTTCTTCCATATCTCTCTGTCCTCTGCATCTTGTTCTGTTACACCCATCACCTGCATGTCCTTTCTCACCACATCCATAAACCTCCTCTTAGTCCTACCTCTTTTCCTCTACCCTGGCAGCTCTATCCTTAGCATCCTTCTCCCAATATACCCAGCATCTCTCCTCTGCACATGTCCAAACCAACACAATCTCACCCCTCTAACTTTGTCTCCTAACCGCCCACTTGAGCTGACCCTCTAATGTACTCATTTCTAATCCTATCCATCGTCATCACACCCAATGCAAATCTTGGCATCTTTAACTCTGCCACCTCCAGCTCTGTCTCTTGCGTTCTGGTCAGAGCCACAGTCTCCAACCCATATAACATAGCTGGTCTCACTACCGTCCTGTAGACCTTCCCTTTCACTGTTGCTGATACCCGTCTGTCACAAATCATTCCTGACACTCTTCTCCACCCATTCCACCCTGCCTGCACTCTCTTTTTCACCTCTCTTCCACAATCCTCATTACTCTGTACTGTTGACTCCAAGTATTTAAACTCATCCACTTTCGCCAACTCTACTCCCAGCATCCTCACCATTCCACTCACCTCCCTCTCATTTACACACATGTATTCTGTCCTGTTCTTACTGATCTTCATTCCTCTCCTCTCTAGAGCATATCTCCACCTCTCCAGGGTCTCCTCAACCTACTCCCTACTCTCGCTACAGATCACAATGTCATCAGCAAACATCATAGTCCATGGGGACTCTTGTCTAATCTCAACTGTCAAATTATGCTCTTGGAGCAACCAACTTTCCTTTCACTGGCTGAGAGGGTCATCCCGGCAGCCTTCATCTGAATAACCTGATGTTGCTGCCTTTTAACAGCTTGCCAATTGCCTGCCAATGTTGGCTAATCGGTTGGTGTTGCCTGGTTTTTCAAGACATTGCCAGAATAGAACCAGCTGTTAACTAGTACAACTCATTCTCTAATTTTGATCATTAACCTTCTTTATTATCCTGTTTAATTGTGTGATGTGGGATCGTTTTCACTGATGAAATATGATTCATGTTGAGATATCATTTGATTCAGATAAGCATTGACTTTGCAAATTATGAAAATGTAATTTATTCTGTAATTTTGATCGCTAGTGATTGTTCAACCATCCTGTGAACATAAAATGGATTAAGCAGGTTTTTAGACTATCATGTTGTGATGCTTTTTAAAATAGTGTTTACGTTAGTGGGGTTATATTGTATAGAATGAAGACTTTCCTTTTATGAATAAACCTTGTACCAGCCACTGTTGTTATCCTATAGTGGCCCAGTGGTTAATGCTGTTGCCTTATAGGTCGCAGCACACTCACTCCATTCTAAGTCTCGTCACTGTCTTTGTGTGTGTCACACATTGCCACAGTGTCCCCATGTTCATGCAGATAGATATTCTCTACATATGCTCTCACATTCCATAAAAAAGGGCACTTTAAGGTTAATTGGTGACTCTATGCTGGCCTAGCATGGTGTGACTGTAGCCCAGCCACTCTTCAGTCCTACCTTATATTGAGAACCCCCCCCCCAGAATCTGAATTAGAATAAATATGCAACTAACATGCATGGACAAATATTTGTATACTACTCAGATACCATATTTCTGCTATTTAGTCATGTCACATATAAGCACTAATCACAGACTTTTCTTAACAGTATTACTGTGAGCTTTTAAAAGTTTCCTTTACACAGCAGTGTGACAATGCATAACATGACAAAATGAAAGGGAGATCTGCTTATTCTGAATAGCAGAACTGTCACTAAAAAGCTCAACACTCATTAACACCAATCCTTTAATCTCCAATGTATTTATCCATTTCAGGCTCTCTGGCAGCCATTTCAACTGGAATGTGAAATTCAGCCCGAGATGGGGCACCACAGAGCACACCCACGATTACACACTCCAGACCAGCCTAGAGTTGCCAATGAGCCAAGCATGCCCACATCTTTGGGATGCAGGAGGAAGTATCAGGAGAATGTACAAAGTATGTAGTGGAAATGCTTGGGCCCAAGACTGAAACCCATGGTTCCTGGAACTGTGCTGACCACTGCAAGTCCATGCCATCCAACACATCCACTGATGTGTAAATATAGCTCAAGATCTGTATGGTGCTTTTTCAAATCACCCTTTTTCAAATCATTTTCTGTTCAATTAGTTATAAGTGACATAATCACAGCAGGACAATGACCTACGTTGTCAGGAAAGTTAAGTAAACAGGGATGTGATGGATTAGACTAAGAAAAAGACCATTGGATAATAGAATACAAAGAAACACTTTACGTTAAAATCATTTATAGGAACAATTTACAAATAACCATATTTTTAAACAAATTGCTGTTTTCCAGCAGAATATGGTGGTACAGGAAATTTATTATAAAAATAGTTGCAACAGAGTAAACGAAAATCTCTAGGTTGTCACCATTTCTTTATACAATGTGACTATGAGGTTCAATTTACCCACCAAGAGGGGTACAGGGTACACATTAGATTTACCCAACTCATGCACTGGGGCTCTAGTAATTCAACTCATTATATGAATCTCGGATTGGTTAATTCCTTGAACTCTAAGAGCAAATTTAATATGTTTATTCAATTTCAAGTGCTTTTAACTGTTTAGCTTTGGCAGAAGTTATATTTTCATTCCCCAGTATATAAAGTGCACAAAAACAATATTTCAAAACTAATTGCAAAATGACTAATGATCAAAGTAGCGATTCTACTTATAAGTCTAGCATGTTATACACTAATTATAAATACAGCACAATATTAATACTGAAAATTAGTATTACTAGTATGTGTATTATTTTTACAAGTAGTATACTTATATTGTAACAAAAGCACAACGTGTTGACTCAAAAAGCTTACCTTGCAGCATTTACACAGAATTAAATATACTGCCTGCATCCATATTTTCTTGTGTTTAAAATTCGTAGGTTACTGAAAGCATCAAAAGTAATACTTCCAGATTCCAACTGTTTTAGGTCAACTAGTCACTCATCCTAAATTTGTACACTTTGTAATTTATCATGATGCAGGCTAATGATGATGATGTTGATGATTGGAACAGAATACCTAACAATGTGTCCTCCATCTCTGATGGCACATCTACTCCAAGCTACAAGAAGTGCACGGCATCATAAAAAGAAAAGATAAAAATGGAATTAGTGTTTATCAATCAAAATAATTTTTGTAATTACTATAAGTAAAAATAAACTATTTTGGAGTACTCAGTGCCAAAATACCAAATCACCAACCAACATGCCCTCTTTAAAAGTTAGTCAGTCATTTTTTTAACCCGCTTAGTCCTGAACAGGGTCACGATGGTCTGCTGGATCGTGTCCCAGCTAGCATAGGCAGGAACAAACCCTGGACAGGATGCCAATCCATCGCAGGGCGCACATACACACACACACGTCATCCACACACTAGGACTAATTTAGGATCAGCAATTCACCTAAACTGCATGTCTTTGGACTATTGGAGGAAACCCACACAGGCACAGGAAGAATATCGTTTCGCGACAAAGGATTCCTTTTTGCAAGGCAGCAGCCCTACCACTGCACCACTGTGCCTGCCACCCTCTTTAATATTAATAAGTAAATCATCCCAGAGTTTCCAAATGAAAACTAACATATTTATAAACTGTCTCCTCTGGTTCTGCATTTCCATGAGTAAATGAAGAAGTAACCCAGTTTAGGCATTTCTTGTTATATTTTTTGACACACACCAATAGCATACAGATAGGTAAAGATTTGTTTTCTCAGTACTAAATCTGATGATACATTATGTGACTTTTAGTTATGGGGTGTGTCACACTCACTGACTTTGGTTGCTGATCTTATCGCATGTCAATTTGTGAGACTGAAAATCTTTGGGCATGTCTAATTTACTTTCCTTTTGTGACAGCTAATAGTATGCTGCATGACAGAGCTCGTGTCATATGAAGGGTTAACAGATATGTTAGATTCAGCTACAATCTCTGCTCTTTTTGTCTTATTTCCATTCTGTCATGGTAAGTAAAACATGAGACATCAGACAGACAAGCCTCTCTTCTATTTTTTTAGTTCTTAAACACCTGTATTCCTTATTCCTCACTGCTACATTATATGCATTGCACTTCTGGATTGGTTCTCATCTCTCATGTACATAGAGTCCACCCCTACAACTGAAGGGCAAAATCAAACCTGAAGCGAGTCATGAACTAGTTGGAGTGAGTCACCGGGCATGTCATCGTGTCCTAGGGCTCTCTCCAACGATCTACGATTATGTAAATGAAGACTATGACTGAAAATCATTAGACATGGCCTTAATATGCAGAGACTTTTGAAATGTATAAGGTTTGGCTTGCAGGTTATATTGCACCAAAATTCTATTTGTTCTACATGAGATTTGTCGAAGTGTATAAAAATGTCATTTTTTGATTTCTTTCACTTTATTTTTGCTGTTATCTTCTTGAGGCTTGAGGTGCAACATGATGAGTTGGTCAGAAAGTTCTTCCAACCCATCCTGGGGAATTCTCAATCACTCTTAGGCCAGTTGAGAGATATAAGCCCCTCAGCGTGTCTTTTCATAATGGGATATACTATGTACATCTCCTGAATTAGGTGCTGAGGGGGCATCCTAATTAAATCCCTAAACCATCAGAACAAATTCCTACATATCTCAAAAAAGTGATGTATGAAGTAAGACAAGAATAGGATTTCTATTCTGGTTATAAATGTTTTGAATCTTTATTCACATGCACGTCACTTCAATGTACAGAAAACATGTTCATGTATATAAACTATCTGAATCTGACACTCTATTTATATACAGTAGTATATTCACATCCTCAGGCACATCTGTCCCTACTGCATATATAGTGTCTAAACTTCATACCCAGCCTCGTGCAAGCCCACTGACTCTCTTACAGATATCAGAGCCATGGAAAAATGGTCACAAAAATGAATAAATAAATAAATGAATGGGAAAAAAGAATCTTTGACAAAAAAAACTGTAACATTATTTAATTTGTTGTTTTTAATTTGTTTTTAATTTTTAAAGTATATCTAGTATTTCATTAGCAAGGCACTTTTGCTATAATTGCTGTTCTTTTCAGTCTCCAGAGCGCTCCTCTCTGATCCTTTCACTTATGTGCCCCATTTCCCATGGAAGATGATCATTACATTGTTTTCCTCTTATTGCAGATTTGCCCTGGGAGACTCTACTTGTTCTTGACCTCCACCATTAACATTCACCTATGCCAAGCAGGAATGGATTAATGCCAGAGGCGCCACCTCTTTAAATTTTAAATTCTGCGCAATGGGAGGGAGATAGTGTTTTTAGTCGTGGTATGTGTGTGTGTTTCAGTATCTTCAGGCACTGAGGCAAAGTGCACACAAAAACATTTGATAACTTATAGAAAATACGGAAACAGACAAGACTTGATAAATATATATGATCTCATTTTTCTTTTGTTATTTGCGATCATGTTCTTTTTTCTTGTTTCATAAGTATTTTCTATTTTTAAATATGGTTATTTTTTCATTCTTTTCAGAAAATTATTAGAATTGTTTATTGGTTTACATATATTATATGTCACATGTGAAGCCTACAGTGAAATCCTCACTTGCATGTGCTAATCAACATGCAACACATCCTGAACATTCTTTCTTGATAACAGTCTCAAATGAAACTTGATATCTTATCTGAAGCAGGCAAACACGGCGTATTCATGAATAAATTAACATATAAGGTGTCATTCTATATTTTTCACCTGGTGCAATAAATTTTGCAGTCATCTCCACCTGACATCAGTTCTTGGCACATTTTCATCATATTCGCATGGTTTTATTAATAAGTAAATTTAGTAAATTTAGTAGTATTCCTCCCAAAAGTGTGCATATTAGGGTTAATCGTTGATTCGTTTTGGATCAGTGTGAATATATCTGCATGTGTCTCAGATTGTGTCCTTCAATAGACTGATCTCCTCACCAGGCTGGATTCCTCAGCTGTGTACAATGCAGCTAAAATATTTCCCTCACAAGCCAGTAATGGCAAAAGCTGTTTCAAAAATTGTTTAATGGGCTGTCATTAGAGAAATTACATTTTAAAACACGTTCCACTTGACTTTTCTTGTATAGTTTGATTGCAAGCTTCCAAATGAGGACTTAAAATCAGGTAGGAGTTCTCAAATCCTTAAAAATCCCAGTCCTCTTCTTCACTGTGACACATTGTGGTAAGCAGTTTGAAAAGCTTGCTCTATTTCATGAATATCTCAGGAATTGTTAACCCCAAGCCATTCAGTTACAACATTCACATTAAAAATTAATACAATGCCCATTTCTTTCTTGCATTCTGGGACTGTTGTGCCAGCTCTTGGTTCTTTTAAAGCTAAATCTGTTGGGTTGTATTTTGTACTGTCTTAGCAGCTCTTAATATACCTTAACCTTTTTAAATCCATATTAATCATATCTCAAGACTGCTGGGTCCCAAAGCCTACCTTATACTGGCGGCAAAGGTCAAAGGACAGAAATCCAAGGGGTTGGAAGGGTACATTCACACACACACACACGCACACACACACACACACCCTCAAAGAGCAAATTTTGAACAATTTAAATCAGCACAGACATTTCAGAGACGTAAGAGAAAAGCCAAATTAGCAGGGGAAACATCTACACAATTATGTGGATCAGTCAAACATTTTGTAGCTTTTCTTTGGTTTTATTATACTGCGACAATAGTAAAGGAGTTTCACAATGTTTTCCCAATTTCCATCACATATTTTCCCTTTTATTGTTCTGTTCAGATAACTACACTGCCTTCCCTTCCTGTATAGACACGTATTAAGTTAAAATCTTTGATGCTTGCCTACAGGGCAGTCAATGGCTCTGCACCTAAATGTATGAAGACACTTGTGAGGTCCTATGTTCCTTCTCGACCACTCAGGTCTGCTGATGAATGGCGTCTGGTGATGCCTGCTCTGTGTGGTTTCAAATCTCAATCCAGACTCTTTGAATGTGTACTGTAGCCCCAGATGTGTGAATCATGCTGCCCACCTCCATTCAAAACTAAGACTCCCTCAATGTGTTTGTAACAGGTGTATAAAATAAAAAGTTTAGTAGTTTGGAGCTTCACCAAATCCTGATAACATTCATTGTGTTGTATGTTTTCCTGTTGTGGTCCTGTGATATTTCCCTATTCTGTTTGTTATGTTATGTTACGTCATCAGTGTGAGCCTCTCCCGGTATTCGTTGTTTTACTGTGAGAGGATGTAAGCATGCTGTTATTCTCTGTATGGTAAAATTAATGAAATTATTTTGAATTGTTTGAGTTAATTTTTTTTGTATGTAACAGTAATTGTAATATGATTTTTGTTGTATACAGTTGTTGTTTTGAAATGTTTTCAATGCTTTTCTATTAATTTTGGTTATGTGTTAATGTGAATGTTCAACAGCCTTTCCACGTGGTTTTCTTTTGTTAATAGGAGGAATCACAGAGCTTGAATTGTCACTTTTTATGTTCTCTGTTTAATATTTCAGGTATGCTCATTTTTTTTATTTGTATATTGAGCTATGCAGGGTTATGTATGTCGTTGCAATTTAGATTGATCCCAGTATTCGTTGTGTTAATAGAGGAGTAGGAATCACAGAGCTTGAATTGTCACTTTTTATGTTCTCTGTTTAATATTTCAGACTATTAATAAAAAAGAGAAAACATCAAGAACTAAAGGGTGTTTGCATTATTCTTTCGTGGCGGTTTGTACGGCATGTTGCATATATATCACAATGTAGAAGCTTTGAGAGTTATCCAAATCCAAAGGCCAGGACGCAACAGTATGGCTACATGTTCAAGAACCATTTGAAGACACACTTCTTTGGTGAATTTGTAAGTGATGGCTGTTAGGTTTTGTAAATCTGGAAATTGTAACTAGCTTATATTTTGTTTTGGGCTTTTCACTTGTGGAAATCGATTTGGTAGCCTTGTCCTGTTACACTTGTTCCCAAGCAGTTTTCAGACTGATGTTACTCGATTACGTTCACTACTTTTGTACTTCGCTTTGGGTAAAAGTATCTGCTAAGCAAATAAATGTAAATGTAGCAGACCATACATTTGATGTGTAGAACTGTGCAGTCATTATTCATTTTGTTTTTGGTTCTTACATTTGCCATTTCTAGAATGTTACAGTGGCTCATGGTATTTTGTCTTTACAAAAAAGAAAATTCTGGCTCCTAATGCTGTGTGTCATTCAATTTAGAATACGTCATCCTACTGCTTCTTATTTGGGCTACATCCAAAATTCCTGACAACAGGCATTTTATTTCTATGAGAAATTCAACAGAATGTTCAGTGGACCACAATCATTTTATATCCTTTAATTTTTTTCCTCACATTTCTGTTTAGGTACTTTGTTGAAAGCACTTCTTCATGACAAACACACAGGTAAATAGGTGAAAAATGCATTTGGTTAGCTCTTGATTTTATTTATTTTATTTGCATTTTATTATTAATTAGCTGCTGGGAAAGACGAAAGGGGTCTCAAAAGAGCTGGAAGCAAAAAAGTGGACAACTTTTGTTTACTAAAAATGTGATCCTTTGGAATTTCATAGGGGAATTAAATTCATTATGAATTGTTACTGACATTAGAGACTGAAAGATGTGACAAGTGGTTAAAGTAGAAGAAAAGTTAAAATTAAGAACAGGGAATCCTATCATGTGAAGAAAATGGTTTGAAATAAAACTAGCCATCTATAGCACTTCATGGCTAATGTTGTTATGGCAGAGTGATGTACTATACGTGATTCATTTTCTTCTTCTTCTTCTTCAACCAACAAGTGTGCAGAATATTCCCAAGAAATACTAAAGAATCTATTAGGCATCGAGTTATATTGTGAATTGACAACAGGTGTAGTACTTTCTGGTCTACTTTATTAAAAAGTAAATCTTTATAATTTCTAAAGCAAGCACTGATGATGTAGGCGATTTCCAACAAAAGGCAAAAGCATGTTTGCTACTTTATTAATATCTTTTTTAAAGGAGTTGGTTGCTGGGGTGAAAATACGTTTTTATTAATTTAGGTTAATATGTAGTAGGTTATATGTATATAGTGTTACGAAATGATCAGTTTCTCGCGGAATCATTTTTGCAATATTTTCCCAAAAATGGTGACATGTTAGCCCAACTCTGACCACATAAAGAAAACAGCATTCATTTAAGTTCACTCCCTGTCAACAGAGAAGCGGTCGAAACTCTATTCATGTGCGCCTCTTCACATATGAAACAAAGGACTGCTGAACTGACTTGTTTTGCACGACCTGTGAAGTTTGCCTTTCTGGTCAACTCTGGTGACAGCTAACCCCAAAGTAATTAATCACCCAAGTATGGCTATGGGTGGGGGGGGGGGGACACAGAGGTCTGCTCCCTTCTCTTTTTTCTTTGCCACTTTCTCGATTGTTTACTGGAATCATTTACCTTGAGTTTCCTGAGGTTTAAGTAGTTCCGCTGCCTTATCCTCCTACGCAAGGTGGACGTCTAGATATTTTTACAACTTCAGGGTTCGTGTATATTTCGTAAATGACCATGAGCTGCCATTCCTCACTTGACTGGGATTATTGATATTGACTCCCAGTTCTCTCTGTCTGTCTACTGCATGTATTGATTTACCGAGCATAGTGTAGAATTCCCTTTGTTCTGTACTTGTGAAATGCAGCTAGATCCTGTCTCTTAAAACCACATGATTTATACATTAGTTTAAATGCTTAAAACAAAAAGCCAGTTTACTGCATAGCAGCACCACCCAACCGTCTGTAATTTACTCGCCTGACTTTATCTTCAGTCCCAGGAACAAACATGTGCTTAATCTTATTTGTATTACTCTTGATAATGGCATCAGTTGTCTATCAAGCTTTCAGACACAGATATGTTTTGCTGAAGAAAAAAGGTCCCATATGTATCCTTAACTTAATCTTATCTTTTGGTTTGTAAACTAGTAATGTTCTGAAGATTGCATTATACTGAAAATATTTAGTAATGCTTTCTGTTCTCAGCTTATTGCATTTTCTTTTTCTTTTTTTACTTGAATGGTCTCCCACTTACAATAGACTGTTTCTCATTTTCTTCAATGACTTTGATGTAAATCTTCTTGCTGTGCTTATAATTTAACAGGGAAAATACTGCTGCAATGAATCATTACGGGCCAGTAAATGGAGTAGGCCTGGATTTCTGATCTGATATTTGCACTTTAATGGTTATACTGTATGCTATTCTTCCTGTAACAGTAATTGGTTTTCATTTCTTTGTACGGGTTAGCCCTGCCGGGTCACATCTCCTGGGAACCTGAGTTTGATTCTGTTCTGAGGCACTTTCTGGGTCGCTTGTAACATACCAGTGGGAGTTTTTAGCAGTGATTCTGATGATTTTCTTAGCTCACATACATTGAAGCAACAACCATATGTGTACAGCCATTAAATTACACACTCAGTATGAATAGGTTTATGCTTCAGTGTGGGAGCAGGTTTGGATGAAAATGTCTGCATTAAAACTTTATCTTGGGGAACTGGTACAGATCTCATTTTCAGAATCATTAATATCTCAATCTTTTGGTCACTACTCACAGCTCATCACCATAAGTAAGAACAAAGACACAGATTGTTAAATGAAGTAAAGGCTTTGTCCAAGGACATACTTTCTCACAACCCCTTTACTCTCACTTATAAAAAAGTGCCTAAGATACTTGAACTCCTCCTCTTGGGACAATTACTTTACACAACCTGCAAAGACCAAGCCAGTCTTGTCAAAAAGAGGATCTTGGATTTGGGGATTTGAATTCCCATTCCCAATTTATCACACTAAGTTGCAAACAGCTTTTCTTTGCACCACAATTTCAAATCCGCCAAGTATAAGAGGACAACATCATGTGTGAAAAATAGAAAGGCCACTCTTTCTTTTCCCAAAAAGTGGATTTTTTTTTCAAGCTTTGGCTGTAGCTTAAATACGTTACCTGTGAAAATCATAAAGAGGGCACAAAAAAAGATGCATCCTTGACAAAGCCCAACACCGATGTTAAATATATGTGGCTTAATGTCAAGTCTGTGAACACAGCCCTATTTACAAATAAGTGAATTCAAATCTGCCTGGCCTGTGTAGCCCAGCTACACTCACCTCAAAGTGCCCTGATAAAAATACCAGTTAAGCATACGACACGCAAGGTGTCACAAAGTGGGATTCTGATTGTGCCCCAGGCATGAAAGATTCCATTTCTTCCCATAGCTCGTACCTTACACTCCTGGAGTACATCTCTAGAGATTTTCCCCCATTGTTCTGTTCTACTTGCATTTTTGGAGAGTAAAGGCATACAAAGGTGTCGCTTCAAAATTGTGTTTTGCAATTTAAGTTTAGCTTGACTTGTATACTACCAAGCATGCCATGTAAATCTTCACCCCAGTAGCATTATGGCTGAGGATAGTAATGATTCTACTATTATGAATAAGACATTTTCATAAATTGTACCTTATAATATCAGATTATTTAATTATATTGAATATTTGCAGTTCCATCCATCCATCCATCCATTATCCAACCCACTATATCCTAACTACAGGGTCACAGGGGTCTGCCGGAGCCAATCCCAGCCAACACAGGGCGCAAGGCAGGAAACAAACCCTGGGCAGGGCGCCAGCCCACTGCAGGGCATGCACACACACACACCAGGGACAATTTAGAATCACCAATGCATCTAACCTGCATGTCTTTGGACTGTGGAAGGAAACCAGAGCACCCAGAGGAAACCTACGCAGACACGGGGAGAACATGCAAACTCCACGCAGGGAGGATCCGAGAAGCGAACCCGGGTCTCCTAACTGCGAGGCAGCAGCGCTACACACCGCACCACCGTGCCGCCCTATTTGCAGTTCCTATTTGTGAAATTAGATGTTTAAGGACATTTAATTTATTTACACATACAGTATCTGCCTATATTTATATTTTTCCAGGTACTGCAGTGTCTTTGCTAATTAATCTATTTCATTGTTATTTGGAGTTTTGACAATTACATTTTTTTCTCAAAATGTTAATGTATACTTAAAAAGGTGCGGTGGGTTAGCACCCTGCCCGGGATTGGTTCCTGCCTTGTGCTCTGTGTTGGCTGGGATTGGCTCCAGCAGACCCCCGTGACCCTGTGTTCAGATTCAGCGGGTTGGAAAATGGATGGATGGATATTTAAAAAGCAGCACCTGTAGCACCAACTCTCCATAATAACCCACTGAATTCAAGTGATTATGAAAAAGGTTCCTTGTACTATTAAGTTTTTTTTTTGTTTTGGTGCCTAAGTCAATTTTGCACTCTTCTGCACACTGCTACCTGAATCCCTATCTCTGGTAATCTGATGATTAACCTGTCATGTAGTACCTTATCAAAATATTTTTGAAAGTTGAGGTATATAATATTGTGTGCGCCACTATAATCAAATGCTTTTGTTGCTTCATCCTAAAATGAAACATGATCGCTTTTATGCAAACCCATATTAACTCTCTACATGCCTGCACTGAATGGATGATTCTGTACCTTAAACTGTTTCCTTATTTTGGGCATGGAGCACATCACACTAACTGGTCTATAGGTTCCAGGAATTTCCTTTTATTCACACAATGGTACTGGAGGAAATGTCTAGTCTTTCCTTTATTTATTTAATTTTTTTCTGAAAGGTACCTGTTAAGGATTTTAAAATATAGCTACATACTTCGTAGGAAAAGTGTTGAATTTTGTCCAATTCCAGTCAATAAGTTCATGTTAGCATTTTTAATTCTAGTAGCACTTCACTCTCAAAATAGCCAAGATTATTCTCTGCAGTTACTGTCCCCATGATCCTGGTCTGGATTAAGCGGGATAGGAAATGACAGGATGAGTTACAAAAGTGCCTTTTGTTCAGTAATTTTTACTATTTAACAGGGTGTTCTATTATAATTCTTTTAAGAAGTCCATTTAATCTCTAAGCATACACTTTAGTCCAAAGCAACTTATAAATGAGGTCAACATAATCAAATAAGAATCAGTCATGGTGGTCTATTTTGAAGCAAATATTACAGGACAAGATTACAAAAGAAGTCTAATTACTCTTTTCTTAGTCATGCATCATAATTTTTACCAAAATATTTTTACAGAACAAGAGAGTCTTCTTAATGCTTCTTAAACATACTGAGGTAGGTTGGATGGAGGTAGGCAGCTCGTTCCACCAGCTCAGAGCTAAACATGAAAAGACTGGATTGAGTTTTGATGCAATGTAAAGGTGGTATTACCTGATTTTACAGACCTGAATGAAGGAGCACAGGACCTCATGAGTGCCTCCATGTACATAGGTGCTGATCCATTGATTATTTTGTTGGCAAGCATCATGGATTTAAACTTAATATGTGCTGCCAAAAGGAGTCATTGTGGTGACCTGAAAAGAGAAGTGACATGCCCATGCTACAGCAGATCAAAAACGACATTTTGAATTACCTGTGGTGGTTTGCAGTTTCATAGAACACTACTGCATCATGACATGCTATTTAAAAATTATATGCATATACAGTAGCCAATAAGTCTCAGATTTACCATTAAAGTTGTAAGAAAAGGTCCTTTAAAGAGGGATTTTCAATTGAGTTTGTTAAGTGGACTTACACATTGAATTGCCATTAGGTGTTTTCTGTGCCAACTTCACATATTACTGTTGTTTTCTTTGTACTTTTTAATGTGATTGTCGACACTAAACTGAAATCAGTGCTCTCTGTTCTAAAATGTGTAAAAGCATAGGAACTGGAGGAAGTGTTTGTATGTAATTTTCATGTATTTGGTCATTTTCTTCTCTTATGAATCATTAATCTTTTTTCAAATTTCTGAATTTAAAGATTTCAATTTTTCAGTTACATTTGTTTACTATCTGCATAATGACCAGTTATACATTTATCATCTTTTATTTTCATTTTACTGTGACACTATCTTGTTTTTGTTACAGCCATCATCTTTTTGATTGAGAATATGATAATGGGAACCAGAGGTAGAGTTGAGTGACACTGTCAGTACTTAAGCCTGTTCCTCAGTACATTCCCTATCCGAGTTTGACTGCTGCTACTTGTGCTGTTTAAAGTGTTTCAAATTCTTTGGCTATGACTTTACCACTGCTTCGTGACTTTGATGTTGGTTCATGTTTTGGGTTTAGAGGTATATTAATCTATTTTTCTGGTTTGCTCTTTCATTTCTTACAGTTCTTCTTCTGACCCATCGTCATATATTTCTTGGTGTTCTGCTGAATGCTAGCCATGGTAGAATGCTAACCATGCTGTTTTTTTCCATAGTTTTTTCTACAACTTTGGAATATAGAAACAGAAGAAAGGAGTGCATCAGATAAGGTCATTTGTGTCTCCTTTTCAATAAAGTGAAGTTCAAGAATTCTTATTTTTCATGTTGCCAGAGAGTAGTGATATAACAAGAAAGCAAAAAGGACATAGCAGTGCTGGAAAAAGTCCAGAGAAGAGCAACCAGGCTGATTCCAGGGCTACAGGGGATGAATTATGAGGAAAGCTTAAAAGAGCTGAGCCTTTTCAGTTTAAGCAAAAGAAGATTAAGAGGAGATATAATTAAGTGTTTAAAATTATGAAAGGAAATAGTACAGTGGATCGAGACTGTTACTTTAAAATGAGTCCATCATGAAAACAGGGACACAGTTGGAAACGTGTTAAAGGTAAATTTGGCACAAACATTAGGAAGTTTTTCTTGACATGGAGAACCGTAGACACGTGGAATAAACTACCAAGTAGTGTGGTAGACAGTAGGACTTCAGGAACTTTCAAAAGTAGACTTGCTGTTATTTTATAAGAATTAAGTGGATAGGACTGAGCTTTGTTGGGTTGAATGGCCTTTCTTGTCTAGGTGGTTCTACTGTAATGTCCTAAAAAATAAAGAGTGCAATGACTTGTCTTTCCAACACATACCCTGTATGATTTCTGCTGCTTAAATTGTTAGTGTCGTTCACACAATTGCTGTCTCACTTGCATTGATTTGGACATGTGCACAGGAGAGATGCTGGATATATTGGGAGAAGGATGCTAAGGATAGAGCTGCCAGGCAAGAGAAAAAGAGGAAGGCCTAAGAGAAGGTTTATGGATGTGGTGAGAGAGGACATGCAGGTGATGGGTGTAACAGAGCAAGATGCAGAGGACAGATAGATATGGAAGAAGATGATCTGCTGTGGCAACCCCTAATAGGAGCAACTGAAAGAAGAAGAAGAAGAAGTTCACACAATTGCTGTCTGTTAATGGTGTTACTGGTAGGTAGTGTGGCACAGTGGCTAAGGAACTGATCTCTAAATCACAATGCCATCTATTCAATTCCTGCTTACAAATCATTGTGTGACCCTGAGAAAGTTGTATATTCTGTCTGTGCATCAAACATAAAAGAAACTATTGAATAGCATGGGATGCGCTCACAATGGAAGGGTGCGATAAAAAATAAAGTTTTCTTCTTACAGACACTGTCCATTCAATTAAATGGGAAGGACAGGCCTAAATATACAGTAAATGGAATCTCTTTGTATTAAGAATGTGTTTTATTGCTTTAAAGAAATATGGATATATTTTTCTTTTTTAAGAAATAATGTCAAGATTTCTCTCATTATTTCAAACACTCCTTAATTTATGCTATATAATACATTAGATGGTATTTTAAAAAGCAACTGTTTTTGAATAGGCATTTGTTATTAATCTTCTCTGCTACCTTTTTTGCCTCTTATGTTCAAGTTCAAAAACTATCATCTTTGTTCAGACTTTTTATTATATTTCAAAACGCCTCTTTACCATGTACTCCTATTGTGACTATTTTTTAGAACACAATGGTTTTGGGAATCGGTGCCTTCAGGCATTTAGTGAATGTGTGCTAGTACTCTAGAAGATGAGAAGATGTTAAAAGAATAAAACACTGCAACAAGAACCAGAAAAAAGGGCTCCTGGCAAATGCCGCCCACCACTTGCAAAAATGTTTTTATAAAAATCATGCTAACTAAAACACACAAGTTATGTATTTATTTTTGCACAGACTTGCTTTTACTACATAGCGTGTCTTTTCAGAAGTGATTAATGTTATGGCTGGACTAGGGTGGTCAATTAAGAGCTGTGCTAGTTTTGTAAAGGTGTAAATAATATATTTTCAAAGGATGAAATAAAAGTTAGTTTCATTTTGCATTGAGCCCCTTGCACCGATGCAGACATAACTTTACACATCACTGAAACCTGCTGACAGCTTTTGACTTGCCAACATTAATTCCCTGCTGACCAGTTGCTGTCTTTAATTCTTCAAATAGAATTTAATCTTCCACAATATCCATGTATATTCACTAAAGTCGTCCATTCACAAAGGCACTCTCTGCTTAAAGGTTGCTACAATAGGAGGATTTTATGACCTGTCCCTTTGAAGGAATTCGAGAAATCAGATTTTAATCATGCTTAGCACAGTGGGGCTTCAGTTACCAATGCTGCCCCACTGTTCCAGAGACTCAGGATTGATTCCATGTCATGATACTGTCCTTGTGGAGTTTGCACACTATCTCTGTGTTCATGTGGTGTTTTTCTAGTGGTATTCGGGTTTTCTCTCAGGTCCTAGTGATTATAAGTGTCTAATGGGTTGGTATGAGAGTGTATGGATGTGGGTGTTGCCTTGTGGTGGTCTGGTGTCTCCTCCAAAGATAGTTTCTACTGCACCTTAAATAAATGCTGTGTATCATGGCACTACATCAGAAAAAAATTACATAACATTCCTTGTGTGATTTTGGGCTATACAAAAATAAATTGTATTATATTGTATTGCATTCTTTTAATCTAACGTCTGCAGATGGTCAGAGCCTATTGTGGCAGCACTGGGCATGAGATAGGAACCAACCCTGGTTGTGGCATAACCCAACAAACCCACACAACCACAAAGGGCCAATCATGAGCCAGCAATCACACAACATGTGTGTCTTTGGGGATGTGGGGTTTAAACTAAAGAAAAACCCATCCAGACACAAAAACAATGTGCAAACTCCTTAAAGACAAGCGAGCATGAAAAGGCATCAAACTCAGGATTCTGAATCTGTGAGGCAACAGCAGTAATCACTGTGTTGGAGAAAACGGGTTAAAAATGAATGCATAGGAGTTCTTAATAATGCAGGCTGGTCATAAAATATTTATTGTTTTTTAGAACCCACTGATCCCAATACAGTGTAACTGGAGATATTGTCCATGAAATATGCTAAAGTAAAATTTCAGTGTTTTAATACTTGGTTTTCATCAGGGAGATTGAATGTAATGCCATTTTAGGTTGTGTTAAAGGGTATTTATGTGACCAACTGTGCTGCCTTTGCTTGTCCAAACTTCCTCTTGAATCACAGATTCTCTCAAACCTGTTGGAATAAAGGATAAATAAATAAAGTGGCATGTTCTTTCACAGTTTATGAAGAACAGAAAAGCTGTGCCTTAAATATTTCTAACACTCTTTAACAGCTTCTTCTAATGTAAATTCTCTATTGTAAGCTAGCTAAGCACATTAACAAATAATCATGCTTCTTGGGGATCTTGCAGTCTGTTGGGCGCTAGGCCTGCTCTCTTAAGGGCTTATCCATGTGGAACAGAGAGGAGTTCTTAAACCTAAACCAATGATAATCACTCATCTTTATTCAAGTGTTAATTAGGGGACTTTCCATATGCAGGATAAAATGCCCCAAGGTTGTAATCACAGCAAATAGTTTTTGTCATGGCAAAGAGAGGATGGGGGTGGGTTAACTGGAAGACTCTTCTTACAATATGTTGTTTAAGGTAAAAACTCTCCTTTCTATGCTTTATTTTTAGTTAGCCTACCTGTTGAAATACCAGATTATAACAGCAATTTTACTGTACAGCATGTGTACTCACTCAGCTAGTAAATCAATAATGCTACTGAAACGGGATACACGTTGACATCAAAACACTACAGTACTAGGCCGCGATTATTTACCAAACAAAAGGGAACTGTGGGCGCATACAAAATCAAACCGGGGAAGGTAGGAGTCTCACATTAGTCCACGCCTTAGAACTGTTTAATATACAGGAAAGTGAATGGGTGAATAGCGCCAAAAGCAACAGTGATGGAATACACAATGATAATTAAAAAATCAACGGAAAACATTGAAGGGACTGTTTGGATTTAAACAAAACCATAATTCTACTGATTTCTTTAACTGTCGTCTGTAGTATAAAGCTATCCATTTCATTCTTGTTTTATCCTGTTTAGGGGAGTTGTGCTTGTTCCATTGGCATATAAAACAAGACAGGAATAAGTCCTGGTTAGAATAAAAGTGTATTCTAAGAAATCTCCACGTACACACCCAGGCAGCTTTGCATTCAGTATTCAGCATCACAAAGTACTGCTCTGTAGGAGCTGTCACAGGCAAGAAATCTTTTTTACTTCCATATAAATGGAAGTCTGATGATGGGGTCAGTTCAGATTCTGAAGCTATGGTGTTCAAAATGCTGAGAAAAGTGTAAGCCTATGTACAACAATAACCTCCGAAACAGGTTGCATATTATTTATGTCGTTACAGGCTCCAGGCCTATTGGTTTTTTTCCCATTTGGTCCAGAACATATCTCAATAGCCTATAAAATGGCCTATAATAACTATGATAGAAACTGTTTTTTTGAGCCTGGGCTTTTTGCAGTGTGTACTGTTTAGTCACAGGACCAGGCCTATTGATTTGTAAAATCTTTGCACGAGTAGTTTTTGAGATACATCATTTATTTAAATATAAATGTAGACACACATGGACGTACACACAAGAATGTGCATTCACAAACACATACTCAAAGACATTTATAACTGAAGATAGCTGACAGTTTGTTTGCCCTACCAGAGCACAAGCTGGATGATGAAAACAAAGAAATGAATGCACAAACTCACACACACACACAAACACAAACACACACCACAGTAGATGTGTAAAGATCTACATGCACAGAGGCATTACACCAGCACTGTACCAATCTGTCTGGCTATGCAACTTGTTTACTTCATTTGACCCAATGTGTTAACCTATTAAATTACAGTCATATGAAAAAGTTTGGGAACCCCTCTCAGCCTGCATAAAAATTTACTCTACTTTCATCAAAAAAGATAACAGTGGTATGTCTTTCATTTCCTAGGAACATCTGAGTACTGGGGTGTTTTCCGAACAAAGATTTTTTGTGAAGCAGTATTTAGTTGTACGAAATTAAATCAAATGTGAAAAACTGACTGTGCAAAAATTTGGGTCCCCTTGTAATTTTGCTGATTTGAATGCATGTAACTGCTCAATACTGATTACCTGCAACACCGAATTGGTTGGATTCGCTCGTTAAACCTTGAACTTCATAGACAGGTGTGTCCAATCATGAGAAAAGGTATTTAAGGTGGTCAATTGCAAGTTGTGCTTCCCTTTGACTCTCCTCTGAAGAGTGACAGCATAGGATCCTCAAAGCAACTCTCAAAAGATCTGAAAACAAAGATTGTTCAGGTTCATGGTTTAGGGGAAGGCTACAAAAAGCTATCTCAGAGGTTTAAACTGTCAGTTTCAATTGTAAGGAATGTAATCAGGAAATGGAAGGCCACAGGCACAGTTGCTGTTAAACCCAGGTCTGGCAGGCCAAGAAAAATACAGGAGCGGTATATGCGCAGGATTCTGAGAATGGTTACAGACAACCCACAGATCATCTCCGAAGACCTGCAAGAACATCTTGCTGCAGATGGTGTATCTGTACATCATTCTACAATTCAGCACAATTTGCACAAAGAACATCTGTATGGCAGGGTGATGAGAAAGAAGCCCTTTCTGCACTCACGCCACAAACAGAGTCGCTTGTTGTATGCAAATACTCATTTAGACAAGCCAGATTAATTTTGGAACAAAGTGTTTTGGACTGATGAGACAAAAATTAGTTATTTGTTGATAACAAAAAGTGCTTTGCATGGCGGAAGAAGAACACCACATTCCAAGAAAAACACCTGCTACCTACTGTCAAATTTGGTGGAGGTTCCAACATGCTGTGGGGCTGTGTGGCTAGTTCAGGGACTGGGGCCCTTATTAAAGTCTAGGGTTGGATGAATTCAACCCAATATCAACAAATTCATCAGGATAATGTTCAAGCATCAGTCACAAAGTTGAAGTTACACAAGGGTTGGATATTCCAACCAGACAATGATCCAAAACACAGTTCGAAATCTACAAAGGCATTCATGCAGAGGGAGAAGTACAATGTTCTGGAATGGCCGTCACAATCCCCTGACTTGAATATCATCGAAAATCTATGGGATGATTTGAAGCAGGCTGTCCATGCTCGGCAGCCATTAAATTTAACTGAACTGGAGAGATTTTGTATGGATGAATGGTCAAAAATACCTCCATCCAGAATCCAGACACTCATCAAAGACTATAGGAGGTGTCTAGAGGCTATTATATTTGCAGAAGGAGGCTCAACTGAGTATTGATGTAATATCTCTGTTGGGGTGCCCAAATTTATGGACCTATCTAATTTTGTTATGATGCATATTGCATATTTTCTGTTAATCCAATAAACTTAATGTCACTGCTGAAATACTACTGTTCATATGACTGTAAATATTATTGAACATGTTCTCTTGATTCAATTTCCTTTTCATTTTATTCTAGATTTATTTGAGTACATAGTAAATATCATATAAATGAATGTACATTATTGTATTTGATTGTACAGTACAATCAGTTGTACTGTATTATAAAATGTTCTGTTGACTAATTTCCTGCAGTATCAAAACATTTACTTATTTGACTGATGCCTTTATCCAAGGCAACTGACAACATTTATGATACAATTGGTTACATTTGTTTTGTTTTGTTTTTTTTTCATTTGGAGCACAAGTAGGTCAAGTGACTTCCTCATGGTCAAACAGTGTCAGTAGCAGGATTTCAACCCACAACCTCTGGGTTTGAAGTCTAAAGCCATAACCACACTGCCTAATATGGAGATCATTTCATACCAATCTTTTCTTACAGGAATTTAGAGGGGAATATGAAGGGAAGGATTTGAAGGTCACGCAGAAGCTTAAACATCTCCTCCTCTGTTGTCAGCCTGAAAGAAGCAAAGGTATCAAAAGACCTGTGGCAGTAGCATACGTAAGTCCCACCCTTTCAGGTCTCTCCACAATAAAGGAAGGGACTCTGAGAAGAGACTGTTACTCAAGGACTGAATGAATCACCATTATATGAGCCTGAGTTAATTTGTTTGCAAAGACCAACAACATTACATGGGGTGGCCAAAACCTTTATTGATATCTTGTCTCTTTCCTCTTGTTGCAGAGCAAACCCATAAGCTCAATGAAAATCAAATTATGGTCCATGCTGAAAAGGGTGGCAACACTATCCACTGTAATGTACACGATCAACCACAACTTTAAAAATGACCTGCCTAATATTGTGTTTGTGCCCTTATGCTGCCAAAAGAACTGTATATATACTGTATATCTTTGGAGTCCTGAGGTGATCCTCTCGATGCCCTGAACTCCTGAGCCCTGCTCAATTTAACAGACAAGAGCCTGTGGATAAACTCACAGAAGCCTGAGTTCCATTGTATGTAGCATGGGCCCACTTACGCTCCCAACTATAGTCCAGGAGGAATTTGATGCCCATGGATTAATTAGTTTTAGGGTACTCCTTTCCCAGGATAACAATACCCTCTGAGGGTGTAAGCTGCAGTGAGGATTTCTGCAAGTGTTCTTTGAAGCTACTCTCTCAGTGGCTGGTACACTGCTCCGTAGGCTGCCGAACTCCTATTAAACTATGCAAATGTCACAATGATAAATTGTATTGTCTTGTGATTCTATGTAACCTGTATTTTACAAACGAATATATATATCACCACAAATGTGCATTTCTTTACATTATTATAGATATTATTCAGTTTTAGAGGATCTTGCAATATTTTAAACCCTGCCATTTCTCACTACAGTGTCATAATGGCAACATCTAAGACATCTTACATATAAAGTTGAATCTATATGTTTGTCCAGTATGTAAATCTACAGTTTTGAATCTATCTCCCCACAAATTTTGCAAAGATTCCCAATTACACAGGGGAACTGCATAGGCTATGTTTCATTCCAAAATTTAGTTGTTGTCCCCAACTTGGGTATATTTGGGTGCCTTTGCTAGTGTTAAATAAATAACCTAATTTCTATTGATGGCTATATTTACAGAATGTCTATTTAAAGATTTCTACAAAGAACAACATATTTCATATCTCAGTTATCTGCTGTCAATTTCCATGAAAGGTGTCATCTTCAGCAGGGACAAGGATATTAGCTTTCCTCAGGTGTAGAACATTCAAAGAGCCATTAAGTTGTCGACCAGTCAAAAAACAAGTGTCATTTAATTCACTACATCTGGAAAGAGGAAGGAGGAAAAGGAAACCTGGTGGTGGAATGAGGAAATACAGGAGAGTATACAGAGGAAGAGGATGGCAAAGAAAAGTGCAATAATAAGAAAGATGCAGAAAGTAGACAAGAGTACAAGGAGATAAGGCACAAGGTGAAGAGAGAGGTGACGAAGGCTAAAGAAAAGGCGTATGATGAGTTGTATGAAAGGTTGGACACTAAGGAGGGAGAAAATCACCTGTACCGATTGGCTAGACAGAAGGACCGAGCTGGGAAAGTTGTGCAGCAGGTTAGGGTGATAAAGGATAAAGATGGAAACATACTCACAAGCGAGGAGAGTGTGCTGAGCAGATGGAAAGAGTACTTTGAGAGGCTGATGAATGAAGAGAACGAGAGAGAGAAGAGGTTGGATGATGTGGAGATAGTGAATCAGGAAGTGCAATGGATTAGCAAGGAGGAAGTAAGGACAGCTATGAAGAGGATAAAAAATGGAAAGGCTTTGTGGACCTGGAGAAAGCATATGACAGGGTGCCATGAGAGGAGCTGTGGTATTGTATGAAGAAGTCGGCAATGGCAGAGAAGTACGTAAGAGTTGTACAGGATATGTATGAGGGAAGCGTGACATTGGTGAGGTCTGCGGTAGCAGCAACAGATGAATTCAACGTGGAGGTGGGATTACATCAGGGATCGGTTATGAGCCCTTTCTTATTTGCAATGGTGATGGACAGGTTGACATTAGACAGGAGTCCCCGTGGACTATGATATTTGCTGATGACATTGTGATCTGTAGCAATAGTAGGGAGCAGGTTGAAGAGTCCCTGGAGTGGTGGAGATATGCTCTAGAGAGGAGAGGAATGAAGGTCAGTAGGAACAAGACAGAATACATGTGTGTAAATGAGAGGGAGGTCAGTGGAATGGTGAGGATGCAGGGAGTAGAGTTGGCGAAGTTGGATGAGTTTAAATACTTGAGATCAACAGTACAGAGTAATGGGGATTATGGAAGAGAGGTGAAAAAGAGAGTGCAGGCAGGGTGGAATGGGTGGAGAAGTGTCAGGAGTAATTTGTGACAGATGGGTATCAGCAAGAGTGAAAGGGAAGGTCTACAGGACGGTAGTGAGACCAGCTATGTTATATGGGTTGGAGACGGTGACACTGACCAGAAAGCAGCAGACAGAGCTGGAGGTAGCAGAGTTAAAGAGGCTAAGATTTGCACTGGGTGTGACGAGGATGGATAGGATTAGAAATGAGTACGTTAGAGTGTCAGCTCAAGTTGGACAGTTGGGAGACAAAGTCAGAGAGGCGAGATTGCGTTGGTTTGGACATGTGCAGAGGAGAGATGCTGAGTATATTGGGAGAAGGATGCTAAGGATAGAGCTGACAGGGAAGAGGAAAAGAGGAAGGCCTAAGCGAAGGTTTATGGATGTGATGAGAGAGGACATGCAGGTGATGGGTGTAACAGAACAAGATGCAGAGGACAGAGAGATATGGAAGAAGATGATCCACTGTGGAAACCCCTAACTGGATCAGCCGAAAGAAGAAGATTATATTCATTGCATGCAAAGTTGTGTTTATGTGAATATTTCTGGGGAAGTGGGTCCATAGTTTTCATTAGATTCTTAAAAGGGTCCGTGACTCAAAAAAGGTCAAGAATCACTGGTTAGAGTGTCCAGTTAGCCTAGTCTTGCAGAACCAGACATATAAAATATATACAAGGCTGCAGTGTACATGAATAACTACAGTAAATTAACATTACTGTCTAATTTTAAGTGCTAAACATGCCATACCAGAATATAGTCACTGCACTTTAACACATGGTATATACTGTATACAGTAATCCCTCCTCTATCGCGGGGGTTGCGTTCCAGACCCCCCCGCGAAAGGTGAAAATCCGCGAAGTAGAAACCATATGTTTATATAGTTATTTTTATAGTGTCATGCTTGGGTCACAGATTTGCACAGAAACACAGGAGGTTGTAGAGAGACAGGAACGTTATTCAAACACTGCAAACAAACATTTGTCTCTTTTTCAAAAGTTTAAACTGTGCTCCATAACAAGACAGAGATGACAGTTCCGTCTCACAATTAAAAGAATGCAAACATATCTTCCTCTTCAAAGGAGTGCGCGTCAGGAGCAGATAATGTCAGAGAGATTGACAGAAAAAAGCAAACAATCAGAAATCAATAGGGCTGTTTGGCTTTTAAGTATGCGAAGCAGCTGCTAGGAAGGGAGCAATGTGAAGGTAGTCTTTCAGCATTTTTTTACAAGAGCGTCCGTATCGTCTAGTGGTGCGAACAGCCCCCCTGCTCACACCCTCTCCGTCAGGAGCACAGAATGTCAGAGAGAGAGAGAGAGACAGAGAAAAACAAACAATTAAATACGTGCCGTTCGAGCTTTTAAGTATGCGAAGCACCATGCAGGAAGCATATCACTTGACAAAACAGCCACATTTAAGCCCAGCAAGGAAGAGAGCAATGTGAAGGTAATCTTTCAGTGTTTTTTGAGGAGTGGCCCTATCTTCTAGGGGTGCGAACAGCCCTTGTGCTCACAATATATTTGAGGAGTTTTATTTAATACGTAATACATGCTCTGATTGGGTAGCTTCTCAGCCATCTGCCAATAGTGTTCCTTGTATGAAATCAACTGGGCAAACCAACTGAGGAAGCATGTACCAGAAATTAAAAGACCCATTGTCCGCAGAAATCCGCGAACCAGCAAAAATTCCGCGATATATATTTAAATATGCTTACATATAAAATCTGTGATAGAGTGAAGCCGTGAAAGTCGAAGCGCGATATAGCGAGGGATTACTGTATACAGATCATAGTACCTCTCTAAAGAATAGATGCTGTTGTTACACCATGGAGTTATGCAATAGTCAAAATGACAGAAAGATATATAAATTAATATTAAAGCTTCAGTTAACTTGTGTAACTGAGCTGTGTAACTGATAGCAGCAATTGTAGCTTTTTATTTCTTTTCAGCGTCTAGTCTTTTACTAGTTTCTTTTTCAATTTGCTTCACTTGAATCTTCAGTAGCACCCCGGCCATTTACAGTGCACAGACTGGAGGAATTTAGGATTTTAATTTTTAAGATTGAAACATTTTTAATCAGGTGTCCCTAGATGTGCAGTCTTGATCAAGAGTCACGCTTGGCCTTGCAAGACTACAAGTTAGGTTAACCTGCACATCTTTGGTATGTGGCAGGAGACCAGATGGACACTTGGAGATCATTCAAATGTCACACAGACAGGGAATTGATTCTAATGCTAATGACTAAGATCCACTTGCTTTAATCCAGGTTTAAAAGCTTTAAACCGTTACAGTCTATGACAAAAACATTGATTTCACAAAAAATACATGCTATGCGTAACTCAAAACAAAACAAATGTACATATTTATATAGCAGAATGTTTAAAGGTGATTTTGATGTGTTTATAAACTATTATCAGTCTGGACATTAAGTAATATGTTTATTTACTTGTGTTAATGGGAGAATAAATTTAAGCTGCATGACCCCAGTCAGACTTATTTGAAAGTTTCTAGTAATCTAATTGCATTATTATTTGAATGACACATATTAATCAAAGCATTATTCTCTCTATTAGGTTCATATTTTTGTTTTAAAATACAAAGGTTTCTGCATAGTGGTATAGTGGTTAAGGTTGCTGCCTGACACAGTGCCAGAGTCCTCTGAAGTTTGCACGTTCCCTCCATGTCTTTGTGAGTTTTTCTTCCATACCCCAGAGCTGTGCATCTTATCTAAACTGATGACTCTAACTTGCCCTGGTGTGACTGAGTGTGGGCATGAGTGGGCACTGTGATGGACGTGCACCCAGACTAGGGTTGGCTCGTACCTTTGGCCCATTGCTGCCAATATAGGCATGGTTCCAATTAGCCCTGAACTAGATATGTGGGTTTATAAAGTAGATGGATAAAAAAAAATGTAAAGGCAACTAATAATTAAACTAGGCACCGCCACTGTCAAAAACTGGCATAAACTGGATAAAAAGAGTAAACAACATTCTGGTCACTGACCATAAGCTCAAATTCCTGGGCTATGCTCGGGCAATTAGGCATTAGCATCTAATTATTAGATTCACGTAAGCCAGAGTGACACTTAAGCCCCAAGGTAATACGAGAGCTAAAGGTTTTCCCTTTACCTATGAAATTATATACAGGAGGTTATTACCCTATAGCCCTTTGGGAAAAAGTTGGTTGGCATGGCCATTCAGCTTGGATTGCTTCAAGGCAAAATAAATTAATTACTGTTGTGAATTGATATGAATGCTCTGTTTAATAACATAATACAACACAACAATGATTGGTTAATGTAATAAAGCATTATTAAGATATTACATCTTAAATAATAAATGCCTTCATGAGACAAATAACAAATCAACTAAATCCAATTTCCCTGTTTTGAGAATCACATTATGTACTTTATTTGATGTTATTGGAAATCAGATATTAGATCAATTTATCCTAATATACTTGCAATTTCTCACAAAAATTCATAAGCGTAATGGTGAATAAGAAACTAAGGTTTTACTTCCAGAAGCTTACTCATCATCTGCATAACTTCAGTTCTCACTTGGGAAACCTGCCGATAAGCTTTGCCCTGAGCAAGTCAAAAGATGTATAGAAAGTTCAAAAAACTCTAATAGTCTGAAGTACTCTAATGGCATCATAGGAATTATTTTACTGACAAGATTACTTTTGACAATCAGTTATTGAAGATCTAGATTTGTTACAAAGTAACCTTGTCACCTGGCTTCACATCTTTCAGAGCTTCATGTCAACAGTGTGGCCATCAGTCCTCTAAATTTGACAGGCTTTGCACAACTGATCCTTTATGTTTGCTCTCAACATCAAACTTGATGTCAGATGAAAAGAAGCTTGCAGACATGATGGTGAAGGGGGGTTAGGGGGAGAAAGGTAAAAATGCTAGAAGGCACTTGAAGGGAATGGGATTTGTCAAAAATCCATTTCATATAGATCCAGCTTCCAAATCATGGACAGACGCTGCAAAACCATTAACACAGCAGGGTGCAGGGCATTGACGACAATAACCTATCTTGCTTCATTATTTTTTCATTGATTTTCCAGCCTCTGGTTTTAAACAAATATGGTTCAGTCAAGCATAGAATCTCTGAAAACCTCATCTTGTTGCTTTTTATGTTATAAATGTGTATAATTTAAGAGATTTGATTTGGCAGTGGCTGCTTATTGAGTGGCATTCAAGCTTTGGCTTTCAGTTCCCATGTCACAACACAGACATAACAGAGTATCTTGTATGTAGAAACCACAAATTCACTACCACAGACTTAGTTTTCTTAAAACTTAGACAGCACTTTGCTTAATCCCCTATGTGAAAGCTTGAATACCTTAGTGATTTCAGAATTAGGTTAAAAGCAAAGTTTTACGAGAAGTAAAGTGTACACAAATGCTCTCAGTACATTTTGTGAATGTGTATTCAGTGTATTTTATTTTCTGCAAAATGCTTGTCGAGAGTGGGAACCAAGCAGAACACAAATCAACAAACTACCCACCGGCTTTAGAGTTCTTCTCTATACCGACCAGTAAAGCTCTGACTCTTGTTCACTCTTATTGCTAAAATTAACATTACTGGTAATTATTTTTTCAAAAATTTTGTCACTGTTATGTTACATGATAATATTGTCACTCAACACATCAGTTTGTGACATATTTGATGTGGTCTTATATTAGGACCAGTAATGGCACACTGAATACACTTGATAGTTTTCATCCTCTTTCTCTGTACACTTAGCATTCGTTTGCTCAGAGGTTGATGCACTTGCTGCTTCGTGAGCAGCTCTTCTTTTCTCCATCCTATAGCGGCCCGCTTCTTCTCTTCTTTTGTCTGCATCTTTTCGAGTTAAAATTGATTAAGTCAGTATTTGTGTTGCAATTATTTAGTACGTTTTCTTTAATTTTTCAATTAAGCTGGCACTTAAGTCTTCAATCTGCCTCAAGAATAATTTAATTTATGAAGAGGTAGGGGAAGTGACGGCGAAGGTGGTAGGGGTGAGAACGGTGCCTGAACACGTGCGCCACACGGCCGACCTGCTGGCCACTGCCAAGAGTTGATTCTACAATAAAATAAAATAAAAATAAAAAGAGGAATAACCTTGGAGGTTAATCATCACCCCTAAAGCGGATAGTAGACATCACGTAGTATATCTGCACCAAATTTCAGATCAATAGGTCTACAAACGGTTTGCAAGCTACAGGTGATTTAAAATCCTGGACAAACAAATGGACAGCCATGGGAGTGTATTTTATAAGAAGATGGTGGCGGACTGTGTCATTAAAAAGTAAAATGATACAAAGAAAGGAAAGATTCCCTAGTAAATGTAAGGAATTTCAGGTTTTTCTACTTTTCTAACCCCATACTTTAATTTTGGCTTTGACATTACGTAAGAAAGAAAGATTAAATGGTTTGGGCTCTAGCCTGTTCTGCAAGTCTAATTCTTTGTTGTAGCTTTTCCAAAACATCTTCCAGTCAAATGTGTCTGTCATTTATGGTTTGACATGCTCTCTAGACACAGAGTTAGGGTTAGTAGCTCCACTTGCACTACTTCAGCCTTAGGTCTAAGTCTGACTTTTTTACTAACAGTCTTTCAGCTTGCCATCTTTATATAGCTTAGCACCTGAAAAGTACTCCTGGAATTAACAAAAGGGCAGGCTCAATTATGGGGCACAGTCTGGACCCCTTGGAGGTAGTAGCAAAAAAGAGAATTGAAACAAAACTGAGTGCCATTATGAACAATGCTGCACATCCCCTCTCTGGCACTCTAACACTGAGGACTTTCAGCTAAATAATTATTCAGGAGAAGTGTGTCAAGAAACACAATGGGGGCTCCTTTATACCAACAGCAATACATCTGTATAGTGCCTCACTGGGACTGGAACTGCCAAGTCTGATGTTTTCTTTGTTTTTAATTTGTTTTCCTTTTTATCATTCTGGTATGTGTTCAGATTATAGTGCATATCTATCTATCTATCTATCTATCTATCTATCTATCTATCTATCTATCTATCTATCTATCTATCTATCTATCTATCTATCTATCTATCTATCTATCTATCTATCTTTTTACAAATTGAATTGGTTTTAAAATTTGTTTCCAAATATGTGTTTCAAGTTGTAGCTCTTACAGAGTCTTATAACAGCTAGCCAACACGAATTCCAACCAATTTCACAATTATTGAATAATTTTTGTCTTTAATCTCATTTTTTAATTAGGTGCATTCCAAAAAGTGAAGATTTACATTTACAAGAAATTAAGAATGGTTTAGCTACACAGCAGCTTTAAATATTTAGCTCTGTTCTGTCATTTTCTTTTTTATTCATTTTTTTGTGCAGTTTCTTTCTTAATTATATCCAAATGCTAACAATTCATGATAATCGGAGCAAACATAGGTGCAAGTAACACTGAATACTAATGGGCTGCAGCTTATTTCAGTGCCATTCAATTGTGTGCTAAGAAAATAATGGCTTAAATGACCTGAACATTACTAAAGAACAAAATATTAAACCACAAGATAAAAAGAACAAATTCATTCCCATCAAACATACATAAATGCTCACTTCATGCAGAAATCATGTAGCAACATAGCTTATTATTTGGAAGTAACACAGGGAAGCATAGAAACCGGCAAAATGATATCTTGATTAATTAATTGAGGAGTCCAATTAAAAGAAGAAATTGGTTGGAACAAAAACCTTCAGCCACAAGAGGGGCCAAGGACTGAACTCGAAAGCTCCAGCTATAGAGTATTGTTACAGCACTTTGCACAAATTTGAGTAATAATTAATAACACAGGAGATCTTGAATTGATTTTGATATTTATTTGGGCGCTGAACTAAAAAGTGAAAATCATGTTTCTCCATCACGTAATATTTTCCCACAAAACATATTTTTTAGCTGTCAATTACACTTTTTTTTATTGTTTTTGCACTATAATTAATTAAATGTCAATATTTTATTTTAATGGTAATTTGTTTGAATTTCCTCTCAAGAAAATTAACAATAATGAGCACTGATGGTTTATATGTGGGACCTTGAAAGTTTTTTGTTTCTTGCTGGGCCTGGGCCAGCAGTCACAGCATACAGAATTCTGATGAGTGGGAGAGCAGACATTGGGTTCAGAAGGAGTGTTAGCTGAAAAAAAGCTTCAGCTTGGTGCAAAAAAAAAAAAAAAAAAAATCATAAGACCATTCCTTCTTATTAAGCTTAGTATAATGAAGCCCTGTCAAAAGATGAAGCCTGTCTGATGTATTTGTGCTGAAAGTTTCCAGGTTTGTCTGAGGCTAAACTGAAAGAGGGCATTTTTGCCAGACCTTTTATTAGAAAACTGATTTCTGATGCTACATTTGGTGGTGCGATGAACAACCTGAAACAAGAGGCTTGGGTATCATTCAAAGACATCATTGGTATATCGGTAATAATAAAGATCCAAATTAAAAGAAATTGTGAACACTTTATTAGTTAAGTTTAAGGAACTGAGTTGTAACATGTGTCTCAAAGTTCACTTTTTGGATTCGCATTTGGAATTTTTCCCTGAAAATTTTGGGGCGGAGAGTAAAGAGCAGGGTGAAAGATTCCATTAGGATGTCAAGGATAAGGACAGGAGGATGTCAGTCTGATGGTGGACTACTGCTACATAATTCATAGGGACACACCAGTAAAAACAAAAAGTGCATACATGACGGGCGACCACAAACAAAGATTTGGATCAAGAAGGCTAGAAGTAACAAAAATTAGAAAGAATTAAATGTAAGTCAAAGAAAATGTATTGTTGCCTTCTTTACACTTAAGTTAGATTGACGAAATATTTTCGTATTAAATTGATTTAAAACAATGTTTTACACATTAATAAACTGCAATTTGTTAAAGCTTAATTACATTTCTTTTCAATTCTTTACTTAAATATGATGTGATAGATCTGGGCTAATTATATTTTTCTTATTGTGCTCATGAATGCAATATAAAAATAACTATTCACAATTAATTCTATTTTTATGAGTTTAATTTTGCATAACTGTGTAATTATCCAGTTTTTCAATTAAAATGTTGTAAAATTCTAGACTCCAACATAAATTGTAAGCCTGTTTACGTATACAGTACATATATTTGTTTTTCAGCCAGCCAGCCAGTTTGGCTTCATGAAATGAACTAATATAAAAAATGAAGCCATGGAATACAAAAGGGTGTAACAAATACCCAAATAAATAATAACGTAGTAGACTTCAGCTAAAGGCTCAGTAAAGTCAAACATACAGTAGTTCACAACACCCAAGCTGACAGACAGACACAGATGTGAGCACACACATGTCAAAGGGCTCAGAATTTACAACTTGAACATTTGCATCTAAACCGGTTATTTTATCTTTGAACAGAACTCAGAAATGCAAAGAAAATGATCACTGTGCATCTTTTGATACAGCTATGGAGCAACCAATAAGGAAAATGTGTGGTACAATGTTTTCGTCATCTGTTGCTTCTAATTAATTAAATTCTAGAAGTGTAGATATTTTCTACAGCTTCAAATGTGTGGTTATCTGTTGTTGTGTCACAGTTTATATTCATAAATTGGCATAAATCTGTATAAACATTTTTTAAAAGAGAAATTGATATAAAACTACATTGAATTAAAGTGAATATTTTTGAGAAGAGCAACCAAAGAGTCTTTAACACTATCATGTTCAAAGTGCTTGCAGGACAGAAAATGATCTATCATCTCCAAACATACAATTTCAAATTCAACCACTGACTGGGTTAAGGGCGTCCCTGTTACTGACAATTTGCCCAGGTAGTCATTCTCATCAAGATAATGGCTTTAGTGAATGTATGGTTATGCAGGCACATCTGTTCAGCAGGCTATCTCTCAGTGACAAAATGATGAAAGAAATTCAAACAGAAGAATGGCACATAGCTCTAAAAATTAAGATCTCAGTTTTTCTGAACTCTCATAGTTACTAATGGAAAAAAACTTAAGAAGACTGGAAAGATGTTTACCACTGTCTTTTGGAATACTACAGCTCCCCAGTCAAATCTTTTAAACTCCCAGCTCCCCTGTAGAACAGTACCCTTGTCAATACTGAACTCTACCAAATATCAAGACAAATCCCTAATCAGAGGCCATCAGAAACTTGCAGATTATTCAGAGAGGAAAAAGAAGCAGCAGTATCAAATACAAAACTGTCTGACAGTGGCAAGAAGGAGAAACTGTTGGAATCCGACAGCGCAGATTAGCAACAAACACTTGTTGTAACAGTCACATGAAAATAATGTGCTCCATGACTCCAATATATGGGTTTGAGGTAAGTAGGCCAAGGATTTATAAATTAATATATCACTTGGTTATTTTAGAAGCACAGATTCCAAGGGTCCATGGCCAAATGGTCCCTTGGGCAATCTCTAGTGTAGTATGAGGAAGTCATAGATGCTAATGATTTGGGTAGAGTAAGACAAAGGAGTGAAGAAGGGTCTGTCATGAGTGATAAGAATGTCAGTAACATCATGAGCCACCAAGAAACATTGAGAAGAAACAAATAATGGAAAGGAGTAACAACCAGTCACCAGAAGCTCCACCAAGAGTACAGAATGCTAAAACAATAATTTGTTAGGGCTAATTGGACTTATGGAACCGATTATTGCCTAAATAGCCTATCCTCTGAAGATATCTTGTTTTATCAAAGATTTTAAGAAATTTACTCTCTGCAGTAAGCTAGTTTTCCAACATTACGGTTGTATAACCCACTTATATAATAAAGCTCTGTGGCGGATGGCCAGGGCCCTTGCCTAGCCATGACGGCCCTGTGATGGAAGGACCAGGGGAGAGGACATATTCATGGCAATACCTCCCCCGGAACACAAGAGGGCAACTCCCCTGGATTATATTGGGGTCATAGGCTTGGAGCTTAGAAGCTCAACCCTGCTGAGGCTGGTGGCCACTGTTAGGCGCACCTGGACAGTTCCAGGAACATGGACTAAAGCACTTCCACCTGTAGTGCATCTGGGAGCACCTGGAGCAGGTGCCCTTGCAGTACTTCCGCCACACCTGGAAGTGTTCCAGGTGCTCCTGGATCCTCTTCCGGCAGCACTTCCGGTTGTGGCCCCGGTCATCCACCACAACTCTTAAGAAACTGAGTTATACAGTTGCACATCTTAATTTGAGAATTCGACAATAAAGGTTAAATTAAAGATAAAAGAGCAGTGAACTCTCCAATAATGAACCTGTAAACTACTAAACATGTCATCTCCATTATTATCAAAATATTGATGGTTTAAAGCTAACTTTTAATTGTAGGTTTTTCTGAGACTTTTCAGATATACATAACAAAACAAAAGTTGTACAATCTGCCCAAAATGTTGGTGGCAACATAATTCCAAAATAATCAGTGATATTTTGTAAAGCCGGTTCTTCTTCCTCTATCCTTAGAGGCATTTCCAAACTAGGATTACCTGAGGTGGCCAGTAAAGTTGCGGCATATCCAGGAGGAAAATTTTTATTGTGGTTTGCATTAGCTAACACTGAAAAGCATGTAAATGAGGTGTTGCAAGAAGGTGTTAGTGCAGCCATTTTTTAATATCTTACAATTCTGCCTAACATTTAGCCAGGGGCAATTCCACTGTATTTTTTGGATGTAACTGCTGTAGTTGAGGTGTTGCCAAAATGTAATTCCAATTTCTGTTTTTCGAGCTATTTCTGCTATAGCTGAATTGTAGGCAGAAGGCATCTGCATTACTGGCTTTTCTATCTGTCATCCTCATGCCCTTCTTTTTATTTACTGTACATTTTTAGAACTTCATGAAACATAACACAAATTACTATAAATAGAATGAAGTGTAGTCCTCCCCAATGGCAAATTGCACTTGTAGTCTCCCTTAATGGAGACCTAGAGGTTGACATTTTGATAAAATGAGGACCTCTATCCAGGCTATTCCATCAATGGTTGTAAATGAGTGGTGATCGCTTAAACAAGTTAGGTGCTTGCCTTTGAGAATAATTTGAAACAGAAGACTGCCTCTTTTTCACCACACAGTTTTGAGCATTTGCAATGTTTTTCCACTGTATTGTTCTTCCTTTGGTTGCATGTCTTGGTTTCTACTCCTGCCTGTTAGATTGGCACTAAGTTCAAGAACCTTTTCCAAATGAATGCAATGCTGGCACATTGAAGGAACAGGATGTCTGACCGCCTACAGCCAAATCTCAGGCCTTATATTATGGTGGAAAATGTACTGGCAAACTTGTAAAATGTTGCAGCCAATGCTTTCTGAAACAATTTTGTTTTTGCAGGAGTGAATTTACTGTAATGAGTACAACCTTAGCATGTGGCTGTTTTGGCATTGTAGCTCAGGAAATGCCTAAATGTTTTCTATTACTTTCCCAAAGACACTAGTTAGAGTGAAGAAATCAGATATATCATAGTATGATGAATTTCTTTGCTAGTCTCTTTAATAGAAACAATAGATGGAAATTGTTTTATGAATGTGGACCATGTTGCACATTTTGAAATATACCACTTTAAGGGCTTATTTATGTGAGTTAATTTTCATTTAATGTTAATTGAAAAATCTAAGAAAAAAGTGCAAACGCATGCATTTTTTTGAAATCAAAAATAAATACAGTTGACTCCACTTAAGTGCACATCGGTTAAGCGCATGCTCTGCTTAGCTGCACATGACTTGCATGGTCCCTATTTGTATAAAGTCAAGTAAATGGGAAATAACTTTGGATAAGCACACTAGCGACAAACGCACAATCCGCGTACGCACACATACATTATTGATCCCATTTCTATTCTCTCCAGCCAGATTCAGTCCAGTTAACTGCACAGTCTCTTCACATCCACTAGTCAAACAGCGACATTGATTGACACGCTTAAATGACGTAATCAGTGTGCGACGATGTAAGTAGCTTGGCTCTTGTGACCGGCTGAAGACGTATCGTTCAGGTGCTGATGTCCAATCCCGCTACTGTATTGAGACCTAACCAGTTTACAGTGCAGTTACTAGGTGTACACTGCAGTCAGTTTAGCAGTGTGTTCTTATGTACATGTAAATGTTGTCTCAGAACTGGCAATGCATTAAACAAAAGTCTGTTAGCAACAAATGACATTACAGATTAGCCTTTGTGGAGGATTGCCGGCTTTCCAGTCCGGCCCTCACCCCCAGGCCGCTAGGAGGAGCCCTCCGGACAGCATATTGGTGCCCCGAGTTCCAGCAGGGCCTCATGGACTCTGTAGTTTTTATACACAGCCCTGCTGGATACCTTGGGGGCCGCCAGGAGTCGCTGCGAAGGGCCTCATGGACTCTTTTATGCCCTATAACCCGGGAGTGCATCTCAGTCACGTGACTGGAAGAAGCGACGTGCTCCCGGGATGAAGAAAAGGACTGTTTGCCCTGACCCGGAAGGAAAACGGACTTGTGGGTTTGGCTTGGAGCCACTTCCGGGTCAGGGGCTATAAAAGGACTCTGGGAAGCCCAGAACACTGAGCTGAGCTGGGAGGTAGGGTGGCAAGTGTCTGGGCGAGGAGGAGAGAGAGAGTATTGTATTAGAGAATAGTGTATTGTGTTAATGAGTGTGTGGAGGAGAGTGCTTGGTGCACTACGGTATTATAATAAAAAGAATTATTATTATACTTTCACCTGGTCATCAGAGTGGTACCTGAGGGTTCGAGAGGTGGACACAAGCCTCATCTGTTACACCTTACAACTCAAATGTGATAAGTTAGCTGTTGTGGCTTTTGACTATGACGTCGACTTCGTCATCCCGTGCACATAAATCATTGTCTTTGGAAGAACATGTTGATATCTTAAACAGACTTGACAACAAGGAGAATTAGGTCTCTGTTACAAAACATTACAGCATTTGTCCTAGCCAGATTTCTCAGAAATCAGGAATAGATTTTGCAAGTCTGGCATAAAATGAAAAAGATTAGGGAAGGCTGAAGACGTACAGCTACTGTACATGTATGTCTGAACAGTTAATGTGTATGTATGTATTATACATGTATCCACTATATTCTTCACCGTAGTCTATTTTAACGAATGTTTTATTGCGTTTCACAAGGCTAGTAGGTGGGGTAACTGAATGGTCAACTTTCAGGACTGACATGTTGCACTCCTATTCAGCGCACGCACCGTTTAGGTGCATGTCGCAATCTCGTCTGAAGGCCGTGCTTTTAAATGGAGTAGACTGTATATCTATCGATTTCAAAAGAATGTAATCCAATTCAGAGTTATGCAGGGGCAGAACTGATCCTGGTAGCATTGAGCATCAGTCAGCAACCAACCCTGAATGAGTTAGTACTATTGGTACTAAAGTATTTTGTACTATTGTTGTTTCACTCATAATCTTGAGATAATATAAGCGGCTAAAACAAATTTGGAGGGTAGCTCATGTGTTGGGAAAGCCTGGAAGAAGGAATGAGTTTAACTCTCATCCCTTTGATTATGGCTGAAAAAGGTTGGCATCCTTTACTTCTGGAAGCTGTAGAACATGTTGGTATATTCTTATTGTAAGGGAAGCTATTTACATAAAAGGAGCTCCCCCGTAAACCGTTAGTATGGTTGATTATGGATTTCATTGAAGAAACTGATGGCTTCCGTAATACAAAAGAATGCTACTCTCCCACTGTAATCTTCTATGATATGGACATAAAACTGAAATAATGTCACGTCTATACGACAAAACAATATACTGGCTACATAGGGATAAAAAATATATTTTAACCAGTAAATGAAACACATTACTGGCAAATATTGATATCTTGCCTCCAAAGAAGTTAATATACGATTAATATCTGCTTGTTCCTTTGCTTCACTAAATGTTGATAATACTTCCCTTCAGCACAAGTGATTATAAGGGAAGAAGACTGACTATAACAAGAAAAACCTGATTTCTGAAGAAACTGGAATTCATAATCTGTAGATCACCTAAACAATCAGTTGCAAAATATAAGCAGGCAGCTTTTCCTTAAACCTAATAACACATAGCACACCCATTTTTAGACATGGTACCTGCAAAGCGTTTAGTTGGTTCTGTTAAGCTTTACTTGTAAAATGTTAATGGAGGAGATCAAGATCTTTTCTCTTCAGTCAGTTCTTAATATGTACTGGGTTCTTATGAAAAAGTATTGCATCTGGAAATTTGTTCAAACACTCGAGCGTCATTCTGATTTCCTGTCATTTGTCAGCTCTACTAAGTAGGTCATCTTCTATTATAGGCAATGAAAGATAAACCTCACAGCCAATGGACACTGTGTTACACTTTTAAAACTGATACAGCATTATTTCAAGTGAGAGGTATTTCTCCCTGGTTCCTAATTTGAGAAGATAGAATTTTCATTTTCATTCATTTTTTTCTAATGCACACTTTTTTTCTGAAATATCACAAATGCTGTTATTTATAATTTAATTTTATCCCCAGCAAACAGGAATTTTTGGCACAACAGTATCTTTGTCACTACAATTTCATATTTGGTTTAGGTGCCACCTACAGTATGTGGACTTAACTTGCTCTCCCTGTAGTCATGTGTGGCCCCACAAAGTTTTCTTCCCATACCTCTCATATGCTGATCAACTGACTTTTGTGAGCGAGGCTGTGCTGTGAGTGTCCCCTGCACTGACGGATTCTTATCCAGGGTTGGTTCCTTCAATATTTCTGTTGTTTCTGGAGACACTAAGGGCTTTATTTTAGGTGATACATTGAAAATTAAAATTACTTCTGATAGGACTGTAAAAGTTGCTGATGCTACAGTATCTTTGATGGTCTGGGTCAGCTCAAAACTCCCTGATTGCTTCTGAGAGCATTTTGAACCATCGATAATGTACCCAAGGATGAGCCAAGCAAATGAGGGACACACCGTTGGCAAAGGGTTGGTGCAAAGTGCCTAGTGCTTTCATTTAAAACAGATAGTAGTGTCCAAAAGCACAGTGCAGAAATCTTCAACAATTAAATAAGTAATCTGTGATAATCTTCAAGTTAAAATCCAATAAATAAATAATAATAAATAATAATAAATAATAATAAATAATAAAAAAAATAATAAAACCGGAATAAAACCACACAGTAATCCTTTCTTTTCTTCCACCTTCTACCTGAGCCCAGTGCATCCTCTACTCCCTTGTCTCCCCAGCTCACACAACAGATTGCCCAGCCGGCGGAGACAACAGCAGCTGCAGTCCTCACTTCTGACTCCCATCTTGGCTGCCCCTGTCGGCATTTGCCAGTCCACTCTGAGCCAGCTCCCCCCCCCCACACACACATTTTTAGCATCTTCAGCTTCCCTAGGAAGGATTCCACCACCATTGTACCTGCTCCTCCAGAATTTCAGGAGGGAACAATCCACACCATGGAGCACTCGCTCTTCTGTAGGGCTACCACTCTGCCTCATTCTCCCTCAAACTGGCTCAACTCAGGATCTTGATACTTCACTCGCTCATGGTTGGGTTGTTTGTCTTTGTTTCTCTCTCTCTCTTGATTCGGCTTTCTTTTAAAACCTTGGCATGGCAATCATGCCTCCAGTGTTAATGAGGGAACAGGTTAATCCCACATTGCCTATCCCCACATCTGCCACACTATCTATGCCCCACACGAAAATGGGAGTGTACTATTTATTTATCTAAAGTGCATATGCCACAGACCTGTTATCCCACACTACCCCATAGCCACCTAGGCCAAGCCTTTTCCATTTTTCATGTCACAGGGGCAACAAGCTAGACTTACTGGGTGTAAGAAAGGAACAAACCAGTTTAGCTCAGACCGGTGAAAAGATGAGCACAGGGGTTAATTGCCTAATCTATTTAACAGTAGTACTCAATTTTAGAACAACCCATTTGCTCATGGAAATAACTCATGCTGGTACAGGCCACACAAGTGAAAGCATGCCCTGGTTTAATGAGACAAAGGTAATCAGCAAGCATCGGCTGTGGGATGAGTGGGTTAAAAGGTTGTTGTTTTTGAAAGAGAATGATTGTTGGGTCAAACAGGTTGGAGAGTGAGAAGATGGAATGGGCAGCTTCAGATGGATTGACATTTTAAACAGAGAATCAGACAAAGTGCTGAGTGGGGAGATTCTGTGACATAGTCATATACTGGTCTGCTGAGCAGTAGAGCAAACAAGACAGAGAGAGATCCATTGGAGCAGGAAGAAGGTGGAAGGCTTAAAAAATGGAGCCAAATCAATTGAAGGGCAAGGTGCCCAGAGAGCTGCGGCAACTGTGAAATGTGCCGTTTGGGTCTGAATAGTGGATTGGGGATGGGGCGGGCTGCAACATTGACGTCTCATAGAGTCCTGATAAGGACCAAAAGAAGCTCCAACAGATTATAAAGGATTTTACCTTTTGACCGATATGATTTTTAACTCTTTAATGGAATTATTAATTTGTTTTTAATGGAACCAATTTTATGGATGGATTTATTTAGAGAAATATTGATTAACTTTTGCATATGCACTGTTCTTGCACTTTTTGCACTTTTAATTCACTGTATTAAATAAAGTGCCTTCTGACTTTAAAGTCACTTGCCCTGGTCTGTCTTGGTTCATGACTATCAATGCCCCAGATAAACGGAAGATGGCCAAGGCAGTGGGTCCAGGGCATCACAAGAACACAATTTCTCATTTATACTATCTGAGGTTACAGTTGTCAATTAACGAAACAACACGTCTTCAGGATGTGGATTGAAAAAAATAAATAAAAGAAGCTGGCACATATACAAGGAAATGTGAAAATTCAACATTAAGGGCGACTGGGACAAGAAAAGAACTTGGAGTTCTTCCAGATGTTCTGGCCATATAAAAGAAGATAAGTTAATTCTAGGATCACCCAGTATTTGGAATTCAGTGTTGGACAACTGACCTACAGTAAAACACCTGCTTGTAAACTTTCTTGTTGAGGTTTATGTGTTTTGCAAAAAGAAGGTAATGTCAGTATTTGTAATAATTCATTCCTCATTTGAATATGTCAGTACAGCGGAGCCAAGTATTCAAGTTTCAAACCACAAAGGCCATTACAACTTAATGAAACTGTCATGGCAAAAAAATGTGATTTTTTTTTTAAAGGGATGCTTAATGAGATAAATGGAAATTATGATGAGGCTGGGAAGTTCTAGAGCTTCAATGAATATTTTATTCAGTCATGATCAATTCTTTTCTAAGAGTAAAAGCAGAATGATGGTGGTTTACAATGGATTGTAAAACCATTGTCACACGTGTGCGCATGGGGAACAGCTTATAGGCTTATGTGATTTTAATTCTCCACCAAGATATGAAGTGGTGCTGTACAATAACATACTCTCTTCTCCTTTCTCCTCTGCGACTGAAGGATTGATACAATTCCACCTATGACATTACTCCGGTGTCATACCACCTGGCAGGCCCCTTCCTCCCAGAATGGATGTTAAACCTAAGTGACGCCATCTTGGACAGTCTGAACAGGGAATCTAAGAAGACTCAACACTTTACACACATTTCTTTTTCACACCTTTTGCATGCATTAATATACAGGGTTGGCCATCAAGGTGTCCCAAAACACTTTCTTTGTGCTTTTTCTCATTATGCTATAAAGAAATTCTTACATTTTACAACATACAAATGATTGAGAAGAATGCTTGCATGAATGTGTAAAATAGTTATAGGACATGACAATTCACCTCTAACTGAGGATTGAACCCTCAGCAGAGATGTTTTATTTTTTTTGAGAAAGTGCCACTTCTCCATCTCAGCAGCTATACACCCAGAGACGACATGGCTGGGATGCATATTTATAATGTGGGAAATTAAGAAGTAGTAGTTTCTATCAGTGGCACAGCTAGCTTACTGAAGGCCCCTGTGCAGCACCCTGAGATGGGCCCATCCTGTCTAGCATAACTGTTAGCAATTTATTCATAACTAGATAGTAGGGGCCAGCTGGGCAGTGGTGTCCGCGACCTCGTCACTAATGGATCACACTCTGGTGACAAATAAACCAACTTTATAAATGGAATTTGTGATAACTTTTTTAATCACTTTATTACAGCCACTATAAGTTAGCAAAAATAAAATAAATTGTGGGAATGGAATGTGAGAGGTTTGGGTAGTAGTAGTAATACATAAATATATGTAAAATGTGTACCCACTTACTTTTCCAAGACAACTTTGTGAAGGAAGGTGATTAAAATGTAAAGTAAGCTAGAAAGTAGAAACTGTTCTGTGTTATAAAATGAAGCAATTTAAATTTGAAACAAATTAAACAGACAACACCGGCTGATGGGATACAACTACACAATCGACCTGTTTTACACAAGTTCTGGGAAAATGGACATTATAAAGTGATCACACTCACAAATCATCACAGTAGTGACACTAATGCACAGTACGTCATACCAAAGTACACAATAAAAGAGATTAAAGATATGTTAAACTGTTAAAGCTTATAAAAATGGAACTGACTGACAAGTCACAAATCATATTACTTAGAATATCACTAGTACCTTAACATACTTGCTTGCGTGCCTTAAGTTGCACAGAAGTCCCAACAATGTTTGATACATCAAGTTCTCTGGTTTTTTTATTGAGAGTACAACCAAGCCACTACGCCTGTCTTGCAACATGGTGCTTCTGATGTAATTTTTGATGAGTTTTACCTTGGAGAACGATTGTTCACAAGCAGCAACAGCCACTGGTATAGTCAGTAGTAGATGACAGTGCACAGTGATCAATCAGCAACAGTTCAGCTTCAAAAACAGTCGACTTGGTTGACAGGATGGATTGAAAACATGCATATAATGACAACAATTGAGCAGAAAACGGCGGTGAAATCTCGGTGCTATAGCATTCATCGAGAAGATCGGTGGCAGCACACAATTCGTCGACAGCCATTGAGGTCAGAGTTGATGGTAACAAGACATTGAATGTTGAAGCCACTGCATTGAGACTATGAAAGCACTGTTTTAGTTATTACAATTTTTTTTTGTAAATCTATACGGCCCCCCCAAGCTTGTAGGCCCTTGTGCTTTGCACAATCTGCACAATCCATTGCTACGCCATAGGTTTCTATCAGTTCAGGTGATACTTATAACAGTGATTATTGTATGATTGCTGGTAATGTTTGGTGACACATACATCGTGAAAGCACAAAATGACTGAAAATGGTGAAAAAGTCCATATTATGCAATAGTATTCCTCACTGTCAATAATAGATGCTACATATTCACCTGGATTAAAACTTGTTTGTTGCATTAGTAGGTTAAAAAAAGGAAAGTTTAAAAATAATTGAAATTTGTATGTAAAAAGAAATATTTTGGGATTTTATGTCCTAATTCATTTCTGCAGAACTGCTGTAATTCGTAACCACTATGACCGCTAAGACCCACCAGTATTTCTTTGTGCTAACAATGGTGCTACAAATTTAAAAAGTCAAAAAGCATCACTTAACTATCACAAAAAAAGTTATCCACAGTAGTTAATCATTTTTTTTACCTGCACTTCTCCGTGTATATCCAATATTGCCATAAAGGATACTGTAGGTTATCACACATGCATGTCAGAGAGTAACCTTCCAGACATGTAAAAGGTAAAGGGGTACAATCGCTATCTGCCTTCCCTTTTTTTCCACCTGAAGCTCGAAGAAGACACCCAATAATGGTAATTGACCTTGCACATTCCAGTTCATGATCTATAAAAGCATGGTGCTCCCAGAAGGAGGCGTCTCATGAGATACCCACAAAATGGACCCTAGAACTTGACTGTTTCTCACATTGACTTTGCTGTAACCAACAGATAGTTTATACTCCTTTGTTAGTCTTAGCGCTGTCGAGCAGCTGCTATTTTTGTTCCAATCCTTTTTGTAAATAAATGAGGTCATTCAGTTAGCACCGCAACATTTTGTTTGGGCTTCTGTATTACTCCTGGTCAACAACAAGGTATATAAGGTCATTATTGTTGAAATACATTATTGCTGCATTTTGATCTTGTCCGTGTATATTATATGTAATAATATAGATATGTCACATTCTGTGAATGCCATTTTTGGGTGCAACTGTTGTTGTTAATGCATTACTATCACCATTCTGATGAGACCTGCAACTAAGAAATTCATCATATTATATACATATAACAACAAACGCTTCCTAAGTGCTGGAAACACTCAAAATAATAATTGCAACATTCATGAGCTGCAGGTAACCCCGTCCCTAAGTAAGAATGGTTGCTGCGTAGGGTGACAGGCAATGTGGTGAAGCATACTGCTGGACTTCTTTTACAATGGAAGAATGTCACAAAAATATTTTTTTCTCACAAACAATGCAAAAGGCCTGTTTGATCAATACTCAAAAACATTCTGGGCATGAAACATTTACTGTACATATTCAGTAAGTTCTAAAGATTTTGTTTCATGTTTGGACTCATGAACTTTACATACCATTTTAAACTGCAAACCGAAAAAATGTATTAAAAATGCTTCATTTTAGAACACAATTTTCTATGGCCAAATTACCATACTTATCATTTAATGACATGCCCATTGGACTCAATTTGCTTACACGATTCACTTGCAAAATTCTCAGAACCCTCTTGAAATTCTTTCTGTGCTACTAAATGCTGTGTCCTTAATGTTTCTAGGCTTATTTTTTCAACTCCTTATGCAATGTGGCTTACTGGCTGAGGTAAAAAATAGACGGAGTGAAAAAAAATTTTTTACTGACTTAGTGTCCATCAACAAATCCTAGCTGTTTTATTGCTGTAGTTATATAAAACAAAAAACAAACAGAAGTGTCAGGGAAAACTGAAGAAAACCACTCACTGAGATTAGAGCATAAGGATAAACGTCAATAAGAACAGCCTATTCAGCCGTGTAATATGGAGACCAAACCAGTGAGCAGTATTCTAGATGAAGCCCCTCTAACATGTTTTATAACCTAAGCATAATTTCCCTTGACTCATATGCTACTCAATTTGTAAGCAAAGGACATTTTTAGCCACTCAGATATTTTTATTTCCCCAAACAATCAGTATCTTGACTTTCATCCACATGTTAATTACTACACTATTTTGCTAAAGATAATATATTTTCAATGCGTGCAGTTTTTTTTATATGTGCCATGAAGGCTAAGGGATTGTCAAACAGCCCCAAACCACAAACACACAATTACAGTCCCGGGTTCAAATAAAGGGGGGGGGGGAGTTATTACAAATACCTTGTATAAACAAGAACAACAGCAAGTCGTCTCTCCTTCTCTCACTTTTCCTCTTTCCACCGCACTGCTCTCCTCCAGTCTAGTGTTGCCTTCCTTCCTTCCAGCTCCAACTTGCCTGGACAAGGCGGTGCAATCCCTTTTATTGAAGACCTAGTGCCAGGGCTTTTGCCTGTTGGTAGCACTTCCAGGTCATAGGGAAGTCCTGAATAACAGGGAATGCACCCAGGGACCCCAACAGGGCTGCACTTCTGGACTACACTTCCTGGCATTCCCTGCTTGTTTCCATCCGGGTACTAATATGTAGTGGCATTGCCATCTATCGTCCCAGGTGAACATACATCACCTAGAGACAGTTTTTCCCTTTCCTTCCCTTTTGGCTGGGATGTCCGTCCATCTGTCTCGGAAGTCTTGTTTGGGTAAAGCACCTTTTCCCCTCTTGGCCAGCACGTCTGTCTGTCCACTTGTGGCCTTCCATCCAGGTAAGGAACCTTCTCCTCTCCAATTTGTGATGCCCATGCGTCCCATGAGGCACTTACAGTACTTTGTGGTTAGTAGGAGGTGCTCTTGAAATCTCCCCAAGCCCAAATAAAGACAAGGAAAAACAAATACAAAAGAAAAGTGATTCTATTATAAAACTAAATGTATAAAAAGGGTAAACATGTAGGAATTTAAATGAAAAGAAAGAAGGAAAAATGAACAACCTAGCAGCCCTTCAGGATCCCACCTACAGGTTATTTTTTAAATAATGTGTGGAATGAACTGGCTTCCAGCCTGTACGGACCCCACTCCCTTATCTGGCCAGGAAGTGTTGATAAAGGAAGGTCAGGAGGGAGTGACAATATCTCCTTTCCATGGCCTCACAGGTGGCGCAGTGGTAGTGCTGCTGCTTTGCAGTAAGGAGATTGTGGGTTCATTTCCTGGGTCCTCCCTGTGTGGAGAGCACTTTGAGTAGTGAGAAAAGCGCTATACAAATTTAAAGAATTATTATTAATATTTATTAGATGTGGAAGGACATTAGAGTGGCTGAATTGGGGCTGGTATTCTAACAACCACAGAGCAGCACTCAGGATTGACTTGGGAAATGGGAAGGACAGCACAGTGGGTGACTGCCTGCTATGGACAGAGCCTCCCCCTGTGCACTAGGTGGCAACATCCCGTCTGGCAAGCCCCATTAAGGACGCCTGCAGAGTTGTGTTCCCATGAGCACGCCATGTCAGGTTCTGTGGGGGCTGCCAGAGGGAGCTCTCAAAAAGTAGTGATGCAAGGACCGTTGTGGTCCTACCTGACCCAGAACTACTTCCTGGAGGCAATAGATTAAGCCAAGGAATATACTCCCAGATCCAGAGTTAAAAAAGAGCCCTCCACTTGGTTCAGGGAGTCAGAGTCAGGATAGGAGACAGACAACACTCCATTGGGAGAAGTGGTGGTACTGTGTTGTGTGAAAGCTACTACAACACTGAGGGAAGGAAGCCTGTACAGTAAATGGTATACATTATTGTAAATAAAAGCGTGGCTTTGAACGTGGGACTTTGTGTGTGTAGTTGTGTCTGGGGTCTGGGATGCCGGTATGCCCCACTAGTGGCCATGCTAATCCAATGACAATCTAGCACCCTTTTCTACTATAACCAACAGAACACTCCTATAAACACCTCTCCATTAACTGCCCATGGCCTTTCTACCTCCTTCTAACTGAGGTTTTGCCACCAGTAGACCACCCAGCTTTTAATCCCCTGTCTGTAAGTACTTACAGGGTCATTTCTAGTCCCATTCCAGTAAGGAAACCAGGTCAAAGCTCACCCAATGGAGCTTGCAGTCCTTGCAACTCCACAGAGACTTGTCTATAACATAACTGATGAACCCCAATTAAGATCTTTGATTTTGTTTTTTTGGATTATTATATTTTATAAATTACAAATACAGTTCAGTTCAGCTGGAAAACTAACTAGAGTCCAAGACTAATGAAGTAGCAATGCTATCTGCTACATTGTCATCTCAGCAACCATAACAAAGAAAATAAAGATTAACACTGTTAAAATGGCAAATGTGTATAAAGATATTTTCGTTCTAAATGCAAATATTTAGACTTCACATCCAAGAGTAGATTAACTCAAATGAATTTACAGAGAGTCCAGGATAACGTGTTCTTTTTAGAAGCTTGACAGACACTAGGGAAAACAACAGGTGCACTGTCTGAAAAATTAGTCCTTTAATTGCTGGAATAGACACTTTATACTTCTTTTTTGCCTTTCATACTATATAAGATCAAAAGCTTGTGAGAAAAACAAAATCGGCAATCCAACCTGTCTCCAACTCCCACTCACCTGTCTGTCTTACAACATTAACCTTGTGATTCCTGAGTTTCAAGAATCTCCATTACACTTGTTGGCCTTTGGCTAAAGACTTTTATTTTTATTGCTTCGGAGAAGGTGGCTCATTAAGGTCTGTCACCTAAGACATGAATCTAAAGAAAAAGAAAAAAGTCAAGTTTTTCTCACTTTCAGATTGTTAACTTTATGCTTGTAAAGTCTTAAATCTAGAACTCGTGAGCCTGGTTCTTGACGGACAAAGCATGAAGTAAAATCTTAATTTCTTAGTTACAACCTAACACAAAGTAATATTTGGCTTTGATCTGGGTAAAGGTTGATTAGAAATTTAATTGAACTCATAAAGGAACAAAATACTGATATATTTTATAACAGGTTCCTTCTTATTGTATCCAACTATCCATTATTTTTTTCCACTTATAACAATGTTTAGGAAGCTGGAGGCTAACCCAGCAGCAGTAGATGGAAATGAAGAATAAACACTGGATGGGCCAACAGACCACTATAGGATATCCTTTCACTCACATGGCCTCACTTGATCATTTTGGGTCTAATTAAAGCTACCAATTAAAATACAAGGAACACTTTTGAAATGTGAGACAAAATAGGATTACTCACAGAAACATTTGTCCTGTCCTGTCTTGTTCACACAGTCAGTGAAAAGCATTTGAAATCAGGTCTCATTTCACCTTGTTAGCCTTGTTAATTTGTAGAAATAATAAAATATATTTTACCTACATATATATTTTTTTAATTTCTTGTAATGGGTCAGAGTAGGCCCCATGTCTAAAACTTGCTTACGCTCTGAATCGGGTGGAAAATATTTGTTAGGCAAAACTTCAGGAATCATAAAACACAAATTTGTCATTGTATTTGGTTTAAGGTGCCAAGAAAATTGTATTTTGTTGCACATTTCAATGAATTGTCAGTCACATTCTGATGTCCATCCATCCATTTTCTAAACCTGCTTGTTGTAAACCTGTAACAGAACAGGAACTGTGTGTTTTCTACATGTAACGTAGTCTCCATTTCAGAACACAATTCCAAGAGGACAGTTCTAGGACATTTAAATTGGCTTATCAGTGAGTCTTCATCACGAACAAGGACACAATTGCCATTAATTATATTTAGTCAGTCAGTCAGTCATTGTCCAACCCGCTATATCCTAACACAGGGTCACAGGGGTCTGCTGGAGCCAATCGTAGCTAACACAGGGTACAAGGCAGGAACAAATCCCCAGGCAGGGTGCCAGCCCAACGCGGTAATTATATTTAAATGACAGTAAATGTTATGTTATTAATTTTGTTTGTCTATTTATTTTAATTGCATAATGTAACTTTCAGGTATGACTGATTTGGAAGTTGGAGCCTTTTCTGTTATTCATTTGCTTAATTAAAGACATAAATATCACATTTTAGTTTTTTAAATACTTTGTCACAATGTGATGTGTGTAGTGGAGTTGCTTACACTGCCATGTCGCTGTTTCTACTGGCAGATCTAAGCTGCAGTCACATGCACTGCTGTTTTAATCACTCATAGCTGCCTACCAAGGATCTGTTTTGCTGACAGGAGCATCTTTTGGGCATGTAACATATGAAAAGACTTCAGACCAAAATACATATGTTGAAATAACCTCTCTCAAGCGAAATCTGAAACAGTGAACTAACCTGTAATAGGAAACAGAGTATTTCTCCACCTGTTACAGGGATTGGCAACGTGCAAATGAGAGTTGCATTTGGCAAGGCAGATTAAAGTGTTGCCTCACCATACACCTAATTTGTTGGTTAACATATTTACATTAACTGTAGCCTTAAAATTGAGGAAAAAATACTCTTTATATGAGACTTATTTTAGTAACATGGTGCATCTATTTGAGGGTGGGGGGTCAAATCCCCCAGCCACTCCTTAAAATTCACCAAATGTCAGTAATACCTCAAGTTCACATTCACTGAGGTTTCGACTTCTGTGTTCTCCCATGGTTTGAAAGTAACGACGTCACTCAGGAACACAGCCAACTTACAGAATATGGTGATTATGTCACAAATATTCAAAAATGTCTTTTTAAAGCCATACAAGGTTACTGGTGGGAGGTGGCAGGGAGTGGCTCAAGGTAGATGCATACATGCAGAGTTTTAAGATATACTTTGAGATTTATAAAGGAACTTGGTCTGGGACCTGGTGGGGGACATGTGGTTTAATAAATCTGATTTGTTTTGTGCATACTCCATTTTTGCCTTTCTAGCAGAAGCAAAAGTTTAGTATAGAATCTAAGCAAGGTTTTACACCTGAGACCCCTGGGTTGTATCACAGAACAATGGGTGGAAAGTGGAAACCATTTTTAAGCAGGGCGCCTGTCTATAACAGGGTAAATAAACACACACTTGAACTTATTCACTTAAACTGGAAAATACTATTTTTCATATCTTAATATCATCAGGAAGTTTTATTGAAAAGGTATGGCTTGTTAAAAGAACTGGTTTTGAAATACCTTAAAATGTTCATTAAGCATTGACGATAGTTCCATCTCACTGTTGTTTCTACTTATAACTGACTACATCACAACCAATGGCAAATTTAAACACTCACCTGCTGTAAAACTGATCACATTATGTGGCTGTCAGATAATTATATCTGGCTCTTTAAATGAAGAATGCTTTTCAAATTGCAAAAGAAAAATGCAAAGAATCTAAGAGAAAAATGAAAGACCTTCTGTTGCAATAATTAAGAGTTACCATTTTTTTATATCTATATTCTTGAAACGACTTATGAATTGGGGCGGCACGGTGGCACAGTAGGTAGAGCTGCTGCCTCGCAGTTGGGTCATCTGGGGACCTGGGTTTGCTTCCCGGGTCCTCCCTGCGTGGAGTTTGCATGTTCTCCCCGTGTCTGCGTGGGTTTCCTCCGGGCGCTCCGGTTTCCTCCCGCAGTCCAAAGACATGCAGGTTAGGTGGATTGGTGATTCTAAATTGGCCCTAGTGTGTGCTGGGTGTGTTTGTGTGTGTCCTGCGGTGGGTTGGCACCCTGCCCGGGATTGGTTCCTGCCTTGTGCCCTGTGTTGGCTGGGATTGGCTCCAGCAGACCCCTGTGACCCTGTGTTCGGATTCAGCGGGTTGGAAAATGGATGGATGGATGGACATGAATTGGTTTATTTCAATGCAATATTTAACTCTCCCTCTCTGTCTCTTTCTTGCTTTGTACAGCCTTTTGAAACAAGACCTTTGATTGCCAAGGAGTTCAATCCACAAGCCAAAATCCTTGGGACACAAGAAGAGAAAGGTTCCATTTGGAAAAACTTTCTGCAAATCTTGTTTCTTCTTCATCTCCTTCTGTCTTCATCTTTTGTTTGCCTCTCCTTAGGTGAGGTCAGTCTTAAAAATGTGTATATGTATTTATAAAGTGTTTTGTCGCAAAACATGCTAAATGGAATGTTTGAATTATTAGAACTACTTGTTCTAATTATTATCATAATGTGATCAGTTTTACAGCAGGTGAGTGTTTAAATTTGCCTTTATTTGTGATGTAGTCAGTTAATTGAGAAATGCCATGCCATGCTAAAACCATATTTTTCATAAGAAGATATATGTTATTGTTCAGCATGTTAAGATGGACACTTTAGTTTCAGAATCTGTTAAAGTTAATTTTTCTTTACATATACTTTTAGCCAATCAGTGCTCTCTAAACTTCCAAAATGACAGTGTGAGGTTTCACTGGTAGCTTTAATTCCGATTCCTTTAGCTACAACTCAGGGGTATGCCACATGCAGAAGTTTTCAGATGGCAATGCTATTGTGGCATGCGTCAGGGGTGGACAAGAGGAGGAGTACAGGGGATTGATGAATGACTTTGTGGCATGGTGTCAGTCAAATCAAGTTCTGTTGAACACTACCAAAACCAAGGAGATGGTCGTGGACTATTGTAGGTCTAGACCTCCACTGAGACCTGTTACCATTGAAGGGGTTGATATGGAGTAGGTCAAGACCTATGAATATCTGGGAATGCAGTTAGATGACAGGCTGGACTGGTCAGAACACAAATGCTCTGTTCAGGAAAGGGCAAAGCCGGATCTATTTTCTGAGGAGGCTGGGCTCCTTTAAGATATATAGGAAACTCCTGCAGATATTCTATCAGTCGGTAGGGGTGCAGCTTGAAGAAGAGAGATGCTGATTGCATTGACAAGCTGATCAGGCAAACAGGATCTATGGTGGAACAGAAATGGACTCTCTAGTGGCAGAGAGGTTGACAGCTATGCAAGCTGCTATCTATTATGGCCAACGAACAACATCCACTATACACCACCATAAATAAGCAGTGAAGTCTGTTTAGTGGTAGTCTGCTATCACAGAACTGCATTACAGACAGATACAAGAGATATTTTGTCTCCAAAGCCATTAGATTCTTTAACTATTCCCAAAAGAGTAGGGGGATAGTTTAGTTCTGGTCCTGATGTTCCTTCTCTGCTCATAAGTTATACTAGATGTATTAGTTATGCACTATATCTGATATCTCACTACTTGGTCAATACTGTATTATTATTGTTTCATTATGACTCTATCAACGTAAGCCATGTCACTCTATTTTATTAGTATGTAGTATCTGCTACTTTAATATTATGTGCCACCTGTCACTTTGGTAGTTGTATTATTTGCACAGTTCTCGCTGCACTGGCATCAGTGTATGCATCATCTGCATTACCTGAACTGGACTGTAAGATTCCAAACCCAGTGTAATGTGATTGCATTATTTCTACGGTATTTGTTATTTGTGTAGTATATACTTAAATATTTATATTGAACTTGTTATAATTAATTCTTGGCTACTGATACTTGAATTTGCCTCAAGATCAATAAAGTATCTATCTATCTATCTATCTATCTATCTATCTATCTATCTATCTATCTATCTATCTATCTATCTATCTATCTATCTATCTATCTATCTTAATTGAATGCTTCATTTACTCTTTTTAGTTATTTTTTTATTTATTGTTAATCATTGTGCTCTAAAGGTACCTGGGTGTAATTCAACAATTAATTAAAGAAGAGATATTGTTAGGTTCCATTTATGTTAATTATTTTTAAACTTCATTCAGTCCCCAAGGTTAGAAACGAGATCCGTTTCTAAGTTTGTATTTAACTCAGAACAGGTACATAGGGTTCTTATTTAGAGTCAGTTAGTAAAATGGTTGTCTTAGTGTATAGAATATATTTTATCTTTCTATGAATACCAAACTTTTAAGAAACACTTCCAAATACATTGAATCATCTTCAATCATCATAATAATTCAGTACATAACAATATTAATAATTAAGTAATAATAAATGTAACTACATACTGTACTGTGCTGAGAGAGAAAAAGAATCTTTATCATTTAAAATTGTTTCGATCAATGACCAACTGTATCCTGTAACATTTTTCAATGACTGATGGTATTTCACCTCTTTCTGATTGCTTTATTGTTTCCACTTTGTTTTCAGTCGTGATCGTTTTCCTTTTCTTTGATGCATCACCAGTACTTGCACTGGATTTATGCTTTGGAGGCATAGGACAAGGGCAAATAAGAGAATAATTTAAGCCAAATGCAAAGTTACACACTCAACACAGTTATAACAGCAACATAATCCAACTTACTTCCTTGAAGATGGGAACCTTACAGTGTTTTCATGATTACTGTAATACATGTGTTAGTTATTACAAACCATTACATTAACTCAGAATTTTAATACAATCGGTTTTATGGCAGTTCATTCTTATGTACGAGTTGTCTGTTAGTATGATGTTCTTAACCTGTGGACTGCCTGCACTTTATTTTCCTGTCTTCTTAAACAAATCTGTGTCTTTCTACGCACTCAGTATGTAATTACTAATTTGTAAAGTTTAAAACTCCATTTAACTGTGAACTTTTTTCAGCACTCTGAGCCTGTGAAGAGCACTAGTGAAGAACTCTGCAAAGAGCGCCATGGAAAAATAAATTGAATTGAACAGTGTACCATTTACACTCAAAAAAACTATTACTGAAACACATACACTATATAGTGAAACACACAATATGCTGAAAGACATACGTGACATAGGGAAAAGCATACACGTTATGGAGATTTTGTTTCATGCATTGTAAAATGTGTAAGACAAAATAATGTAATAGCAGTATGCTGTTAGGATTTTCTGAGTCGTGTTTTGGTACAACTGTATGTACTGTTAAGAGTGATTTATATCCTAAATGGTATCTCAGGAGCTTTCTCTTGATATTTTTGAGGAACTGCTTGATTCCATATTCATGTCATTCTTTGCTGCATGTAATTTGATTTTAAATTAAATTCTGACTTTTTCATAAGAGTCTATACAGAGGTAATGAAAAATCAGAGCCCTTTGAAATGTCTATAAAATATAAGCAACTCTGAACTTCAGGGGACATCAAGCATAAAGAAGGAAATAACTCTGGATAGGTCACATATCCACACTCTCATGTTGGCTCAATTTATAGAGTGTGCAAATCAAAAATAGTCTATGTGTCATGGTCATCAGGGGCTTAAACAAAAAAACGTAATGAATGAATTGTACTAATCAACTGGCAGAGATTTCCTTAGGGATATTACAGAAGGGAACTTTCAAGTAGCTAGAGTCAGTAACTGAAAATATCATGGGGCGGTTCATCAGAATTTTAGGGAAACAGCAAAACTCTAAGTCATTACCAAATATAGATTTGTAATCAGAAAATATGAAAGCCAATATTGCTCTGAACAAAGTTTTCTCATGAGTCTTTCCTTATTATTCAAAAAGGTTCATAAGCTGTTTTCACCATGTGGAAATCTTATATAATATAAAATGGTGCCACCTAAACAAATAAAAGCACAATACTTAAAAAATACAGTAGCAACATGATCTACATTATTGTGATGTTACTGATTTATACTGTTATATTTTTTCATGCTTGTCAATTTCAATGCTTGACAGTTTTCAGGAAGGTGCACAGCTCCACTAAAAGATCATTCATTAATCCTTTTGTAACCCACTGAGAAATACTCAGCTAAAAAAAATAGCCCAGGAAATGATTTCTTTTTAATTTAATTCTGTAGAGGATTCAAATTTCAGCTGCGGTGGGTTGGCACCCTGCCCAGGATTGGTTCCTGCCTTGTGCCCAGTGTTGGCTGGGATTGGCTCCAGCAGACCCCCATGACCCTGTGTTCGGATTCAGCGGGTTGGAAACTGGATGGATGGATTCAAGTTTCAGCTTTTCATGCTGTGCCATCCATTTGGGTATGCTGCAGCACCCTTAGCAACTTCCTTATATAAACTCTATGCCACTTATTGATTGGACAATGTGAGAAGTTACCATGATGTACAGTATTTGATATAAACAATTTCTGTAACAGTTTATTATAATTTATTATTAAAATATTTCAAGTTGTCACTCTTAACAGTTTTTAAAAGAAACAATAAGAATTCTGTTCTCAAATACACTTTCAAGGTTGGAGAAAATGGATGGATGCAGGGTTCCATCATCAGGGCATTCTGGGTATACACTCAGGGGCCCATGGTGGCAAAGGGCTCTTTCACCAATCCCCCACCAACTAAATTCTTAATGAAACGTGCCCAAATAATCAAAGTGCACTGAGAGTGGCAACGTTAAAGTAGCGATGGTATTTGGAATAGATTGGCCATTCCGTGCACCATTATATAGTTACGGGTTGGTTACAATCAGATGCCTTAAACTAATAAATGCTATGCAGTTAATTTCAGTGCATTTGATAAAGCCACATCAGGGATGTGGATCTAAAAAATTAAGGGAAGCCACCCAGGAACAGTAGCACTGCTTTGACGCTGGGTGCCACCAGTTGGCAAAACCGAGCAGAAAATTTACGTATGCCAGGGATTGAGCTGGCGTGAAAATGTACGTGGCTTTACGGCAAGTTTAGTTTTTTATAAATCATGATGTGAATGTGAAAACGAGTGCACGCAACATTTTTGTGCGAACACACCATTTATACATGAGGCCCTTGGTGCCTGTGTGTTGCACTGTTAAAAGTATGATCAGCTCTCTGTTAGGGAGCTATATTACCCAGGGGCCTGTGGGGGTCTTAATCTGGGCTTGGATGGATGAGTAGATTAATGGATAGATAGAAGGAAAAATGTATGTATGGATTTAGATTGTCACTATTGGTAAATACAACAATAAAAGATATATTGCCTGATTGACTTTTGAAACATGGGTCATACTTTGGTGAACTGCCTCACAGTTCCAGAAGTCTTAGGCCAAGACCCCAGCCAGATCACTGTCTGTTCCACATTCTGTCGTAGTTCTGCGATGTAGCAGCGCTCACCTGTATTTGGGTATTTTTGTGGCTTTAAATTATCCATTACTCGTGTGTTTAAAGCCTTTATATCTGTTTTAGTGTTCAAGTCACACATGCATGAGGATACTGACAACAAGTAACTAATGCATTTGCAAACTAACAGAGTAAGTTTTGAGAAATATTTTTTGTGTTTCCTTACCAGCAATAAATGGACCACATTAATTTTGTTTTAATGTTTTATTGTCTGGATTTCACTAACTAACTTTCCTCTTTAACCTATGGGCAACCACAGGTGCTCCATGACATTTATGTAGGTTCAACTGTATAGAATTTCTTCATTTAAAGTTTCATTTAAAACTAAACAGCACCTTACGTGTAAATTTAATAACAGTAGTATACAGTATATGTTCTGGGTAAGGCATTTTCTTTCTGTTTACTTCCAATATTTTGAATCTCTATGTATAAGTTATAAGTAAGGAGGTTACAACGATTACTCAAGTAGGAAGATAATTATTATTTAATTAATATCTCTTTTTCTTACTCTTTACATATATAAATAGATAAAACAAAGAATGAGATATTTTAATATGACAAATACTTAGCTACCAATTTGCATAGGTACAATAACAAGGCATAAACAAACACCCACACATTATGCAAGTGAGTAATTAACAGAGAGTTCCAAAAAACATTCATTTCTCATATTTATCATATTGTTCTCTCAGCCAGAATACTGTCTGAACTGTATATTACTGCTTATTCAAGATTCTGTTTATCTGTTACTCACACTGATTTCCATTTGCAGTTCACATTACAGTCTTTAATGTAGAAAGACAGGTTTTCAAACCAATTCACAATTCATTTCTTTGCCAAGTTCCTTTTCACAATATTTTAAATTAATGTTGAATGTGTAAAAACACCCACATGCGTTTTGCACAGGTACATTTCCAGTCCTGCAAGACATTTGGCCTTGTAACAGCTTTGACAGGAAACGTTGGCCTTTCAAAAATGTGAAAACATGAAACAACATGCAATAGGTCAGGAAAATAAATAAACTGAAAGGATGAGGTGTTCTATGTTGCTTAATTTTTTACAAGTTGAGTTGTCACGCTCCTGCATTGCCTGGATTTATAGGTACATACGGCCCAGATATAATGTATGCTGACAATACGGGTTAAGCACTTTATCATTTCACTTACGTCTTTCTGTGTTCAGAGACCCTTTTCCAAGCATTAGGACAGACATCTTTTAACTCTAATAGAAGGACTGCTTCTTAATTTGTGTCATCCAATTTATCCCTTTCAAAATAATAAATAAGCAAATCTTGGAACTGATATTTATTTTAAAAAATAACGAAATGTCATTATTTTATATTTAGTTTAAAACATCTTTTAACAATTCAAGCATATTTCTTTTGAAGAATGTAATGAAATGTCATTGGTTTATATTTATTTTAAAGCTTCTTTTCAACAAGTCACTGAAGCTTTAACCAAATAGTAGAAATTACCTTTTCAAATATTTGATACTGTACACAGATACTGGTGGTGACAAAGTAATCTGGTATCACCACTTCTTGCCTTGCAAGCTGGGGAAATGTTATATTACTTTGTAGTCCAACATACGTGGAGGAGACATAGGTGTCATTAAAGACTAAACGTCAAGTTTACTCTGATGACTGGTTCACCACATCAACTTGAGGTGCACCCCAGCTCATCTGTGACATTAAACTGTGAAAGAATCTACTTATCCACAGCATGTGAATGCTTCTGCTTGCCTCATGTTTTGCCATGAAGTGTTTTACTACAATTTTCCTGAGCAATTACCTTAATTACCTTACCTTATCATGGCCGGCCTGTACACTGGTACTGCCTGGGGAGTGCTGTGCAGAGTCAAGGTAGAACCTCTGTGTTTTTCCCAGTTGATTCTGGGGGTTGTCAGGGGTTTGTTCTTACTCCTACTCTGTTCAATGCTTGTATGGACTGGGTGTTGGGCAAGGTGGTGGGGTCCAGCGGCTGTGGGGCATCTGTTGGTAAAGAAAGATTCACGAATCTTGACTTTGCTGACGATTGCTCCATTGAGTCAATGGAGGCTCTGATTAGGGCGCTTGAGAGACTGAGCAAGAAGTCTGTGTGTCTGGGCTTACGAGTGTCCTGGATAAAAACCAAAAGCCAGGCCTTTAATGACCTCTTGAGCACAGCCATCAGCAGTGTATCTGTTTGCAGAGAGAGTCTCAACCTTGTCGAGAGGTTTACTTACCTTGGCAGTGTCATTCATGTCTCTGGTGACTCTTCCTATGAAGTTAGTAGACGGATTGGGAGAGCATGGGGGGGTCATGAGGTTGCTGGAAAGGGGTGTGTGACGCTCCCGGTATCTATGCAAAAGGACGAAGGTTCAAGTCTTTAGAGTCCTGGTGCTTCCTGTCTTGTTGTATGGTTGCATTGTGAAGGAGCGTCAGTTACGGCTCTACAGCCATGTGATGTGTTTCCCCGAGGGTGATCCAGCTCGTAAGATCCTCATTTTTGGAGACCCGAGTGGCAGGACCAGGCCAAGGGGTCGCCCACGTAACACCTGGCTGCGGCAGATAGAGGGCCATTTCCTGAGGGTGGGACTGGACCGCGTGTCTGCCTGGGGGGTTGTCAACCGGGATCCTGGGTTGTTTCATCGTGTAGTGGGTGCGGCAATGCACTGTACCAGTGCATGCGCCCCAACTTGACTTGACTTGACTTGAATTACCTTAAAAACATTTTTGCAACTTTTCCTGTAAATGATTGTTAGGATCTGTACCATCCTTAAAATGTTAGTCACTTAAAAGCCATTCTGCCTTGTGAGGTTTATGAACTCTTTTGGACCACCTCCAATGGGACAACATGCCAAAGAGCGATCGTCTGTGGAAGGCTGCTTGTTTGTCTGTGAGGCAACTGCAGGTTCGCAGCGCTGCAGCTTAGTGCCACGGAAACAAATACAAGTGGATCACGGTCGCATTATAAGTGCTTGTTGTCGATGGGTGATGCAAGGAACATTATAAATGCAGGGAACAGTATAATTTGGCTACTAACCTGGTCACGACCCTGCCTGATTGCTGTGTCTGTGTATAGGAGAGAGGTAGCTCCTGCTGCAATAAATAACCCTGCTGTTCCTGTTTCAAGTTGAATAAAGCTGGTCTTGCTAAATGACTGAGACCCATCCTTGTTTTTGGGGTGAAAGACAGCGACTCACATATCACAGCCTTTAATATGGCAGGCAAATACAGTGTTTGGTAAACGTGATCGATTGAATATATCAAAGGTAATCATTTAGTTTAATTTACATAAAATTCCAGAACCAACCCTAGATTCAGCAAAAGTTCATCACTGGTCACGCTTGCACATCTATATATATAAAATCCCTATGTGCATACAGGTGTCCGTGTGTGGGTGTCTTCTGGTGAAGTGCACATGCGCGGAGCATGGTGCGACGCGCGATATTACTGTCAGAGAAAGTTAGAGGCGTTTTACGGAAATACAAACCAGTATTACTGCGAGAGGAAATTAAAGGTACACAATACAGTGACGCATATTACAGCCACATACAAGCCAGTATTACTGTCAGAGGAGATTAAAGGCATATTACCGACGCGCACGCCTGTATTACCGCCAGAGAAAATTAAAGGTATATTACGGACGTACAAGCCAGTGGACGTACAAGACGGTATCCTTCAATAAGGGCGCGCACAGGCATCCTTCAATAAGGGCGCGCACAAAAAGGCGAGCCTCAAAAGGGCGACCTTAATTGGGCTCAGCGAATAAAGGCGCGCGTAAATAAAGATCTGCATCTTTGTAGCTTTTCACATATTCCAGAGCCATTTGAACTAAATTATCTACGAACGCCTTTATTCGCCGCGCTCAATTGAGGTCACCCTTTTGAAGCTCGCCTTTTTGTGCGCACCCTTATTGAATACAGCCGTACAAGACAGTATTACTGTCACAGAAAATTAAAGACACACAATACATGGCGGCAGCCCACGAAGAACGGTCAGCTCAGCAAGTAAACATCAACAAAAGAAATGCTGAAAGAAAGAAAAATACGACCAACAAAAAGAATGAGGTCAAAGTCCCTTGCCAATTATTATAGACTGTTCCTACAAATGTTTATGCAATACTGTTCTAGCGCCCCTTATTGTAACGGGCTAAATGACTAGTAATCTATAATTGTACTGCACAAACTAAAAATTATTTCTTAACCTTATTATTTTCATGGGGGGGTGGGGGGGACCTGTGTACAAAAATATAAAGCAATGAAGACAAACAAAGAGTGCTCCAACTCCATGTAGGCAGTGAGAAATCATCGGATTTGAATCCAGAATTGTGAATCTTGGAGAGAGCAATAACCACCGAAAAACCATGCCACATATGTAGGAATTCCTTTTTTGCATTTTAGCTGTGCTTTTCCAGATCAAGCTCTCTGCACTTGTCATGCCTCACTGTATCTGCATGTGGATTAGCAACTTTCTTACTAGCAGCATTAAGGTTAGGTAAAAACATATTGGACACATTAACTCTCAGCTCCGAGACACTACGCAGCTTCTTTTCAGTCTTTCCAATGAACCCTCTGAAACTCCTGAAATTTGCTGATGAAACAACGTGAAGTCAAGCTGAGCATCTGGTTTCCTGGTTCAGTTAAAACAATCTTGTCTTCAATACTGAGAAGATTTTTAAAATGATGACTTCATGAAATGACCTTCCCACAAGCATCTGTGGTGCACCAATGTCAAGTTCTTCAATTTTCTGGCGATAACAATCTCTCTGAATCTTAAAAACAGGAGGACAACTGTACATAACCTCTGTTCTTAAGAAGAATAAATAGATCCTCTGTTTTCTAAGAAAGTTAAAGAAATTGAAATTGCCAAAAACATTCATAGCTCATGTTCAGTCCATCCTTATATCCTCCGTAAGTGTTTGATTTAGAGCAATCACTGCTTAGGACAAGGAAAAATTTCAATGCATAATTTGGTGAGAGAAGATAACTAACTAATAATTCCAGGTCCAGAAAACTTGCAAGCAATGAGTATTTCTGATCCTTCCCATCCTGCACATCAAACCTTTCAAGCTCTCTCTTTGGGGAAATGTTAAATGGCACTGAAGGATAAAACAATGCAGCATAAAAATGGTTTATTTTCCCAAAGCAATGGATCTTATTAACATTTCATTTATTTCTAACAGCCCACTGTGTTACAATACTTACTAGTTTATGTATTAAGAATTTCTGGCATTTAACACAATTATCTTACTTTTTATTCCAATTCTTGTTTATATTTTTCTACAATATTTGTGTTATGTGCATGTATTTAGAGTGTCAATATAAGCAATTCCCAAGTCAGATTCCTTGCCTGTGTAAATGCACTTGACTGATAAAGTGGTTCCATTCCAGTCCCTTAAGTGCTCTTCTCCTTAAAATATTTAGTTTTCAAAAACTAAGACTTGTTCAACATCATCGTGATGTAGGTTCTGCTAAGAGCTGTGCTGAAGAGGTGTGAAGCTTTCCAAAATACTCAGGATTACTTAGACTTCTTGTGATGTACCCTACTTACACTACAAAGATAACTGTACGCAGGCTTATCTATGAATGACATGAAAAAGGGGGCAAACATTTATAAAATATATATTTTTATTTTTCATTTATATCTGATTTTAAACAATAAGCACACTTTTGATTTCACTTTGTATCATTTTTATGTTTGTATATGCAAAGAAATTCTTGACATGGTTAATTATAAGTGCTCCTTTCTTGTATACAGTGTTTTGAATAAATCACACATACTATCACTTATAACAATGGGATATTCCTCAAATTATTGTTGTTGTTGTTGTTGATCTTATTATTATTATTATAGTTTATTTATATAGCACATTTCATATATTTAAAATGCAGCTCAAAATGCTTTACAAGTGTAAATAAAACCAGAGTTAAAACAAGAACCTTTGAAAAGTACAAAGACAAAACTTAACTTAAAATAAAAACAATAAAATAATGTGTTTTAACTTTAAAAATAGTTAAATACTAACTTTAAAAGGTAGGTTTTAAGTTTGTTTTGAAAACTAGTAATACAGGTTGGCCGATGAATCTCAAATGTTGAGTGGTAGTTTCTTCCAAATCTTTAGAGCATAAAAGACAAAAGCTGCCTCGCCATTCTTCTTGTGTCTAATTCTGGCTTCAGTCAATAGATTGACACTCAATTATCGAAATTTTCAATGGAGAACATATTCAGTTAGACATTCAGAGATGTATGAAGGTGTTAAGCCATCTACTGCCTTAAAACTAATGAAAGAGTTTTCAAATCATTTTTTAAAAAAGTGGGAAGCCTATGTAGGCTTGTCAGAGCCAGTGTTATATGTTTCCTTTTTGTGGTGTGTGTCAATACTCTTTTTGCAGCATTCTGTATATGTTATGCATATTCAGGCACCCAAGTAAACAAAGCATTGCAGTAATCTAAGCGAAAGAAGATACGTAAATGCAAGAGTTAGCTTCTTAGAATCTTATAGAATGATATATGGTCTGACTTGTGCATTAAATAAATGCTGTCTTAATTGCACCTCTATATGAGGTTTGAAAGTGAAATCAGCATCAAAAATAACTTCAAGATTTCTTTCCTTAATATGTCATTTCTATTTTGTTCATTTCCAGCAATAAGGATTTCAGTTTTCTCTTCATTTAATTTTAAAAACTTCATATCTATCTATCTATCTATCTATCTATCTATCTATCTATCTATCTATCTATCTATCTATCTATCTATCTATCTATCTATCTATCTATCTATTCATCCATCTTGTAACATTAGTCAGACAGTCCACTAACTGACATAATGCACTTGTGTTATCAAGTTCTATGGATGTATGGACTTGGGTATCATCTGCATAACTGTGGAGGCTGACATCATCTTCATTTATAATTTGATCAACTGACAGCATGTATAGGAAAAAAACCAGTGGTTAGTTCAATGGAGTTCTTAACAATCTCCAGTTCCATGCACATGCATTTTTCAAACTAAAGACTTTGACAGATCTGTGCATAAGCCTAAACTGTCGACTTGATGGTCTGTCTTGTAAAGTGTTTTTGCAATGAATTTAAGGTCATGGTTATACGGTAGAGTTAAGTCTTTCAGAACTAGCAGAATATTACAGAACACACACTGACATCATCTGCATCATCCTTACAAATATTTTTTTCAGCTGGAAAATTAATATATAGATTATCATACTATACCATATTCTAAACCCACTTAATCTTGAGCAGGGTCATGGGAATATATAGATTCATTTATTTAGTATAGATTTATAATATAATCCTGATGTTCACAGCCACTAAAAGGAAATGATTTTGAATTTCCATTGATTCAGCATGTGTATGTGTGTTTTTTACTTTAAAACAGTCTTTTAATAACTCTGTAGGAGTTTGAAATTTTAGTTGTTACAGGCATAGTCATTAAAGCTTATAGGTCATTTGTTAACAAGCTTAAAAATTAGCTGTGTTTAGAATAATAGTAACTCATATAACTCCATTAAAGTTCAGAGTGTAGAGATCTGTCATGTCCTAATATACAGTAAGTACAAATATTACTTCATAATTCATGCAAATGAGTTTATCTCTATACCTATTGTCACACATGCGTGCTAGAGGGTCGTCTCACAGCCTTGAGAAACTGCCCCTCAAGGGCAAAAAAGCCAAGGAAGCTCCGCCCCTTCCAGTACGCCCAGTATAAAAGGAAGACGCTCCCGGAAGGTGGTGTCTCATTTCAGACCTGATCATTATAGTGAATACTGATAGAGATAAGAGAGAAGCAGAGAAAGTGTGACCTGAGAGAGCATTGATTAAAGGGAATTGTCCCTACAAAAAGTGCTGGCAAGTGCAAATTTTTCATTAGTTTCCTTATTTTGTGTTGGTATAAAAAAGGGCTTTGCCAAGTTGGCACCCCAAGCATTTGGCTTTTTTTCTGCCTCATCATTCTCCCTGCTACAATATATTAGTTATTTTAGTAAACATACAAGGACAAAAAATATAAAAGAGAATAAACATAATATATTACATCACAGTAGAGTGTATATATAAGTACAGTGGATTCAGAAAGTATTCAGAGTTTCAGCACAATTTATTGTGGTGTATATTTAATTTAAAAATTTACATTTGCCCATTAGGCACTCAATAATCCATAGTAACAAAGTCAAAACATGTTTTCAGAAAGGTTCGCAAATTTATAAAAATTTATAAAAAAAAAAGCAAAAAATCAAATGTCCTATCATATAAGTATTCAGGCCCATAATTTAGTACTTTGTAGAAGCTTTTGGCTTCAATTACACCTTCAATTGCTCTTGAGTAAATCTCTACAAGCTTTCTGTACCTGTATTTGAAGTATTTATCCCATTCTTCCTGGCAGATCTTCTCAAATTTCCTTCGATTGAATGGGAAGCATTTGTATGCTGCTATCATAAGGTGTTTTTTCAAGGTCCTCCTTGAATTCATCCTTCCCTCAATCCTGACCATTCTTCCTGTCCCTGTTGCAAAAAAGCAACCCCATAATATGATGCTGTCACCACCATGCCTCAATGAAGTCCTTCACAGCTTTTCTTAGTAGTTCTGCCCAGAAAGTTCAATTTTTATCTCATCAGACCAGAGAATCCTTTTTCTCATGTTCTCAGAGTCTTTTAAATGCTTTCATATGCCTTTGGCTTACATCAAGACAATCTACCATAAAGGTATGATTGATGGAGTGCTGCTAAGATGTCATTTTTCCAACAGGTTCTCCCATCTCAGCAAAGAACTTCTAAACCACTGTTAAAGTGACCACTGGGTTCTTGGTCACTTCACTGACCAAGACTTGTGTTGCCAAGTTAGTCAGTTTGGCCGTGAGGGCAAATCTAGGAAAGGTCTTGGTGGCATCGACAGCAAACTGATGCTGACTTCTGTTTGCTATATGTGTCTGGTTTGGCTAAATAACTAGGAGAGTAGTGAAGGCAGAAGGTACCTGGTGTAGGTCCCACAGTTTTATATTATACCAAAAATATATTTTAAAATTAATGATATAGCATGCACTTACTCTAATGAATATTAAATAACACTAATATTTACGGTGGCGCAGTGGGTAGCTCTGCTGCCTCGCAGTCAGGAGACCTGGGTTCGCTTCCCGGGTCCTCCCTGCGTGGAGTTTGCATGTTCTCCCCGTGTCTGCATGGATTTCCTCCGGGCGCTCCGGTTTCCTCCACAGTCCAAAGACATGCAGGTTAGGTGGATTGGCGATTCTAAATTGGCCCTAGTGTGTGCTTGGTGTGGGTGTGTTTGTCTGTGTGTCCTGCGGTGGGTTGGCACCCTGCCCAGGATTGGTTCCTGCCTTGTGCCCTGTGTTAGCTGGGATTGGCTCCAGCAGACCCCCGTGACCCTGTGTTCGGATTCAGCGGGTTGGAAAATGGATGGATGGACAAATATTTATATATTATTTAATTGTATGTGTTACAAATCACTTTCAGTATTCTTAATATATTTTTGGCTTGGTCTGCAAGTTTCTGTAAGTTTTCTTTTTTTGCAAGCTCCAAAAATATTCCCATTTAGTTGTTCACGGCCAACTTCAGAACAACCGAATCTGGAGGGTGCAACTGTAAATATGTTTTCACTTAGAAAAGTTTGGTCATAGACTTATATCTCAAGCCAAAGGATTTATGGTTCATCTCCCTTGTGAGATTTTGGTGTTTTTTTTCAAATATCTTGGGACACTTAACCCTCCTCAGCAATTTTAAACAATTCTGAAAACCAAATATTTTGATTTATAATGTATAATTTGATCATGTAATGATAATTTGATAATAAGTCACAATGTTATTACAATAGATTGATACTATAGAACAAGCAGTATCACTCCCAGTCTCGCTGTTTTCATCATTTTCTACTGTCCATTATAAGGACTTAATGTCAAAACTACACCTTGGAGTTTTTAGTACTAGAAGCAATGCACAAGACCACTTCACAGGATTTTAACCATCTTCTGATCAATCGTCATGTGTCTCCCGTTCCCTGCAAGGTTCTCACTTCTGATGTGAAGCACCCAGACTGCTTCGGGTGTGGTGCAACCTGCTCCAGAGACAGTGGCAGGTCAGAAGTTTGAATGTGGTGATACACCTGTCACACCATAATGCAGATATCCTAAGGTGAGCTCAAGAAGGAAAGAAGGTTTCTTTGCCTGCTTGTACTTCTGTGCACATACTAAGCATCTATTGTTTTGAACTGATCCCTGCTAAAGTACAACTGAAATCCTTTCTGTTTTTGTCTTGAAACCCTTGAGAAAAAACAAAACTGACCTGCATCTAAAAAAAAACCAGTAGCATAACTTGCGTAAGTAGCATAACAGCGTAACTAGACAGTGGTATATTATATGCATAGTCTAAGTTAGCGAAGGCCGGTATTCCAGTAGGCTGGGTTATGACGACAGAGAGGTGTAGGGGTCTTTTGAGAATAGGCCTATGCCTTGATGGCAGCAAGATTTAGAGAGCAGAGTAGCATAACAGATATGTGTAGGTCATTGCTCAGGCCAGCAGGATAATGATGATAGGTATATTCCACTATGTGGCTGGCCTGAAAACTGGCCTGCCAGTTTAAGTTATATTTTTCACTTTAAAAGCCAGGGAAACATCCGAGGCTGTTCAGGCCAAACTTTATCTGTGCAGTCTGGGTTTGCCTCCCTGCTTTGTGAGACTTTTAGGAAGCTTCATACCCATTGAGCTATGTTTGTGTGCTCTAATCACAACAAACTAGGGCACAAACCTCAGAGATTCCAAAATAACTACAACAATAATAATAATAAAACACTGTTACATGAAGTGAGAGTAGAACTGACTGATTTAAAATTTAAAATTGAAATTATTCTGAAAAAGTCATAAAATTGCTGATCTTGCCTATACTGTGTTAAATCCCAGGTAAGACAGTTTAATAATTGTGGCATGTTGGGAACAAATTAGAACTAGTCTTTCAGAACACTAGATGGTAGCCAACTAAACCCAGGCAGGGTACTCAGTTCTCTTGAATAAAAAAAATAAAAAATAAAAGTATAGAAAGAGAGAGAGAATTGGCATTAAATGGCAATTTAATCGTAGGTGCATAAGGAATCCTGGACTACATAAGATGAAAACTGTTTTGGAAGTTTGGGAAAACACTAATGAAACTGCCACTTTTAATTCTGTGGTCATTACATAGTAAGAAATATGTTAAACTTTGTAAAATAATACACTTTGAAATTTATTACAAAACAAGTTTAAAATAAATGAATACTATATTTTTAGAAATAACAGTCACTTTGTGTCTAAAGCAATGGACTAGAAAGCAGCGGCTTGCTGGTTTAATCTGCATCACTGGCTTACTGAGTGATCATAAAGTTACTTTAGCATCCTGTTATCAAAATGTAGAACAAATATGCCAGCCCTTTGTGCTCTCTTCAGTTGCTTTGGATAAAAAACATCATTCTATAAAAATGCTACCAAAAAAAGTTTTATATACACGCTTGTGTTATTACATTTTTACTTTCATGCATTTAAATTAAACTCTATCTAGTCTTGCAGGATAATATATTCAAGAAAATCAAGAGCCTGGAAATCAAAATGTTAATATCACACAGCGGCTGGAGATATTAAACATCTTACTGCTGGCAGCCCCCTCCCCCCCTGCACCTTATGTGTGAATTTTTCACACCATCCAAATTGATGAGCACTATGTGGGGTGAAATGCCATCTGCCTTGTCATGCTGGTGATTTTTTAAAATGCATTGCAAAATTTGGCATCCACAGCTCCAAGAACAGAAAAAGCAGCAATACATTTTTTCCAGTCCTGTACATTCTATCAGCGGATCTGTAAATATCTTTGCACTGTGGCAGCTCTACCTAGTGTAAACTCTGAGCATTGAGTAGTCTTTTAAAGTTATTCTTTTTGCGTAATTTGAATTACAGTAGGTATTGACTCAGCTTGAGAATATGTCATTGTGATGATAAGTTTACCTCCTACTTAAGCTTAATAGCCTGGAGCAAGATTTCCTTCTCTTTTTCATTTTAAATATTCTAACAAGTCTCTGAATTAATCTACCCAAGGTGCTATTGCATATTCACACAAAATAAGTATACAATAGTTGTCACGGAAATTCTTGATGCTTTTGTTTTGTGTAGTAAACCTGGATTTTACTATGTAATTTTATTAGCAACTATTTTTACTTTCTTTTTCTGTATAGTGCTCTTCACGAGTTCAGGTGCAAAACAAGTTCACAGGTAGATACAAATACAAGCTTTAACAATTACTAAATAGATAATGAATACACATTTGTTTAAATAAACAGTAAACAAAGTAGTTTGAAACTGATTAACCTAAATGGAGCCCAGCAATACCTGTCCATTGATTAATATTTGAACTTTAGGCCAGTTGACAAGGGAGAAGAGGAAAGCAAAAACTCCAGTTAGCAGCATTCTTGAAGAAAACAAATCTCTGGTGGGTCCACTGTCAGTTATAACAAATAAAGACAAAGACATAGTCGGACACAGTCCCAGAGGCCTCAGCCAACTAGCCTATCTGGGCATTCTATAGTAGAGTCTGTGCTGGGCCATCCAATCACAGAACAGACTCTTTCCATCCATTCTTTAATTCTAAGGCTCCTAGAATCTCAGAAGTCACTCCATGGGCAGGAAAACAGCTTAGCAGAGAAAAGAAACAAAACAGAGAAGGGTTAGTAACAGTTCATAATTATTGTGTTACTATTATTTTTATACAAATGACAAAAAACAGAGATGCAATATGCACAGCAAATTAGCAGCTCTAGTCAGGTTATGTTTAAAAGCTAAGCTTATAAGTAGATGGAGTGTCCCATAGCTTTGGAACCCAATAACTAAAAGCTCATCCTCCCACTGTTTAATTAATCCTTGGAATCTTTAGTAAGCAGGTATCCTGAGATCTTAATGTACGCTGTGGTTTGTTAGCAATTATAACTTCAGATAAGCAAGCAGGGCCTTTACATTTAATATTTACGTTTTATATGTAAGAAGGAGAATTTTGAAATCAGCTTTATGCTTAACTTCAAGCCAGTGTAAAAACATCAGAACAGAAGTGATGTGCTTGTACTTTCTAGTTATTGTAATTGTTCTTGCAGCAGCATTTTCAATTAACTGAAGGAGGCATAAAGAATGATTTGAACAGCCTTTGAATAATGCATTATGGTAGTCAATCCTACCAGAAGAAAATTCATGAAAGAATTTCTCAGTATCCTCCAAATTTAGAAACCATCTTAGTTTTCCAGTATTTTTAAGTTAAAAAACATGTAATGTAATGTATGTTTTTAAAGACATGCTGGTGGACCACCATGCCTAAGTTGTGGCTGTTTCCATAAAGCTAATGGTTAGTCCAACTGCATTATAAAATGACAGAATATTGTTCCAGTCTGTATCATTACTCCCAATAGTTAACATTATCTTATCAATCCACTCTTTTAGCTCACTGGCACAATTAATTAAGGATACTATTGGAGAAATGTCATCTGGTCTAAAAGAAAGGTATAGCTTGGTATCATCTGTATATAAGTGAAAATGAATGTTATGTTTTCTAATGATAGTTCCCAATGGAAGCATATAAGCTGAAAAAAGTATTAGTCTGAGATCTGAGCCCTGCAGGACACCCTATTTGACTTCTGAATATAATGATGGAATATGGTCTGCCCATTTCTGTATATACTGAAATGATAAACATGAATTAAACCATGCAAGGACTGTGCTGAGAACCTAATGTAAATTTGTAGAAGTGCTCTGTGTGCAGGGTTGCAGGGGTGACACTTTGAGTGGAGGTAACAGTTTGGTAGAAAATGATGAGGATAAGATGTTGCTCCTTGTCTAGACTGATATAAGCCAGCCAAAGTTCAGATTTATGCTAAAGGGTTAAAATCTCACACTTGTCCTGGCAGCACCTGGGAATTTCTACAAGGATTTAAGGAAGTCTGGTCAGTCATACTTGCTCTGTTGTCAGCATAACCCTCATCAGGACTATGTGGCAACTGTTTTATTAAAGGGAGCAGCTAAAACTGGATCTTACTTGATCTTGAGCCCAAGCTGATACAGAACAATATTAACGGAAGAGCCAGGAACAGTATAACTTACCCCTGAAACCACCCTTGTAATGGTATTTGCTAGGGAGTGAGTGGCCATTAGTCACCAAAGCTGGAGTGATTGAGTTATGTATGTTCAATATTTTCACCACTTGCAAGACAGTGGTCAGTGGTGACAAACAATGTTAGTCAAGCACAAAAAAGATCAAATTTGACCTTAATATTGTATTGTAAAATGGATTTAGAAACATCATATTCCATCAATTTATTATGGAAGAGATATCAACTGGCTAAGAAGATAAACAGCAGCATCTACATTCTACTTCGCACATCATGTAGGATGTAGACAATACTTGTTAACACAAATATTTATTCCAGGCTGTATTGAAAACTAACAGACACAAATCTTTATAACACTTCTTTAAATTCCAGATTTTAACTGTACATCCTAAAGAAGTGGCCCATGAGTGGTAAATGTATATAAAAAATCTAAAAAACAACTCTACTCACCTTCCTTTATTTCTGGGTGGCCATATTTAGTAGGGACCCTTTAAGATGCTAAAGAAAACCACAGTGAATTGGCTAAACAGCAACAATGACAATACTGCACTGATGGAAAGACAATCTGGAAAAGCACTTTATGAACAACATACTTTCCATTAATGCCATTAATTTAAAAAAATCTTATTTTTGACATAAAGAGAAAATGAACTTCATGATTATTATGATAGAAGAAGCAAGAGTGTCAGTAGTGGAGAAAAGCTTTTGAACTAATGGGGAGGCAAGCTCCCTTAGCCTTATGAATACTTTCCAACTATTTAACAAATTATTCATAAGAACATGAGCCATTTATTTTTTAATTTACCTTTTAAAGTGATATGTTTTATTCATGCTACAAATGTCTCATTCTTTATTTTTTCTACAATATACTGTATAATGGCCACAGAATAAACAATTAAATAAAAACTATTTCAAAGAAAAATATTAGTTTTAAATTCTGTACAAAATAGCCAATCTAAAGTGATCTGTCTGTCATTTTGATGAACACATGTACTGTATATGGTCACTCAAAATGTAGAAACCACTCCGTTTTTTTATAAAAATTAGAAGATGTTTGGAAGAGAGAAGGTTCAGTGCATCCTGGCCAGTCAATGAGGAATAACACTGAGCTCAAATGATCACATTTTCACCAGCCTGGCTACTTAATAATAAGGCAGCATATATCTGCATATATCTGCAATCAAAAATGGAATAGGCAAGAAAAATGAAGACAGATAAAGCATACAGCAAATCATCTTGGCACCTTTGTCGGAAATCATATTTTCATTTTGATATTAGTCACGCATTAACTGGTGGGAGACTGTAGAGACATGTTTCTCTTTGGAAGCAGCGCGCAAGAGACCCTGGTGTTTGAACAAGAGCTCCCTCTCTTTATTCCTTTCCATTCTGACTCTAAACTGACAAGTTTTATTCTCTAGAGCTGCCAGACTCTCTCAAGACATCAAATAAAAGATAAAACCTCCTGCTGCCACTTCAGTCACATTATGTACCGTGCCAGTTTGGCATGTGGCAGGACTTTTTTTTATTTACCAGCATGTTTCCAGAGACAAGTTCCACTTCTGTACAGAAAGGAGAGCCTGATAATAGAATAATATCAACAACTAGTTGTTTGTATAACATTCTTCACTGAGGTCTGGCCCATTGAATACATTGGAGACCATTAACCAGTACAGAAGGTCAAACAATCATGCCAGTAGTAAATTGCTAAAGTGGTTTATTTGCTTTTAATTTATTATGATTCCAAATTAAAAAATTAAATTTTAATACATTAATAAAAAGCATTGTTCTTCAGTCACACCAGTTGAGTTACCTGTAACATTTACATAGAAAATTTTTAAATCTGAACAAATTAATACATTAGTATTTTGAAGAAGCAGTTATTTGGATCTCAGTCATGCCTGTGATCTCAAGGGCACAACCCAACATTTTCAGTGCAGGCTTTCTAAAAATGGACCTTAACTAGTTTTATGAGCTACTTGTACACTTGGTCTACAAGCTCTCCTTGGTTAAAGGTGACTATTATCTCACAGCTATAATCTAATAATAATTGGGTTCTGTGCACTAATGTATACAAGCTTCACAATTACAAAGTTTGAATCCTGGATCCGTCACACTTTGTGAGTTTTTCATGTTTTCCCCATGTCTGTATAGATTTTTCTCTGAGCAGTTTGGCTTCCTCACACACCAAAATACCTCCATCATAGGTTGACTGGCAATTTGAAATTTATATATTCTTCAGGGTTGGTTTCTGCCATGTTCTCAGTGTAACCAAAACAGGTTCTGGTTAGTGTGACTGTGAACTAGATAAGCAGATTCAGCAAACAGATAATATATATATTCTATAGTGTCCAAGTATTTCTACTCTGAGTGCAATCCATTCTCAGCAACATGAGACATAAGGCATGAACCAAACCTAGACACAATATAAAGAACTCACATGCCAATATGTGCCTTGCAGTAGAAAACAACTCTTTACTCTGATAACACATGAATATACTACCAAATCAAGCACAAATCAACTCATTAAGTTTGCTGATGATACAACAGTAGTAGGACTCATCAGTAATGAAGATGAAACACCTTACAGAGCAGAGATCGAACAGTTAGTAAACTGATGCGGGTTAATTGTGGACTTCAGAATAAAGGCTGTACATCCCCCACGGCATATCAGCGGTTCTCCTGTGGAGAGGGTCAACAGCACAAAATTTATGGGCATCTACATCACTGATAGCTTCTCCTAGACATTCCATAACACACACCAGGACAAGAAAGCTCAGCAGAGGTTGCATGTCGTTATAGGCTGAAGCAAGTGAGAATCCCTACTTTGCTTCTCACCATCTTCTACTGGAGCACTATTGAGAGTGTCCTGAAGAGCTGCATCACATCTTGGTTCGGAAACTGCAGTGTGTATGACAGGAAAACTCTGCAACATGTTAAGAGGGTTATTGGGGTCTCTCTCCCCTCCACTGAGGACATTGTTAAGAACAGAGGCAAGAAGAAAGCTCTCTGACCTCCTCAAACCCCCCTCATGAACTGTTCAATCTCTTGCCAACTGGTATTGCTCCACAAAATCAAGAACAGCAAGAATGAGCAATTGCTTCTTTCCACAGACAATAAGACTGCTAATTTCTCTGTGAAACACTGTTTTGTCTTGGTAGAGTAATATATTACTCTACTTTCCCCTTTTGTATTATTAATATGTAGCCTTTGTCAGAAGGCCTCACATCTTACAGACTTACCACTGTTTATAAGGTACTGTACCATATAACTTCTCCCCACCTTCCCTCTACATCTATAACCTCAGAAAATTAGGTGTAGTAAAAGACAAGCAGGAGTTAAGTTATAATTTAAATCATGTATTATTGATAATATTTCTAAATAATAACAATATGCAAAGAACATTTGAATATTGGCAACCATACAACCTGATAAATGCTGATGTGTAGTTTTAGGCGGCACACAGACTTGTTAGTTACTTAAAACGTCTCTAGTTAAGCCCTCATTTTTGGTCAGCTTTCTTCAGAACAGGCCACATGCCTGTCTCAATATGGCTGCTGAGCTGTGCTCTTCATTGTGTTGTCCTTTTCAGTTCATGGTGTGAGATGGCCTTTCATCCGTTTGGTAAGAGAGAGAGAGCTGTGTAAAGCAAGCAAATTTATAGATTTCCTGTCCAACCCCTACAGCCAATAGAGCGTTGTGGTACTTAAAGGCTTCTGATACAAGCCAGTTCCAAACAGCCATACTTCAGACCAATGGGGGGACAGAATGCCTTCACACCTGCCCTCCAAACCATGTGTTAAGGTAAAGCTTGGCAGTTAGGCAGCCTGGCTTTCCTGTGGGGGTTGACAGAGAGACTTCAGCAGAGAAATATTAGCCAAACTTGTTTGAGGCACTTCCCCCAACCCTGTCGTAAAATTACAAAGAGACTCATTCCTAAAAGGGGGGAAGGGGTTCTTAAACCATTGCTGTTATTCTCAATAATGTAACACTAATATTACATTGCTTTGTCTAAGTTACAAATAAAGGCATACAAAATATTTATCAACTTGTATGCAAAATTTCACATCACAACACACACACACAAGCCAGTTTTTATACACATGATTATTTATTTTAGCCATAGTATTTAATTGTCTATTTTACATTAGTATTGGATGATATTTGTGAATTTAGCAGTGTCTTGGTTTACTTTTTTGTGGTTTTTCCCTTTCCCTTTATGCACATTTTCTGGTCTTGAGTAACACAAAATTGTCCCACTGTATTTTAGATGTGGCTGGAATGACAAATAAAATTGAACTTAAACTTGAACTTGGTGTCCTCTACAGGGTTGGTTTCTTTCATGTACTCAGTGAAACCAAAACAGGTTCTGGTTAATATGATCATGAGTTAAATAAAAAGATTCAGCAAGTAGATGATATATACTCTATAGCGTGCTTTGAAAGCAATCCAATGTCAGCAGCATCAAACATAAGGCAGGAACCAAACCTAGACAGAATATAAAGGACTCACATGCCAATTTGTACCCTGCAGTAGAGTGGTGTCTTCTTCAAAGTTGGTTTCTTTTCTCACATAATAAAATTCACTCATACAGGACACTGTCACACATGTGCGATTGGGAGACAGCTAAAGGGCCTGAATAATAGTAATATTACGCCAGACCAGGGGGTGGCAAGGTGCATTGACTTTCTTTCTCAGTCCCTTGCAGACTGTCAATGGGAAATCCCACATGGTTCCAGTGCCTCTGATGACGACACTTCCGGTCCTGGCGCAACTGATGACGCCACTACCAGTTCTGGTGCCTCTGATGATGTTACTTCCGGTTCTGGCCCCTTTGATGAAGTCACTTCCGGCCTTGGCAAATAAAGGCACCATCTTTGGCAACCAGCATCAGTTCTGTTTTGGACTGTGACATCTCACAACTATTTACCCGTTTGCAGCCAGAGCATATTGTATGGGTGGCTGCCCCAAACCTTTTTAATGTCATCTTGTCATTTTTGTTACAACACATTTAATGTCACCTATTAAACTTACAAGAATATTTTTGGAATTTGGAGGAAAAACCTACTCAGACAAAAAAAAATGTGCATATTCTGTATAGACTGTGTGAAGAAAGCAAAATAACACAGTATAAACTTTTGGGGTTTCCGCCCCAGTTTACTGTAACAGAAATAGAGTAATGTCTGCACAGTACAAAGCAAATGGTCACATCGGACCAAGTATGAGGTAAATGGGGGAACATTTATACAGGGGGACAGGAAATTAAACAGGAATGCTGGAAAAACTGAGATGCATGATGGGAGATAGACGTCATCATCTCAGAACTGGAGGGTAGAAGGGAACCCGGAAGTATGGCGTCTTTTTCTTTACTCTGGGCTTTATTACGGTGGCGAGTCCTCGTTCTTGCTGATGAGACAAGAAGAGAAAGGTTAGTGCGTCGCCGCTGTCCCTTGGCATGAGTTGTCCTTAAACTGCTCCCCATGCGCTCGTGCATGACAACAGTGACCTGATCAGCATTCATACCCAGACCATTAGAGTTGTGAGGTAGCAGAACTCATCACTGCACTACCATGTTCCCCCAGAACAGTTTTTATTAGACCTCGATCACTTTTACTTTTGGCATACAGCAATGCTGTTCAAGATAAAACATACTACATTATGTGGAGGTAAGTCAAGCCCTTCGATGTTCTATGGTCAAGGACGGATCTACTATCAGGTACACACCCTGGGGCCCTGCTCAGAAAGAGGACTTTAAGGGGTGGGGGTTGATTTGTTTCTGACCTTTTTCTTTTCTTTTTTTTTCTTTTTGTATAACTCAAGTTATGTGTATGAAGTGTTATTTGATTTTAATAAATTCAATAAAATTTAAAAAAAAAAAGAAAGAGGACTTCATGTTTATGGCAAAAAAAATGCCTAATGCCAGAACAAATTCAAGTGTTCACCTACAGCACAGGCACTCACAGCTATCCAACGCACACTCCTATCACACTTGAGTCCTTGCCAATATAAACCTTTCCAGTCAGACCCGAATTATAGGTTTGAAAAGAAAAATGAGAGTCTGGGTTGGTTGATATACAGTAGTTAACGTGTGTTCAGATCATACAAGGCCACTTTTATGACACTGTACATTTGAAATGTTACCATTTAAATTGTCATTCAAAATGAGAGCCCAGTGGTGCAGTGAAAAGATTTCTGAAAAATAGAACAGAGCAAAGGATGCTGTTTTGCTGAAAACTGTACCTGACATTGGCAGCTTTTTCAAAAAATAAAACAAAATGATGATTTGGACAAGTCATAAATACTGCATTTGAGACAAATGTGACTGACCTTACACAAAAGCTAATATGGCTGCTTCTTGCAGCTTTAGCAGCAAAAGTGCAGAGTCTCATAACACCAACAGAGGTATGAACAGCAATGTGGAAGACAATGAGGCCACTGAAGGAGGTAAGACACACCAAACGGTGAGTCTCTCTACAAGATTTTAGTTCATTTGGTGCAATGTTGTGAATTGGAACCACTCAGTTACATATTACTTTTTTGTCAGACGGTGTCATTGAAATTTGAAAAAAATTGTAATTGATGTTCGTTAACTGTGCTATCAAAAGTCAGTTTCCTGTAGATGTTAGGTTGCTCTCAAACGTTTGTTACATTCATTGTAATATACAAGGTAAGGTAAAGTTAACCTGATATAAAGTGTTGGATTTTATTTTCTACTACATTCCATGTTCCACATTTACAGTATTATTGACATACGTGATGTGCATAATTACAGCACTGATTAAAACAATTTGATATCTGTTACCGCTGGTTTGGACACTTTAAGTATTACCGCTTTGTGATAACTCCACAGTATCTAGCAAATGTGGCTCAATAAATAAACAATTTGGACCCTGGCTTTTACATAAATGTGAAAATTTCTGGTTTATCCTCAGACTAATAAAAATAGTAATAATGTTTGGAAGTTTCCACCCCTGGAATCACCAAGGAATTGTGGACAGCTCTGACTTTCCAACCAGTTTAGACGTGTCTATGGAATTAGCGAGAGGATAACACTAGAGCTATGAGTAAAGAATTCAGTCTATAGCCAGAAATGACAGAATGCTGCAAAGTCATAAACGGGCTGCACAGCAGGAGACGGTGTCAGGAATCTTCTCAAAGTGGTAAGAGTTACTGAGTAGCAGTTGTGGTTTCCTAAACAGGAGTCTGTATAACAGATGTTATTCCAATACTGGGGTACAAACTTCATTTCTACATTCTCATGAATTATAAAAAGTGTGCATCTTTGATATTCAAGGAAAAAATGTTCTGCCTCACTTCAGATGACTTTTTGGACTTTATACTGCGTGAATGGAGACAAAAGTGTCATTCTATAACTCGCTCATCATATACAGGTGCAATATTACAAAGCAAGGCTGCTTGCCTGATGCATCAAGAAAAATAATGATTTAAAGATTTAAATTTGCTTGTATTCTTTTGTTTTACTGCCATTTGTTTTGTGTGAATTTTGCATGTTATTCCCAAGTTTAAATAAGATAAGGACAAGGATACTCTTATTTTCTGTCACACATTTAATAATTCAAGTCAAGGCAATTGAGTTAGTGTGCCCAGTAAAAGACTGGCATCCCATCCTTGATTAATTTCTTAATTTGCTCAGTCCTAATTGGATAACCAAGGGCTGCCTGTGACCAATTCATAAAATAAATTTGGTTGGTAAAATGGGTGTATGGTCAGGTTTGCTCCCGTGAATACATATAAACCATAAATCTGCATGTCGACATTCTGGTTTTATGTGATCCCTTCTGGTTTGGGTTAATGATAGGTTAGTGCATGGCCTTTTTAATTTATGACGGTCAAAAAATAAAAGTAAACTTTTTATTTGTTATCTCAGCCATAATTCCATGCCCAAAAATCCCAATATCGAACCCCAAAAAATATATAAACTCAAACGGAAAAGGTCTTTTAAAGCTACATATATTTAAAGCCCATGTTGATTATTTTCTCATTTCCCATAAAAAATCTGAAAAAAGAAAGACTTGCAAAACAAAAAAGGTCACCTGAAAGAGAAAATAATATGATTACTACCTGCCACAAAAAAACTTCAATAAATCTCCTGTTGAAAACTTGTAAATGACCTGCCTTTTCAAGGGAATGTGTATTTTAATCTACATGAAAAGTCAACATGACTTTCAAGACCTATAATCTATAATTTGACATTTTACTATCTTTACTTTTCCTGTATAACCAATTCAATTTTTTTCCCCCCTCCAGGATAAATATTTCAGATTCTGAAACTGGGAAAAAAATCCCACACCTTCAAGAATGCTGGCTTTTGATATAATTTATCATTCCATTGACTGCCTGTCTAAAGGATCTTTTCATCAGCCCTGTTTGCTTTGTCATGTTTAAAGAATTTAAGTGGGGCTCTTCATTGCTACAAGAAGTGGAGGGCAGCTTTGATTTACTTTATAAATCCTTAGGCACTATAATAAGGAATATATTTTCTGATCCTTGCTTGACATGGTATAATCAACAATTCTTTTAAACTTAGCAGGTATAAGTCAGCAATTGAAAAATGATTTTGCCATCATCTGATCTGTTTTCACATGCAGTATAACATTGTTTTTTGACCTCAAATTGCTGCTGTATTTTAGGCCCCTCGTTTTGTTGTGGCAGGGCCAGAATTTGTACCCAGCTTACTTACTTGGAAGAAGTGCCAAACATTAGAGTGTGTAAGTGTGTGTCTTTTTCCATCTGACTCTATTTCTATAACCAATTAATTCATCTAACAAACTCATAGAACAAAAACTTGCAATAATGCAAAGGAAATCAGATAGGGGCAAAAATTCTGTCAAGGCACTTTCCATATAGGATGACCATATTCTCCTACTTAATTCAGTTCATGGTCATGGTGGATCAGATTAAATTATGCCAAAATTGGTTAGTAAGAAAATGAACCAACAAGAGATGGCATGTCAGTTTGTCGCAAACAGTACACACACACACAAAGCCACTTTTGGAAACTCCAATTAACCAACTGCATACATCTTTAAGACAGTGTGTGAAATCTAGAATACCTGGAGAAAATACAAGTAGACAACTGAAGAACAAGCAAATGTCACACAGGGTGCAGCTGGAGGAGAGATTTGCACCCAGGATGCAGGATCATTGATGCATAAGTGCTAATCCCTGCAGTGGTGCAACCTCTGATTAGCATAACAATTATAATTATTACTAAATCGTACAGTTTGCCTGATATGACATTATTATTAATTTTTATGACCTGATACAGTATAATTATTACTATTATTTCTGAATACTATTACGACTGTGTTACTGCTCCTCAGCATCTCCAGTCCCTTGTTTCTCCATACATCCCTACAAGAAGCGTTCATTCTGCTTTGAACTGTCTACTGCCAAATGTGTTAAAACTAAATTCTCAATTGTTGAATCCCAGCTGTGAAATGAGCTTCCCAAGACCACTCCATTTGCTCCAATCCCCTGATTGTTCAGGTGCCTCTTGAAGATGCGTTCATTTATATTGATGTTTTCTTCTGCATATCCATAAATGTACTTCTTATTCTTTTTCTATATAAAAATATACTGACTTAACAAAAATTTAAGTTCAATATTTTTTCAAGTCAAAGTTATTTTTTCACAATCATCGTATAGCCTTATTTGCTACTTAAAATTGTGTTCTAAAGTGAAGCATTTTTAATAATTACTTAAAATACTCTGTCTGTTCTTGCAGCTTACAATGGAGCTGGAAGGTAACAGGGTCCATAGGTGATTGGAAAAGCCTTAAAACTTACCAAATATATACACTTTGAAGCTGCAAAGGTTTTGATTGAACAAAAAATGTATTCTGTGTTTGTCAGGCATCTTTGTGATAACAAAAGTAAACTTTAAATAATCGTTTTATCACAGGTTCTTGGAACTATTTTTCTTGGGGTCAGAATAAATTTCCTGTTCACTTGTCTGCCACACTCAAGGGTGCAGTTTAGACTTAAATAAGGAAACCAAACACACGTCTGAAAATGTTTAGAGCAATTTTGTTTTTTTTAGAAAATAGTTAAAAAATGTGCATATCCAGCATGTGAACAGAAACTTAAAAAAAACAAATTGTTTACAGTTTTCTTGGACTTCCTCATGGTAATCATGATACCTTAAAGTTATGGCTTGTAGTATTTAGAATGGAAGTGGAAGACCTACTGAAAGCGGACCTGCGAGTTTGCAGTGCTCATTTCCCCGTGGACGAATGCTTGCAGGCAAAATTAAAAAGAAAATCTTCTGATTGCCAATTATTGAGGCCAACTGAAGTTCCAAACATATTTAAGGTGAGTCATTTCACTGAAGCTACATGTCAAGTTGGTTGAAATGTAGATCTGTAGAATATCAACAATGGAAATGTTATTACTAGCAAACGGAATACTCTGTAGGTGAGTAGTTCTTGTGTAGGGCAGCAGGGAAGAACAATCATTACTGGTGCTGCTTCAGGGATCTAGCATCAGGGATTTGTTTTGTGTGCCTAATTGTTGTCTGTGTGGAATGTGCATGTTCTCCCAGACTCAGCGTAGAGTTTTATATATCACCTATACAAAGAGAATTTGAAATGGTCATTCAAGTTTAGAGTGAAAGAAAGTATGCATGAGTGTAAGGTGTTCCTGTGATGAGCTTGTTTTTGGAGTTTGTTGGCTCTCACTCAATGTGGCAGAGGGAGAAACAATCAGGTAGATGAGGTGCAGAGTTTTCTTTCTTTTTTCCCATCCATCCATGTATATATTGTGATAGACGGCCGGGGACCTGGCCCCACCAGGAGGCTTGGAGAAGCAGGGGACCGGGAGAGGGGCAATTCCTTCCCCAGGATGCAAGAGGGCAGCCATCTTGGATTGTGGGGGAGCCACGGAACTGGTAGGCTCAACCCTGTGGGCATCCATGGCCATCTCCAGGGTGCGCCTGAAGGACTAAGAAGCCTTGGGCCGCAGCACTTCCACCATTCCAGTAAGTGCTGCAGAACCAGGAAGCAGGTACACCCGGAGTGTTTCCGGGTGCCTATGCAGCACTTCCGCCAAACCAGGAAGTGCTTCAGGGAGATCATCAGGGAGCACCTGGAACACATCCGGGCGCATTATAAAAGGGGTCACCTCACTCCATTCAGAGAGGCGGAGTCAGGTGGGAGAGGACGGAGCTGCGATGAGTGGAGTGGAGTGGAGTGGAGTGGAGTGGAGTGGAGTGGAGTGGAGTGGAGTGGAGGTGGAGGTGGCGGTGGCGGTGGCAGAAGAAGGAAAGAAAAGGACTGTGAGTCTTTGGGCAATGTGTTTGTGCTGTGTTGTGTGTAGGAAAAGAGAAATAAACCATTTGTGTTGTGGACATCTGGTGTCGTATATGTCTGTGTCCGGGCTATCTTTTACTATTTCTTTTATTGTAAAGAAAATTTATTTAATGTAATAAAAGCATGTAACATTCTATACAATCAAGTTGAACTTAAAAAAAACTAAATTCAATTAAACACCCACCCATGAGAAAGAGAGGAAAGCCACAGCCAGAGTAAAACTTTGAGAGTAGTAAAGAGGGAAAGCAGTTATTGATTAGATCCTGCCAGGTTTTAAAAGAGCCAGTTTCCTTTTGAAATGGCCAAATCTCACAAATACTTTATTTACTTTTTTATTCTTGGATACAATATTTACAATATTTATGTAATCTCAGGATGCTGATTAATATATGATAATGTTGTTGCCTTGAAAAAGGAAGTATTTGGAAAGTTTAAATGTTTTTTTTCGTGTTTGGACCCTGGTACCCTTCAGCCCCATTGTAAATTTCAAGAACAGATATTTATAAAAAAAGTTTCACTTTAGAACACAATTTTATGTGGCAAATTAATATATACCATAATTGTGACAGAATAACGCTTACCTGAAAAAAAGAAAAACTACTCATTTAATCGTTAACTAATATATATATATATATATATATATATATATATATATATATATATATATATATATATATATTAATCTATCATAAAAGAAAGGCTAACTCATAATACATGTCTTATGCTTAATTTTGAAGTTTTTTATTCTCTGTTACTTGTAAAACTTATCCTATGTAATCACTCAAATTGCCAACATTGTGGTTTGCTTCTGGAAGTCCTAGGGATAAACGTGCCTGCTAAATAAGTAATACTAATGAGAATGATGATGATATTGAGATTATACAATGAGTGCACAATGGTAAGTATACTCACTTCCATGGCAAAGATGCTCTTTACAATATTATTGTTGTTCAGAAAAATAAAATACTAGACAATGTTTAATCATAGGTGTTTCAGGATGAGTGACTCTAAGTTGTCAGTAGCTTGCAGATGACAGTTTGAGGAGTATCTTAGAAGCATGTATGATTAAATCATTTAAAAATTATGGAACTTTGGTTAATTCAATCAAACTAATTTTCCCATGTAAGTGTCTTATATTAATGAGATTTGATTCAATGAGTACATTTTATTTCATATAAAATTCTTGCCTAGTTTAATTCAAGACTCAAAGAAACCCAACCAAGTGAAAACCAGACAGGCTATTAATTGCATTCAAATTTAAAATCTGTCTTGTCATGGGAACTCTGGATTAAAATAATCAATGGAAAAATAATAAACTGCCAGCTGTTCAGTGAATTGGGGAATGATAATTTGTACTGGGAACAAACAATGAAATGGATTTGGAAAATATCCAAAGATCTACAAAAGAAAATAGGAAGGAAATGTACTGCAATGTTTGATGTCTTCATTAGACTTATTGTACCAAAGGGAAGAGCTTTAGTTCTGGAAATCCTGATTCTTTTCTGCAAATTCAGTTACAGGTTTACATCAATGGAAACCTCTACTTGCAGCTGCTTTGCAAGTTTATTTTATTGTTTTTGCATATAATAACTGGGAACTATATATATATTATATATACTGTTGATAATAACTGGTTGTTTTATTATAAAGAAGTTACAATAAAACATCTTACATTTAAAAATTAATACACAACACAGTGGTGCAGTAATTAGTGCTTCTACTGCCTCAGGAGATTGGATTTGAGTCCTGGCATTAAAATGTCTACATGTTTCCTTCTTTGGGTGCTTAGGTGTTCTTTCCACAGTTCAAAAATGTTTACTTTTAATTTTTCCCAATATTACTGACTGTGAGCATTTCCTGTGAATGATTGTCACCCTGTCCAGGGTTGGTGTTCTCTCTTCTACCAGGTGCTGCTGGGATAGACTCAGGATCCTTGCAGCCCTTAACACTAGAATCCCTGAAGCCTATGAAAAAACTCGGAATCCCGGGCCACATCACAAAAGGTACACATATAACAAAACAGTGCGCTTTTTGTTATACGTGTAACTTTTGTGAAAGTGTTTATTTGATATTTGGATTTCAGTCTTCACACATTATACACTTCATGTCGAAATTTTGTGGTTAGTACTACAGCATGAAAAAAGTTTGTTTTAAGTATGTGTTCAGCATTTCTAGCGTTTCCTGTCATCCTACATTCACATAGATCGTTGTAGATATGGAACACACATGAAATGCATGTGCTCCAAATAACGATATATTATTTCCCCTGCACAACTCCAGGCACCTCACACCCAGATAAAGCTGGGAGAATTTTTTGCCTTTTCTGCGGCAGTGGGTTGGATGGGATAGCAGGCTGCTTACTGCTTGTGCTGATCGACACATTTACAAAACAAAAGACGCTAATGGAGAGGTGCAAAGGAATTTAAGATGTGCCGAGATTATGAGTTTTTTTGTAGGCTTCAGGGATTCTCGTATTAATTTGGATTAACTAGGTTGGAACAAAGAAAGTTGGAAGGAAAGATATTTGGATGGAAAAACAAGAAATGTGACTGAGCTGGATCCTAAGTATATAATTTAACGATTATGTTCCCCATCACATCCTCATAACTAAAACAGGAGCTCTCCTTCTGTAGTGAGACCAGCATCATTCACAGCTTTGCCACAATGACCCACAATGACGATGGAAGTCTTTCAACTGACAACCCTAAAGAATATTGCAAGTGCAGGGTGAAGTCAAACCACAGAAGCAAATCAATAAACCAAACAGCAAACCAAAGCAAATCACCCTAACTCTAACCCTAATTCAACCCCTGGAGCAGCTCTCACATAGCTCTAATACGGGGATTTCTTCGACTATTTCTCCGCCTTCTCTTTTCACTGGCTCCAAACCTGACTCTACTCTTTCTCTTCTCCATCCTCACTTTCTCAAATCTTTTCATTCTTTTCTTTTTTTTTTCTTTTATTAATTTTATTGTAATCATTCCATACAAATAGATCAATTTATAACCAAACAAATTGAAGACAAATCAAACCCCACCCCTGAGAAGGAGAGCTTAGCTAAAGGAGAATTGCTTAGGGCTTTTTAATAAGACAACAATAAGCAAAAGAAAGGGAGAAATAAAAATATATGTAAATAAGAGATGGAGATTTTCATTCTTTTCTTATTTACCTCAATTTCCCCTTTATACTCCTGTGGGTGCGGCGTCTTAATTGCGACCCGCAGGGCGTAGATGTGAAACAGTGGACCTAATGATACAATCAACTTGCCGTCAACAGTCAACACTCCATGGTTGCTCAAGTATGCACCCACCTGGAGCCTGTGTATACTTGGGACCCCAAATGCATTTTTTCACAGGTAAGCAACAGATAAGCCCTATTATTTACTGATAGCCTTGTTTTAATAGTTTCATTTTTAAAAATGTTAGTCATATATTGCAGCCTACGCATAACATTTGTAGGTTTAAATGTACATTAAAAGATTGTGAAGTGACGCAGTTACAACGAGACACACTAGAATGTGTGGCAGAGATTAACAGAGTGAGGTTATTTTGTTACAAATGCTTTTACACTATTATCTGCTGCCTAACACACCCCCTTAATAACCTGTTTCCTTTAGTACACAATCTTCTTTCTTCCCTCCCTGGCAACTTTTAACCCAATGAGTGAGCTGCTGCTACATGATCTAATCGATCAATCTTTATTTAGTGTTGAAGTTGTCACTACTGACAAACTTTTCTTATTTTATTTTAGGTGAGAAACTTGGCTAAGGCATTTCAGCTGGCAGGCTACACAATCCCTGATTCAGATGTAACAGGCTCTCAGAATTCAATAGATCTGATTAGGTGCATACAAATACATAAAACACAGTTAGGCAAAAGGAAACAACAACATGTTTTCTTTGAGTAATGAATTTGTGCTGCATATCTTAAGAATTGCATTGTTTTTGTAAAATTACAATACAAAGAGTAAGACGCAGATCAAACACTCCATACATTTATGTTTCACTTCCTGTTAGGTTTAGAAGTGAATTTGCTGTCTACACCCCCTTTGCTAATTACCATGTATTTTCCCAGGAGTGAATTACTTTAAGTTAACCAGCATACAAATATATGACTGAACTGTGAGCTCGGCTAACTGCCTGTAAGGTCAAAGCCAGGGGTGTCAGACTCAAATCCTGGAGCGCTGCAATGACTGAAGGTTTTCCTAATTATTAACCAGTTATTCCTGTTTAATTGAACAGACTTCTTTCACCCTGCTTTGTCAGTTTCAGAATCACTAGTTATGTTCTTCCGGCAGCAGCTAAAAAACAATTAGATGCAAAGTAAACATCTAACTTAATGCCATTTGCACCTTTTGTCCATTTTAATAATATATTTGAGGGTGTGTGAAATATTGATCAGCTGTGGCCCTCAAAGCATGTTGATGGTACTGTCAAAAAAGTCAGATATGGTAGAATGAGACAACTAATAAGTCAGAGGAATTAAATAACTAGTTTCATTAACAGCAAGAAATGGATTCTAATTAGGAAATGGACCCTCCAGGAACTGAGTTTGGAACCACGCCGCTACTCATTTGATGACTTGTTTCACTTCTTTTTATCATTTGGCTGCTGGTTAAGGAAAAAGGAAGTAATTATGTGTTCTGAATCTTAAAAAGCAAATCTTTTAAGGCAAAAAGTCTGTTCCATTAGCAGAAGTAATGGGTTTCTAATGAAAAAACTGGCTGGTACAAAAACCAGATGCCTCTGCTGCCCCACATGATGAGCACTGAACACCTTTGGTCTAAGCAGATTTGTACGAACACTGAATGTATCATGTCAGTTAAATCTATTTATGTTAGTGTATGCATCACTTCATTGTGGGCAATAACTGACACCACCATAATATATGTAGCATAAGCATATATGAACCAAGTATGTAGAACTGAACAGTTAAAAAGTGAATTGTAAACTTGAAATGAGTCATCATTAAAGATGTTTGCATAACAGACACTTCAAGGCACTTTCCAGAGGCAATCAGGATAAACCTGCTTTTATTTTGTTTGTTTCGCTAATATACAATATATCCAGAATGCTATTATTATTTTTATTGCAAGCACACACTGTAACACATAAAAAAGCCACTAGTAATTAATTTTACTACTGTGTAAACCAAGGGAAACCTTTACATTTAAAACACTATCACAATGAAACTGAAGCATCTCCACTATTCTGCTTTCTATCACACTACTGTACAAATGGATGCACGTGTTTAAAATCCTTTGCACTTGTGTACTCTTCAAAAATTTGAAATTAAATGACGAATGACTGCAAGTTTATCTGTTCCCTTCATAACCAAAAATATGCCTTCCATGTTCCTCTTAGTGGTTCATTTTGCTGGTAGTGAAAAAATGCAGTGCCCCCATAACATATAGTCCAGGAAAAGGTCTGGCTGCAACAAAATTATTTCCAACACTGTGATATGGTATTGTAAATTTCTCATAGTATTCAATAAGATGCTTCACAAGTGCATATATTAATTATAATTCAAGAAGAATACTGTAGCCTTGTACACCACTTGTTTTTCATGCCTTCAATCAATTAGGGTCAATTATGATGTATCAGCTCCTGGTCCAAACGTTTGTCTTGTCATATCTAGACTATTGAAATACTCTGCTGGCAGGAGTATTGACGTGTCACCAAGCCGATGCAGATGACTTAAAATGCAGCAGCATGTCTGGTGTACGACCAGCCGAGGCCGGCCCATGTCACTCCTCTAGTAGAGGCACATATTAAGTTCTAATCCTTGATTCTTGCCTATAGAGTATTCAGTGGGTCAGCATATATTGTAAAAGGAGACACACTAACCTTGAAAGGGTTGGGGCACCACATATAATTAAAAGTTGGCACAAAACAAAAAGAAAACACGCAATAAGTTGTGGAAACGTGTTTTCAGACTCAAGTTCAGAACAGAACTAACTTCATGATGACCAAACTTCTTGCCATATGGCTTACAGGCAGGAAAGGGCGAGTCCAGGAGGGCAGGCAACGGAAGTGACGTCAGAGGTGGAATGCCTGTCAGTCTCCCATTCTGCAGGGGGAAGAAGAGAGAAGGCATTTAGCAAACAATGCCAGCCCCTGATTCGGCGGGTAACTACCAATACCCAAGCTCTTAGGCTGTCTCCCAAGCGCATGAGCGTGACAATACATATGGAGACATGTGTGAGGTCCTATGCTCCTTCTCGCCCTCTCAATTCTGCTGAGAGTTGGCATCAAGTCTCTATTCAGGCACTTTAAATGTGTAGCTCCTAGATGGTGGAATGAGCTGCCTTCTTCCACTCATACTTCTGAGTCCCTCGATGTGTACAGAGAAATGTTTGAAGACTATTTAGACTTTTGTCTAATTGACAAAATGGCTTTCATAGATTCATGTAACGAAGGAATTGTAACTAGCTTGTATTTAGTTCTAAGCTCTTCATTTGTTCATTTTGTAATCTTGTCCTGTAAAGCTTGTTCCCAAACAGTCCCCAGGATTGATGTTTACTCAATTATGTTGACCTCTTTTGTAAATCACTTTGGATAAAAGCAGCTGCTAAGCAAATGAATGCATCCTATATTGCTGTTTCATTCAAAATATCCCTGTGTTGCCAAAATACAAGAATAAAAAAAGTTTTAAAACAAGAAGAGTAACTCAATTGTGCTAAACATCAATTGTCCTGGCATTTTTTTTATTTATAAATAAACATTTGCATAAAAGGAGGGGTTGTCAAACAAATGAGAGCAAATGTGAGCTTTAAGGAACAAATAAACCATTAGCATTACTCCGAGGCTCTGTTTAACAAGAGAGTGACTCATGTATCATCAACAGGATTTAAAATCACTCTCTTTTTTGTCATCTCCTAATGTCACAATACTTCTAATTTTAGGTGACATTTACTCTGTCAACAAGCATTCTCCTCACCTCACCTCACCTCTTGATTAAATAAAATAGCTGGGAGAGGGACCCTTACTTCTTTATGGTCGAAATTTTATTAACATATTGAGTACTTTACCATGTGACTGCATTATTGCTTTCAAAAGCAGGACATGGTCCAGTATTTTAGCATACAGTATATTATAAGCAAGAAGTGAGCCAGCGAATTTTATTTATAAAGCACAATTAAAAATAAAGTGTTAACCGAAGTGCTGCCCATATAAAAGATAAAAAGAGCAAGGAAAAATGACAACACCCATACATTCATTAGCACAGACACATTAAGACAAAAGGCAAAAATTATGCCCAAGAATAAGCATCTAGATAGACTTGAAAGCTAATGAGAAATAGTGTGTTTTAAGTTTACATTTAAAAGCAGTAATAGAAGGAACAGCTCTAATATTGTGTGGCAAGCTGTTCCACGATCTTGAGGTAACTACTGCAATGGCACAGGATTGAGGTACATCTAATAACAGCTGACATGAAGATCTTAATGATGGAGTCAGGGCAATGCAAGTCAGCAATGGCAGGTTTGGCAAAGCCATTTAAAACTGTTAAAACAAAAAGTAATACTTTAAAATGAATCCTAAAACGAACTGGCAGCCAGTGCAGGAACGTTAAAACTGGAGTGATGTGACTTCTTTTCTTAGTGCCAGTCAATAATCTCACAGCAAAGTTCTGTACCAATTGCAGATGTAGCAAAGATTGATACCCATTCTTCAATAATCTAAATTGGAAGATATAAACACAGATCACTCTCCGTAAATCAGGAAATGATAATATTGGCGTAACTTTAGACATCATTCTATGCTGAAAAAACCCAACCTTGACGACCAAGTTGACATGTTTGTCAAATATGAGGTCTATATCAAAAGATCTCCCCCAGATTTGTGACCTGTAATTTCACTTCTATTTATAGGTGCTCTAGGCTTTCAGAGAGCCCCTCAAAGCTTTTATGTGGATCAAGGAAGATCACCTCAGATTTATTTTCATTCAGCTGGAGGAAATTAATTGTCAATCATTAATCACCCCAAAGTATTTAAAAAAGGTCTTCAAAAAGTAAGCATTATTAGGTTTCACAAACAAATAAAGCTGAATATCAGCTGTGTTTCCTAATAATCTGCCCCAAAGGCAGCATACTATTTGAATAGAGAACAGGCCCTAAAATAGAGACCTGTGGGTCTCCACATGAAACAACAGCAGTTGAGGAGAAATGATTTCCACTATTGACAGAAAAGGCTCTGTGATTAAGTTAGGAGACAAACCAATCCAGTGCTGTACCCCGGATAACAACCCAATTTTCAAGGCGGTCAAGGAGTACAGTATAATTAACCATATCAAAAGCAGCAGTTAAATCTGGTAAAATCAAAATGGCACCACCGCCAGTATGAACAACAAGTAACAAGCCATTTATAACCTTCAAAAGAGCAGACTCAGAAAAGCTCTGAACACTGACTGGAATGATTCCAGAATATCATTATTACCAAGGAAAGACAGCAGCTGAAAAATTAAGACAATTTAAAAATAGGAACTAGGGTGACGTTTATGTCTTTTAAGCAAAAGTTGGACCACTGCATTCTACAAGATGCAAGGAAAATACCAGTGGCAAGACAAGAAGTAATAATAAGCAAGAGAGTAGTGCCAATAACATCAAAAGTCTCTTTAAAGGGATGAGTTGGAATTACGTCAAGAGGGGAGGATGTGGGCTTTAAATTGGTTACAGTTTTTGCAAGAGAGGAAAGACAAACAGGTTTAGAAAAAAAAAAGCTTTTATCTAGAGGTAGGCAGCTTATGGTTTTACTGGCCAAGCTAAACTACAGTGCAACTAGAGCACTAGAATACAAGCCTGACTAAGTCTAGAAAAACCCTACAAAGCAAACAAAACTCTGCTAAAAACCTATTTTGTTAGAATGTGAATAGCCACAGAATAAAAATCATGGATTTATTATTGTAATATTAAATAATAATTAAAGTCTGAAGTGAGCAGTAAATGGTATTGAGGCATATATTCTGATTTCAGTTTAGGACTTATGCAAATACCACTTTCCTTCAAAATCCCTGAGGTAACCATCCACTGCAAAGATGTCACATATGTTCTAGACCCTGGCTGCGATAGCACCAAATAAAAACAATACTCAAAATCATCATTATGTTTTAGGTTTCAATATATTTTTCTCTTTCACAACCTAAGGAACCACCCTAAGGGTTTTCACATGTGAAAAGTATATATCAACTAGCTGTGCTACCTGTATATGCTGATGAGCTGATGCCCAAGATTTAGTGGGGTAAGTTGTGTCTTGTGCTGGACTTTCAGGAGAAGGCAACAGAGTCATGTGATAACAGTTGAATGTTATCCACCTTCATTTTCAAAACACTTTCAATAAAGTTTATCATGAGAATGTAATCATTAAACTATAATTGTCAGAGAATTAGGTTGTGCAAACTGACACAGAATTGTTTTAAACTGAGCAAACAACAAGTTATGGCCTGAGAACCATTCTTGAAAATTATAAATGTTAGAAGAGGCTCTTGGAAAGGTCAGACCTTGGACTTCTGTTCATTCCAGTTTATCAATATTAGTCTGATAAAAAAATTACAAACTGGATAAACTTGCAGGTGACACTAAATTAGGTGGAATATTTAATGACCTAGAACAGAGGTGGGCAAATTCATTCCTGGAGGGCCGCAGTGGCTGCAGGTTTTTGTTCTAACCCAATTGCTTAATAAGAAGCACTTATTGCTCTAGAAACACTTCTGCTTCATTTTAGTTATCTCCCTCGTTAAGATTTTGAACCCTTATTGCTTATTTAAGTCTTACACAGCTGCATTCTTGGTTTTTAATTGCTCCTTATTAGCAATAAGATGCAAATGACAAAAGAAACCAGCAGTTATCCATTTTGCTTGTTACCCTTTACACCTGTGTGTATTTATCGTGCACTATTTGGTTTAATTAAATACTTGGAAGGAAAGAGAAGAGATAAAAGAGAAGGATTGAGAATTACCCATCCGTTTTACACTTCAAAGTATTTGGATGATATCCTTAGAATGGAAAAAAAAAGCTAGGATATGAGAATGACTTGACATAGCAGAGTTAAAGCACTAACAAGCCATGAAATGTAATTATTGGCAAGGATTGTTTTCTAATTAAGCAACTGGGTTGGAACAAAAACCTGCAGCCACTGCGGCCCTCCAGGAATGAATTTGCCCACCCCTGACCTAGAACCATCAAAACGTATACAGATGGCCTTGTAAAGAATTTCAACTTTGGTAGATACGTCTTTGATGAGATTCAATGTAAGTTAAAGTAACAGTTTCCACGGTGGAAGAAAAAATATTAGGAATGGATACACAACATGACTAATTGAAGCTTATGGAAGGAACTTGAGAAGTTTAGTGATCTCACAGAATCAGAATACAGAAATATAAAAAAAATTAATTACTGTGGGCGGCATGGTGGCGCAGTGGTAGTGCTGCTGCCTCGCAGTAAGGAGACCTGGGTTCACTTCCCAGGTCCTCCCTGCATGGAGTTTGCATGTTTTCCCCGTGGGTTTCCTCCGGGTGCTCCAGTTTCCTCCCAAAGTCCAAAGACTCGCAGGTTAGGTGCATTGGCGATCCTAAATTGTCACTGGTGTGTGTGTGTGTGTGCCCTGCGGTGGGCTAGAGCCCTGCCTGAGATTTGTTCCTGCCTTGTGCCCTGTGTTGGCTGGGATTGGCTCTATCAGACCCCCATGACCTTGTGTTAGGATACAGCGGGTTGAACGATGACTGACTGACTGATTAAATACTGTGTGATGAGGGCCTTTTATTGGGACTATGCTTAATGTGTATAATACATTTGTGAGGCCACATCTGTAATGGCATATTTTTTTCAGGACTCCATATTATACAAAGGGACAAAGCCACACTAAAGAAGTTGACAAGACCATACAGTATACAGAATGAAGAAAGTAGATCACAGATCTCTGTATTCACTGCTCTCTGGGATGCAACAAAAGGTTACCTAGAAACTGTTTATTTATTTCGATACTAATGTTTCAAACTACTAAAAGCTTTTTTTGGAGGGGGTAAGGAATCAAGTATATAAAGTTCTATGGCAAGAAAAATGACACACTGCAGTAAAATGATTCCACTTGCCCATTGTATGATGTATGTGTTGCTTCATTGGTTTTCCTAAAAGGTCAGCATGCTTCAATCAACCCTAAGATACCAGTTAATAAAGCTAGTAATTATGTAATTGTTCCAGTAGTAATGTTTATAATCGCCTTTCATTTTCTTTTCGGCTATCAAGATACAAGCTTAGAATTACAAAGGAACTGTTGACAGTTTCAATAAAATGGAACCTCAGCAGCCTTTGTGCTAATTAGTTATTGCTTAGAAACAAATGAGTATGTTTAAACAAACTGTAAATATTGCAAAAAGCCCCTATGCCAAGTAAGCTCGCCTGCCTCAACAATAAGAAATTCTTAAATCCACATGCTCAACCGCTTGACACTTCAAATACCTGAACGTCTACCTCAGGTGGAGATCAGACAGCATTACCTACTGTTTCAACAAAGATTTGATTACATTATGTTTTCCAGGGGTGTTGTAACTTAGGTATAAATTTAGAAAATTGTACTATACTGGCTAAAAATGTAGAACTGTTTTTCATGTATATTGAGATATTACTTTTTGTTTTACATGAAATGAGAATTGAATACTGATTGAAGATTCTATGGCATATTTTTTCAAGATAGAGTATGTTGTATATGTTATAAAAGTTACTTACCTGTGTGTCATGCGTTAGTAGAAAGACACACTGGAGGAGCTGCTACTTCATCTGAGGGAATACATATTTACACATACCCCACCTGCTCATGAAAATTGACTTTAGACTATCTTCGAGGAAACCAAAGCAGCCTAAGAAAATGTGGAAACTGGGTAGCATGAAAATTCCACACACAATAACTGGGCCGAGAACTGTAGATGAACACAGGAATTAAAACAGTACTGTGCTACTATCTCTTGTTTGCTTAAAATCGTAGTGATCTTTTAATAAACTAATTCAATTCATTTTGTTATTAATAAAAACTCACAATAAAAATGTATTTTCTCTAAAATTCAAGTTAACCCATAGTTGGCACATGACACAGAAAATTCTCCCAGCTTGTAATTGGCACTCAATGTGTTGATGTGTTTTAATGTTGATTTTAGCTTAATTTACTTATATCTTCATTTTTTAATGAATTAAAATATAGGGATCTATTTTCTGTATCATTTAAAGAAAATGGTAGTATTCTCCCTGACCAACTATTGAATAAAACTACCTAATCAAGATCAGAGGCTTAAGGAGCCTACGCCAGTAACATCAGGCACACGGCACAACCCAGAGAGTCCACTCACTAACTGCATAACAAACCAAGCTAAAGTAGACTTCCCAACTAGCCTTTTCACTGCATGTTAATATTTTTTTTTTGTCTTAAAACATTTTTAAACACTTGTACTCTGTGGTGGACGGTTGGGGCCCTTGCCCGGTCAGGTCGCCTCTTCCTTATATGGTCTGGGGGAACAAGCATGGACACAGCATTACCTCCCCTGGAACACTAGATAACAGACACCCTGGGTGGAAGCGGTGCCTCACATTCCTGCAGGGCTTCATGGGAGATGGAGTTGGATACAGCCTTGTTGGGACCCGGAGGCGCCACCAGGGGGCGCTGCAGCTGTTCTTGAGCCCATACGGAAGTGCAGCCTAAAGTGGACCCCGTGATCATCAGAGGTGACTGTGTGCAGAGGGTGCAGACCTATAAATACCTGAGAGTGCAGCTGGACGATAAATTGGACTGGACTGCCAATACTGATTCTCTTTAATTTAATATTTTTTGCTGCTGGAGTATGTGAATTTCCCCCTGGGATTAATAAAGTATCTATCTATCTATCTATCTATCTATCTATCTATCTATCTATCTATCTATCTATCTATCTATCTATCTATCTATCTATCTATCTATCTATCTATCTATCTAAGCACCTGGAGCACTTCCAGATGATCTATATAAGGGGCCAACAGAGTCTCCTTGGTGAGCCAGATTCAGAAGGAGGAAGACAAAGCTTGCTGAGGAAGAGAGAAGAAGAAAAGGAATAGAGAAGGAAAGTGTTGTGTAGTGTTGTGCTTAGTGGACTGTGTGTGCCTGTGGGAAATGGGGAAGGCGTTGCCCACAGGTGAAGAAAGTAAATAAAAATGTCTGTATTTTTATAAGTGTGACTCCTGCATCTGTCTGTGTTGGGTTGGGTGGTTGGCACGCCCCCTTGTGGTTCTGTCACACTGATGTAGTCGGCAGGATTCCGGGCTGTAGTGAAAGGCAGAACACAAGTTCAACACAGCACCCGGTTTATTTACACTAAAGTATGCACAAAACACCAACACATCAATATACAGTCCCTTCTTGTCGCCAGTCCATCCGCCTCCACTCCTCCTCAGGCTTTGTCTTCTTCCTCCCAACTCTGGCCATTCAATGGAGTGAGGTGGCTGCTCTTATTCAGGTCCCAGGAGTGTTCCAGGTGGCTCATCAGTATTACCTGGAATCACTCCCGGGTACGCTGGAGGTCCTCTATTGGGCTCTGCAGCTCCTCTTGGCAGCCCCCGCGGAACCCAACAGGGCTTCACCAAACTCCAGCTCCCGACATGCCCTACGGAAATCCATGGTCAAACAGCTACCCAGGAGGGCTACCCTCTAGTGTCCCAGGAGAGTTATTGCCTCACCAATGCCCTCTCCCCTGGTTCTTCCACTCTATTGGCATCCCGGCCAAGTAGTGGCCACCCATCATAACTGTAAGAAATTTCAGCAACTTGACAGAATGTGACAATTAATTTTTTACAATATAGTTTGTATGTTATCGTCAAAACCTGGTCGGCTTGTAAATCTTACCGCTGGACATCACCTTAAGTTAGGGTGCTGTAGTGGTTAAAGAGTTGGGCCTGTTTAAAACCTGGTACAAGTTCAGTGATCCAGAGCAATACAGTTTGTCTTGTAAAAATATTCACTTCTTCCTTCTTCTGCGTATCTTGCTGTCCTCCATATAATAATAACAATAATAATAATAATAATTGTTTACATTTATGTTGTTATTTATTATGTTCTCCCTACACAAACCACTTTACATAATGAGTTGGGAGCCACTTCATCCACCATTAATGTGTGGCATTTACCTGCATGATGCGACGGCAGCCATTTTTGCACCAGTATGCTTATGAAACATGAGCTATTAGGACGTGAAGGGGTGAGAGAGACAGCCAGTTTAGAGACAGGGGATGAATTTGAGACCAGAATGAATAGGCCATGGGTGGGCAATTAAGCCAGGCTATTGGGATACACCCTGGTCTTTATAAATGATTCCCAGGGATCTTTTATGACTACACAGAGTCCAGACCTCGGTTTTATGTACCATGTTTACAACACAGTGTCCCCATTAATTTACAGGAGTATTGGGATCTACACATAGACCACAGGGAACGCTCCCCCTACTGGCCTCACCAACACCTCTTCCAGAAACAACCCAAGCTTTTCCTAGATGGTCTCCCCTTTAAGTACTGACTGGGCCTGAACAAGCTTATCTTCAGGTGGATGACCTGACCTGATTCATGTGATATAACTACATATCCATAGAAACAGTCTCCAGTTATTCCTGGTGAATAGTCAGGCACATCAATGGCAGCTAAAATATAATCCCTTTAGCTTAGGGGTGACCAGACCTTTGTAATCAGTGACCTACTCTGAAGACAAAAAAACTTTAGCAATCTATCCTGCGACATAAAATCAAGTTGTTATAGTTTTAACATTAGGTCAATTAAGAAAAAAAATGTAAAACAGCATAATAAATTAAATTATACCGTATAAAAGTACAGCCGTTACAGTCATTAAAAATGGATCTTTTTAAACTAAAAAATTAACATAACTCAAAGGTATTTTTGTTTAACCTTCCTATTACGAAATTGATGCATGACACTGCATATTTTGTGATAATGACCTGAAAAACTTTCATAATTACTTAGGCACAAGTGAAAGCCATACTTTAGTATATATGTTCATTGGTCAGAAATATTCTGTATCTTTATTCAGTTATATTCATTAGTTGCTGTTTGGGAACTGCAAAAAAAGGTTTAGCAACCACAAGCTACTGTGCCTCTAAATAAGCTTTCAGGATTTTTACTTTAAAACTCTTCCTTTTTTCACTTTTACATGGAAAATCAAGATCATATTTCTTATGTAGGCTTGAAAAATATATCTCTTAATGACCCTTGTTCATCATAACAACATTATTATGGCATATGAAGCATGGCCATTAGTCTCAATAAAACATAAAAAGTAAATCAAATTCCCATTCTGTATTTTTGATGCAGTTTTGTTCAGCAACGATAACGATCACAAAACCTAAATTTATAACAGTTTACCATAATCACAGTAATGGAAACATGACTCCACACTTACTTAACCTTTTGGTACATACTAGCTGCTCTGTGGCGAGCTGTGCATGGGTGTGCTGCTGCCAAGTTAATTCTTACTAATGTGGGAAATAAATTTTGAAATCAAAATTGTTATTTGCTGGTAGACAGCAGTTTACTGTTTGGATCCTTCTACTTTAGTAAGTTCTGGTTCTACCTTAGCAATTGGCTTTGTCTGGTACACCTTCTGGAGGGGGATGGCGAGGGGACACCTTAATTTCAAGCTGTATCCACTTCAAGTGGTGTTACTCATGCCGGAGATGCAACACTTTTAGCTTACTTTATCATGGAGAGTGAGTCCAGCACAGTACACTCATTTCGGCCAATTATACATTTTTGTGAACAATTGTTTATTGATTGAAAAATTAAAAACAGATATATGAAAACCATGGCAAATACTACTACTACTAAGATAAATATAAAAAGATACATCACAGAAACAGAAAAGAAACCCCCACCAGTGCTCAACCACCCACCACCTAAAACTTTTCTCACAATCTTGTTTTTTTGCGTTACTACATAGAGAACAATAAAGTGAGAAAGGGGGTGTAAGCACATCATTGTCTGGTACAGTACTTGAAAAACCATGTCTCCACTGACTGTTTGACCAGTCTCAAAATCTCTTCTACACTACCCTGTGAATAACAAAACTAAGTAACTTGAACTTCTTCTCTCTCCCAGGAAAGGACCTTGATCTCATATTTCACTGTGAAAATTCAGATCCAAACAAATTGCATTTTGCTGAGAACTTCCCTGGAATACGCAGATTTCAGTCTGATGACGCCAAGATGTAATTGCCCCTAAACAGCCCAGAGACTCTCAAATGTGATGCTCTCCAATGTTTGCCTATACCTTAAAATCATGTAAATGAAAATCACAAACAGGAGAAGACACAAGACATACCTTTGATGGAGTCTTCTTTTTTTCTTCTTTGGTCCCTAGCTGGCGTTTGGTCTGGACCTGGTCCTAAGCCCGTACACTGCTGTGGGTGCCAATGGTTGTCGGATTTCATTTTGCAGGCGTTTCCATGCAAGGCGATCCATGGCGGCTGTTCTAGCCTCGTCGAGGCTGAGTCGACGGTTTCTGATATCGTCTTCGACCTGCTTGAGCCATGTTTTCTTTGGTGCCGTTCTTTGGATTCTCCACTGGGTGGGTCGATCGCACCAGAGGAGTTTGTGTGGTAACCGGCTGCCTTCCATTCTGCAGACGTGACCAAATCATTGTAGTCGTCGTTGCTGAATTTGCTCCTCGATTGTTGGCTGTTGATCACCCCGGCGACGGATTTCCTCATTTCGTATTCGGTCTCGGAGTGAAATTCGTAGGATTTGTCGCAGGCATCGCATTTGGAAGACCTCGAGTTTGTTGAGGTCTTGCTTGAGCAGTGTCCACGTTTCGGATCCATAGAGGAGAATTGGCAAAATCAGAGTTTTGAAGAGTCGAATTTTGGTCTTGTTGGAGATGTTGGTTTGCTTCCACAGGCACCACTTTAGGGAAGCAAATGCCGCGGTTGCTTGACCAATTCGACTGTGGACCTCTACTGTGGACGCCACTTTCTTCTCCTGGACCAGCGACCCAAGGTATTTGAATTTTTGGACCTGCTCGATCTGCACACCATCGAGTTGCACATTTGGCTGCGATCCGTCTGTTGTCAGCACTTTCGTCTTGTCTATGTTTATTTTCAGTCCATATGGCTGGGCGATGTTGGCGATGTTGCAGAGGATATCCGTGGCCTCCGCGTCGTCGCCGGCCAGGATGCCACTATCGTCTGCGAACATAAGATCAGTCAGGAAGCCATCCTCACCATAGTGGAGTCCTTGTCTGCCTTCAAAGACCTTTCTCATGATGGCGTCGACTACGACGTTAAAAAGCAGTGGAGAAACAACATCTCCCTGGCGGACTCCAGTTCGGATGGTAAACTCATCGGATAATTCATTACGGATGCGTACTTGGCTGGAGGACCCAGCGTAGCTTTCCTGGAGGAGTTTGATGACTTTCTGAGGCACAAGTTCAGTCTCCAGTGCTTTCCACAGTGCTGGCCAGTGGATGCAGTCAAAGGCAGATCGAAAGTCAATGAAGACAATGACTGCTCTTTTCCCGCATCGGATTCTTTCCTCCATCAGTTGACGGAGGGTGAAGATCTGGTCACTGCAGCCGCGGTTTGGCCTGAATCTGGCTTGCTCCTCCCGACTGGTCTGTTCGCGGTGCCGCTGCAGCCTTAATTGTATGATCTTCATGAAGACCTTTCCGACAATGGAGAGCAAGCTGATGCCTCGATAGTTCTTGCAGTCTCGATTGTCGCCTTTTTTGTGAATTGGCACAATGGTGGCCTTTTTCCATGATTGTGGTATTAATTCAGTACGCCAGATGGTTCGGATGAGCAGGAGCAATCGGTGGAGTAATGGGTCCCCACCAGCCTTGATCGCTTCGGCCGTGACTTGGTCCTGTCCTGGTGCCCTTCCATTTTTCAGTGTTTGAACGGCGGTCCGGACCTCTTCCATAGTTGGCTCAGCATCAGACATTTGGACCTCTGGCGGGTCGATGCTTGGTGGTTCCAAAGGTGCGCCTTGTGGTGGGGTGTGATTGTGGAGCTCCTCAAAGAATTGTTTCCATCATTGAAGGCGCTCTGTTGGTGATCGAACGAAGGTTCCATCGGCATTTTGGATGTTGTCATTTGTTGACTTGGCCTTTCCACTCAGTCATCGAAGAGTTCGGTAGAGCATGTGGTACTCGTGTTTGGAGGCTGCCTGTTCCAGGTCGGCCGCCACTTGGTTCCAGTAGGCCTCTCGCTCTTTTTTCATCTGGTGACGGATTTCTCTTTGCCGATATCGTTCAAAATTGGACAGTTTGACTAGCTTTCGTTCGTTTACCATATCCAAGCATTTATCAGATATCCATGGCTGTGTTCGATGGCGAATTTGTGGAAATTTGTCTTTCTTCGACGTTGACATCCTCTGATTGTGCCAATGCTCCAAAGCGATTGAATAGCTGGAGTTGGAATTTGGCCTTTCGGACAGGGTCTAGGAGACTTTTCCACTCCAGCTTGATTGGAGGACGTGATTTGCATTTGGCCCGTTGCAGTCGAAGTTTGAGCTTGGCCCGTACAAGGTAATGGTCCGATCCACAGTCTGGACCGCGCATCGCCCGGACGTCCTTGAGCGATGATCGAAACCGGGAGTTGACCAAAATGTAGTCCAAAACTGCAGAATCCTTACCAGCTGGGTTTCGCCATGTGAGTTGGTTTCAGAGGATGCTGGAAGTGGCTGTTTCCCACAAGGAGGTCATTGGCACTGGCGATGGATAGAAGACGCAATCCATTGTCATTAATATGTCCATGTCCAAATTGACCCATCGAGTTTTCCCATCCCGTTCGATCTGTGCCGATGTGCGCATTAAAATCACCAGCCAGGAGGATCACATCAGTCTGTGGGAGGGAATCCAGCGTTTGTTGTAGTTGATTGTAGAAATCATCTTTGACTGGATCCTGACAGGTCTCTGTTGGAGTGTAGACAGAAATAATGTGAGTTTTGATAGTGCCTTTAATGGTGAGGACTGCTAGGCGGTCGGATATTGGTTGGAATGCGATCACACTCCTGGCCGCGTGACTGGTAACCATAAATCCAACACCTGCCTCTCTTTTGTCTCCACTGTGGAAATGCAAACACACACTTTCAGTGGAGCATTGCTGGCTATGTTTTAATGGAAACAAAAACCCTTTAATAAAAGTTCATAGCATTTTTTGGGTTGTTTTAAAAAATAATCCTCCTTCTCTGGTGAGTTTTTAATTGCTGAGTCATCGTTTCTCTGTCTATAATCTCCTTATGTCTTTATATAGGCTCTGCAAATGTTGATTAATAGTGCATTGCTTAAGAAAAACATCACCAGAGACATCAGGATTACCATGAGGATGGCTACCCTAAACCATCAAATTCATGGCACTCTGGATGGACAAGGAGAAGCAAATATTGACAGCACAAAGAAAACTGATTAATGTTTACATTTAGAATTTATTCTTATTGCTTAACTTATATTCAAAAGTCTAACATTAAAAATAGTATAATTAAAAATTATTATTACTCAATTTTTGGAAAATACAGTATTATAAATCCACTAGCTGTGTAAGCCCGTGCTGTAAAAAGCTCGGGGTCGTAGAAACTATTAAAATCGTTAGAAAAAAAACTGAAATATAGAGTTGTGAAGTAATTGAAAGGAACTACTCTCTCTCCTAGGAGAATTCGTTTGGCGACGTGCTCGCCTCGCTTGTAAAAGGGATACCATTTTGCCAATGTTAGCGGCAAAGCAACTTTGTCTTTCTTCTGAGGTTTCGTTTTGCTGAGATGCTTGCCTCGCTTGCGTTATTAGCGGCTAAGCAAGTTTTCTGTTTCCTTGGAGGCGGAGCCCCTAGTCCGACTCCACCTCTCACTTCCAGGCCAGACAGACACACACACTTCCATGCATAGACGTTTATATATCAGATAATGTTGCAATGTGCTATGGTGACACAGTGGTTGCTTTCCCTCAAAAAAAAAACCCTTCTCTGGTGTCATTCCTGCATCTGATTGAGGTCAGTGTGGACTTGCACATCCTTTTTATGTCAGCAGGCAGCTTCCTCAAAGTACTTAAATCTTTAACTGACATAACCACAAGTGCCTCTTAGCCCAGATATACTGTCAGAATATTGCACCTCTGAATCAAATTAAACAGATATAAGAATGTATTATATGTACTATAAGAATGTGATGTTGAAAATATGTTTATCAAGTATGTAGATTATGACATTTTTCCATGAATGTTTGACTTTTGCCTATGTAGATACTGTATGTTCTTCCTTCATCGCTTTTTTCTCCAAGTGCCCCAGTCTCTTCCTACATCCTCAAAGAAATTCAGTTTAGGTTATTAGGTTTTTCCAAATTGTTCCCAAGGGTGTGTACACATAAGTTGGCCCTGCAGTAAGCTGGTGCTCAAACCAAGATTGGTTTTTGTACTGTAGGACAGGCTCTGGGGCCTCTGGGTTTGCAAATGTTATGTATTGCTTTGTGCAAACAAGCCACCCAAATATTTTTCATTTTCTGTAAATGAGTCATACAGTATATTGTCTCAGTCTCAAGTTTAAAAACAATCTGATAGCAACCACTTATTTCCAAACAATTGATTTTATGTGCTTTATAAATGTTTTCTGACATTTATATTTCTATAATTTTCCTGTATGTGCTTTAATGGTCACTTGATGACAAATTTCTCAGATTACACCCTAGCAATGGGATGACAAGTGCTCAAATTGTTCTATGTTAGAATTCCTTGAGAAAATATTCAAGCCTCCCACATACCAATCAATAATTCTTTTCCTGTCTTCCCATTACTGCCTAATATTAAAACTGATCTCATGTAGCCGGGCTGAAAAATATAGTCAGGTTACAACCACCAAAGTCACAAAAGGCATTTTTCTTCCATAAAGTATTTAATTATCTGGAAGATTTACTTTCAATATGACTGCTTAATTTAGCCAAAGAGACAAAGCGTATCTATTTGGGCTTGTGTACTTATTAGGCCTAATTGCAAAGTTTTGAAACTGCCTTTGATTTGGTAACTGTGCCCTCTTTGTCCATCAAATGTCCATCCAGCCCCTCCAGCCCCGAGGAGAGGAATGTTTCCTTTGAGATTTCCTGCTGATTAGCCCAGGTGAGTGATGGAGATGACAGAACATGAGTAAAGATTGCAGGAAGCAGATATCATTATCAACCTCTAAGCTTATCGCAGAATCAAATAGCTTAATAGTTTCCCACCAATCTGCGAAGACTTACTTTGCCTTTGTGTCCATTATCAGCTTCTACCAGTTTTAAAGTTCGGAAACCGCATTGTAAATTATATAATGTTGCATTTTGACGCTTAAAGGACACAATTCAAAGTAATATTTCACCCATAGGGACAACCGTGACTTTATGTTACAACTGGGCACTTTTAAAACTGTATCTTCGTGTTATCAAGCATACTTATTCTTTTAAAGGAACTACTTGAATTTCTTTTAGGTAGAGCCAAAGCCTCACCTGTCAACCATTACAAATGACCTGGGATCCCAGTCTATTCCTTGTACTCTTTAACAGAAAAGCAAAACTCTGAACAGATGCATATAATTATCCATTAAAGAAATGAAAAGGTTAAATTACAAAATGATAATTTAAGCCAATTCTTTGAGGATGCTTACATTGACCCAGCTCACTTGCTCCTCCTTTTCCAGTTCACTCTAAACAACAACAGTAACATTTATTTCTATAGCACATTTTCATACACAGGATGTAGCCGAAGTGCTTTAGAAGAAGTCAAAGAAATAGTTACAAAGAAGAGCAAATCAAAATTAGATATGAATACTAATGAATAAATAACTCTCAGCCTTCAAGTCTGTACAACCTGTTGGGATCTTTGTGCAGGAAATCTGAGATTATCTCAAACTTCTTCTCGGTTTTATTCAACCACATTGACAGCAGTTTGGAATTTTCCACCCATTCACATGTTCAATCTTGTTTTCCTTAAGCATCTTAACTACACCCATTTCTCTCTGTGTTATTTGGTAATAGTTTTCCTATCACAGAGTTACGTTTCTATGAGTTGATTGTACTTGTAGACATTCTGATTAAAAAAAAAAAATCTTTAGTATGGATGAACCTGTTATTTAAAAGATGCCATTATGCGGCTGACTTATGTGGACCTTTCATATGTATTCAAATATATAGGAGCCTTGAGGTAGTCAGAAAAGCTTTACTTTTTAATTACAAGGGCACAATTTATAATGCCAGATTTATTGAATATGCTCAAAGTGAAACTTTTACAACAATATAAACAGTTTAATTTAAAGGACAAGATGTTTTTTCTTGTTTGCACTGGTGAACTACACTCCAGCTTCCCAGTTCTAGAGTCCGAAGTTTGAATCTCAGCCTGGCCAATGTGTATGTGGAGTTTGCACTTTCTCCCCATGTTTGTGTTCGCTTGTCTCCCAAAATTTCAAAGATCTCTGCAACAGCTACATTTCTAAATTGGTAAAGGATGGGTGCGTATGTGAGTATGCCTCAATGACAAAAGAATTACAGGCTAAAAATGATTCAGCTTACTGTACTTTACAGGTGTTTACATCTTCTTGACAGCTTATGCTCATGTCACTGTATGTGACTTCTAGATAGATAGATAGATAGATAGATAGATAGATAGATAGATAGATAGATAGATAGATAGATAGATAGATAGATAGATAGATAGATAGATAGATAGATAGATAGATACTTTATTAATCCCAAGGGGAAATTCACATACTCCAGCAGCAGCATACTGATAAAAAACAATATTAAAGAGTAATAAAAATGCAGGTATAACAGACAATAACTTTGTATAATGTTAACGTCTGAGCAGGACAGTGACAGCAGTCTGTCGCTGAAGCGGCTCCTCTGTCTGGAGATGACACTATTTAGTGGATGCAGTGGATTCTCCATGATTGACAGGAGCCTGCTCAGCGCCCATCTCACTGCCACAGATGTCAAACTGTCCAGGTCCGTGCCTACAATAGAGCCTGCCTTCCTCACCAGTTTGTCCAGGCATGAGGCATCCCTCTTCTTTATGCTGCCTCCCCAGCACACCACCGCGTAGAAGAAGGCACTTGCCACAACCGTCTGATAGAACATCTGCAGCATCTTATTGCAGATGTTAAATGTTAAATTCTAAATGTGGGATATGTCAGATTTGCCAGCTTTAGTTGCTGATCTCTTTACCGGACCATGTCAATTTAAACAACTGAAAATTGCTGCCTATGCCACATTTAGCAACTGAGTGCTGATCTTCTAGTGCAGTTGTGCTTGCCCCTTTATGTGACAGTCCATAGCATGCTGCCTCATAGTGCCTGTGCTGTATGAAGGGATCACATCTATGACAAGTTCAGATGTTCTTTTTCTCTGTCCCTTTTCTTTCATTCTGTCATGGTTTGCAAACCATGAGGCATCAGATAGATGAGCTTCTCTTCTGTTTGTTTGATCCAAAACACCAGTGTTCCTTGTTCCTCATTGCTAAATTAAATGAATTGTAGTTGTCGGCTCTCATGCACACAGTGTCCACTCCTACAACTAAGTTTGATTTTATCAGATTGAGTCTTTGATTAGTTGGAGTGAGTCACTGGGCATGTCATATTAGACGACTGTCCTCATGGGAGCACACCACCAGCTGCCTTTGACACACTAAGATTGTGTACATGAATGCTATGACTGTAAATCGCTGGAAACTGCCACATAATGTGACATGGTGTTGAGAAATTCTTTTTGAAAGCAAGTAAATTCTTTGACACATTGATAGAGAGATTCTCTACAGTTTCCACACCTGAACAAAATGTTGTTGTTAACGAATCATTTCTGCTTTGGATGTGTCATTTGGCCAGGACACAATACAAACAATTTATCAGTTGGCTGAATCTCTTCTGCACGGTAGAAGTTTATTGGTAGGTTGACAAAAGAACCCATACACTGATTTATCTTATTTTGTATTTATTCAACTTTACAACTGAAATTATCTGATATTGTAAAAATAATTTTGTGACAATGTTTTTTTAACATTTTTCTCTCTCTTTTTCTTACTTGCACCAACTCTCTCTCTCATAACAGAGAGCTGAAGACTTACACACTGTTTTTTAACATGTGAACGGCAGACTTTTTCTGCTGAGGGATCCATTGATGTACTTGTGTTGTGCTATGGCAGTTCTCAAAAATCATTTTAGACATTGATTTACATACCCTGTGTCTCTCTGTTTATATTGATCATATCTCTTTGTGTCAACTCAGGGACTACTTGTGCATTGGTAATTCAGGCCTAGGCCACTCTTTATTTTTAACATTAAATATTAGTTTTTCTGTAATTTTCTCCTTTACTTCTGGAAGGGGTGCTGGGTATGTAGAGTCATTCGACTTAAAGATGGATCATGTAGGACTACTGGCAAAATATTTAAGGTCCTACAAACCAACATTAGGCAGAAGTTGCTTTGTTGACTATGCTGGAAAGCAAGTGCCCTCTCCAATACTTGCCTCACTCTACAAGCATGTGGCCCTAGAGGTCAAGTAGGAGATTAGAATACCAGTTCTGAACAAACAGGTTTCTAAAGAGTAGTCATGGTATGCTAACCCTAAAAAGTAAACCAATCCATAATCTACCTTTGAAGTCTGGATCCTAAGATCAAGGCAGTGTTTATGGCTGCTATGACCAAGATTTAAGATTCAGTCTGAACAAGTGACCCTATAACTTTAGACAACAGCGGTGATGGTCTGCCCCTCATCAGAAGTCCAATGATGGGAGGTGAACTGGGTGATGGTTCACTCAGTGGGAAGATGAGAGTCCAGAACGGATTGAGAGAAAGAGTGTGAGGAAGAGAATCTTCCATTGGTCTAGAGAAGGGGGTGTCCAACTCCAGTCCTGGTGGGCTGCTGTGGCTCCAGGTTTTCATTCTAACCATCTTCTTAATTAGTGAGCTGTTTTTGCTGCTGATTAACTTGTTTTGCCTTAGTTTTAATTGACGTGACTCAGACCCCTTAGTTGTTTTTTTTCCTTAATGAGCAACTAAACAATAATAAGACACAAAACAAGCCGCCACATGACCAGCTAACCTGAAAATAAAGAAAGGTCTCAGTCATGTTGGTCTGCTCAGGTCACCAAAACATCTTGATGGTGGTCTTAGAAAAAACAGAAAATCAACAGTCTTCTGTGACAGAATGAGGGCATCAAGTCATGATATTCAATAACTGCTTTAATTAACAGCAAGAATTGGCTACTCATTAAGAAACTGGTTGGAGTGAAATTGGCTGGAATTTGATGTCCAATTTATGGTCATCTGTTGGCTTGTTTCACATCTCATTTCTGTTTGGCTGCCATTTAATGAAGAAACACATCAATTCAGAGGACTGAATCCTTAAAAACAAGGCTATTAAAATGAAGGGAAAAGGAGTTAATTAGCAATGAAAACTGCTTGCTGATTAGGAAAAGGGTTAGAATGAAAACCTGCAGCCACTGCAGCCCACTAGGACTGGAGTTGGACACCCTTGGTCTAGAGGGTTAGAGGATGAGCAGAGTTTTGCTTCTCTCTTTAAACTTGAAACTGTATGTCGCTTTGTGTATTCCGTTGCACAACTATATACTGTAAAATGTTATGAGCAGCACAGTTTTACAGTGATTATAAATCTACTGAATGATGAATCCAACGTACATTTCAGTCAATCACCTACTTGCTGTATGTGGAGAGTTTCCACTCTTTCCCTGTGTTTGCATGGGGCTTATTTGGGGTACCCCATTTTTCCTCCTTCTAAAAAACAAGCATGTTAGTTTACTTGTCAATTTTAAATTGGTCATGCTATGGACTAGTGCCCTATGCAAGGCTGGTTCCTGTCTTCTGTCTAGCGCTAGTACTGTGATAGGTTTTCACCCCTGCAGCCCCTGAACTGGATTATGAGAATGATTTCTCTTTTTATAAATTTAGATGTATAGAAAAGTTAGAGGTCACTCTTGACTTACAGTGGTAAGCAAAACACGAATGTCTTTAGTGGAAGACTGATGTGAGACACAGTATACCTTTTACAATATGAAAAATGCGATTGTTGAATATGACTGTTTCATCCTGACAAGAAGCTTTGAAACATGAATGTTAATATGAAATAGAAAACAAACTTGTGTGATTACATGTTTCTGTTAATACATTTCTGACAATATTCACTGTTAATAGAGTAACTGGTAGAGCTGCTCATAGACAACAGAACATGTGCAAACATTCCCATTCTCTATTTTCTCTCATTCAATTTCTTTAATTAATTACTTAAGTAGTAGTTTCCTTTTTGTGCTATTGCCCAAGCATTTAACTGAAATTATTCTGATTCTTTGCCCAAACCTCTAATTTTTTAAAGCATTTTTCCTTGTAGTGCTTTTCCCCAAATTACAGTTCATTATTTTGCCACAGGCTGTTTCGTTTTATTTGAATAACAGGTAAAACAGGTGCCCAAATACTCATCAGTCAGCGTGCATGACTACAAAGACAAGGTATTTCCTTTTCATTAAACGATTATCTGTGAGAAAGTAATGTTATGTAAACTCAGACCAAAGATGAACAAGATTTATTAATACTGACACAAAAATGTCAATGCAGAAACCTTTGCAAAAATGAACAACAAATATGCAGACACTAGAGGGTCACAACAAGCCTAGAACAGCTCTCCAAGGAGATTTAGGAAACATAAGCAAAAAATGTAGATTTTAAAATTTCTGTTCAGTGTGCATTGCTGTTACACAAACACTTCAGAGTAGAAGAAAAGAAGGGAAATACTATGAAAACGGAACAATGTCGGTGAGTAATTGCCAAACTGTGTTTTCTAATTAACCTTATCCATAATGCCTACTGAAACCCAAGCCATTCCTTTCTTATCTCCATATGTGTCTACCAATAAATTATGGCACAGTCCATGTATTCACATTCACTGATTTTCTTTTTATGGCCTTAGTTATTGTTAATTTGGAGGGAAGGTCAGTGAGGGATGCACTTAAGACTAAAAATACTGCATTCTGGTTCAGTCCTCTAGAAGCTGCAGATGTCCATACAATCCTGCACAGTGTGACCAAATCAAGCAGAATGCTTTTCTCTTTAGGTTCTTCGCCCATCACGGCTCTACAAGGTTTCCCACATTATGTTTCCCTGACTTATAGAACTGGTTGTCTCCTTAAGATGGTTAAAATCATAGCCCCTGCTGGCAGCTGTAAGGGTTGGCCTATCATATAGGTTATTGGCCCATGCTCATTAAATGGGACTAGTCCACTGCAGCACTTCCTAAGTCCTAGGCTCCATGTGTACGTCCTTATATTACTCCTGCTCCCTGTTGTTTCACAATGGCCCAACAGCAGGTCCTTGGTTATGTGGTTATTGTCACTGAATGATTTTAAAAATATTTCTTTCAATTATTTGCTTCTAATCTTTGAGCACCATAGTATTAGTTACACTAATTTGATTGTGAATTTTCACCACAACATGTAACCCTTCCTAAAATTTCCAGCATAATTTAATTTATGGTAGAAGACTAAGCTTTCAGCCCTAAGTTTTCCAAACATTTTTTGGAATGATCCACCTGCTACTATTTTAGAGACCAAATTAATTTCAGTATTAATAAAGGCTAAAAACTCATTATCTTCATGTTATAAGAGCTTCAGTGGTTGTTCATAATGATCACTTGTTGCGATTGACAATTACTTAGCCTTTCCTTTCCTTTTTCCTCTTCTTGGTATTGCAGTGATTGATGTCCCTGTCATCAAGCTATTTCACCTGATGTGAAATGGGACTCTGGTTTGGATGTCTCATTGCTAATTACAAACATTAGGATTTATTCCACAGAATTCCTGTATAGTGGCTGGGCAGCTAGCTAGCCCGGGGCAGTCAGAGTCTGAGACTGGGTCATAGCAGCCATCCTCATTCATGAATAATACAAAGGAAGTCAAAAGTTAAAAAAACATTTATTGAAGTAAAGCACAAGCATGAGATACAAAAAAGCGAGAACATTAAGTTAAAAAAGACAGAACAACAGACACAGTAGCTTTTTGGCCTTCCGCTACTTGTGTTGGTCATGAGTACCGGGGGAGTGATTTGTACATTTATCATTAATCACATACCACAAAGTATTCTTTTTCTCTCAAAAACTCAAAGAAGTCTTCTGTTGAATTGAATTTCGATTCATTTATTTTACCTATAAGCAAAGCAAACTAGCTTTAATGCAGAATAATACAAAGGTAAATCAAAAAGTAAAGGCAATTTGAAAATTATGCGGTGACCGCAACAGATAGAAGCTGACACAATGCAGCACATTCACAATGGGTTTTGGGTAGTTCAGACATGCACAGCACAACACTCTACCATTAGTCTAGTTGAAGCCAAGGTCAAATGAACATGGGTGCCTCGCTGTGAGATTGCACTTTTGTTGAACACTGTGTCGTAGTGAGATTTCTTTGGGCAGAGGGAATGGAACCTGCTGAAATTCACTGGAGGATGTTGGCTTGTGCAGATCAAAAAGCTGTTTGGTTACCCATCTTGCGCAAACTTTACAGTACCCCAGATCATCATGCACTATGGCATGTGCAGATCGATAGCTGATATCCAAATGTGTAGCAGCAGTGGAGAACATAATCTGTCGGTCTTCACTGATGAAGGCATTCACCAGGCTGATGTGGGCTTGTGTGAGAGATGTTGATGGTCGACCAGATCGAGTTTTGCCAGTTACACTTGTTCTTCCCACTTTAAATATTTGTACCCATTCATAAATGTTTCATTGAGTCAAGCTGTTTTCACTTCTGTACTGAGCCAACACATCTCTGGGGATTTCAGCAGGTTTCTCTCCCTCTGCCCAAAGAAATCTCACCACAGTGCATAGTTCAACGACAGTACAATCCCGCAGCAGAGCGTCCATATTCATTGGACTGTGGCTTCAACTAGACTAATGGCAGAGCGCTGTGCTGTACATGTTTGGACTACCCATAAGCCATGGCAAAAGTGTTGGATTGTGTCCTAATAATACCTTTTCCTGTTCCTCCCTCTGCAGACCAGATAATTGACGGCTATAACACCTCTGATGTCACTTTCGGTGTCTGTCCATCTGGACTCACCTCTTCCTACCAGAAGGACCCAAAACCAGAAGCTCCTGCAACTTTGACAGCTCTTTTCTGAACTCATATCTACATAAATGTCTCTGCAATCATTGCATGTATTTTGTTTATTTTTTTGCAAAACAGTTATATGGGGTGACCAGGCTGGTACCACAATCTGTATCGTTGTGGTCTGTTTCTCTTACATTATATATTTTAACAGTGTACAGAATGGTGGCCTTATTCACAGAAATGCATTCTATTAGAATAAATTGATTTGAATAGAATCTTACAACAACAAACACATTAGTGCCACTTTGTAAGGAGCAATTTCCTCTGCTGATTAATCATGCTTGAATAACAAAGTTAGGCAGCTTTTAAATTGTAGGGATAAATACTTCTGGGATGTACCACACAATAAATCAGAACTTAGAAAACCAGTGTTCTTTTATATAAACACATTGCAACTGTGTGTTCTCTAACATTATTAATACCTATTTACACAACTTAGTCAACAGCAGCATGTACAGTTTGTACTTGAAATATTAATTTTCCAGTAAGCGTGCAGCAATTGCATTCTTAGTCATCATTTTTTTGCAGACATATACAAATCTGTTCAATTGAAGTAATATGCTATTTCATCATGACTTTCTGTCACATTGTGTATCGGTTTAGTTTACAAAATAAGTTTGTACCCATACTATTTTTACATAAACCCACTGAGTTGTGTCTAACAAAATAAGTGGAAAATCTGCCATCATTTGAGAGGGGCTGGGTCCCAAACCAGAATTGTGGCATCTAAACCTCACTCCATTGGAAATCATTAGGCCCCTGAAGGTATTAGCAGGAATAAAAGTGCATCAGTTTGAGACACACTTTGGCGTCATCAGGCGCAAGCGGGGACAGTAAACAGCCCTGGGATAACAGTGATTGTCACAGATGTGTGCTGTTTATTGTCCTCTCTAAAATGTTTATATATCTCAATCGTAAATGATTTTTGAATTGCAATGTTAAGGATTTTATTATATTTTATTTGAAAATTGAATGAGCTCACTCATCATTACAATATCTATAACTGCAACATATTGCATGTGCTTATTAAAATGTACTTATTCAATATATATTGTATATTTTAAGGGCATAATGATTTTATTTGTATTTACAATTTCCTTTCATGGATCACTTCATTTCCTGCATCTTCTCTTCACTGCTGGGACTGAAGCATTCCCCAAATGAGCTATTGCCTTTTCCTTAGACATTTTGCTGTAAATTCAATTCACTTCCATATATAAGCTCATATTACAAATTTAACTGTGACCTTGTCTTCATAAATAACTGAATGAAATGCCCTATGATAATTACAAGTGGGTGGAAGATGTGTCTCAGCTCAGAATGGTGGCTCTCATGTGCCGTACAAAGGATCCATCTTGTGGATGATCATGCAGTACACTGTACCTCCAGCAGAGCTCATACCTTCGTGTCATGCATTTTAGTGTGCAGGCAGTGTGACACAAAGTTCAGAAGAAGTAAGACAGTAGCTAGATAACACGTGAATATTTCCAGTTCACTTGCCTTTAAAGATGTTCTTCCATAGATCTCAGTTAACTCTTCCATCAAAGCTGTTTTTGTCAGTTACTGAAAAGAGAGTCATGATTCACATGAGTAATAATTAAAAAAAGGTGTGCCTTTTTCATGAAAATATTTTATACATTTTTACTTGTAATAGAATTTTTAAACAATACCATATTAAGCAAAATGAACATAGCTCAGTATCAATTCAGATGAATTAAAACAGGGCATTTTATTAATAGTTTACGTGAAGCAAAATGAACTTGACTTTTTGCTTTTAGTGATGTACAGCAATTTTCCTAACCACAAAATCTACCTGCACATGGGTACACAGTCAAAAAATCCAATCTTTTTGATTATAAAACTTTAATTCAGAACCAAGCTGCTTGGAGAAGGCTGATCAAACACATCGATCCCACATAGAAGTGGGAAATGAAGAAGAAGAAGACTACATATATAAAGTTTCTAACTAAAACTGGCTGAATGGATGGCCATTCAATGTCTGATGTGATGAAAAGCTAGAAATTAAAGTGTAAATCTGTAACCTGAGTCCAAAGTGCTACAGTTGGCACAAACCCAACAAAACAGGCTTATTGCCCATATAGCAGCATCCCTACAATAAACCATACTGGTAAAGGAACCAAGATACTATGGGAAATGTTCACAGGGGTGAAGGTACTTGTCATGATTAAACAAGTCTGCAGTAGTCTGCAGTCTAGACTTCTGCAAAGTCTGCAGTATAATCATTAATTTAAACTTAATGGGGATGAACATTATTGTAAGCATGGTATTCTAGTTGTTTTATAATATCTATCTATCTATCTATCTATCTATCTATCTATCTATCTATCTATCTATCTATCTATCTATCTATCTATCTATCTATCTATCTATCTATCTATCTATAATGTTTCACTCTACTGTAAATATTAAATACATGAATCGAATCAGACAAAAAATATTATACTACATTTAATATTCAAGTAGTAACATAAAATAAATCTATCCATCAATTTAGTGTTCTCTGTGAAATCTAGGAGGAAACCAGAGTTTCTAAATTAAATGAAATCCATGTGAATAAAAGGGAGAACACCAGTTGATAAACCAATGTCCCAACTACCAAAATCTTTGTAACAGAACAAAATTTTCAGCTGGTCACAGAGGGAGTGAACTTTTAAAAGGGACTGACACTCAGTTCATCTGTACGTGAACCACCCTATTTGGGGTTAGGGTCATAGGGCCAGAAACATTTAGAACAAGATATAAGTGAACCCTCATTAAGAAGCCAGTCCATCACAGTGTGTACTAATTTACACACAGCCACCCTTATCATAACGGCCCAATTAGGAGACACCAATTAACCTAACATATCAAACTTTGGGATATGGGAGAAAATGGGAATCCCCAGAGAAATTTTAATTTAGTCGCTTTGAGTCTAAAGCACTAACCACTGAGTCACCGTGCCACTGAAGATGCTGCAAAGGATTAAAGTATCAGAACTGCATGGAAATCGTTGGTATGAGGTGTGTTTCTTTCAAGTAAAATTCACATAATAAAATATCTTTCATTTAATTTAATTTAGTTCAATTCCATTTGCTGCCATTATATCTTCTAATGTTAATCAATTTGAAAATTGGTTTGTGTTACAGTTTGATTAAATGAGTCTATATCTTTATGTTTATGCATTATGTAATAAGTAATTTGTTAAATTTGTTGTTATATTTTACCTGTGAAATTATTACATCACTCTGAGTGAAGAATGCTGTACAAAAATAAATTTAATTGAATTGAGCTGAACTATAAGACATTGCTATTCCTGCTAATGCAGAAGCATTAAAATGCAAATGTCATCATCATGTAGAATCAGACTCAGAGTATTAAACATAGAAGTGACAACATCGCATGGAATGTTGGTTTTGCTCCTTTCCCTATCAAGTAGACCGTACCTTGTCATTATACTCCATACTGTATCTCAAAACAAGATTAGCTGGACTGATAGATAGATAGATAGATAGATAGATAGATAGATAGATAGATAGATAGATAGATAGATAGATAGATAGATAGATTTTTTATTCTTTCATAAACCAACCTTTATTAAATTCATTATGAAATTCATTAAAACCACAAAATCCAACCATTGAAAACACAATACTTTCAAAAACAACATTGTTAATAATTTCACAATCAGGACTCCTAAACTGTCTGATTGCTTTCCTTCTTTATTATATAAATACCCACCCAAGTCCCAAACCACCATTCATTCTCTCCACTCCCCCAACCCCCTCTTTCCTTAGAATACTCAATTGATTTCTTATTGTAAATGTTATATCAAAGATTACATTAGAATACAATGTGCAGTTCATCATTTTCATATTTACATTATTTTCACACCACTTATCCTGGAACTGTATAAGATTCTGAGTGGATTTATAAAAATTCAGATCCACTCCTATCTTACTCTCACATAACATTTTAAATAATGCAATGTACTTTATATTTTTGGGTCTTCCAAATTCCCAGTTTTGCCTATCCTCAAACAAAGTTAACCAGGTTTACATGTATATTAGTTCTTTCAATACTCTTCACTCCAAAAATAAACACCATCCCATTATAAGTGACCCCCAGGGCCTCAATCAGCCTCTATATCATGCTAAAAAGAGATCCTGGTCTTTGACAAAACATTAAAAACAGTGAAACACAGATTTCCTTAGACCAGAGCAAGGACTGGTATCCAAAACCCCCATGATAAGTTGGAGTTCACTTCTACTATACCATGCCATATCCTCCATTGTCAATCCCCCATCCTTCAACCCCACAGGCCAATGGTGGTTTATTATGTGCCCTTCAGGATGGCAGTGTTCTTCCAGGAAGACCGATCTTCTTCCTCCAAGGTGTGTAGTCCTTCAATGTTCTCAGCTAACGGTGATGTTTTACTTTTGTTTAAAATTCTGTAGAGCTGTTTTTGTATGACTATAAGTAAAGGCAAGTCTCTCAGATCTTTTATTGAAACTATCCTGTTGGTTTCACTATCAGCCCAAGTTCCTGTTGGAGATAACCCAAATGTAGTGAAGGTCATGTCTTCAGGGGCTTTAAAGATGGCCTGCAGGACTGTTTAGTGATGCTTGTACTTGTGTTAGGAACTTCTGTGTTAGCCACACTTAGTGCAATCCCGTCCCAGTTGATTAAATGTTTTATTTTGATCATATTATTTCTAAAGAGATTATAAATAAAGTATGGAAACAGTGCCATTGCTGTTCTGATATTTGGATTAAATAAGATAGGCTCTCCTAGAATCCAAGACAAAGAGAGTTTGTCACAGTCTCTTTCAATTTATAGATAGATAGATTTATAGATAGATAGATAGATAGATAGATAGATAGATAGATAGATAGATAGATAGATAGATAGATAGATAGATAGATAGATAGATAGATAGATAGATAGATAGATAGATAGATAGATAGATAGATAGATAGATAGATAGATAGAAATTACTTCAGCAGCATGAAGTGGTGATTAATTCAATGGGAAAACCCGATTGAGACATTTGTGCACATCTATGCACAAATAAAGAACAATTCTGCATTTTCATCTTTTCTCCAAGAATGACTTCTTTGAAAATATAGGAAAGTTTGTTTTTTTTCTAGAATACAATACAGAACATAAACTCATAATGCAAAGTGGTAAAAACAAGAAATTATATATTTCATATGCACTTAATTTATAAGGGTGGCACGGTGGCGCTGCTGCCTCGCACAGTAAGAAGACCTGGGTTCGCTTCCCGGGTCCTCCCTGCGTGGAGTTTGCATGTTCTCCCCGTGTCTGCGTGGGTTTACTCTGGGTGCTCTGGTTTCCTCCCACAGTCCAAAGACATGAAGGTTAGGTGCATTGGCGATCCTAAATTGTCCTTAGTGTGTGCTGTGTGTGTGCTTTGAGGTGGGCTGGTGCCCTGCCCGGGATTTGTCTGTCTTGCGCCCTGTGCCGGCTGGGATTGGCTCCAGCAGACCCCCGTGACCCTGTGTTAGGATATAGCAGATTGGCTAATGACTGACTGACTTAGTTTATATAATCTTTGAATATGAAATGGTTCCTGGGTATTGTTTTTGTTTTTTTGTTTTTACAGCACCTTATCGCCAAAGTGCCTAACTAGATACTCCTTTGGAATAAAATAGATGGTCTCACTATTGAATTAGAGTTTGTAATGTAATCAGGCGATTGACAAATAGCGTGGTGAGCTACTGTAGCTCCATTGACAACATTTGAATAAATAAGGAATGTCCCTATAGTGAAACAGGTAGTACTATTCAATATAGAAATTAGCAGCTGCTCAAATTTGTAATTAATTGAGGGCAATGTTATTTTCAGCTGTCATTTTAAAATTATGACATATACTGTAGTCACATTTCCCTCTCACCTTTTTATAAAACAATGCAAATGTGAGACCTCTGTTAGATGATTTGTCTGCTGCAAAGGCAGCTAGCTCATCAACGTCTGTTGTTAAAGTCTACTTAGTGAAAATAAAGCAGCTTGTGATGATGCGATTAAAAGACACCTGTCAGATTGTCTAGGATCTAGTCAAGCATGAGATAAACCTCAAATAAAGTTGTCGTCTTGTGTAATTTAATGTGTATTACTTGAAGATTGATTCATTTTCCTTGCATTACTGCACACAACTCTCCACCACGAAAGCTAATAATGTTTCCTTTTAAAAAATTTTATTAAGACACTCGGTGCTTAGCTCTAACATACTAATCAGGTTACAATCCTTGGGTTGCATATGACACAGCTAATATCAGCAATTTTACTGCTGGACACTTTATGTGAATTTCGTAAGCTTTAATGTTCAAGACTTTTGCCATCAAAAACTTTCATTTTTCCAAGACAACAAACACCTTTTTGTTATCAATGTTTTGTGGTTGCTGATTTTATTGTATATTTTTACACTAACTGGATGACCGTTCATGCATGAAATTGCATTTTAGCACATATATTTTCCTAAGGTTAAATGGTTCACATTAAAAGAAAGGCATCATATACCGTGGCCTCCACTTGAAAATGCAGCACAAATGTCTAAAAGCCTTGCCTGTGATGTATCAATGTCACTCAGGCTGCATTGCACAACCAAGAGGTCAGACATGAATCTTCCCAAGCATCACCTTTATACCTTTATCTTCCTCTTGAAAAAGAAATGATGTATTGAAAATTGATGAGGCAACACAATGCTTTAAGGTCATTACTAGGTTAAAATAATATGAAACAGCTTTGATTCACAAACTGATATCGCCAAAAGTTGAGGTTTTTGGAATACTCAGGTTATATTCCTTGTAATTAACTTGATTTAATCAAATCTCATTTTGACTTTGTGTCTGACATGAATTCCAGAAAAGCGCAGACATTTCTTGACAATAATGCAATACAACTGCAAAAATGCAATTTTGAAGCAATAAGGAAAGTCATTTTGAATACTTAAGCCAAGAATGTTTACTAGTAGTTGTTCATTATTTGTTTATATCACTTAAAGCTAATCTAATCTTAACCTTGGGTAAAGTTTTAAATTTACAACTATGCTGAACAATTGATTTATTTATTAGTTTTCAATTGAATTTAAAGTCATTCTTTGAGCTGCTTCCCGCTCCTCTGTCCTTATCCTTTTTGAATTTTTTTTAATAGATAATCATTCGCTGCTTACCTTCTTCTACATAAACTTGAAATACTGGGTTCTGCATAAAACTGATTCAAGTATTTATTAAACACACATTCTGCATCTCATAGTAAAACTCAGAATCCTCTGCTAAGGATAAACTTTACACAGGTGGCACTCATTGCTGTTTTCTCTGTATATTCGTTCCCTTCTCACTTTTTGATCTTATCACCACATGCAGACAATTGTCAATTCATTTCACTCCACCAGTCACGATGGTGTCTGCCGAGATGTTCAAATTTAATATGGACAAATTAATATTATATTATATAGGTCTGATAATGCGGTGGGCTGGTGCCCTGCCTGGGGTTTGTTTCCTGCCTTGCACCCTGTGTTGGCTGGGATTGGCTCCAGCAGACCCCCGTGACCCTGTGTTTGGGATACAGCGGGTTGGATAATGGATGGTTGGAGGTCTGATATTTTGTACCTAACTTCTGTTTCTCCCTCCACAGATCTTGTACTTGTATTTTAGCACTGATAATCAAGTGCCATTGGTTGACTTTCTCTCGTTTAATCAACACACTTCTTCATTAATCCGTTCATGTGGTTTCATAAGATCAGACCCTTACTCAATAAGTAAGCCAGTCAGCTACTTATTCAGGCTCTTGTTCCTTCAAGGTTCATCTACCACAGTTCCCTGCTGGCAGTTTTTTTTCCAGAAAATATTAACTCTCCATCTTCACAAGAAAATCCATACTACTGTGGTGTAGCGGGTTGACAGCTCAAGTCAAAAAGGCCACTTTTTAAATAAATAGTCGCCGCACTCACAGCTTAATGAGGGGGCATGGTAGTGTGGCAGGAGCAGGTTCCCGGGTGAATTCGTGATGCGGGAGGTCCTCGCTTAAATGCACAGGTAAGGAGTCGTCTGCATCTATAATTGATGCTGGGAGCTGCTAATTGCCACACCTGATCCACGTCCCCATGATAAATAATAGAAGCGCAAGGCACCTAGGGGAGGAAAAAAGAAGGAATGAAAAAAAGAACATGAAGGGAGGTTAAGGGAGAAGGAAGCAAGAAGGAGAGGGCCGGTGCAGAAGAGCGAGTGCAGGCTCACGCTGTTTGCAAGCAGATGGGGAGAGGCGAGCCCGAGTGGGGTGTTTGGCCGGCACCTAAGGGCCGACGGTAATGGTTGCTCCTGCTGAGCACTTGTTTGGATCAGGAGTGACCGGGAGAAGGTTGGCTCGCCGCAGTGAAAGCAGCGGGAGTCGGGGAACTTGGAAAGTCAAAGCCCCAGCGTGAGCGCCCTGGTCGCTGGGGAGCCCAAGTCTCAGTCTGGGTGAGCAGAACTGGAGCCAGGGAACGAAAAGGCCACTAGACCAGTACAGAGAAGAAGGTCAGCTGCATGCAGGGTGACTTCCCTGGTGCATAGCCTGGATGGGAGAAGCAAGGGAGTCACCAGTAAAAGAAGGCACCAGGCTTTGTTTTAAAAGACTGCTTCCAGCCATTGTTTTAACCTCGGTTTTTAAAGGATTTTTTCTCCTGTGTTTTTAACCTCCACGAGTTCACTTGTTTTTATTGGATTATTTATTTGAAGACTTTTGAAGCACTGCACTATTTATTTGAACCCTGTTTTGTTTTGTTGATTTTTAAAATAAAAGCACTTTGCACTTTTTGCACCATCCCCTTGCTTTGTTGTGCCTCACTGTCCAGCTCATCAGTGACATTACCGACAGTGTCGGGTTTAGGAGCTCCCAGAAGCTGGATGGGAGCATGGAGTAGAACATGCACCGTCACAACTACTCATCTGTTTCTACCAGATTCTGGTTTACTTTGGTCTACTTGTTAACTGTTGGCCCTTCCAAAAGATGACCTTGAAACGGAGGTTGTTTTTCAGTTCTTTCTCTCAAGCTGTGCAATATAATAATAAGAAAAAGTACCAACCTGCGCTTGCTTCCAAACAAGTCACTGAAATATTAGGAATCGATTCATCATTTGAAAATGATTGGTAGAATAGATTACCAATTAAAAAACAATCACAATGTACTCCAAACTATGCAAAAAGCAAGCAAACACCGAAAGTCTCGTTTTTAACTACGTACTGAAGTTGATTAGGTTAGTGAAGAATCTAGCCCTAGAACAGATTAAGGCAGTACATGACTGATGGAAATAGCAGACTTTACTTTTAGAAAGGCGAGAATGAAACCAAGCGACTGGGCCAAAATGTCTAACCAAACATTGCTGAGAAATCCAATGAGATTTGTCATTGTCATTGGACGTGTATAGACAGTGTTTAATTAGAATAATGGAACTAATTGCTCATGGCTGTCGTACTACGCAAGAAGGTGTTTATTATTTGGCTTTTGTTTTTCTTTTGTGTTTTCTGATTCAGCTAAATCAGCTTTACTTGTGACTTGATGAAAGGCAGACTCATGCATCAGATAACTGAGAGTCACAAATAAAACCGTGACAAACTGAAAAAGTGTAAAGCCAACAACCTTTTTAACCTTCAATAAGATATGTGTGCTGTTTTCTTTACAGTAATCAAGTGACTGTTAGAAGAAAGTGCATGAGAGGTATCAGATAAGGCCTTCCAGACCAACATTTTTATTAATTATAATGAATGTTACACTAGAGTACATCCTTTTCTTCAATAAAAAATATTATCACTCTACATATCCATTATCGATTTTTAAAAATGATTTCCTCTGCACCTACTGTACATGGAGGCTCTTCCTCATTTGCTCAAAATTTAACATTGTGAGATTACATTTATGATTTAATTATTCTGAGTATTAAAAAAATACTAAACTAATTGTCTTAACAGAATCCTAATGGATAAATAACTTTTAAAAAAATAGTCTTTGCACAGATGCAGTAATGCATAAGATCTTTGCTTCCATACCAGGACTTGACTTTACTTGTAGCCATTCGTAACTTACTGTGGTGTGTAGTTCTTTAATGGATTCAGCAACACAAGGGTAAGACACGATACGATGAAAATCAGCACATTTTTTTTACATGCATGGACATGATGAAATGTTCAGATGTAAAGCAAATGTCTTAAAAAACAAAGCGTAATCCGAATCAAAAAGAGACAAGGGAGCAAGACGAACACCAAAGACCTCTTGTAACTAAAACCATGCCCTCTGGAAGGCACAGTTTAATTAAATAAAATGTTAATTAGCTAAAGTCTTTTACACTGTGCTGCCTAGCAGGAAGAGACAGTGCTTAACCAAGTTAGAGTCAGTATGCACGATAAACATTAAAAAACAGCATTATCACTCTGTTAGCTCTGCCCTGAAAAAAGTTACATGAAGAAATTCCTGTTCTTGCATTCCGCTATTAATAGAGTTCTGCCTGAATAATTCTAAAGAAACATTTTTATATTACACTCCTCTTTATAGTCATGGTTGCTTTCTTTTTCATGAAAATACAAAATGATGTTCAGTTAATAAATGCCATCAAGCTGTCTTTTATTTAAAATCCTTTAAAAGCTTTGTGTATATGATATCTCCTCCATTTTTTGATACAACTACAAGGTTGTCATTCATTAATTTTCTAATCTGTTTAATCCTGAACAGGGTTGTGGGGGGTGCTGGAGCCTATCCCAGCTAGCATAGGGTGAAGGCAGGAATAAACCCTGGACAGGGTGCCAGTCCATCACAGGGCAACTACAAGGTTGTGAGTTTTGTTTTTAAACTTGGCAGTATGGAGGCAAGTCTTGATTTAGATAAAACAGTGAACTTGTTGATGCATATTCCTTCTGAATGGCTTTTAAAAGTGGATGGAGGGGAAGATTTTTGAAAGAAACTAGGAATTTTATGTGAAGCATTTTGGCAATGGAAGCACATGAGCAATGAATACTTAGCTCATTATTTACTTTAATCTTCTACTAATTCAAAGTACATAAGTGAAGGTTATATTTGAAAATTTTTGCCTTTGTACTATCAGATGCTTATGTGAGTTCCAGAATACAGTATAAAAAAAAGGAACCAAGCCAGTCAGCTCAACAGTCACTAGCTCATTAATTCTTGTTCAATTAAAATTTACAAAATGTTATTAAATAAAGATAATAATAATACTTCATTACATTTATATAATGCTTTTCTCAGTACTCAAAGTGCTACCACACAGGGAGGATCTTGCATGCAAGCCCATGATCTCCTTACTGTGAGATAGTAGGGGTGCCCTTGGTACTGCTGCGGACAGATTTTATATTCATACAAATAACTTTCTGAATAAAACACTGCCTCACACTGCAAACTTAATCTTTTACTTTCTTGGATGTGTGCTCTTGAAGAACTGAGTTTAAAAGGTTGATCTTACTTATTCATTTCATAATTTAACAACTTTCTGCTGTATTTTGTCAATTTTCCGTTTATTTTCGGTGTTTTATTTTTCTCATTTACTTTGTTTTAGTGCTTGCTAGGTTGTTTCAGTTGTAACTACATGTGCACCCCTCCTGTGTTTGACATCACAGATACCTTCTAACATAAAGTACAGGGCAAGCTAAGCTCACTTATCATTACTTTCCTCACACAAAACAAATGAATAATTTGTCTTTTTATAGTGAAAACTGGAATTTAATAACAAAAAGGAAAATTACAATAAATATAAAAAAGTAAAATGATGAGACTAGACTAATTTTCTGATATCCTCCCCTTAAGTTTCGAAAACTGCTGATTACATCACCACAATAAACCTACAAAAAGGAGTTCAGTGTCATTTACTTAATATACATTCATATTATCAAAATGTTTATAATAAATTTCTGTTTTGAACTTTTAAATGGAACAAAACTATAAAAAGTGATAAGAAAGGTACCAAGCTAATAAAAAAGATTTTCAGTAGTTACAATTTTATCATGTCAAGCAAAGACAAACAATGACCTGCCATATTTCCCTAATATGCAGATGGACTTGTATAATCTAAACTATAAATCTAGATGTAACAATGCATATGAATTGATCAGTAACATTAAGGACACATTATTAAATGCAGATACAAAGGCAGAAATCCCCGATTGTGTCCAAGAAGAGGAATTTTGCATATATGAAAACGTATTCACCGAGTTCTCCACAAAACATAAAAAGGGAGAGGAAAGAAATACAACAACAGATTTGTGTATTGTATGTCCAAGGATCTTCTATTTTAAGCCTTCTTGCTGTAATCATCTGTATTCATCCTGGATCCTTTGTTCATGCCAACTCAGTGACAATATGAAGAACAATGTGTTTCAAAACTGATTAAAGGAACAATGAGTATAACAATAGCATACTGTAAATGTACAGAATTGTATAGACAGTTTATAGACAAAAACAGTTTATTTATTGTATAGCCCAAAATCACACAAGCAGTGCGTCAATCGGCTTTAATGGACCCTGTTTTGACAGCCCCCCAACCTTGACTCCCTAAGAAGATAAGAACCCCCCAGAAAAACCCTTATTGTGAAAAAAATGGAAGAAATCTTGGGAAAGGCAATTCAGAGAGAGGCTCTGTGCTGCTCTCAGAGTGAAGAAGTCAGAGAAAACATCTAGCAACACCAGTGCCCATGAGAGGCCTACTAATGTAAGAGATCAAATGATCTGCACGTTTTGTCAAAAGGATGTCAAAAGATAAACTTTATTTTTTATTTATTTTCTGATGCATTAATGGTGAAATACTAAATGATATATATAAGAAATGTTAATTAATTGTAATTTTTCTTGTTTAATATTCAAATGATATTTTGTACAATGCTTTGTTTTGAATATGTTAATTATTTTTACCACTTTAAATAATATAAAATCCAGTAAAATTAGGTGATATTCTTCAATTTTACATATATACAACAGGGGCATTGGGGAGGCAACAGCAAGATAACCCCAAAAAGAGGAAATGGTTTTGCAGGTGGTGGCCACAGACAATTGCTCTTTCCTTATCTTTCCTGACTGAATCTTCTCCAGTTTTGCATTTTGCTACTGTTCTTGACACCACTGGTAGCATGAGGCATTACCTGCAGCTCCTCCAGGATGGCACATCTCACACACACCAAGCACAAACTAGGGACAATTTAGAATCACCAATTCACCTAACCTGCAAGTCCTTGGACTGTGGGAGGAAACCGGTGCACCCGGAAGAAACCCACACAGACACGGGGAGAACATGCAAACTCCACGCAGGGAGGACCCGGGAAGTGAACCCAGGTCTCCTAACTGCGAGGCAGCAGCGCTACCCACTGCGCCACCGTGCCGCCCTGAATAACCATCCATCCATCCATTTTCCAACCCGCTGAATCCGAACACAGGGTCACGGGGGTCTGCTGGAGCCAATCCCAGCCAACACAGGGCACAAGGCAGCAACCAATCCCGGGCAGGGTGCCAACCCACCGCAGGACACACACAAACACACCCACACACCAAGCACACACTAGGGCCAATTTAGAATCGCCAATCCACATAACCTGCATATCTTTGGACTGTGGGAGGAAACCAGAGCGCCCGGAGGAAACCCACACAGACACGGGGAGAACATGCAAACTCCACGCAGGGAGGACCGGGAAGTGAACCCAGGTCTCCTAACTGCGAGGCAGCAGCGCTACTCACTGCGCCACCGTGCCACCCTGAATAATCATCTGACTTAAATTTTAAATACTTGCAAAATAGATTAAATTACGTAATTTCAAATTCAAACCACTACTGCTACTGAAACATTTCTCAGCATCTCAGAAACAAACCTACCTTTTTAATCTTTCTTCACTATATTCTTCAATCCACTGCTAAAAAGTGTGTCTTTCTTTCTCTCCTTCCATTTAAAACACAAATAACATTCTTTACAAGTAAATCTAATAACTCATAATCCTAAAGCATTTATATTCTAGAGGAAAAAATAAAAGTGAGCAGGACCTAATTAAAATGTGTGCTAATTTTGCTAATTAATGCACAGCCTAAACCCTGAGATCTCAGGCTTGCCTTAATCAACAAAATACTGTGACCATAATTTAGAGCTAAAATGCCTTAATTAAAATTGTTATTCTTTACTAACAAATTAAACAAGGAATGGATTAAGAAAACAACAGAATCAATACACAGAGTGAAACACAAACTAATTAAATTATTCTCTAAACTGAAGGATTTCTACTCTTGAGTAACACATTGTCTCGTTAAACTTCCTAAATCAGAATGAAAGTAAAAGAAGGAGAACATTGTACCTGCCATGCAGGTAAACCCTTAAACCTTTCTAAAACAGGTAAATTACTAAGCATATATTTAAAAAAAGTTGATAGCACTTCTATAATAAGCTTCATGAGTAAATTGTTAATAAAGCTTATATAATACTTGTTTATGTCTTTGCAAAGATGTTTTTGCAGTACATAATCTGAAATTTGAACTATATCCATTGTAAAAGTTTGTCAACATGTTTTAATACAATTAATGAAAGTTATTACAAGGTGTAATTTAGTGTACATTATCTTTAACACTTTTATTATTGCTTGTAAAATATTTGATGTCAAGAGAGTACATTTACTAACTTGAAAATCTAATGGATTCAAGACATTACTTTTTCCTTATTTATATGTAGCCCATTTTTCTTAAAGTTCACCAATCTCAGAGTATGTCTTTCAGTTACTATAACTATCAAAGTGTATTTCCACTTACAAAGTACAGTGATTATGCAAGAAACCTTTTAAAACAGATTTCTTTAAATTAGTCAGTCTTTGCACAAAATGCATATTACTTCTGTAATTACTTTCACTAACAAGAATGCATTAGGGAAACCATTTTGTTGTTAGGCTTAGATTTGAAGATTGATATTTGTTTTCTTTTCCATGTAAAGCTTTACAAAATGTATTCTAATAATCCAAAAATTGCATTACATTCGTGTTCTCGGCACACCACAAAGAAAGAAGTCAAGGTAAAACTCAAGCTTGACTTTTTCTCAAAGAATTGTAGACTCAGACAAATTATCCTATTATCCTCTATATAAATGTTGTTCACAGCTTTCTTCAAAGTTTATTTCCATCATCTTATAAACACTTTGTTACCTTCATTTTTCATCTCATGTTTGAAAATCTTTATGGTGTCTTTGTTTACCTCTTGGTTGTAGCAAAGCAATGTTCTTTTCATGAGAGCAAAACAGGTTTAAATTATGGCTACCAGAGACCTGGGGCCTCATGTAAAAATGGTGCGTATGCACAAAAATTTTGCGTTCGCCTGTTTCCATGCTCACATCATGATATATAAAAACTAAACTTGGCGTAAAGCCACACACATTCTCACTCCAGTTCAATCAATCTTTTTTATTTAGGGCACTTCGGGATTTTCTGAACTTGAACTTTGGAGTGTCTCCGCCACTCTGTGTCACTCCATCAATTTTCTTTTGATGTTTATAGCACTGCTTAAGTCAAAAATAGTGCATTTTTCCTTGCCTACACTTTGTATTTACTGAAATTCTTTTTTTCCATGTGCTTTTGTCATTGTCTTTTAACAAAGCACTGAAGAAAAGGGTCTATCTATATTGATTTGCTTATTAAAATATGCAAAATTTTGGGAGGAGTCAGGGTGGGGCTATAGGCATGTGCAGATGCATTAAATTTCACATTCGCTGGGATTTGTAAAGGGGAAGTGCATGGAACTTGGTGTACGCACAGATTTATGCATTTGAATTTTTTTGTGCGTACACAAATTTCCACTTTTGTCCGTACACCATGTTTTAGTGTGAATTTAGTGTGAGTTATACATGAGGCCCCAGGTCATGATGAAATTCAGAGACAAAATTTTCATTCAAAAGGTCCCGCTGCTTTGGTGCCTCATCATATGCAACATGATCTTCATGGTATGCTAATCCACAAAGCAGTAAATTCTAACATTATCATCATTCCCTTCTGGTCCTTTCTCAGTCTGTTATTCCTAAGTCAGAATAGGACCATGTTGGCTTTTTAAAGCATGAGGTCCTGCAAGCCAGCTAGATAGTTAAGACTAGAAGAGGAGGAGGTACCAGTAAGACCTGGCATTTGAAAGGCTACTATAATAGAGGGACACCAGGGGTCACTTGAAGGCGATCTAGCCTGATCGCCCTCTTTCAGGTGGGTGGTAAATGTTTTATTTTTGATATCTTCTGAAATTGACTTGTAGTCTCACCTCTGTCAGGAAAATATTAGAAGCTAGGAAAGTCGTGTTGGTAAATGCTAATAGAGTAAATCTAGGGAAAGGACTATAGTGAGACATAATTTGGTTATAACTTAATATCCAAATTGAAAACCAAAGTTTAGGGTACGGAAGGTGTGGGAAACATTTCTGTTGGTCAAGTGAAAGCTGATTTATTTATCTTATAATTTTATCTACTCTAGATAGTGGCACATACCAAACAATAATGTCATTTGGGAAACTTTGCAATTATAGTTCTTGAAAGTGTAATTATTTGAAGGTATGTGTCCACAGGCAGAAGAAATGGGTATAAGATAATGGCTTAATTATTTACAATTTATATTTAAACTAACAAATTGGAGCATACAACATTTTTGACTAAAATATAAGGTTATGTCTGCAAACAATGCCTGCTAATATTGAAGTTTGAGACCAGCATTGCTGAAATTTAAGTAGACACAGGTAGCTTGCATTGCAGTAGACAACAGGGATGAACTGATTCAAATTCCCTTTAGAGAGATGGCATGCGCTCCATGATGGCTGTTTGAAGCCTGTCAAGCATAAGCAGAATTATGTTGTTCTGAGGACTAAACTCCGACTATTTCAAACACCTTTTGGTGCTGTACAGTGATTCTAGAAACTTTGAGGTGGAAACAGAATCCTTCCCCAGAAAGATAATGTTTGTGATAATGTGGACCTCAGATTAATTAGGAGTTTGTACCAAAGACATGTGGCCCCTCCCTAGTAAACTGCCCCTTCCAATCAAAAACATGGGATAAAAATTTTTGAAGAATTTAAAGCTTTCGCTCCCCTCCCCCACCATAGATGATAGGTTATGGTGGGGGAGGGCACAAAGCGATAATTGATTTTATTTTATATCCAAATTTAACCACACAAAAGCAGAAATACACATTAAAGGACAAAACTCTCAAAGAATACAACAAACCTCACTTAATGTGACTTTTAATGCTGGTTTAACATCCATATAGTACAAGAAGCTTTAGGGACAAGTGCAGTACCATTGCCATCATCATCATCATCATCATCATCATCATCATCATCAGAGCAAGAGTCCCTAACTCAGAACAAATAGGAATGTAGCTGAATTTCTTGTCTATTGCTGAATTCTTTGATCTTCAGCTGTGTCTAAGTGCTTTAGCTCGAATAAAACAAATGTTTGATGAAATTTATAAATGGTTGTCTGATGTTACAAATGAGCGTCAGATAGACAGTGAACTTTAGGGTGTGGTGGCTCCTCTTTTCATTGTCTTATTTAAATTTTCTTTGCAACAATAAACCATGTATTTTCTCTGAACTCCCCTTGTTCTCCCAATAAAGAGAACATTTGGACTGAGTTTTAGCTACAGAACAAATCCAGTGCTTGATGTTCAGATCTGTCTTGTTTGTAGTCGTCTCTGGACATAACAAGCAGCTTGTGTTATGCTCTAAAAAGTGTAGTCTTAATGTGTTGGTTGAAACTAAGATACATTTTTATTTATACAGTCTATATTTCTAAGTATATATATAAGAACTGTAAAAAATCAGAAATATCTCTGCATAACCATTTAAAAATAAACCAGTTAATCAGAATGACAGTTTTATTATTGAGTATATTTGTTGCTCACAACTCTGGGTGAAACTCTTAGTGGTTTCATTGATAAATGAGCTATTTGGAAGTTCCTTCTGTGCCTCATGTCAGTCCTTGTTATATTAAGGAGATATGAAGGTTTTAACATTTAGCTCAAAACTTGGCAGAGAGATGCTGTTTTGTTAGGCAGGGAAACTCTTAGAACAGTTGAGACTTGTACTGCTGCTGCATTTAACTGCTGCATTTATTGGACTGTTTAAAGTAGGGAACAGACTCATTTTAAACTGAGGACAGATGTGGTTTTATTGTTCAAAACGGGTAGTGAATATTTATTAATAACAAAGCAAGGAATAAACTAACATTGTGACAATTAATTTATTTGAAATTGTGTTCCCTGTGTTGAAAGTATTATAAATAAAACAAATTAAATGGAGTTGGATATAGATGCATATACAAACAATGTTAATGATAGTAATGGAATTGCAATGATCCATTATGGGAGTAATGGGAATGGACTAGCACTCAATCAACACAGTCGGCAGGTGGCCCTTTAAAGGAATATTGTTCATATAGCTGCAAAATTCATGCCTCCATCCTTGGCCATGCTTCAAGACAATTGCTACTCCTCCCATGAGACTGCTCATGTCTCTCTAACTCGTTTCTCACTTATCTCCTTTTTGTCAGCCTCCTTAGACTCCCATAAGACAATGCCCCTGTTGTTCCAAATTGGCCTCACTCTTCTCCTCTACATCTACATACTGCAGTAATTCAGAGTCTTTTTCTGCTCAGATGGTGTTTCTTTCTCCACACCTTTTAGAGCCAATACATGCCAGGATCCTTCTCAATGCTTTCTGAGAACCACCTACCAAGACTGATGGATTTTACTAAAGTAGTGCTTCCAAACAGGGAAGAATTTTCCCTCTCCCTTCAATATTCTGCATGGTCACCTTTTATGACCAGATACTCTAGATGGCTCCAACTTCTCCAACAGCCTGTGGACTTCTTAGCAGGATCTCTGTCTCAGTTCTGGCCAATGGCCTTTACACAATAGAACCCTGGCACAGTCCTAGAGATAGAAATCAGTTAACCTGTACCTATAGGAATGATTAAATATCCCGGATACAGGCCAAATCTTAGAAGCAGCAGAGGTCTAACACTTGGAAAACTGAGGGTGGAGGAAGGAGTTTCACTTGAAGTAACTAAACCTCAGTTACAAATTAACCAAAATGGCTGATTACCAATTAGCAGTATGTTCCAGTTACAAAAGAGGTCTCATTCATGAGTTTTCAAACTGCAGGTGTATTGGTCACAACATTTACAAAATTATTGTGTCAATGAAACCGCACATATCAAACATGACAAACTTTTCATTGGCACAGAGAAATAGTGTCCACAATTTGAAGCTGAATGACTGAGATAGAAGGACACTTCACAGAATAGTTGGGAAATGCCTCAAACATATAGCCTCAAAGAATAGATAGAATCAGCACCTCCCTGATACAGGCTCAATAAAATCTGTACATTGTGAGCCTTGCAAAGATTGGATTTATAGCAGGGCTGCCATTTGGAAACTGTTTCCAAGGCCACCACAAAAAGACATGAAACTGATGTAGGGAATATAAAGCTTAGATCCATGAGCAATGGAAAAATCTATCACCCTGTTTCCTATATCTAGATGGGTTCATTGTTCGAGAAAGTCAAAGGATGTCTTTAAACTACAATATCTGTTACAAACTGCTTAACATGGTGAAGAATTCACTATGGCATGGTAGCCATTTCATGTGAATCTTAAAGTCTGATGATTGCTCTGCATTGTCACACAGGAATATGAGGATATTTTACAGGACTAGGTACATTTTTTTGTGAATACTCTTCCCTTGGGATGTACCCCAGAAAACTGCAATGCAATTAAAGAACACCAGGATGAACTGAAACACCTTCTACAACCACCCTAATCACTAGATATAAATACTTTTGAACCATAATGAGATGGCCTGGAGTGCAGTGAGGGACGTAGATCTTCACCTCCTTCATCCCCGAAATAAACGCCCAGCATTACAAGGACTGAAGATGCTATGGATGCAAATGGTGTCTTAACTCTTTATTAGTTCTTTGATATTAATACATTAAATGTTTTTGCTATTTTGTTAAGCCCATTGAACACTTGAAAGCAACATAAACGTGGGGATTTTAGAGTAACCAGGGCTTTACTCTTAGTGATGCTCAAAAATATACTTTCATAGATGTAGTAAATAATTGTTATTCTGTTTTTTAGTTGTAATAGCAAAGGGCTGACTAGAGGATAGTCCATCTCAGTCCAACTGCTCAATAGAATTTTAGAAATGTTAAACAAATAGGAAATGGCAAGCTACTGTTATGAAGGATCGAGTGGCAGATCTTACCCATCCAGCCATTCACCATCTAATGCATTAATTCTAGTTGTTGGGTTGTGGAATTCTGGAATGAGTCCCTACAGGAGCCAACCACTCCATTGCAGAGTGCACTCACATGCACATCAAATTTAGATGGACAAAAAAACTGAGAGTGACTGTCAGGAAATGTGAGGTGACCACTGTACCACCATGAATCTCCATCCAACTTTACAAAGATGGACAGTATAGAACATGGTCTTAACACCTGCTAGAATTTAGAGGCAATCTCATAAAGAACACCCACCCATTATTTATCATCACAGAATATTCCAAATCTTAAAAACAATCATGTTTTGTTTAAATGTTCAAATCTATCACACAATTATACAATAAAATTTCATTTGCAATATAATCTTTTATGTTTCTATGTTGAGGTAAAAGCCAGCACCTAATGTAGGAAGCTGGTGTTACTGAAACTATTCAAAGAGGACATTTAAAACTAAACACTAGCATCTTTTTGTTTGAGTGTGATAATTGAAATTCTGCTTTCAATGTTCTGTTTACTATTGCTGCAATTAATCATGTCTTTTTTTTCTATTGCTGTGACTGAAACTCTGGTTCTTAACACAAATGGCAGGTAATTATAGGTAGAGTTTGTCTGTAATGTATATGAAAAAAATGGTATTTGTCTTCAAATTCAATTGCCATGGAAATAATTCCTTTAAATTTATGCACATTCACAAAGAACATATGCTTGTAATTTCAAGAGAGTAGTTTGCAGAGACAATGATGTCTGTGAAGAGAATAATAATTGTAATTAAAAAATGCAACATTTAGATGTCTTTGAATGAAGAAACTGATTTAAATCTAAAGCAAGTAAATGGGTAGAAAACATTAATATTCAATACACACTGTTAACATAATGTGTCATGGATGATGTGGATGTGCTCTAATTATAATGAAGTGTAATAATAAGACAAATAAATCCCATTTAAATAAGTCCCACCTTTTAATTTGAAAGTGTTTCAGGTTCTAAGCTTAAATCCCTCTACTGTTTCTACGGAGTCTTTGGTACACATCCGTCCAGAACACCGTAAGTGGGGTTGCTTCTTCCACTCTATAATGACATGGTGAGACAGAGTAACAGTGTAAGTCTCAGTATCATATCAGCTAATACTGAATGGTTTATTAATGACATAGCAATAGCATTAAGCTGGGGCACTGCAGCTCAACAACATATGAATCATTTATTAACATTAGAGCACAATGCAGTTTGCAGGTCTAAATAAAAAAAAAGGTTGAAAATCTGCTTTTTTATTTTAAAACGGTTAAATGTGCCCTAATATGTATGATTTGTTTCAATCAGTTATCAATTAAGAAACATTTGCTCCTAAATTTTGACACCACTGCAGGTGTGATTACTACAGTATTTCCTTCTATTTACAGTGCCTATAAAAAGTATTCATTCCCTTGGAAATTTTCACATATTTATTGTTATACAACAGTGAATCACAGTGGATTTCATTTAGCTTTTTTGACACTGATTGACAGAAAAAAGGCTCTTTAATGTCAAATCGAAAACAGATTTCTGCAAAGTGGCCTAAAGTAATTACAAATGTAAAACACAAAATAATTGGTCATGTAAGTATTTACCCACTTCAAGTCTGTATTTAGTAAATGCACCTTTGACAGTTGTGATGGCCTTGTGTCGATGCAGTCAGGTCTCATTCAGATTTGCACATCTCAATTCTTCTCCAATTTTTCTCCATTCTTCTTTGCTGTACTGTTCAAGCTCTGTCATGCTGCTTGAGAATTGTGAGTGAACAGCCCTTTTAAAAGTCCAGCCATACATTCTCAGTTGTCTGACTTGGCCACTCCAGGGGCCTCATGTATAACGCTGTGCGTAGAACTCACACTATAACATGGCGTAAGCACAAAAGCGGGAATGTGCGTACGCACAGAAAAATCCAGATGCAGGAATCTGTACGTACGCAAATTTTCACGTTCTTCCACTACATAAATCCCGATCAGCGTGAAAAGTAACGTACGTGCACGCGCCTTCTGTCCCGCCCCAACTCCTCCCAGAATTATGCCTCTTTGAATATGCAAATCAATATAAATAGCCTTCTGTGAAAAGACAATGGGAAAAGCACGGGGGGAAATATAAGAATTTCAGCGAATACCAAGTGGAGGCAAAGAAAAAACGTACTATTTGTTGGTTTAAACAGTGGTATAATCAACAAAAGGAAGTTGATCGAGTGACAGAGTGTCAGAGAAACTCGAAGGCTCAAGTTCACAAAGTCGTACAGTGCCCGAAATAAAAAAGAAATTACATATCAAAGTCACCGTGAAAAGGTGAGTCGTAGCCCACCGTCTGAGTGTCATATGAAAGCTTATTAGGGTACAGACAAAAAAAAATAGGCACATAGTGGGAAAAAAGCATGAAATGTCAACTTTAATCTCGAAATTTCCACTTTAATCATGTAGTTTATTTTGCCATTACAGTAGAACATCATAAACTTCATCTTAAAATCATTTAATTTATTAGTTTCTCAAATCCCATTGTAACTAAAGTGGCACATTAAATGCTTTGTTCTGTATTTGATCTCCTATGTGCTCGACATGTGTGAATCACTACCTGCTTCTTAAACGGGCTTTCTCTTTCTCCGACAGGACACATAATCCATTACATTCGTGATATTACAGCTCTCTGAATAATTAAAATACTGAGATGTATACGTGATATCTTTTTCATGATGATAGGAATGAAAGCATGCTATTAAACATGGGAACACGGTGGCGCAGTGCTTGTTCATGTCTCACGCAATTCCTGTCCTTACTTTTCTTTCTCCAAAAACCCAATCGCCACACAATCAGCTATATAGACGTGAAGCCATCTGTAAGCTTAAAACGCCAATTCTTCAAAACGTTTAAGGAACATTGAAATATCTTCGTAGTACATGTTTAATTATTATATCCGTCTATCCTTCCAGTGTCGCGTCAGCACCAGCAAGAATACAACGCAATGCAGGAACAATCCCTGTACTAGCTAGCGCTGCGGCACCGTGTCCTCACATGTTTAATTATTAACAATAAAGATTATTTAAATGAAGTTAAAGTTTTATCTGTATAATATAATCAACATATTTTGCTGCATTTCATCTTAAAAATGATATCGTCATCATATGTAAATACGCACTTCATAAAGTGGCGCAGGTTGTGCAATATTATAACTGTAGTGCAAGTTTACAGTGAGGTAATTGTACTTATAAATACAAACAGTTCTACAAGGAGCACTTGAAGGACTGATTTAGTGCATTTATAGTTCTTGGGATGAAACTTTTTCTAAACCGCGAAGTCCGTACAGGGAACTCTCTGAAGAGTTTTGCCTTGGCTCAGGCAGCGTCTGCTTCATGCTGTGTACCGATAATTCTCTTTCCGATCAGCTGCTGCTGTGATTCCCCACTCAGATACAGTGATATAAATACTCCGAGTGGTGCAGTGAGAGTAATATGGAAAAAGATGATCTGCTGTGGCAACACCTAACGGGAGCTGCTGAAAGAAGAAGAAGATGCAGTGAGAGTTACAACGCTAAAGCAGTTATGGTATTTGGAATACTATGGCTATTTCCTGGACCATTATATTGCTGCAGGTTAATTACAATCAGATGCATTACACTAATAAACAATGTTGAGTTTCAGTATATTTATAAAGCCGCGTCAGGAATGTGGAGCTAAGAAAGAAAGGGTGACCACACAGGAACAGTAGCACTGCTTTGATGCTGGGTGCCGCCAGTCTGCAAAACCGAGCGGAGAAATTGCGTACGCCAAGGTATGAGTTACCGTGGAAATGTGCGTGGCTTTACGCCAAGTTTAGGTTTTATACATCGCGATTTGAGCGTGGAAACGTTCGTAGGCAACATTTCTGTGCGTACGCACCGTTTATACATGAGACCCCAGGACATTGCTGTTTTAGGCCATTCCTGTGTGGCTTTGGCTTTGTGCTTGGGGCTGTTGTCTTGCTGGAAGCAAATCTTCCCCCAAGGATAAATTCCTCCAAGATGTCCCTGTATTTTGCTGCATTCATTTTTCAATCTACCCTCACAAGTCTTCCAGATGGAGATGCCAAGGAACACCTCCACGGCATGATGCCTCATGGTGGGGATGGGGTGCACTGATAATGTGCAGCATTTAGCTTACACCAAGCATGGTGTTTAGTCTGATGGAAGAACAAACTGGATTTTGGCCTCATCAGAATGTAGAACCCTCTCGTATGTGTCTTCTGGCAAACTCTAGCAAAGATGTCATGTGTTTATTTTTTTAAATGGTGGACTTTCTCTTTGCTGCTCTACCTTAAAACTGGCACTGGTAAAGCACCAGGCAACAGTTGTTTTGAGCACTGTCTTTCCAATTCCAGACATAGTAGCTTGTAACTCAAAAGGTCTCTTGATGGCCTCCCGCACTAGTCATCGTTTTGTATGTTCACTCGTTTCTTATGGCTGGCCTTCTTTAGCACATTTACAGCTGTGCCATACTCATTCCATTTCTAAATGATTGATCTAACTGAACTCCGAGGGATATTCAGTAATGTGGATATTATTGTCTTGCCTCCATCCCCTGACTTTTGCTTCTCTGTCACCTTTCACTGAGTTACTTGGAGCGGTCCTTTGTCTTTGTTGTGTAGCTTAGGACATTATACTGACTCACCATAAGTTTGCTCTTCCAGAGAAGTTGCATTTATACCACAATCAACTGAAACCTCTTGACTACTGACAGGTGATCCCAGTGAACTAATTATGTGACTTCTGAAGCCAACTGGCAGCTCCCGTGATGATTTACGTGTGTTATAATAAAGATGGTGAATACTCACGTAATCGATTACTTTCGTGTTTTATATTAGTGATACTTCGGAGAGATCTTTTTTCATTTTAACATTAAAGAGTGTTTTCCTGCTGATCGGCGTCAAAAAAGCCAAATTAAATCCACTGTGGTTGAATATTTTATAACAGTATAATGTGGAATTTTCCAAGGCGGTAGAATATATTTCTATACATACTGTAGACACATCTGAAATGTATTGCACTGTAAGACTTCCCTGCATACCAGCTACCAAATCTTGACAGATTCAAAATCGTGGCCACTTAATAGTCTGATTGCTTACCACACGATGGCATTCCACAAGGTTTATTATGATATTCTTTGATCATCCATTTTCTAACACCCTTATTCATTTATTCAGTTCTGGGATGCAGGCAGCAGGAGACAATCCTGGATCTACTGGTGGGTTTCCAGCCCTGGATGGGACACCAATTCATTATAGTACAAATTCCTGCATATATCCAAACTCACCTATACTGCCAATTAATCTAAACTTTCTATTGATGGTGGAAAAATAAAGTACCTGGAGAAAAAACCCACTCACACATGGAAAGCATATGCAGATTCCTACAGAAAATGCGTGGGCATGGTGTTTAAATTGGGACTCTAGCACTGTGATAGAGCAGTGGGAACTACTTTGCCACAGTTGATAATTCATTTGCTTCTTAAGTTGTGTATTTAAGTATGTTGACTTTCCTGCTTCTCTTTTCTTTCAATCGTAAATCTTGAAGCCATTTCGAGAGTTGCCGCGTGATCCAATTATAGTGCAAGATCAAGGCATGGATAAGAGTCAGAGTAGAGAGGAATGATGCCAAAACCTAATCCTGTGAAGGGACCACCATGATCATCTACCTTCTTATATCATAGCACTCAATAAAACAATAAAATACTTCTTGTTGTGGGAACACCAATCTGCAAGATGTATCTACATACTAATCAATGACCAATAAAGGTTAAACTAGTTTGTAAAAACTCTGTGGTAAGCATTACTAAGCATCATTTATTCTGTCAATTAATATTGTTATCATGTGTTTTAGTTATAAAATTATTATTTGAGATCCATTCCATTCTGTAATTGTTTTTAAAAGTCTTGATCTTATTTTTTTGAAAAACCTTAGCATGCATGATGGTTCAGTATGTGACTGTGAGTTAATGCATAAAGCTTTCTAAAGTACTTAAACAGAGAAGAATATAAACAAGACTAAAACTATTCAAATATACACTGTACATACTTTAAATGCAAAATTATTTCCATAACGAGCGGGTGGGTCTGGAGATCAAACATGTGAAATTTGTTAGAAATTATGTAGTGTTTAAGAGAAAGAGACTCAGCAAAGGGGAAGTTAAAGTTAAGGAAGGAAAGTTTAGTGAGTGTTAGTTTCTAAAAAAGTATATTAAAGATGAAGTTGGTCAATCACATAAATTACACAATTCAGAGCAAACTGTTGAAATAGAGCCACGCTAACAATCTCAATGTGAGCAAATTTCAAACGACCTCTGTTTGTAACACAGCATCAGTGTTTCCACCATGCCACGCTGATCCATTTTCAGCCTGAGTTTTAACTGTTACATGGGATCACGATTTTGCTTGTGTCTTACAATGGGGCATTCCTTCCAAATATCCATTTTTAGTACCCACTTGTTCAGGCATATAGTAGATCCAAGGCCACATTTATGCATATCCGCACTTAGTCAAATGGAGACAATTTAGAGTAATCTACAGTGCTAACCACATTTGTACATTGTCATCTGTGGGATGAGGAAGGAAGACTGGAGTTCCCAGGGAAGGATTCATACACATACAGGGAAATCATGAATATTCCTTGTAATTAATGTGATCCGGGATTCGAACCTAGTCTCTTCGAGGAGCGAGGTACACTAACTAAATCACCACCAAATCTCTATAACATCTCTCCATCCATTCATTTTTACACCTGCATAATCTGGTACTAGGGATGCAGCTGGAGAATATTCTGGCAGCATTATTCACAAGACAGAAATCAAATTCTTATGTGTTGGGGTTATATTGGGTTTTCTTTTCTTTTGCTTTTTTTCCTTTGAATTGATTAAAACAGCAAGTATTTTATAGGATGTGCACCATTTCAGAAAATGAGTATGTGCTACAAGCTGTCAAACATAATTCCACTGCTATGTTATGACAGGCCCTTTGGAGCTGGCAACATTCTACCTGTTCTACAGAATAAACTATGCTACATTGTGAGTGTATTCATTCAAAATGATTTTGCTTTGTCTGTGCAAGAATGATCGAACTTACATGACATAGACATTTTATAAACAGCTGACAGGTTCACCTCAACTTCAGTAGAAAGTCTTTAATGGACTCTCACTCACTTCCCCAATGTGTGTAACCATTAGACCAGCAGTTGTGCGAATGACTCATGTGTGGTGCATAGCAGGCATTATTGTGATGAAATCACACATTTGTCTGTTCCTTATACATCCGCTTCTAGAGTGCTCATACAACTGTGGTGTCAGGGATATGAACAAATTGCAGATATGAGCATAGTCTATTGAAAGGTAGCAAATCTTATCTAACTTTCCTGTAAAGAAAGTGGCGGTGTGGTCAAGAAGCTAAGAAAATGTACAGTAAACCACACGATGATCAATTCAACTCACTCAATTTTTTTATTATAAATATGTAAAGAATTGTATGTACTGTATTATAAATCACTTTACAGTGGTGCGATATAAAATATGGTGTCTTTTAAATGTAAACAAGAAGATGACAATGTTAGCAGAAAAGGAACTGACATTAGTAATTATGGAGTCACATACAATAAGAAGCAAAATTATCAAAGCAACACATACTCCACGTAAAGCACACTCTACCTGTTTGCATTTTTACAAAAAATTTTTAAAAATGTGTTGATCTTAACAGCTCATCTTTGAATTTTGGTTCATTGCAATACTAGGATGTTGTACTGTGTTAGCCATTATGGATGTAGTGAGAATCAAGCAAAATGATACCCTTTATTGGCTAACTAAAAAGATTACAATATGCAAGCTTTTGAGGGTTCATTGCAAAGAATTTTATTTTGGAAATTATTACATTGTTTGTCTTGTGTACTGACACTGTATCTTGCTCTTTATTTTTAATTAAAAATGAATAAACAGTTGTGGGTATTTTCTAAATGTAACAGTATAATGCCACAGAAGAGCTACAGTTTGTGTCAGTACTGAGGGCTTTTCCCCAAACAGTTTGATAATCTATGGAAAGATAAAAAAATCTTTTATCTGTGGCACCTCTGCATGAGACCACCTTTTTCAACCCTTGCAAACATATGCAGTTTTTAATATCTGGAAAACATTTGGGATTAAATTGCTTAGAGATCTTTTTATAGACAACATTTTTGCATCCTATGAACAATTACATTCCAAATTTAATTTTCCAGCAACACATTTCTTTCACTATCTTCAAATTAGAAACTTTGTCAAACAGAACCTGCCCGATTTTCCCCATCTCCCACCTTCCTCTATGCTGGAAAAAATATTGGTCAGCTTTGAGGACTCAGACAGCATTTCTGCAATATATAAAATTATTTTACAGTCCCTCCTTTTCAAAGATCCAAGAGGACAATGAGAAAAGGATCTCTCACTCAACCTATCAGAAAAAGAGTGGAAGGTAGCAATGCAGAGAATTCACTCGAGCTCCATAAGCGCAAAGCATACAATTATTCAACTCAAAATTATATATCGAGCACATCTGTCTCGCTTAAAACTGTCCAAAATGTTTCCAAGGCAAGATCCAACCTGCGAATGCTATGATCAAGTTCCAGCCTCACTGGGTCACATGTTTTGGGTCTGCACGAAATTAACATCATTCTGGACCAAAATTTTTAAGTGCCTTTCAAACAGCCTTGGTGTCACAATCCCTCCTAATCCATTAACAGCTGGGTTTGGTGTTCTTCCAGATGGGCTTAAAGTTGAGAAGGACAAACAAACTGTGATTGCCTTTACTACACTATTGGCACGCAGACTTATTTTGCTAAACTGGAAGAATCCTAACTCTCCTCTTTTAAGTCAGTGGGCAACTGATGTTTTATATTATTTGAAATTGGAAAAAATCAAATTCTCAGTTAGACGATCTGTGCATAACTTTTTCAAAACCCGGCAGGATCTAATCAATAATATTTTAGAATAAGCTCTTAAAGCACTGAGGAAGTAGATTCTCTTCCCATTTCTTTTTCTTCTCCATTTATCTTTATCTGCCTATTAAACTCATCAATTTATTTATTTTTACTAGCTTTAAGTTTTATTCTGTTGGCCATGCTCTCTTTCTCAGGGGTGGGGGTTGATTTGTTTTCAATCCTATTTTTTGTAAAAATTGATCTATTTGTATGGAATGACTGCAATAAAATCAATAAAAAAAGAAAAGAAATGTATATATATGTACTTTTGTTTTTAGCTTTTAATTTGTTCATACTGTATATTTCCCTTTGTACATACTTGCCTGTTCTAAATCAGGATCATAGAATCTAGAATCTATTCCAAGAACATTGAATCAACAGAGGAACCTCTCCCTTAACCCTTTAAACTTGGCCTCATTGATGTCCATTTATGCTGCTTTCATGTAACTGGCTATGTGCTTGTGCTTGTTCATTATGGTAAAGTAAATGAAGATCAGACCATATATTAAGTTAAATTTATACATATTTTTTTCCAAAGGGTTCATATACTTTTTCTTGCCACTGTATTCTTCAGTTTTTGGGTGGACAATATGCCATTGCAGTGAACCCCATTGACCACAGTTCACACCCAGCATCCAAGATGTCACAGCAATCTCTCTTTTAACCAGCAATCCCTTTTAACCACAGATTAAAAACAATCAGTGGATCACTAATGAAAGTAAATGAAGTCAGTCAGTCAGTCATTTTCTAACCCACTTAGTCCTGAACAGGTTCGTTGGGGGTGGGGTGCCAGAACCTATCCCAGCTAGCATAGGGTGCAAGTCTATCACAAGATGAGTAGAATCACACACAGCCACACTAACCACAAACTAGGCCCAATTTAGTAATCCACCTAACCTGCATATCTTTGGACTGTGGGAGGAAACCAAAACACCTGGAGGAAACCCACGCAGAAACTGGGAGAACATGGAAAACTCCACACAGGGAGGACCCGGGACATTAACGCTGGTCTCTTTACTGCATTTCATGAATTAACACTCTTACTTTTCTGTGTTCACTTTATAAAGTAAGGTGGATAATACAGTAATCCCTCCTCCATCGCGGGGGTTGCGTTCCAGAGCCACCCGCGAAATAAGAAAATCCACGAAGTAGAAACCATATATGGTTTTTTTGGTTATTTTTATATTGTCATGCTTGGGTCACAGATTTGCGCAGAAACACAGGAGGTTGTAGAGAGACAGGAACGTTATTCAAATACTGCAAACAAACATTTGTCTCTTTTTCAAAAGTTTAAACTGTGCTCCATGACAAGACAGAGATGACAGTTCCGTCTCACAATTAAAAGAATGCAATTAATCTTCCTCTTCAAAGGAGTGCGCGTCAGGAGCAGGTAATGTCAGAGAGATAGAGAAAAGCAAACAAATCAATAGGGCTGTTTGGCTTTTAAGTATGCGAAGCACCGCGGCACAAAGCTGTTGAAGGCGGCAGCTCACACCCCCTCCGTCAGGAGCAGAGAGAGAGAGAGAGAGACACAGAGAAAAACAAACAATCGAAAATCAATACGTGCCCTTCGAGCTTTTAAGTATGCAAAGCACCGTGCAGCATGTCGATTCAGGAAGCAGCTGCACAGAAGGTAGCAACGTGAAGATAATCTTTCAGCATTTTTAGACGAGCGTCTGTATCGTCTAGGTGTGCGAACAGCCCCCCTGCTCAATCCCCCTACGTCAGGATCAGAGAAAGTCAGCGCAAGAGAGAGAGAGAGAAAAGTAAGTTGGGTAGCTTCTCAGCCATCTGCCAATAGCGTCCCTTGTATGAAATCAACTGGGCAAACCAACTGAGGAAGCATGTACCAGAAATTAAATGACCCATTGTCCGCAGAAATCTGCGAACCAGCAAAAAATCCGCGATATATATTTAAATATGCTTACATATAAAATCCGCGATGGAGTGAAGCTGCGAAAGGCGAAGCGCGATATAGCGAGGGATTACTGTATAATAATATACACAAATATAATAATGCTGGCTGTGTAAGCCCATGCTGTGTTTCTGGGCTCCTAGAAACCATGGATTCTGGCACTTCAATCAATTGTGTATTAGCGGCTCCTCGTCAGTTTCATTTTGCCAATGTGCTCACCTGCGTTGTCTAGCAGCGGCTAAGCAAGTTTTTCTCTCCTCTGAGGTTTAATTTTGCTGATGTGCTCGCCTCGCTTGTGTATTAGCGGCGGTGGTTTCACTTTTGGCGAAAGAGTCGCTTTCTTTGAGCTTCATGTTGTAGCCTCACACTTCTGGGCCAGACAGAAAGACACACACACTTCCATGCGTAGATGTTTATATATAAGATACAATATACAAAAATGAATACAAGGGGGGGATATATCAAAAGAACACCAAGAAGTAATCTTGGTGCCTCTCTGGTTCTTCCTTAACAAGGTGTGTCAACCTTCTCCATCAGCTGATGTGGCCAGTCCATTTTCTAACCACTTCTAGGTGAGTCTATTTTATTGTAACTTTCTGTCTTACCTGAATGTTAATTTGTAAGCATTCAGAAACTTCACATGTAATGGAGCTCAAGTCAGCTGTTGCAAGATGACCACTCAAAACAAAAGCCCAAGTAGTCATATGAGTTAAGTGAGTAGTCTTCCTGGTTCGATTAGGTAATGTGGTGGCTGTAGTAGAGGCTTTGGTCATATTAATTGAACCCTACTATTACACAAACAGAGATGGACAAATAAGTTGTCCTATTGATATGACATCCATGGATTGGGATGCTGTCTAGACCTGATGATTTCATGTTAAATTAATACACATCAGGACTAATAAAATGGTTCTACAAAACTGGTTTCTAATAGCCACAACATTGGGGACCAACACTGGGCAAGATATTAATCCATTGCAAAGCACACTCACAGTGGCTCAGTTTCACACACACTTTGAGATATGAGAGGAAAAGCAGAGTAACAGAGAAAATCCACGTCCACATGGAAAGAACATGTGAGTTTCACACCAGCACTTACAGGGCTAAAAATGAAATTCTAGTCTCTGTAGCCATGAAGCATCAGCAATAGCTACTGTGCTGACCTCCTAAAATTTATTGTGATATAAACTGTCACAGCAGTGTTTTGTGTAGTTTTTAATTATCTTTTTTTTTTTTCGCTCCAAGTAAGAATTTAGGAGTTGTGTAGTAGATTTGTATGCGTTTAATAATGACATAGTAAGAATATTGCTGAAACATGTGTCTCAAAAAACAACTTAGCTTTACTGCTGCACTAAAAAAACAGGCCAGCATCTTAACTAAACAGAAAATCCTGGCAGACGGAAGTCAGCTAACGACATTCTTGTCAGTTTCAGCTCAGGTTTAGTGAATTGCGAATGCCACACATACTGACGGACTACAACAGCTTCCTAATGCTCTCAGCAAGGGCCTAAAGCCCCATGACCTCTGCCCACTTATTAAAAACTAGCAGGACCTTTCATACTAAAGAAAAAACCTCAGAAACTTGGAGGATTTTTTTAACATAAATCTTTCAAGCTGAGAGGAAGATCTGGTCTTTTGATGTGCGGAGCTCTCTAATTGGAAGGAAGTAAAGTGTTAGCTTGTCAGGTCATAGAGTCCGGCTAACCTTTCGCATCATCTCAGAGAAACAGCTTTGGAGCACAACTGTTTTCAAAGACTTAACTGCTGAGTTCTGAGTTCAATTGCTTTTTGTTTTCATTAATAGGCCATTTTAGTTTTTTTTTTTTTTTAATAAACACCTAACACCTCGTTCCAAGTAAGATTAGCCTAGCTTTGTTAGCTAGCTGCAACTAAAATGAAATTACAAAGAACTGGATAAGCACTTGATGAATACAACTTGTACACAAGGTATGGCAGTCACATTCCAAATTCAATTGTTTGATAACAGTTACCACAAACAGAATTTTTACCAAAACTAAAAGAATCTTTTATACTGTGTATGAAAACATATTTCTGTCAGGACGCCAGCCAAGGAGATTAGAGTGTTTAAGAGAATTTGACAAAATCTCATTTTAGTGAGAATAATGGATCATCTGTAAACCAGTAAACTGTTCGCTATGATTTGAGGGGTTTCCTTTTCATTATTTTTCCCCAACAAGGCAGCTAGTTCTTCAAAACAAAATCACCGGAAATGTATTCAGACAGTGCAGGAATATACTGTAAGCGCACATGACTTTGTCTTTTAAAGAAAGGATACTTTTGTGGTCAGCTGTGTGCTTGCAAGGCAAAAGGAAGAGGCGGTTGCATGTCCTAACAGAAACAGGGTAGCTCTTTTGAAATGTTTAAAACTAAAAAAAGCTTCAGACATTGTGCAATTAAAGAATGGCTTTGTAGGTTGTGCAATGTATAAGGTCTGTAACAGAGAGACAATACAGTGTACAAATTTGTTAGAAAATACTGGACATAGAAACGTTTACAGTAAATTATATTATAAAACCAAGTGAAAATGACCCAATCACTAAGCTTTCCAACAGTGACCCCACCAGATTTTTATAGTACTGTACTATAGTCATTATGTTAATATGCTGCCAGACCTACATCAGCTTTAAAAGGAACAACTACTTTGATAGCAGGGCAGCTTGGTGATGCCATGGCTAAGGCTACTTCCCTATAGCTCTGGGGTCTGTGGTTTGACTCCCAGCCTGGTCACTGCCTGTTTGGTTCTTACATGTGTTTTTCTATATTTTTCAGTTTTTGCTCCAGGTACTCTGCATTTCCCCCATATTACAAGTATATGTAATAGTTTAATTGGACACTTGAAATAAGTGAGAGTGCATCTAGTCTCACTGAAGTCAGAAATGATATATATACGTCTGGAGACAACCATGAGTGAATTTTACTTAAAACTGGGTGGAAACAATTGGACAGCTCATTGAGTGTCACATGTTTAAACCAATCCATCACCTCATGGGGATGGCTCCTAAAGTAAGGTTGGTGATTTTGAACTGCTCAGATCAGAGGAGCTCTTACTAACCTGGTCCGATAGAAAGCAAGCTTCTGTTTACGGTGAACCATCTAGAGTCGAAAAGTCTCCTAAAAAAACCCGATTAGAAATATCAATGTGTGTCACTTATGCGGAGGGCATGTTATAAAAATTACCTTAACCTGACGCGAGGGGAAAACCTTTCTGTTGGATCAGATTTTACATTAGATTTGATGGCATCGATGGATGAATGGTAAACACAGACAATATGTTGCTTACTCTGATGATAGCACAGGATTTGATTTAAGCTTGAAAGAATTGTCAGCTATATTCATAAAAATATGAACTGCAAAAATGCATTTGAAGAAAATAGAGCTGCTGCTAAGAGAACTAATGATGATGTGCCACGGGAGATGCAGATTTCACATATCAAAAACATCGGAATCAACAAATCTGCCTAACACCAGTAGATGCACAGATGAGTCTGCACAGAATTCACCTTCTGACTGCACATCCAAAAAAATGACTAAAGAAATTTCACATTACTGTCTAAATGGAAATGCAAACATGCCATGACAAAATCGTAGAATTGGAGACTTGCTTTTTTGACCACTGTTAAGCTGTGCTTGAAGATGTTGTGTTGAGAGGCAACTATCATGCAAGTAAGTGACCCTGAGGTGTTCTTAAACTTCTGACTGGTAGAGTAAGTGCATTTAAATTTGCTTTATGAATGGTAAGTAACGGATCCAAGACGTTTAAAGGAGACATGTTATGTTCACAAATACTGTGGGATAAACAAATGGCTTACTGTTAAAAGGATGAGACAACCTGAGGATAACAAAGATTACGTAGCAGAAATGAGATTTGCAATTATGGCAAGTAGGTGAGCCACCACAAACTACAGGAAGAGATATCATTTTCTTTTGATAATGTTAGTGACAATTGGACTTCTTTATGTGTTTGTGCAAAGTGTTGTTTCCCTCTGTCTTTACATCTGTAGAGTATAATCTCTGTTTGTTTGCTTATTCTTTATACACAGCTTTGTTCTTCAAGCTACAGATTTTAAATGTAATTTTCAGGGCAGAGTGACTTGGGATTGGACTGAGAAGCAAGAAATCCTTCAATGTGAAATAGCACCATACAAGTCTGATGGTGGTGTGATGGTTAGCATGTTTGCAGCTCAACCAAAAAATCTGGGTTTGATTCCTGTCCATTAGATTTAACGTTTCTTTAGTCAATCATTTCCCTCACTTTTTTTCTCAATTATTATTTTAAATATTAAATTATAATTATTTATAATAAAAATACATTTTTATTAATTACTTAAAATTTTTATTAGTTTTCTCATTTTTGTTAGTTTGGTTAGGCCATATTATTTTCAGAGTTTTTCATTGACAATTGTGGTTGCAATTGTACGTTCTCATCATTTCACTGCTATGTACATATTTGAAAATGCATAAATCAAGTGGCAGTGGGGCAGCCTTAGAACTGGACGGGCATGGCAAACCCAAATCTCATAATGAATTGGGATCACTGATCATACTTAGTATAAACATTTTACCACTTTACAAAGGTTAGAAATAATACTCAGGCAAAGCCAAGAAACAGAGATGCAGTTTCCAAATAGCAAGTGGCATGAAGTACTAGAAACAACTCCACACAGATTGTGATGGTTAGCACACTTGCTTTTCAATCAAGAAGGCAAAGTTCAATTCACACAGATCATATTTAACTTTTTCAATAATCAAGCATTTTCTTCATCATTTTTGTCCTGGCCCTAAGCCCCTTGGGTGAAGCCATGTTGTCACAGACATTCATTGCATTATGAGGTTGTTTGTAGTGAAAAAAACAAGAATAATGTATGCAAAGAAGTTAATTAAAATTAATAATAGTTATATTATAAATGTAACACACTGAGGGTATTACGTCACCACTACTTACTTCTTGTTGGATATGTACACGATAAAGGCACCACAGAAAATATGCCGTGTTTCTGACTTTAATAGTTTAGCATGAAATTCACTTTCATCTCTTGTTATTGCTTCTGCAGCTACACAGTAACTAGACTTACCACACTAGTTACGCCAACTAATGTTTTTCAACATAAGCACTTGTCTTTATTTTAAATTAATAAATACAGTACTGTGGAACCTCGGTTCACGACCATAATTCATTCCAAAACTCTGGTCGTAACCATATTTTGTCGTGAACTGAAGTAATTTCCCCCATAGGATTGTATGTAAATACAATTAATCCATTCCAGACCATACGAAATGTATGTAAATATATATTTTTTTTAAGTTTTTAAGCACAAATATAGTTAATTAAACCATAGAATGCACAGCGTAATAGTAAACTAAATGTAAAAACATTGAATAACACTGAGAAAACCTTGAACAGAGAAAACTAACACTGCAATAGTTCGCGATATAACGCTACCAACCGCTGGCTAAAAACACTTTTTTAATGAGTTTTAAGCACAGGGAAAAAAATGAACATTTGAAAAAATCCGTAATTTAATAAACCACCAAGAAAAGTAACATTGCAACAATGCACGCTATGAACTGATCGCTGTAAACAGAAGTGAAAACAAAATCAAGCCCGGTGCATTCTTTAACTGCCTTATGCGTCCAGCCCTCTCTCTCACACGCGTGTGTCTCTCTCTCGCGTGCCTGTGTGTGTGTGTCTCTCTCGCACGTCTGTGTGTGTGTCTCTCTCTTTCTCGTGCCTGTGTGTGTGTCTCTCTCTCTCGCGTGCCTGTGTGTCTCTTTCTCTTGCGCGCCTGAGCATGTGTCTCTCTCTCACACGCCTGTTTGTGTCTCTCTCTCTCGCGCCTGTGTGTGTGTGTGTCTCTCTCGCGCGCCTCTGTGTGTGTGTCTCTCTTTCTCGTGCCTGTGTGTATGTGTCTCTCTCTCACGCGCCTGTGTGTGTGTTTGTCTCTCTCTCGCACGCCTGAGCGTGTGTCTCTCTCTCGCGCGCCTGAGCGTGTGTCTCTCTCTCTCTCGCACGCCTGTGTGTGTGTGTCTCTCTCTCGTGCACCTGTGTGTGTGTGTGTCTCTCTCTCGTGCACCTGTGTGTGTGTGTCTCTCTCACGCACCTGTTTGTGTGTGTCTCTCTCTCGCGTGCCTGTGTGTGTGTCTCTCTCTTTTGCGCCTGTGTGAGTGTGTCTCTCTCACACGCCTGTGTGTGTGTCTCTCTCTTGTGTGTCTCTCTCTCTCTTGTGTGTGTCGTGCGCTCTCTCGCTCTCTCTCTTGCTCGCTACACAAGAAATGCACAGGGATAGACTGAACACGTACAAACCAAACGGGAAAATGGCTTGTTCGTATACCGAGTGTGTGGTCGTGAACAGATGCAAAAGTTTGGTGAACTTTTTGGTCGTAAACCGATTTGTATCTGTTCTGAGATGTTTGTGAACCGAGGTTCCACTGTATATAGTTATCTTCTAATTCTTGAAGGCTTTTTTTAAAGCTTAAAAATTTTGAAATCAAGCAACAAAATACTTATGTTATGCAGTCTGACAGATATGAGTGTTGTAATACATGTCCTGAGATTTTTTCAGGTACAGAAAGCAGGCATTTCTAAGGTATTGCCTTTGTTAAGGTGGGTGAGAACATTAGAACACTCTAGACGAGAACAGGCCATTCAGCCCAACAAAGCTCGCCAGTCCTATCCACTTATTTCTTCCAAATAAATAACAACAAGAGTTTTGAAAGACCCTAAAGTCTTACTGTCTACCACATTACTTATCAGAAGCTATAGCCAAGGATACTAAGTGGGTTTCTTATCACTGCTCATGGCTGGCAGCTGAAGCTTGACCTGAGTAAGCAACTCGAGTTCCCAGTTTAGTCCCTTGACATTGCAGGGCAGCACAGCAAGAAAGCCATTGATAAAATTACACAGGCTGTGGAGAGAGTCTCAAGATGACTGTGGATCAAGATGGGGGATCCATGGACAACATATACTGATCACCCCCAGCAGGGTTGCCTAGGCAAGAGTGAATGATTTTTGAAAAATCAAAAAAACACTATATGACCCCAAGTACAATCATTGATGATGTGACCAAGTGCATCTCAAGATATGTGAAGAAAGTAAAAGAGACAGCACTGAAATGCCATGTTTCATTCTGAGCTGTGCTGTCTTCTACATGACAGTTTTATGGTCTTCTTGTGCATTTTCCTGGACTCCAATTTCATTTCCCACAGTTCAAACATATTGAATTTAATTGATGTGTCTGAATTTCTCCATTGTATGTGTATCCTCTTTTTATTTTTCAAGCACTTTCCACTGATAGGTACTACAATTCACTGTGTCTTATTAAAATAGTTCATACTCCCATGAAATACAATATCTGCTTATCAGGGTATTTAACATTCAAGACATCTTTCTCATATTTTAAATCTGTTCATAGCTCCCTGCATATTAGCTGAGAGAGAAGTTACAGTGTGAGACAGTTGAAATGAAATTGGAAATGTAACATTCAAAGACACTAATTTAAATTATATCAGAATGACTCGCTCCCGAGAGAAAGTAGGTTGCAATGCACTTTACAATGAGCTACTCTCACAGGAAGCTCTTCCTCAGTGTGATTTTGAAGTGCTGCGAAGAGGTGAATGGCTTAGCCTCCTGGGGATCACAATAAGTGTTTTGGTGATATCCTTCCTGAATGAGTGATAAGAACCTTCACTGCTTAAGCAGTTTTACTGGGATAAGCTGCAAGCAGTCTGAAGGCTGCATAGTTCCTGAGTGATATGGCGGTTCAGCGATGTACATTCATCAGATCTCCAAATCTTCTGATTACAGCTAATTTAAAAAACACTATTGTCTAAGTACTACAGAGCAGAAATTAAACGGTTCAGGGAACTTCCTCTTGTATCCTAATGAAAGGGTCCCGTTAAGGATTAGCAGAGAAAAATGATTTTTCAGTTACCATGCCTTTGACTGATGTATATAAATAGGAACTAGAGAATGGGAAAGATTTTAAATCACCTCAGACAAAAACAGGTATCATTTACTCAGCGTCTTTTTTTTTTAGTGCTTTAGAGTAGTGACTGATTTGTTAGGTAATTTATTTGTGGCTAAATGCCATTTTAAAACATCATATGGCACAATTAGGAGATAGTACATCTCATTAATGTGGTAAATCTATATATGGATAAAATACAGAATTTAAGCCTATTTGTTATGTCACTATTTAACTGTTTTACTTTTTAAATACCACACCATAATTCATATTTTAACATAAATACCTTGCAATTTATTATATAAGACAGCTATGATTTTAATATGTTCTGTTTGTCTGTGATGTAATTTGTCCTTTTAGGCTGCCGTACAGGGATGTGAATACTGAGTGACAATTAACTTACTAGTTTGTACTGGGAGGTAATCCAGTGAGGAAGAAGGGCCCACTTTGCATCAACTTTTACCAGTTATTTTATTACATGTACATACTCAAATATTATTATTCTCCTTTTAATTGTTATTATATTCAGGAAATAACATGCAGTACATCATGTTTTAGGTGGCAGTAATAATTCTAAAGTCAAACTGTATTCTTAATGAATGGTTTTGTAAATGTAAATGATTATGTTCTTTGAGGCACATACTGTATACAAAATAATTGTGTTATTTACTGATTTCTTTTTCACAGCTATGAATGGTAACATATTGGTTTCTGAGGACCACACATCTTTAGTTTGTGGCTGTAGTTCTGACTGCAGAAAGATGATGTGGCTTTTGGTGCCAGGTGGAGGAGCCCACCTTTTTTACCCACTCCCTTTTCAGGTTGAGTAGAGTGGATATTAAGTAAGATTGCTCTGTTTCTTACATTGCTGCTGCACTGCTCTTAAGTCTCATGAAGAGGTGCTGGACGTGAAATCTGGTAACTTGGAGAACCCAGGATGTAGATGGTATCTACAAGATGTTGATGGACTAATGACCTTCATCTGGTGGAATTGGAGGCCGCAATGACTGGATATCACTGTCCTACTTCAGCATTTTTCTGTCAACACAGCCCTTTGAGGTAATGTATGTCCTGATCTGTTTATTGGATCAGTTTTAATAATCCTGTTTGTAATAAGTGAGTCTTTCAATAGTACAAGACTCAAGATGACATTACTTTATGGCACAAATAAAACCAGTTTCTGGCAGAACCAGTTCCCCTAGACTGACCACTGCATCAGATTGCCAGATTTGTCTAGAACCAGCTAACCCAAGGCCAGGGAATCTGAGTTGAACAGAGAAAGCAATTCAAGGATGCCCTCAAGGGGTATCTTACAAAAGGAAAAATTAATATTGATAGTTGGGCCACAAACCCTATATCATGGTGCAACATGATTTGTGAAGTTCTAGTTCACTTAAAGACTAATGTGCTCTTTGAGGAGCAAAGAAAAGATAGGACACAGAAGGGTGTGGAAAGAGAATCTGGATATGTAGATGCCACTCCAAAACAGCACCTGCTGATCACACTTTCCCAAGATTTGTGGCTTAAAATTAGAACTGATCAACCATGTAAGGTCACACACAACTTTCAGTGATCACAGATTACAATGTTAACATATTTCATAAATGCCACATTGTGGTTTACTGCATCATAAAAAATACTTTTTCACATTCCTCAATAAAGTGAAAAGTAACCTATTAAAAATAGAAATGGCAAACCTTAAACTAAGAATCTGAACTCCTTGTAATAATATATACATTGCTTGCAAAATGTTTTGTCTATTTATGCCGTAATATTTGTTCTGGTAACAATGCAATCTATTTTTCTACTTTTACTTTTCTAGCTTGTCATTAAACCTTATTTTAGAGTAGGCTCTTGTGTTCCATTCTTCTGACACCTCACCTCTGTACAGGTTAGTCTTTATTTTCTGGTTTGCTGACATCAGTTCTATAAATATAAATAAAGTAGACACAGGTTTTTGTAAAACACAACAGGATTCTTTACTTGTAAATCATGATATCTGTGGTACTATTCTTTTATTTTCTGGAATTTATTTAATGCAGTGCCTATACCATGTTGGTGTGGTTTCTAATGTGGCATTAGGTAGAGGAAGAATAGTTAGATGAGGTTGCTCCAGTAGTGTGGTGTTACTCTGTAAGTTTGCAAGAATCATAGATTGAAATTGCTTCTACTTTTGATTATTCATTTTGTATGCAGTGCATCATAACTGATTTAATTAATGGTTACATTTTTTGTAGCACCACTTCCTTAAAGATAGTAGATACTGCTTCAGGTGTGGTATATTTTACTTACAGAGAAAAAACTGTTGATAGATAGATAGATAGATAGATAGATAGATAGATAGATAGATAGATAGATAGATAGATAGATAGATAGATAGATAGATAGATAGATAGATAGATAGATAGATAGATAGATAGATATTTGTCCAGAGGATATCAGTGTTGAGTCCATTTTTGAAGTTATGTGTTTTGGAGGGCTTTCAAACTTGAAAACAATATTGTCTGAATTCACATCTCTTGCCACATTCCATAACAATCAATGAACATTGCAAAATATTAACAGTCTCATGTAATGTTTTCAAAAAGACCTCATCTATCTCGACAGTAGCTTTTTTTTCTAAACTCCTCTGGGAATTTGAGGATTATATGTTTTGAATTTGCCATTGTTTTATAGTTTTATTGCTGTGTAACTCACTGATTGATTATTCTCTGTGTGTTTGAACAGTCCGGCGTATGCCATGTTTTCTCAAATACACAGTTCTCTTCAATGACTGTTATTGAATGAGTATCTGCAAAATGAAATTTAGAGTATAGCAAGACAGGTACTCTAACTATCAGTCTTCTCACACAACCAGACAAACATTTAATGCAAGGTCATGTCACCTAGTAAATAAAGGTGCTAGTTCCTGGGAACCATTCATTTTGTAATTTTGACAAACTGTCTCTTTATGATTTAGGATGGGTTAGGCAGCCTTTAGATACAGATCAGGTCAAAGGTTATAGTATCTTCAAGGAAGATATTTGTGTGTTGAAAACCTAAAACTGGAATGCAGTCATTGGCACAGGAGACTAGTTTCTTGCATGGTTGAGTAAATTGGCATAGAGACAAATGTTGGAGTGTAGGTTTTGTGAAAGAATAGAAAGTGTGGAGCCTATTATTAATTCAGCTAATTCAGACTATATCTTTTAAGATTCAGCTTGCAGTGTGAAGAGAATTTTATTACCTAAGGCCTTTTCATCATTTGTATCCATTGTGGACATGCTATTAGTTGTTACATCTGACCATTCCAACTGCTGAACAAAAATGTATGGAAAATGCAATTTATAGCAGATAGACAAGTAAGGTCAGATCATGTGTGTGTGTTCAGTTCATGTGGTTGATGAACAAGACTAATATTTTAGGACAGTCCGAGTGTGACAAGGTTGTATGGTGTCAGGTGAATGCTGCTGGTGTTTCCAAACATGGCAGAATAAATAGTTATACTGAAAATATTCAGCAGTGATGGTTAATTGTTTAAAAAGGTCCATTGATCAAACCAGCCATTGGAGACTGGCATGACTTACCACAGGAACAGCCAGTCAACTATTACACAGTTACAGTTAATCATACCTTGCCATAGATGGAGCCTAACAGATAACACCACAACATTGTTCAAATAAGAAAGTGCTGACAATAAATGGTTGCTAGAGTAATGGAAGAACACATTTGGTTTCCTGGTTATTAATGCAATTAAGACTAGGAGAATATGACTAAAATTTCCTGAATTCATAGATTCATCCTGTTGGGTTTCAACAAACCCAACATTTAATGATCACGTATTACTGTGTTGTGTGTTTTCATTGCACACAATGGGTCTCCTTGTTACAAATAAAGAATTTTTTTCAACGCCAATGCATATCTGAAAATAATTGCTAATCAAGTGGATCCCTTTGTGGTAATAGCATATTGCAATGGCTTCCCCAGGCACCAAATGTCAGTCAGCATCTGTGGGACAAACTCAAAATGTGTCATTCAAAGACTAAATCTATCATCAGCTAAATCTGCAACAACTATGGAAGTTTTAGAGATGACTTTAGCCAGCTAAATTGTGCCCTACAATAATTTGTTGAGTCCATGCCCTGACAAATTCATGCTATTCTAGGGAACCAATACACTATCAAGCAGATGTGTCTGCTCTTTTATATTTATACATGTAGAGAAAAGCCAAGCAAAATGACACCTTTTATTGATTTACATCTTGTCTGAAGAAGGGGCCTGAGTTGCCTCGAAAGCTTGCATATTGTAATCTTTTTAGTTAGCCAATAAAAGGTGTCATTTTGCTTGGCTTTTCTCTACATTCATAATGGCTAACACGGTACAACACCCTAGTACTATATTTATACATAAAATTCATCAGTAAACACAATGCTATTAAGACCTATAATCTTGCAATTACAGCATATTGCATCATACAGAATACACCATGTTACCCAAGTAAAAATTAATACATGTAAAATTTGAAATACAATTACCCAAGTGGTTAAATGTGTTTGTTATTTTACATAGCCTGTATATGGTATATAGTAATGAGCAAATCCAGCTCTATTTGCTTGACCTCGAGTTCGCCGAAATCACAGAAATGTTCAGAGACTTCACCGAACTCAGCAAAATGCATTGAAGTCAATTGGGAAAGATAAACTGTAGATAAAGTAGTTCTGAGTGGATTATAAGAGTGCAATGGTTTAAGTGTCCCTAAGGTCTAGAGGAGTGCCTACCAACTATGCTGGATGGGTTAGTGTGAACAAAAATGTGACCTGAGCTGTGAGGCAGCAGTGCTAACCACTGCACCACTGTGCCTCCCTGAGATAAATTAAATAGATTTAAGTATAAGAACAGTTCCAGACAGGAGACGTGAATTCACTAAGGCTTGACCCCCAACAGGTTTGATAACGGGTACTCACCCCTCTCAAACTGAAAAGTATTGTTTATTTTTTCACTTACACTTTTGTTCACCCACTGCCGCTGCTACCAAATGCACACCACACACAATGATTCTTCTCTCCTTCTCATTTGCATCAACTACACAGCACTCTGGGAAATACTATTAAAGGGTTAGGTTCAGTATTATATACAGGTCCCATACAAGTCCAGACAAAAAGGCATTAACTTTAAGACACAAATACACTGAGACATTTCCAGTCTCTTTCTGCATGTATGTTTTGTGTTTAAATGTATTCTACTAATTTATAATTTACTACCACGATCAGCATTATAAACTCGGGAAGAAGGTGGGGGGGTGGGGTATGGAGGGGGTCTGTCCCACCTAATAAAGGCTATTACAACCGTGTGATGTCATGCTAGCCTTACAAAGAATCATAGGATGCTCGAAAAAAAAAAGCTTGATTCAGTAGGCTGCATGGTGAATTTCCATTAAAACATTCGGTAAACAATGTCAATGGCAAACAGAGCATATTTGCTGCCCAAAACACTTTGGTGAATTTTACTGATCAACACTAATGGGATTAATGCATGCTGTGAACATGAGATAAAGTTTAAGAGAAGGAAAAATGCAAAAGCAAAAGAAGTTGAAGACATGCTTATGACCAGAGCTAGGAAAGGAAGCCTGGGACAAACTCTACTGCCTAAAGAGAGGGCCCATAGATGGCTCCCAATGATATGTTCTTTGTGCTGAATTGAAACATAAAGGGTTGGGACAAAACTTGCCCTGTTGAAAAAAAAAATAAAATAAATGTGGTGTGCCAGTATGATAAGTTTTCTCTAAAAAGATGTTTTCTTCTAATTTCTGTAGTGGTCATAAAGAGGCCATTTTAGAATGTTATAGATAATGAGAAAACTGTTACTGACAGTAATGCATGAAAGCCTAAATGTATTATTGATTTAACCAGGTAGCTCTTACATTAATCTGAAAACTGCACTAAATGTGTAATGTTGAACAGTTCTCTTAACAGTAAATGGGATTAAAAAAAAAACACTTAAAACAAGTTCCTGTGCGTTCTTTCCTTTCAATTTTTATTAAAGAGCAGTAAGTAGAATGTTTATTTTCATGACCTATGGTCTTCCTGGGAAATAACTTGGATAAAGCTGCTTCCTACAAAGTCCAGATTTCATGAAAATAAACATTCATGAACCTTATGAAGTAAACAAGACCCTTTATAAAATACACACATTACGTACTGCGTTGATGTTTCTTCTGATCGTTTTACATCTTACATTTTGCAAAAATCATAAAAAACAGAACTAGTTATTTTCATATTAATTCAGTAGTACCACATGAAAGACACTGGTCATCTGAGTTTCATTTTGATATTTTATTCACAATTAGTAGTGCATAATCTAAAGTAATTAAAATGGGTGGCACAACAAAAACATCCTTTCAGGGTTAATTTGATGGCCGCCTGTGCAGCCAGCAGACAATAAAAAGCTTAAATTGGGAATTTAAACTGAAATATTTATGTTATAAAGCATAATAAAGATTATAATTTAATTAAGCTAATGTCATTAACTAACCAAAATGAAAATAAAACATAATCTAACAAGTTTATCTGAATAATGAGACCTAATTGCCTCATTAGGAACATATGTTACTTATCTCTCCATCTGAATTGTACCATAGTTGATTTTCTCAGACGTATGAAATGAGATATTCATTACATTTCAAAGATGCAGCAGCAGCACATTCCATATGTATTGAAAAATAAAAACAAAGATACATGCAAATTCACGATGAATACAGCTTTTTTGTAAACAGAAACAGGATGCACATCACAGATTGAATCAACCTGCTTACAGATTATTCTCCCACAAGTAAATGCAGAAGTAGAATATGTGAAAGGCAAATAGATAGCAAATATAATTTTTCTCTTTCTTATGTATTCCTCACTCCATGCACTCAACTGAGTGCAAGGGTCTAGCGTTTGAATCATCTGAAAGGTAATTGAGGAAACTTTTTATAGTGAGCAGCCTGCTCGGATGACTAGAGAAGAGGGCACCTTGAAGAGGAGGCCAACTTGAAACTGCCAAATAAGAGGGGCTGTCTGGGCCAGTTGGCACTGGAGAAATGACTGAAAGGCTTCTTCTGCAATGAATCTATTAGAGATGAGTGAAAGCATTTTATATAAAGGATGCTAGAATAATGATTTTGAATAATCCTAAAACAAGTGGATTGGAGAGGGAAAAAAGTGTGGGCTGCAGCAAGACAAATACTGAATTAAATCAGAAGAAAGACAATGATCTGCATACAGGCATACAAATGTAAAGAAGAAAAAGATCATTCTAAAAACAAGTAACATTTACATTTATGCATAAAAATAGAAAAATGTCTATTTTTATACAGTAATAAAGTAAATGTCTATAAACCTTTAATTGAGTGATATCAAACATTCAAGTCACATAATGAATTACAATTATAGGTTAATAGGGAGGAGGCACGTGAAGGAAAAGGTGAAGTGAATTCAGGATGTAAACTTACAAACACCTTTAAACACAAAGGTTCATGGGAATCTAGCAAAACGATAGCGTACTAGAAGTGAATCCTTTTAAAAAAGTATGTGGATGAAACACTGGGACACTTGGTATCATACTAAGCACTTTTACCTTTTGTGTAAGTTAGAAAAGATAACTTTTGGAAAAAAGAAACAAAATGTAGGTATTTAAGGTAATAAAAGATATGAATAGATGACAAAAGAAGGATAGAAAAAAAAATAACGCAACATTGTGGTGAAGCACATTAAGGGGTCCATGGTGATGTGCATTTTTAGTTAAAAAGAGTTTCGCTTGGCCCAAGATTTGGGTAGCGCTTCATTGAGATGTTGTGTGACCGTGGAATGTTTGATGGGAAGACAAGCTGATTGCCTGTTATGTGCAGGCACAATCACCCTGGCTGTTCTCCATTGACATTCCGTGGTTGGTGGAGCACCTGAAAAGAAGCCCGAGGGAAAAGAGAAAGGAAAGACTAGAGGTTATATCAAGAGGAGTCAGCATCATGGCAGAGCTGGTGCAGCTGAGAGGAGAAATGGCAGTCAATGTCACTCCAAGGTTAGGGTTCTTCTGGATGAGCAACGAGATGGGGCAAGACTGGCCAACCACTCTGAGAGGTCTTATGGATGCCGAGGGTTGGCGATGGGAGAAGGGAGCAAGGCATGCGGGTTCCTCACAAACACTGAGAGATAGTGGAGGGGACATGAGCCAGTGAGAGGTTGACTGTGCATGCCGAAGGATGTCTCCTGCTGCTGAGCATACCTTAGATGTAGAGATGGAACAATGTCCTGAGGCTCAGGGTTCTTTTAAGAAACAAATCCTGACTGCAATTTTATTCTTGATTTTAACCTATTATTAATGGATTTTAACCTCCATAAGAGTACTGGATTTTATTAGATTTTATTTATTGAAGACGGCACTTTTTGCACCAACCTTTTGCTTGTTTGAATCTTCGGTGCACTCTTCTGTCTTCATGACTATCAATGAGCCAGTTCAAATAGGAAATATCAGCTGAAGGCAAAACAGGTACCACACACTTAACAACCTTAGAGAAAAATCTTTTATATTAAGCACAGTCTGTGTAGATGATGTAGGCCTTTGGTTTCAAACTCAGTTCCTGGAGGGTCACAATGGCTATACAGTGTCACTCCAGCTTATTTCAAAATCACAAGGTAATCCTTTCTCTTATTTACATACATCATTTAAATACACAGGTTATTATAGCTCTTGTTGTGACCATCAGACATATAAATTGTTTAATTGCTGTGCTGTCAAGATTTGAATTGTATTTTATATTCTTTCAGACTTTTTCTTGGTCTCTGAAAATAAAGGAGATAATATTCTTGAACCGCCAACACAGGCTCAGGAACAGTTGCAACGCCCCCTGGCGGCACCTCCGGATCCCAACAGGGCTGTAGACAATTCCATCTCCCATAAAGCCCTGCGGCAGTCCAAGGCACTGCTGCAACCCATGAGGGCTGCCATCTAGCGTCCCAGTAGTGGTAACGCTCTGACCTGGCTTGATCCCCCAATCCTTCCAGCCAACAGGTGTCTCGGCCGGGTAAGGATCCTAGCCATCTGTGACAGTGGTTATTTTTAAAATGTCTTCTGGTGACACCATTTTGATTTATTATGGGTGTCACCATGGCTTGTTCATTGTGATGAAGGGTGGCCATGCTGGGCAGAGTGATCTGGAGTGTGCAGCCATGAAGGTCAGTGTCATACACTTCCTAACTGTCCAAAGTTGTAGATAAATTTAAACAAACAAAAATCACCATGTTATCATTGTTAAGATGTCATTGGTTATGAATTATTTTCTGTTCTTTGACTTTGATTTACATATTGCTTTTTGACTTATGCTATCTTGGTTATTGACCCTCCTCCTATGTTTCTTATTGAACGATTTTGTCTTACAGCCTGGCCTTTGTTTATATAATCTGACTTTGGTTTGTTATTACAATTACTATCCATCTTTGGATTCTATCTTACTTTAACCTGCTGAACCGCATTGCTGTCAGTACACTGTGTACATTTCACAGGTATAGCAGGGGATTTGTTCTTCAGAGACAACTGTGGACTCTTTTGGAGATCCTTTAAAGGGGGCCTGTAGTAGGCCCGACAATGGATGGAGAGGTGAACACAGTCAGGTGAGGGTCACAGATTTTCTATCAGGTAGATAGATAGATAGATAGATAGATAGATAGATAGATAGATAGATAGATAGATAGATAGATAGATAGATAGATAGATAGATAGATAGATAGATAGATAGATAGATAGATAGATACTTTATTAATCCCAAGGGGAAATCACATTCTCCAGCAGCAGCATACTGATACAAAAAACAATATTAAATTAAAGATTGATAATAATGCAGGTAAAAACAGACAATAACTTTGAATAATGTTAACGTTTACCCCCCTGGGTGGAATTGAAGAGTCGGATAGTTTGGGGGAGGAACGATCTCCTCAGTCTGTCAGTGGAGCAGGACAGTGACAGCAGTCTGTCGCTGAAGCTGCTCTTCTGTCTGGAGATGATACTATTTAGTGGATGCAGTGAATTCTCCATAATTGATAGGAGCCTGCTTAGCGCCCGTCGCTCTGCCACAGATGTTAAACTGTCCAGCTCCATGCCAACAATAGAGCCTGCCATTCCTCACCAGTTTGTCCAGGCGTGAGGCGTCTTTCTTCTTAATGCTGCCTCCCCAGCACACCACCACGTAGAAAAGGGCGCTCGCCACAACCGTCTGATAGAACATCTGCAGCATCTTATTGCAGATGTTGAAGGACAACAGCCTTTTAAGGAAGTATAACTGGCTCTGTCCTTTCTTACACAGAGCATCAGTATTGGCAGTCCAGTCTAATTTATCATCCAGCTGCACTCCCAGGTATTTATAGGTCTGCACCATCTGCACACAGTCACCTCTGATGATCACGGGGTCCATGAGGGGTCTGGGCCTCCTAAAATCCACCACCAGGTCCTTGGTTTTGCTGGTGTTCAGGTGTAGGTGGTTTGAGTCGCACCATTTAACAAAGTCATTGATTAGGTCCCTATACTCCTCCTCCTGCCCACTCCTGATGCAGCCCACGATAGCAGTGTTGTCAGCAAACTTTTGCACGTGGCAGGACTCCGAGTTGTATTGGAAGTCTGATGTATATAGGCTGAACAGGACCGGAGAAAGTACAGTCCCCTGTGGCGCTCCTGTGTTGCTGACCACAATGTCAGGCGTGCAGTTCCCAAGACGCACATACTCCAGTTATACTGTCCTTAAGATAGTCCACGATCCATGCCACCAGGTATGAATCTACTCCCATCTCTGTCAGCTTGTCCCTAAGGAGCAGAGGCTGGATTGTGTTGAAGGCGCCATTTCAAAACTATAAAGGAAGCACACAGGCACTTGATCTCTCTGGGGTCTTCTAAAACCCCCACCTTTGACATATGTGGCTTAGCCCCAGTGGTTTAATTCAGATAATCAAGCTCTTGTTAATCTACATAGGCATTGTATATACAAGTGTATATTTGTGTTTATGATATATAGGAGAATTATGCTTTCAATCTTCTCAAAGACACATTTTCTATGACTTGCATGTTCTGCACATTTTTGTGCACAACGCCTATCTTAACCTGTTTACAAATTAGATTTTGTTTGAATAATCATCTTATGGATTGCTGTCTCTTATAAGACAGACAGCAAAATGTTTTCGGCGGCAAATTTAAAAGAGAAGTTTTAAAACAACATAAAATAACTTAGCATTTTAGCTCAAATAAACATCAACAGTTCAAGATTTCTGGAGATTTTGACATAACAGAGCTTGGCATTTCTCTGCAGGGTTCTGTATAGCTTCTTAACACCTTTGTTGAACGGCTTCCAGGAAAGTACTCACACATTTTGCCTGTAGCTCCTCATTTCATTTAACTATCTGTGAGCAAGAAAACAGAGGTGCAGCAAGTTTTGGTGTGCAGCCACTCCTGATTTAATTAACAGGGTGCCACATTCTCAGGGATGATTGAATCGTATTGCTTAATCCTCTTCGCTCTCACCTCAGTGACTCTAATTAACTCTGAATTCTTATGGCTTCTCACTCTTTCCAAAGCTTGCTAAAATTTGTGTATTTCCATTATACGTCAATAGGTTACAGTAAGATGACAACAAAATATAATCAAAACTAAAACCAAATATTGACAGCACATGAATTCAGAATATCTTCCTAAGGATGATGAAAAAGTGAGATAAAAATGGAATCAATCCTAAAGAGTTGAGTTATGGCAACATGCAGTGTTACAGTGTTCACTATAAAAAATATAAAATGAGGTTATTAGAGAGAAATGTGTAGAATTTTGAAAAGGCCATCATAAACATGTCAAGTAAAGACCAATGTACTGTTATCATCAATGTAAATTACTATTAAAGCACCGTTGGATGTACTGGATGAATCAATTATGTAAGTGGCACCAGTTCATCACAGGGTATGTTGATTCACACGTTCGTTTAACACACATCTTTGTGACGTGAGATGAAACATCAGAACATAAGGAGAAAAGCCATGCAGACATGGGGAGATCATATACTCTCCAATGGCAGCGACCAGACTGATATTCAAGACAAGGAATCAGGAGGTGTGGGGAAGTAAGGCAAACCACAGCACCACTGTGTGCTAACTTTAAAAGTTAATACAGCACAGTAGAAAAAGAAGGCAATAGACCACATGGTTTGTTTGCAAGCTGACTTACTCATGTTGGGTTTAACTAAAGTTACAATTTCCAAAACCACAATAACACTTCCATAACCGCAATAACTCTTTTGCTTTTTCATAGAAAGAACATTAGTGTATGATTGTCAACTAAATTGGAAAGATGTAATCCTGGACTTGTTGGATGCATATAGATTGTTACTTGAAATCCTCAGTAGTTGATATGACACTTGGTTTCTTCTTCTCATGGCCAGAATGCAAATACTTAACAGTTTTTCTCCAGTATATGCACAGTACAGTAGAAATGCCTAATGAGAACTCATATAATTGTTTAACTTTCTTGTTTTCATTTTTGAGTTTGGTTCTGCTATGCTGAATGGGCTCATTAATAAAGCTCTAAAATAGGGTAAGAAATAAATGGTTTATCCCTGACCACTTGAGTGCCAAAAGGTAAAAGTGGCAACTATAATGCCAAAACTGCCAATTAGTGGACTACTAATCTTTAAATAGTGCCCCAGCTACAGTGTCTGGTGATCCCGGACCACCAGGCTTAACATATAGTGCCAAAGGCACAAATAATATAGAAGAACAACCTAAACACCAATAAAATATAAGCAGGCAAGAAAATAAAAACATAAAATACATAAAAAACATATTTGAACCAGGGATAACACCCTGGCTGTATTGTAACAGGAACTATTTACTGGAATGCTGTTGAAATTCTTGAGTCTTTGCTTGACAACTACAGTAGTTTAATGGCATTGGATAAATTAAGCTGAACCAGAAAACCTTTAAATATTATTATCAGCATTTTAGTAGCCTACCACTGCTTTTACTTACTGTAACTGGTGAATAGGAACGTGGCAGGAATAATTGAAATAGGGGGTAGTAAAAATAATGAAAAAACAGAACACACTTGAGAACTAATAGACATTCACTTTCTTGACATGACCCCAAATAATGGCTGAAGGCATTTTATTCTGAATCATCAATGTTACTAACAGGTAAAGAGCAAATCATTCCTGCACTTTGTTTCAAATGGTAAAGACAGTACATCCTAAATGAAAATATACATTCTCTCATAACATTCTCAAGCTCACTTCATTCAATTCATGGTGCTGGCACTGAGGCTTATTCTGGCATCAAAAAGTGCAAGTCAGGAAGTAACCCTTGCAGGCCACAACTCCATCGCAGAGTCCAGTCACGCATACCCACACTCACTCAGGGTGGATTTTGTAATCATCAGTTCACCTGCATGCCTTTGTGGAGGTGGGGGACTTCCAGTTGTGTGATTTGAACCCTTGATGCAGGATTTTTGGGGCAGCAATGCTATCCATCGTGCCACAACACCGCACTCCCAAATGAACATTCATCAATATCAAATTCAAATTGCAAACAAAAAAAATACTTTTGGATTGGACCAGATTCTCCTAATTGACTGGAGTCTACTTGGTCAGCAGTGTTGTGCATGAACTAAGTTCAAAGGACTGCATTCATTGAACAAGCTCATTTTTCTAAGAATGGTGAACTTCACTTGAACATGAGCTAGTTCAGTTTTATGTGACATTCTGGATCTGGTTTACATCCACATTAAATGTTTTGCCTTACCCTGTAATGTAGGGGTGGAGATGAATCTGAATACGGTATTCGGATAAGCACAAATACTGGATTTTTATTAATATTTATTTCATATGAATGTTTTTTCATTTATTTGTATTCAGAAAAATAACGTAAAATCAAATAGTCACTGTCTGTTTGTGCTTAAGCTGCACCCCCGCTAAACCAAGCATGCAGTGGAAGCTCCGCTTTCGCTTTTAGGAAAATGTTGAACTTCGTGAGGCCACTTTATATTTTTCACCATTGTACATGCAATATGTGATATGAATTTTGACCGCAGCGTAATAGGTTCCATTTGTGTCGCACACAGTTGGAAATAGAACGGAAATTTATATGTATACTTGCATCTATTTAATTTCTTTTTTGACTGGGAGGATATTAGTATACAGTAATCCCTCGCTACTTCGCGGTTCACTTTTCGCGGATTCACGACTTCGCGGATTTTATATGTAAGCATATCTAAATATATAACGCGGATTTTTCGCTGCTTTGTGGGTTTCTGCGGACAATGGGTCTTTTTACTTCTGGTACTTGCTTCCTCAGTTGGTTTGCCCAGTTGATTTCATACAAGAGATGCTATTGGCGGATGGCTGAGAAGCTACCCAATCAGAGCACGCAGTTAAGTTCCTGTGTGCTGCTGATTGGCTCAGCGACGGAGTGTTGCATTAACCAGGAAGTCTCATCTCACTCATTCAGCATTAACGTGCTACTGCTTCAGGGGCCGTGTCCAAGCGCCAACAGAAGATGAAAATGATTGCAGAAAAGGTAAAAGTTTTGGATATGTTGAAGGAAGGGAACAGCTACACCACTGCAGGACACCATTACAGCATCAATGAGTCCACGATTCTTTTTATTTAAAAAGGAGGAAAAGCATATAAGATCTACGGCCGCAGTGTCCTTTAACCAGGGCGCAAAACGAGTTGCAAGTGGACGTGATAAGGCAGTAGTCTGGATGGAATCTGCTTTAGGAATCTTTGCAACAAGGTCAACGACGTCATGACCGCCTACAAGCTGCTATGTGTACTTCGCTATACAGTAAGTGTAAACTTATCTACCGATTTCATATTGCTTAGCAGTTGTCCCTGTTATTAATAGAGTGAAGGGTGGGTTGTAAACAATACAGGGAGGGTTTAAAAACGTCCAAATACACGTTAAATAATTAAATAAATATGGTGTCCCTACTTCGCGGAAATTCAGTTATCGCGGTCGGCCTTGGAACCTATCTCCCGCGATAAGTGAGGATTACTGTATATGGTTATACGTGTTTCTTGCTGGGTATAACTCAATAAAATGTATTTAAATTAAAAAGTCTTCATAATTATTGTATTTTATTCAAGAACACTGTAATAGCCTGATATAAGGCATGTCTCCCTATTATAAAAAAAAATCTTGGAAGGAGACGAGACTTGACTTTCCCAGAAAGACACTTCCATGTCCCGTGAGACTAGACTTTGTGCCAAGAGATTTAACCATGCCCGGAGCCGGAAAAAGACAAAGAGTAGATAACAAAGTATAACGTCGTAAAGAATTCAAAAACGTTAGTGCAATACACATGCAGAGCAGGTTAGAGATAATGGAAGTAGTAAAATTTGAAAGTCTCAAAAAAATGATAGTAAAGATCGCATTAGTGCAAACAAACGGAACAGCAAAAAGAGATCGAATAGTGTTTGAGGATGTCTGGGGGAGAAGAAAGACAAGGCAGTGAGACAAAAGGACAGCTGCTGTACAGGCTTTTAAACGTTTGAAGTGCTGCACGAGATGTGGATCATGCAGCATGGCAGCAAGCCAGCAGCTGATTGAGCAAAGAGGAGGTAAATAAAAACTGTATTTGTTTCCTACTGTATCACAGTTTAAGAGGGGTTTCCTTGGGGTGCGTTCAGCCCCCCTTTTTACAAATATGCATAATGCAGGCGGGGGTGTGTGTGGGTGTGGGGGGGGGGTGTTTGGCGAGCAAAGCCCCCTAGTAAATCTGAAAAAAGTAAACCCGTGGGTCATTTATTCTCACTCCTTAAAAAATACAAAGTGAGCTGAACAAAATGAAAATGGTGAACTATGAATGTGAATTTATTAATTTTAATCTGTGCGAATTGAACTTTGAGCTAGTTCTTGTGAGGTGTGAACTTGCACAACATGTCCGTCAGCATCAGGAGCAAGGCAGGAGCCAACCTTATAAAGGGTGCCAGTCCATCACAGTGACAATTAACACAGCTACTTACACTTGCATTGGACCAATCATCAGTCAGTCGGTCAGTCATTATCCAACCCGCTATATCCTAACACAGGGTCACGGGGGTCTGCTGGAGCCAATCCCATCCAGCACAGCGTGCAAGGCAGGAACAAACCTCGGGCAGGGTGCCAGCCCACCGCAGGTCACACACACCCACACACCAAGCACACACTAGGGACAATTTAGGATCGCCAATGCACCTAACCTGCGTGTCTTTGGACTGTGGGAGGAAACCCACGCAGACATGGGGAGAACATGCAAACTCCACGCAGGGAGGACCCAGGAAGCGAACCCAGGTCTCCTTACTGCAAGACAGCAGCGCTACCACTGCGCCACCGTGCCATCCACCAATCATCGTGTTTTAGGAAATCTGGACAGAAACCAGGAGAACATGTAAATTCCACATAGAGAATGACCAAGCATGGAATCTGAATCCAGGATTTGTGAGGCAGCAGTTCTTACTTCTCCGTCCCTATTATTTACAGCTGTGTGTCTTTTGGACTGATTCAGGCCATAAAGCTCACCACCACTTACAACTCCAGTTTACACAATGAATTATCATTTGGACAAGAAACAACCTTTGGGATGCATTAACTATGCAATTTTCCAGTCATAATTTAAGTGATCACTCAATGAAAAGAGTGCAGAATTTAATTTTATTCGTGTGGCAATGCAGTTGTCTGAGCTCAGATGCCTCCCAGTCTACTCCTGCCACTGCAGAAGTCGGAATGTTTACAAACTCACTTTATAAGTTCAATACAGTAAAAAATGTAGCAAAATCAATTGCTACTTATTTATTAAGTTGACAATAAATAAAATTAGACACAAAAGTGTTTATCCAGCTAGGTACTCATCATATTTTTTTCTTCTTCCACTGAAGAACTGTAGTATTAAGTGACTCGCAGAAAGACTGTGACATCACACAGCCCATAGTCAAGGGCACAGTCAGACTCCAGGCTAAAGGAATGTGACTTTGGTAAAAACAGATAATCACTTGCATTTGGCACAGTCTGCAGAAAGCCTGGAGAAATGCTGAGGTAACAGATTCACATTCCTTTGTGTGAGTGAATAAGTGCTAGATGGCATGTTGAAAAAATAAAACTGTTTAAAGTGCTGCACAACACAGGGCCCTCCAGTGGACATGGAGTTTTAAAAAAATCACCCACTTGGCACTGAGAGTACAATTAGGAGGTTATCTGGGGGGGGGGGGGGGGGGGGGGGGGAAGGGGGTGTCACTGGCAGCATGAAAGGAGGCCTCGGTTTACTTAGAGAAAGAGAGACTGGAGACGAAGGAGATAGCTTTGTGGAATATTAGCAGGTGGATAACCATCTGCTACCTACATGAGACAATCAGGGGCTACGACCAGTGAAGGCAGGTTCAGTGCGGAGCAGACATGCTCTGTTTTATTTGCAGTCCTTGGATTTTCCCATATTATCATACTTGATTTGCTTTTTTGGTGTGTTTTGCCTAATTAAACACTTTATTAATTTTGAACTTTACAGAACACCATTTGAGGTGGCCTAGTTTTGTCCATTCTATTATTGTTCCAAGCAAACTTAGCATAATTAGACAAGTAGTTTTTATCTTACATATTTATGAAAAAGTACATTATCATTTCCTCCCTGTGTTGATTATTGCACCTATCCATTTTTGAACCCAACCTTAGTTCATGGTCACTGAAATGGTAGCCTACGCCGAAAACAATTTACACATACATGGAGTAGGATGGGGGCAGTTTTTAGTCACTATATAAAATATTTTTATAATATCATTAAATATATTATTGTTAAATTTGGGGCAGTATGGTGGTGGCAGTAGTAGCCCTGCTTCCCCACAATAAGGAAACCGGGATTCACAATCAAGTTACTCTCAGTGTGGATTTTGCATGTTCTCCCCATGCTTGCATTGGTTTCTGGGTACAGTAATCCCTCACTTATCGTGGGAGATAGGTTCCAAGGCCGACCGCGATAACTGAATTTCTGCGAAGTAGGGACACCATATTTATTTAATTATTTAATGTGTATTTGGACGTTTTTAAACCCTCCCTGTATTGTTTACAACCCACCCTTTACTCTATTAATAACAGGGACAACTGCTAAGCAATATGAAATCGGTAGATAAGTTTACACTTACTGTATAGCGAAGTACACGTAGCTATATATGACGTGATGATGGTGATGAATATGCTGCGCAGTAAAAATGATGACAATGAAGGTGATAATCCCCTGAATGCAGTAGCAAGAGCACGTTAATGCTGAATGAGTGAGATGAGACTTCCTGGTTAATGCAGCACTCCGTCGCTGAGCCAATCAGCAGCACACAGGAACTTAACTGCATGCTCTGATTGGGTATCTTCTCAGCCATCCGCCAATAGCATCTCTTGTATGAAATCAACTGGGCAAACCAACTGAGGAAGCAAATACCAGAAGTAAAAAGACCCATTGTCCGCAGAAAACCGCGAAGCAGCGAAAAATCCGCGTTATATATTTAGATATGCTTACATATAAAATCCGCGAAGTCGTGAATCCGCGAAAAGTGAACTGCGAAGTAGCGAGGGATTACTGTACTCTGATTTTCTTTCAGAGCCCAATGATATGCAGGTTAGTGGAATTGGTGTCTCTAAATTGGCCCTAGTTTGTGTGTTGTTGTGTGTGTTTACCCTGTGATGGACTGCCACCCTGTCCAGGTGTTGTTCCTGCCTTGCATCAGATGATTGCTGGGATAGGCTCCTGCTGCCCCATGGCCATGCCCTGTATAAGCAGATTAAGAAAATGCATCGATGGACAGATGCATTGTTGAATTTACAAATCTTTGGGATGTGCAAGGAGAACCAACACAGAGTGAACTCAACACAGACATGGAGGACAATATCAAAATTAAAACAGATAGTGGCAGAGCTGGGATTCAAACCCAGCCTCATTGATGTTGGAGGCAATAACACTAACCATCATGTTAGTGTATGTCACTTTAAATATGACTTATAACAATTCCAGGGAGAGCTTCTATGATCTTGAAACAGCACAACAGTAAAGACACAGACATTGTGGAGCACAGTTCCACTTATTTATTAAGATCAGATAGAGTAATGGCCCCCAGATTCACAACAGCTGACAGACAGGGAGGATGACTTATGTCAATCAGGGCCGGTATGTTAAATAATGCACCCTGAGGCAAGTCACATTTTTGCCATACCTGTCTACCCAACTTCTAGGTTTGAGACAATACATTTAAGCCACATAAAATAAATATTGCAGTAAAGGATTCACCATACAATACTCCCAGATTCTTCAAAACAATTGAAAAATAAAATATCAATAAATTTTATTTGGGGAAAATATGTGAAAAATGAAAAAAGATCAGATTTAACATAAAAATAAAAACACACAAAACAGGTGTTAAAGCAGCAAAATTATATAAATGCTACACCAGTTGTGATTCACAACTCCAACAGGATACTGCCTTGGAGAGAGGGTTATGGGACAAATGCAACACCTCTTTGCTCTCTTCCCTTAAGGCTTGGTAATGATCTCTGCACAAGGTCACCTACGGAAACCTTGTTACAGCTTCTACTTCCTCTATAGTCAAGTCTGATTGTCCTGTAAGCTCTCCGCCAAGTGGCACTGCAGCAGGGCCAATCCAAGGAACTCATTAAACCATCCAATCGTTAGTAGCAATAGGCGGAGTATATAAAGGGCAGGGCTTTAATCAGCGCAAGATTATGACCCACACTTTACTTGTTCATGGAAAAAATAGCAAACCCTGGTCCCCAACATGAATGGAGTTTAACAGTAGAATCCTTGAAGTCTACAAAAAAACCTCATAATCCCGGGTCACCTTAAATTCCTTCCCATCCTACCCGCAAGAAACGTCCAGTCACACATTAGAACAACGCTGCTGCACCAGGCATAAAGGCGAAAGATGGCACCGTTTTCTTGTGGGGAGGTCTTGTGATTCTCTTTCTCCGATGTAGAAACCTTATCCTCATTTGAGTTCACTTCTGTTATAGCATGTTTTTATTTGAAAACTAGCAGTGTCAGATCATGGGGAGCGTGAATGTGACTGAGAGAATAAAACTGAATAATTAAAAAAAGCTAACTTTTACAAGTACCATAAATTTACACCTGCTGTTACAGACTCAAATAAATCAAATGTATGTTTTTATTCTATAATAGTAACAATAAGAACAGCTCACTACTCAAAACGGTAAATCTAGGAAGGGCCTGGAATCGAACCCACAACCTCTTGATTATGAATCAGCAGTTCTTACCTCTGCACCATCCAAGTGGTTGTGGCAGCATTGTACCCTAACCAATTTCTTTTTCTTCAGTTATATTCTTCAATAAAAACACACTTGTTTTGTTATATAGTACTTGCACCTTTTATGAAAGTGTTTATTTTATATTTGGACTTCAGTCTTCACACATTATACACTTTATGTCTACATTACTAAAATATGAAAAAAACGTTTCTGTTTTAGTTATCTGTTAAACAATTCCTGCCTCGCATTTCCTGTCATCCTACATTTACCCAGATTGTTGTAGACACGGAACACACATGAAATATATGTATTCCAAATGACAATATATTATTTACCCTCTACAACTCCAGGCACCTCAGACCCAGACAAACAGACTTGAGCTCGGAGAATCTTCTGTGCATCTTGAGCTGCGTCGGTGGGGGGATGGGAAAGAATAGCAGGCTACTTGCTGCTTGTGCTGATTGAAACATTTGCAAAACAAAAGACACTAATGGAGAGGTTCTAAGGAATTTATGGTGGCCTGGAATCATGAGTTTTTTCGTAGGCTTCAGGGATTCTAGTGTTAACAGCTTACCATGTCCCTTTGCGTTAATAGAGACCCATCGATCCATTCAGTGTAGTGCACACACAGCCCCAGACATCTAAAGGCATCACTGTAACAATTGTTATTTCTCAATCTGAAGTGTCACTCATGTGCAAAAGGCCTCTCACAATTTTTCTTCTGGTATATATAGCCACAAATACAAACCCCTTATGTTTGCTCCTGATCCCACGGCCCACTGCGAGATCCTTATTTGTGAGTAGGTGTGAGTAGGTACAATTAGTCTGCCGGATATTAAGAGATGGGTTACACTTTTATAATAGCAGATAACCAAATCAGCAGGAATGGAATCTATGGATAGGGAGGATTTACTGTAGATAAAAATAGGAGTGAATAAATGACATACCAAAAATAGTAAACGAGAATAAATCAACACATATTTACATAACATAGACACACAAGTTAAAAAGATTTATTTTTAAGTCTCTAATGATAATTCTGATGGTATGTTCAGATGACTAGAGAAGAAACTTTTTTTTTAAATTCTGGAGCAAGATGCTAGAGAAAAAAAAAACAAAATCTGCAGGGGTTCCAAGGCCAAAAGACCATCCAGCCCCCGCTACCTAACATGAATGTTCCTTACTGCTTTTATGCTTTGTCCTAAGGTAATTTGATTCAATAGTTGGAGTATACACTTTCATTTGAACATCACAGGTGGCTGCACAGTACTTTGATCAGGTGGTGGTGGAAAAAAAAAGCCACCGCAGAAAAACTGGAAAAAAAGAGAAAAACAGAGGTTAATAATACTTGCAAATCCATGAAAAATATATTTCTATGCATGTATAATCTAAAAGAAGTAGATTAAAATGCAGCCACAAATGCTAAATTAAAAAAGTTTGTTTTTGACGTTTTTAAAATGTTCCACAGTATTAGTCTGCCATCTCACTATCAGTAAACTATTTTAGATTATTGGTGCATAATGGAAAACACCGCCTCACCACTTCTTTTACACTTATCTCTTGGAATAATAAGCAGACCATCATTAGAGGATCTAAGGTTATGATTGGGAATATAAGGGGTCAGGCCTTCCAAACTATAGGAAGAAGCAAAATTATTTAGAGCTTTATATGTAATTCTTAAGGACACAGGTAACCAATGTTACAATTCTAAAATGGGTGCGATTTGCCACATTTTTCTTCTACTAGTTAAGATTCTTGCTGCTATCTTCTGAACCAAATTAAACAGCAACACATCCAATTTAAAATTGCACAGCTCTAAGGTGAGAAAGGACAATCCATAAAAACATGGAAGGGACATGTATATTACTCACATGACTTGAACACAGGACTCCACAGCTCTGCAGCAGTGCTGCAAAGCACTTTATAGACACGTTTTTTGCTGGGCAGAACAGGGCTGAAAACCATTAAAAAGAGGTATTTTTCTACAGCACATCATACCCAAGCCCCTTTTTCCAGGTAGGACTGGTCCTCTGCTGGCTCTCTTTCTGTGGAAATGAAGGAGCATACATATAGCTTCTTTAGTGGATTTTTCAAAAAATTTAGAGCCTTCAGGCAGAGACAGCAGCTCTCCTCAGGTAACAGCGCTTGGTGGAGATCAAAAGATGCTTCGCAGTCACATTCTGAATGATTTAATGTCATGTGCTCAATGCATTATTGGTACAAGATCTGTTTTCTTTTCTTCAGATTCTAGTAACAATGTTTAAATGTAAATTTGATGGATATTTTGTACTATAGCTTATCATTGGCTTTTACTGTGTAGCCTTGACTTGGGAAAGATCACACCGGAAGTGCGAAAACAACACCAAAATATGTCATGGCGGTCATTTTACTACAGAGAATAAGGTGGATAGTGTTAGCGGACAGCCTTGCAAAGGTAAGCATGAGCATACTGTAATGAGAACAATTATGTTCACCAGCGTGCCTAGGGGGTAAAAATTTCTAAACAACTGCAGCCAAAAAATAAGTTATATTCAGAAGAACTGCTCTGGTAACCCAAGAGACACTTTACTTTAGCACAGAAGACTGCTGTGGACTGCCTGAGGGAGGCAGTCTGTGAGCTTGCTGTCACTCAGATTACTTCTTTATTTCATTACCTTTTGAGTCCAGCCACTGTACTCTGTTGCCAGTAGTAAAGTAAAACCTTATACATGGCAAGTGAAGGTATCATTTTAAAAAGTGATTTTACATGATACTTACTCTCCCATGATGATCAAAGCAGATGAAGCTTATGTTCTGTCCTAGCCCTGCAGGTTGAGTCTTGGAAACCATTTCAGTACACTAAAAAGGAAAAGCTTTTTAATTTATAGAATATCTTCACCTGTGTTTACCTGGATAAGCAAATAGCTCTATTATGGAACTATTAACTTACCATGAAGAATAGAGCAATATACATAACACTTCAAAGGCTCTAAGTCTAGGTTATTTCAAAGTAATGCGTACAATACACTTCAAAAGATGCTGCACTGCTCCTTTGTGTGCCTTAAATTATATACAAGACGCAAAACCACAAATCTTGAATCTTACTTCTGAGATATTCTGCACTTCTGAAGACATTGCTCATAATAACTAAATTGAGCAGTTCAATTAACAACACTTTCAAAACAATTCCTTTGCTTTTAAAAGGCAGTAGTCCTTATTGGGGAACAAAATTGCATTTAAAAATTGTGGAGATCACATCTGACAGTTACTCCAGTATCAACTAGTGAAAAAAAAAGCCATCTCCTGACATGAAGAAATGTTTGGTGGGCCCATTGAGTCATTTTTATGGTTATTGAAATGGTAACTGGACATAATTGATGACATGCAAATGTAAGAAGCACAATGAATGACATAAAAATGTTTGGGTTTCCACAGGGTGCCATACACATATTGAAAGGCCTCAGTGGACAATACAGTAATCCCTCACTATATCGCGCTTCGACTTTCGCGGCTTCACTCTCTCGTGGATTTTATATGTAAGCATATTTAAATATATATCACAGATATTTTGCTGGTTCGCGGATTTCTGCGGACAATGGGTCTTTTAATTTCTGGTACATGCTTCCTCAGTTGGTTTGCCCAGTTGATTTCATACAAGGGACACTATTGGCAGATGGCTGAGAAGCTACCCAACCAGAGCGCGTATTACGTATTAAATAAAACTCCTCAAATATATTGTGAGCACGGGGGCTGTTCACACCCCTAGAGGTGTGAAATGCTGAAAGACTACCTTCACATTGCTGCCATCCTTGCTGGGCTTACATGTGGCTGCTTTGTCAAGCGATATGCTTCCTGCACGGTGCTTCGCATACTTAAAAGATCAAACAGCATGTATTGATTTTTGATTGTTTGCTTTTCTCTCTCTCTCTCTCTCTCTCTCGCTCTGACAGTCTCTGCTCCTGACGGGGGCTGGGGTGGGGTGGGGTGGAGTGTGAGCAGTGGGGCTGTTCGCACCCTTAGAGGATACGGACGCTCGTCTAAAAATGCTGAAAGATTATCTTCACTTTGCTTCCTTCCGTGAACGTATTGATTTTTGATTGTTTGTTTTTCTCTGTCTCTCTCACATGCTCTGACATTCTCTGCTCCTGACGGAGGGGGTGTGAGCAGAGGGGCTGTTCGCACACTGGCCTAGAGGATACAGACGCTCCTCTAAATAATGCTGAAAGACTACCTTCACATTGCTGCCTTCCTTGCAGTTGCTTTGTCCGGCGGTGCTTCGCATACTTAAAAGCCAAACAGCCCTATTGATTTTTCATTGTTTGCTTTTTTCTCTCTCTCTCTCTCTCTCTGACATTCTCTGCTCCTGACAAGCACTCCTTTGAAGAGGAAGATATGTTTGCATTCTTTTAATTGTGAGATGGAACTGTCATCTCTGTCTTGTCATGGAGCACAGTTTAAACTTTTGAAAAAGAGACAAATGTTTGTTTGCAGTGTTTGAATAACGTTCCTGTCTCTCTACAACCTCCTGTGTTTCTGTGCAAATCTGTGACCCAAGCAGGACAATATAAAAATAACCATATAAACATATGGTTTCTACTTCGCGGATTTTCACCTTTCGCGGGGGGTTCTGGAACGCAACCCCCGCGATCGAGGAGGGATTACTGTATACAAAAGTTAGAGGTACCTAGTAGGGTCAGATGTTTCAGATCTCCAGTGAGTGATGTATAAATGTTTGGGAAGCCTAGTGGATAATGACTAATGTTGGAGGAGCCCAGTGGGTGGTGTACCAATACTAGGGGGGAAATGCCTAGATTAGACCCCTAAGAAGCTACATTTTCGCAAATGCTGTATATGTACAGTGGATTTAGAAAGCATTCAGACCCCCTCACATTCTACACACTCTATTGCTTTGTAGATTTAACTTTACAGGGATACATTTTTACTTATTAGTCTACACTCAATAGCCCATAATGGCAAAGTGAAGGCATATTTTGGAAAGGTTTGCAAATTAAACAAAAAACAAAAACTGAAATCTCTCATTCATGTACAGTAGGTATTCATACCTTTAATTTGGTAAATTGTAGAAATGCCTTTGGCATCATTTACAGCTTTGAATCTTCTTGGGTTTCTTCTGTGTTTGGCAAATTTATCCCATTCTTTCTGGCAAATCAAGCTTTAGATTGGATGAGAATTGTTTGTATACTGCCATCTGCAGGTGTCTCCTCATATGTTCTATGGGATTAAAGTTTGGGATTTCGTTGGGCCACTCAAGGACAGTCAGGGACTTGTCCCCATTCCACTTCAGTGTTGTCATGGCTATAAGCTTCAAATCATTATCATCATGAAAGGTGGACTGTTGCTCCAGTGAGAAGTTAGCATGGAGTCTGGAAGAGGATTTTGTTTAAGGGACCAGTCAAAAGGCCTCTCACTGCCACTGAAAAATAGCCCTTATAGCATGATGCTGCCACTACCAGGCTTTACTGCATGAATGGTATTAGGCAGGTGATAAGCAGTTCTGCCCAAACAGTTCAGTTTTTGTCTCATCAGACCATAAAATATTTTCCCACTTTCTTTCAGAGACCTTTAAACTGTCATGAGCATTTTACTCAAGAGTGTCATGCATCTGTCTACTCTACCGTAAACACCCGATTGATCGAGTGGTGCCGAGATGGTCATCCTTCCAATAGGTTATATCCTCTCAGCAGAGAACTCCTGAATGGTCAAGGGACCATTGGGTTCTTGGTCATCACCCTGACAAATGGCGACCACTACGAAGAATCCTGGTGGCACCAAATGTCTTTAATTTCAAAATTATTGAGGCCAAAGTTCTTTTGGGAATAGTCAAAGCTTCAGAAATGGTTTTATATCCTTGACCTTATCGGTGTCTCACCATAGTTTTATCGAGGAGGTCTATAGAGAGTTCATTAGACTTCATGACTTGGTTTTTGACCAGTGTGATCTGTAGGATCTTGTATACATAGGTGTGCACCTTTCTAAAAAATGTCCAGAGAATTAAATTCAAGACAGACGAACTCCAATCAAGTACTGGACACAGCTAAAGGACAATTAAAGCAGACAGGATGTACATGACCACGGTGTAGCAGCAAGGGGTCTGAATATATATACATTCAGTTTTTGATTTTTAAAAAAATTTGCTATCTTTTCTGAAAACGTGTTTTCACTTTGTCATTATTGGTCATTGAGCATAGACCGATGAACAAAAATGGCAAATATATCCATTTAAAATGAAATGTACAACACAATAAAGTGCACAGAAAGTGAAGGGGTCTAAATACTTTTGAATCCAATTTATAACCTGATTGTGTTGTGCAGACACATTTTCCTCATAAAACATTGAGATTTTTGATGCAGGACAAACAATGGTAGCTAGCCAATTAGCAAAGAAGCTCGAAACACCTGCCTGTTTAACTATGACATCCTGACTTCATTTGTACCAGCACATTTACATTAAAATAAATTATTTATATCAATTAACTTTATGATTTGTTCTCTGATACCATTTTACATATAAGAAAACATATTTGTATTTGCCAGGATTTACCCATGACTCTTAATAATGAACTGTTTCAGGACTTTACATAACACTTAATGGCAGAAGTGTGTTTCTGGACCATACCATTTATCTGTATGCTGATGTATGCTGATTGGTGTAATTGAAATGGTCCTATGTCATTATATTTAAATGAACGTAACTGATCAAAGATTTCTTCAATCTTCCATGTTGCATCGAAAAGCAGGTGGGACTGCACCAGGTGACATAAATGAAGGAGTTAATTTATAATTTTGCCTCAAGTCCCTTTTTTATTTACTGAGTATTTTCCACAACAGTGTCAAAACTCAAGTAAGTTTAACATTTTCTTTACACTTTAGATCATAGTTTATGAAATATGTTAAAAGTGGTGGTGCTAACATATGAATTTCAAAGTCCTCCTGTTTAATAATTTTAAAGACTTAACAGAAAAATGCAAAAACAAATCATAATCACATGCTCAGTTTATAACTAAGTAGGTGGCAACACTTTTGGTCTTGATTGAATATTTTCAGTGTTCCAGGAGTAACGGCTATGCAGCAGAATCCTGAGGTCTAAGCGGTTTGGAGCACATTGGCCATGTTAAATCTTTGCCTAATGGGGCTGTAAATTTCAATTTTAAATGTTTCTGCATGTTTAAGAACATGAAAGCAGTAGCTTCTGTTTAGATACTGAGGTGTTATAATGCCTCTACTTACTTAACTAGTGGGGACTTTAACACTGACAACAAGGCCTAAAATAATTTAAACAGTTTGTACATGTGGTAAAATCATTACTACCTATTTTTTTATACTAGCATGAACTAGGCAGTGTTATTATACTATTGTCTCATAATCATAACCTAGTAATGCTTTCTTAAAATATAACACCATAAAACAGGTTTGAGTCATGCTGAAACATTTTTAAATATGTCCCATTCTTGAATTTATTATAAGAGTAAATCCTAGAAAGTCAATGTTAATAGTAATTTAATATAACAAGTTACCTATTTATGATAAAGTGATTGGCTTTCTAGAAAAGAATGTTAGTTTTATATTATTAGATATATAATGAAAGTTTCAGGTCTTCCTCTACAAGCTAACATATCCTTACCTATTGCCTTGTTAGTCAGTAGCAGTGAGTCAGTAGAAGTGACTTGAAATGACAAAGTAAGAAGATATATAGTTGTCTAATAACTGCACAATAACATGAATCCTTCAGTACTACATAATTACAAGCATACTGTAGATGATATAGATGTTCATAATTGTAATGTCTTTAAAGGAAACACTTTACTGTGTGTATATGGATTTTCTTCTCTTTACCATTAATATATATACATATTTTAATGATACTTAAGTCTGAAACAAATTTACTTTGATTTTGGAGTTTGTTCTATGGATCTATTGGTCATACTAAATGCCCAAACCTCTGCCACCACAGTAGTTTCATGGCTTGGAATATAAATAAAACACAACTACATACAGTGTTCAAAAAATAAAAATTTCATCTTTAGAACTTGAAAATTAAACTTTTAAAAATCACTGAAATTATTGTCCACCAATGGGGCATCTATCCATTTTGGAACCCATAATAATCCAATTCAGGGTTTCTGAGGGCTGGAATCTATCCCAGCAGCCCTAGGCACATAACAGGAGCCAGAATTGAAAGGAGTGCCAGTCTATTGCACAATAAAACATCTATTTAAACTTATACTTTAGGCTAGTAAATACTTTCTTAAGAGGCCATTGAGCTATTTGAATTAGTACTTACACTGTTGTAAGTCGCTCTGGATATGAGCGTCTGCTAAATGATGTAAATGTAAATGTACTTATAAAGCTATCCATTTTTTAAATCTACTTCTACCTGTTCATGGTCAAGGGGAGCCTGAGCCTAACCCATCAACACTGGTTGCAAAATCAAAACCTTTCCTGGAATGAACACTCACATACTGAGCTAATTTGAATATTTTTGAAAAGTAAAACTGAAGCACCCTGAGAACCCCCATGCGTATACAAATAGAACAGAGACATTTCACCTCTACCATGAAAGAGCTGGAACTCAGATCCAGTTGTTTGAAACTCTGGGAGACAGCAGTGCTAACCATTGCAATCACCACGCACCTCATTTGTGTTCATACTAACAATATAACTCAAGAAAATATCCAAATTCTTTTTATTTCTTATTCAACACAGTCTTTTGTTTTATTATCACAATCTTGGCAAGAAAAATATTTACTGTACATGTGCTACTCAGAGTATCTAGCAAAAAAGCCACACATGCCTATCCATGTGAGTCCATTAATAAAAGCTAATTAAATACAAAAACAAAGTAACATAATCAGTTTTGGCTGTCAGTTGTGACATTGGCCTCCCACATAAAAATAGCTGCGAAACTGATAATGATATCAGTTTGCTGAATACAAATAAAGTAAGATATCTATATTATTACTTTTGGAATGGCATGGTGGCGAGGTTTCCTTACAGCTGTTTGTATGGAGTTCTTCTTGCATTAACATAGGTTTTCTCCTGGTATTACAGTTTTCAATTGCATACCAAATACAAACATATTATATTAGTTGGCATCTTTACACTGGATTAGAATTACCGAATGTTGGCATGTAGGTGAGTACATGAAGAACTGGAAATCTTCTTTGTCACAAATGTTGTTAGGCTTGAACCTATTTACCCTGTAATGAAAATGATGGTTTAAGAAAATGGAGAGTTGACTTCCTGAATATTTGAGACTGATCTTGAAATATTGGGGGGTGACCTGGAAGGAAGTTGCTGAATTGGCGAGAGACTGAACACAGTGCAGAAGTCATGTTGCCCTATGCACCTCAATCGGCATGGGAAGAACCAAGTCACCAAGAAAATGGTAGACTGGGAAGCACATCTGCTATTGCTATCACCCCACAGGTCCAACATTTTAGGTTTGATTCCATGCCTGTTCACGGCCAATGTGGAGTTTGAATGGTGTTCAAATGTTTGCATGTGGTCTCTTTCTGGTACTGCTGCCATCATCCCCAAATACATCTTGGTTAGTCTAATCGGCAATTGCCAATGAGCCCTGTGTGAATTTGAATGTGTGTACATGAGTGGGCCTGAGGTGGTTTGGTGCCTTGGATTATCTGGTTCTTGAGCATTTTATGTTGTAGGCCTCTTTTTGTTATGATAAGGCATTCCAGACTCAACACAAGAAAAAACAGGAAATAATATGCTTTATAGTATAACATATAACTATCTGCTATACAGTATAATAAAAATGCCACTGTCTGCGTGTGTGCAAGTGTGTCCAGTTTCATTGCGCAATCTGATTGGTCTGTTTGGCTTTAGTCTGATTGGTCAGTTTGGATGTGGTGGCTCAGTGGTAGGGATAATGGTGTATTTCCTACTTGGGACAAGATTTTTATTTCTACAAAAAAAGGAGTTAAAATTAATTATTTCAATGACAGCAAAGCAAAAATCTTACTGAGCAATATTGAGTCACTAAATCCTGACGAGATGTTACCCAAGTCACCATTAGAGTTGAAAGTATTTGCAAGAATGTGAATGATATTTTCACTGTGGGAAATAGGGACCTGTCCAGCATTATTGGTTGTGAAAGAGCTAACAGGAGGTGAGCAAGGCTCCTCAAAATGACAGACTCTGAGAAGCAGGCTTTATGGGAATGTGATTGAGAGGGGAAACTGTGCTAGAGAGACTGAGAAACACAAGGATACTGAGCAAAGAGGAAAAATGCTGAGTGTACTCATAGGGCAGGAGTTATCTTATTATAAGTGTCTTTGACAGGTAAGAGGACCTAGCATAGTATAGTTTATAGTTGTGGACATGGGCTTTGGCAAAAACACACTGAGAGAGAAGAGAATAAAATCCTGACTCCCTCAGCAAAAGCATTTTTATGACTGTATCTCCACTTCTGTCCTCTCTTTTTAGATACTCGTCTTTATCTTCCCACTTGTAATGCAGCTTAACAGTAGCTGGATGTGTCCTGCTACTGCTTATGGAATGCCATGTAATATTAGAATTCCTGGCCTACATTTTGCTGTTTTGCACCTTAGCAGTTCCATGTCAAAGACAATAAGAATAAAATCTTCAATTAAAAAAGATTAATGGTAATAAAGCAATTTCAAACAGAGACAAGGTGCAACAGATTATCGTAACTCCCAATCTTTAGATATAATGTTACCTCTCAATTACAGTACTGTTTGCTTTGTGTGAACTTTACATGTAAGTCCACACCATTACCCTTATAGAAAGTGAATTCTTTAGCACCCTGGAAATAATTCTCATAGCTTCACAAAGCTTCTACAAATTGTTATACAACTGTGTAAGCCAAGTGTATCAGCAGAATGACCCTTCTTACAGTCTCCATGTCTGCCATTTCTTTTGTTTGTGCTCCAGTTACATTGCACAATCCACCTACTCACTACAACAACAACAACAACAACATTTATTTCTATAACACATTTTCATACAATCAATGTAGCTCACGTGCTTTACATGATGAAGAAAGAGAAAACAAGTCAAAATAAATAAGAATTAAAATTAGGGAACACTAATTAACATAGAATAAAAGTAAGGTCCGATGGCCAGGGAGGACAGAAAAAACAAAAAAAACTCCAGATAGCTGGAGAAGAAAATAAAATCTGCAGGGGTTCCTAGGCCACGAGACCACCCAGCCCCCTCTAGGCATTCTACCTAACATAAATGACCTCAATCAGTCCTCATTGTATTCAGCCTTACCATCCTGTTCGGCCTCTATGGGTGACCCCCTGTTGAGAGTTGGCTGTCCAGAACCAGGGAGTACTTGAGAAGCTGGTAACATTAGCAGAAATATGCCAACATGTGAATGAGATGAATATGGTCAAGAACAAACAGGGTCCACAAAAACAATCAGTTGAAAAAATAAATACTGTATAAAGCAGCAGGTGACCATGTGGTCAAACAGCTGGAAAAAAGGACCAGTAAGGAAAAAGTAAACTCAGGCAGAACTATTAAGCAAGATGTAGTTTAGAAGAGATTGAAAATTAAGGATGGAATATCATCCATGGTCAGGGTCTTGTATTAAGAACACTGACAATTTAAGCCGGACAGGGATAGCTTCAGTTCACTTACAAAGTACAGTGGCTAGTGAAAAGGTGTCTAGAGAGAGCCTGCAGTTTGTGGGTGTGAATAAAGGTGGGGTTATGTTTGATGGTGCAGCATTATAGTTTCAAATTATTTTAATTCTTGACTAGATAGATAGATAGATAGATAGATAGATAGATAGATAGATAGATAGATAGATAGATAGATAGATAGATAGATAGATAGATAGATAGATACTTTATTAATCCCAAGGGGAAATTCACAATCACACTATGATTTGTCCTTACACTTGTGGTTTCTTGTACCAGTTTTGGATTGTTTTGATCACTTCTCAGCTTTTCTTTACACTTTCTGCTCCTATCGTAATAATAAAAACATGAAAAAATCACACTACAGGTGACCATTGTAAATATCCATGCAGTCCAATTCATGCAGGTGGTGGCTTGACCCTACCCTAGAAATGTGTTAATGACAAAGCAGGGCATCAGTCTATCTCATGAACACACCAATCACCTCAACAAACACAAACACCTTTGGAATGTGACACCAGGTACTTCTTGTCACCAAGCATTTGGCTAAAGCAGGTTACCACTATCAGGTTGTTGGCATTTAAAGCAAGGACAGACAGAATTCAGAATGATGTTACAAATCTTCTTTCCAAGCTATGAGTACATTTGATTTTACTAATTCTGGAGGTGCACTGCTGCACACGTGCTGCTCAACTTTGGCACACTCCGTTTTGCTCATGGTTTTTCTGCATGCTCCTTCATATTCATTCGATCATTCAAAGTGTAAGAAATCCTTGAGTAGTATTAGGACTCTTGGCATCCTTTGCGGACTTACTGAGTTTTGGTCAAATGCCCAGTCACCTGTAAAGATACATCACATAGAACCAGAACCTGGAAACTATTTAGCAATGCCACAGACTATGTTCCTGTAGAAAGTGGCATACTCAAGAAGCTGGCAATATAAAGAAAATTCTACCAACCTGTGGATGAGATGTAATAACAACATCAACAACATTTATCTATACAGCACGTTTTCATACAAATGATGTAGCTCAAAGTGCTTTACAAGATGAAGAAAGAAAAACAGAAAAAAACTACATACAATTTTGGCAATGCTAATTAACAAAGAATAAAGTAAGGTCCTATGACCAGGGAGGACAGAAAAAAACAAACAAAAAAAAACTCCAGATGGCTGGAGAAAAGAACAAAATCTGCAGGGGTTCCAAGGCCATGAGACCGCCCAGCCTACACTAGGCATTCTACCCTACATAGATGATCTAAATCAGTCCTCATGGTTTTCAGGTTTCACGTGGAAGAATTAGATGATGATGGGCATGTGGAACATCAAGAACAAATAAAAAACAGTAAAAATACTAGGTGAAATAATGAAAACAAAAATAAAGTTACTGTATGAAGCAGCAGGTAAGCATGTGGTCACAATGTGGCTGCTATAAATGCTGCGGCCTGGTAAGCAGCTTAAGTCACAGAACCTTTGGTGGAAGAAGCCTCACAACTGGGTTGGACCAATGTCCCAATTGTTTTGTCAATTCGTGAATAGTTACATGCACCCCAATGATTGGTTACCAGCATAATTGTGTTTGGTGACATTGTGCTTTGGTAACCCTAACCATTTCTATATCCTGCTTTCACACCTCAGCTCTAATCAGATCCCTTACTACTGTGAGATGAAAACAAAGAAAAGTTTGGGTGCCAACCAGGCCACCCCATTTACTGCCAAGGTCTGAAACAATAAACAAAAATGAGAGTGTGGTAGCGCCACAGAAATCAGGTATAACAGATGCCTCTTGAGCATCTGCAGCTTCTCTTGAGTGGGTCTGGGTCAGGGATCTCCGTCATGAGTTCCTCAGACTGACATGCCATCTTCCCTGAGCCATCGAAGTTATGTCGTGCTGATCAGAAGAGGTATGGTTTAGTTGAACAGGATGTGGCTAAGACACCATCACTGGGCAGCTTCTTGGAGCTACAGAGATGAAAAGAGACAGCATTGTTAATGTTGGTGCCCCCTTTTGACCTGGCAGGGTATTGTATATCTTGTATAAGCCTGGAAGGTGATCCTTAGGCATGCATGCGTGACACCACTTTATAAAATGAAAGGGAATTATGGTAGCGCTGCTGCCTCGCAGTTAGGAGACCTGGGTTCGCTTCCTGGGTCCTCCCTGCGTGGAGTTTGCATGTTCTCCCCGTGTCTGCGTGGGTTTCCTCCGGGCGCTCCGGTTTCCTCCCACAGTCCAAAGACATGCAAGTTAGGTGGATTGGCGATTCTAAATTGTCCCTAGTGTGTGCTTGGTGTGTGGGTGTGTTTGTGTGTGTCCTGTGGTGGGTTGGCACCCTGCCCGGGAGTGGTTCCTGCCTTGTGCCCTGTGTTGGCTGGGATTGGCTCCAGCAGACCCCCGTGACCCTGTGTTCGGATTCAATGGGCTGGAAAATGGATGGATGGATGGATGGATAGTTATGTTTCATGTCAGGCCAGATAAAATAACCTTTGGTCCCAGTCAGTAGTAGCTGTTTTGAATTGGGTATCAATAATAAGTTTAGTACCCAACACCCACAAAACCAGTACTAGTGATACTATGACTTGAACTTCCAGAATAATTGTAGGGTATGGAAATAATGTCAACTTAAGATCATAGGCTATCCACATAGGTGAGTTGACCTTTAAATGGAAGGACTTGAAAAATCTAAACAGGCCCAGAGGGACAGAGACAAGCCTGGATTGAGAAGCATGTAAGGAAAAATAAAAGAGTAGACAGCAGGGTACAGAGAACAAATGCTCAATTATTAGTCCTTTATTCTGGGTAGAGGCCAGAAAGGACACTATCCCCCATTTTTAAGGCCAAGGGGGCTTAATCATAAATTGAGGATGTCTATAAAGGTAGGCTGGACGTGCAATAATTTAATTCAAGTTTAATAACTGTAATTTGTATGTGGACTCACTCCACACCTGACGCCTTTCGTGCCATGGTGTAGACATACAGGATTCTTAGTTGCAATGCTAGTGTGCTTAATATTCCATCTCTTGTGTTGTCTATGGCCAGTAGGGGCATGCGATGCTGATGAAGGATCTTCAAAACATTTTCTAATTCATACCTTCGCAGATTGAGATGGTAAACCACTGTGCTGAAGGGCTAAACCCAGTAGTATTGATATTGACATACAGCTGTGTTGACTGCTCAATAAACTTCACAGGATGTTTAAAGCTGTTTAGAAGCATGAATCAGTGCATTCAACCTGTGTAAAATACATAAATAATAGAAATTCATTTGTCAAGAGGTATGCACAGGAAAAAAGGATGAGCAGTTCAGATTAAGCTTTGAAACAAAGCCTAGACATGTATCAAAGGCAGGCAAATCAAAGAAAAACCTTGATCAGGCCAGTCTGTATAACTGGATTTGTAAAGAATAGAACAAATGCAACGAGGTAGAGTACATTAAGAAAGAATCACGGATGTAGCTATTGTCAATTAGGGTAAACTGGCAGGATAACACAGGTGAGTGCAAGCAGAGGCATGAAGAGGCCTCAGCTAGAACTTTTGAAAAGGTTGGGAAATTTATGTGCGAAGCAACAGGGATACAAAGGGCACATTTATGACTGATGGAAGTGTCTAGCTAAAAAGACTGAATGCCTGAATGTATCATGCAGATGACCAGTTCAGACAGAAAAGGTCAAACAAAAGGGGGCACATAAGTAATCCTTAAAACCATATTATTCACTGCAATGAGTTCTGAAGTAAATTTAGGAAGAAAAAAAAAAGAAAACTCTTTCAAGAGGAGCACCACATCAGTACATTCAAATAAAATCTTTAGAGATAGTGATGAAACTTAATCAGCAGAGATGTGAAGTTGCCAAAATGCTTATCTGAAATTGGATTTGTGTGGTTAAATTAGTGGTAGTCAAGTTACAGTGCAAGGCTTTTGCCATTGATGTGGTCAAGGAGAGCTTGTGTAAAGCTGCATTCCAGAGATAAAAGTAAATTCCATCCACTTTCAGGCAGCTATAGTGTTACTTGTGTCCTGGGAAATTTAGCAGATGGGAGGAGGGGTGGGTATTGGCAGATGACTCACTATGACTGCATGAACTTGCAAATGATGGCTAAGACTTAGTTGTAAGAACAAAATTGCAGAAAAAAAACTCTTTTAAGCCTTTTAATGTGTAGCACTTCAATGCAAAAAAAAAAGATGTATAGGCTGGGGCCATATTGCACCGTGGGAGTGATGACAACTATGCTGTCATCTCCATAAAGTCTTTGACTGCTCCAGGATTAGTGCACACCTACTATAACCCACAGCACTCAAACACATTCGTCTGCTTACAGAGTCTGTGCCACCACCACAGTAAATGACAGATGCATAGCACTTTTTTTTTTCATTTCTGTGGTTTTCACATTTCTTACAAGTAAGAATACCACATGTCATATCTCGGCTTAGGTAAATGCATTGAAGAGGCTAAAAAAATCAGAAGATGCCGTTAAATGCTTTAAGCATTAAGTTAGTTTTTATAACATAAAAGATAGTGCAGCTTTGACATATGCTAGACAATTCACTTATCGACCACTCACAGTCTCTAAAGTACAACAACTACAAGTGTCTTATGTTACACCAATGGATCAAAATATTTTCCTGTGGATCAAAATGTTTTTTAGGTATTTGCCTTTGGTTTGTAAGAGTTGAACAAGATTGACATGAAGAAACAGGGTTTCATCTTGGTTAGGTCACCTTCTTTGCATGCCCTCCCTGTGTTCAGAGGTGTTTCTGGCATCGCACCCATAGACTAACAACAGGTGTCTGTTGTCTCCAGTGGTGAACGCACATCCCATACAATAATGTGACACAGTACTTGCACCCTCTTTGATCCTGGCTGGTCTAAGAGACCTTCTTTGTGAAGTCAGCATGTTCTCTCTTTTTGAAAGAGTTTATCCCATAGATAGATAGTGTAACAATTGAGGCGTGGAGCCACCTCTAATACCCTCAGGTACCACTCTGAACATGAGGTAAAAGTACAACTATTTATTTTGTTGTCACACAGTGCACTAAGCACCCTCCACTCCACACTCATATAAACTCTCAATAATACAATTACAAACTCTTTCCTCCTCGCCCAGACACTTTGCCACCCTACCTCCCAGCTCAGCTCAGTGTACTGGGCTTCCCACAGTCCTTTTATAGCCCCTGACCCGGAAGTGGTTCCTGGCACAACCCACAAGTCTGTTTCCTTCCGGGTCAGGGCAAACAGTCCTCTTCTTCATCCCGGGAGCATGTCGTTTCCTCCAGTCACGTGAATGTGACGCAGTCCCGGGTTATAGGGCACGCAAGAGCCCACTAGCCCCCCTACAGCGACTCCCGGTGGCCCCCAAGGTATCCAGCAGGGCTGTGTGTATAAACTACAAAGTCCATGCGGCCCTGCTGGAAGTCGGGGCACCATCATGCTGTCCGGAGGGCTCCTCCTAGCGGCCTGGGGGTGGCGACCAGAGTCCGTAGCCGGTCGTCCATCACAATAGATAGATAGATAGAATTTTTTTGATCCCAAGATAACATTTTAGGGTTACAGCAGTTAGATATAAGTACAAACTATGCTCAGTGCACCTAACTCTATATAGTAAAATAAACTAATTACTTAATAAAATGTGTCCATATCTATTTAAATTAACATTCAAATGTCAAAAAATGTTATCTAACAGCAGCATATATTGTAAAATCTAATGGCAGCCAGAGAGGAAATTTCTAATAGTGCTCCCTGGAGTTCCATGTTAGAATTAGTCTTGTGCTAAAGGTGCCTCGCAGAGGGTGTGATTAATGACATCCACCAGCTTAGCCAAAATCTTTCTCACCGCTGTTGCCTCTGGATAGTGCCCAGAACAGAGCCCATTAAATCTGTCGGCACCTTTTGGCTCCTGTATTCCTCTCAGTTCTGCTAGAATGGGCTTTGATTCTCCACCAATCTATACTGGAAAAACTGGATTTAGAAAATGAATGGTTGCATGGCTGAATAAATAAGATCAGAGGCTATGGCTCCCTTGTACAGGTCATGGGCTCTTTTTTGGCATACCATTTATATTTTAACAAAATAGTAGGGCTGACATATCTACATTTGAGAATGGACGACAAAGAAGAATAATGTGACATCTAACAGGTGTTTGAGAGACCTGAATGGGCAGCAAGTTGCTCACTATACATACTGTACAAAACTAAATGGACTACAACTATAACTCAGATCTAAACTATTGGTTACTCCCCTTGCCTACCAGTCAATCCTTGCACTTATTTTAAGACGGCTCTAAGAATGAGAAATAGCTTCAAGGCTGTGAAGGGCCAAATCTGCACAGGGCACAAAGCAGGAAACAGAGCACCCGTCAATCACAGAGAGCCTTGTTATTATTCCCCAAAGATAATGTAAAGGATTTTTTTTTAGCGATTTAAATTTCACCAGGCGTTTAAAGTTGAAACTTAACAAACTGTAGAAATGAGATTTCACAACCTACTGTCCTACAACATCATCGCTTCTTCTGCACACTTCAGTTTTAATTCAGTTCAGTTCATTTTTGCATATGCTCTTCATTGATTATAGGCTCAAAGTGTTTGTGCAAATACAACTATAATGCAATAACAGTAAGAAACATGAAAGATGAAACTATGTTAAACACACACTAAAACAGAACAACTTTGATTTGGTTAACATAAATAAAATATCATAATTGAGTTATGGCTAGCTGACTAGAGATGAGAGGAAAACAAACAGCATTCCTGGAAGAAACAAAACTGTGGGACCCCCACAGTTTGTTATGATAGAACTGTATCACAACATTTTGGTGATGAGGATGGATCAATGTTTCTCTTTCCTTTGAATCTCATATGCCTTTCAGCTCACTATATGGAGTATTGTGACATCTGCTGCACCTTGTGCATTCTCCCTTCATTCCTTATGACTTTAGATTGTATGTCTCACACTATGCCTGCACAAACGTTTGGTTTGTTTAAGAGCCTCATTTTCATCTCTTTGTCCATTCACCAATGGGTTAGTAATCTCAATTACACCTCCCAGAGACAGTAGTAATTATTTTGATTTCACTCTCTAGCTGATTTGTACCTTCATTAAAGAGGCTTTGTTCAAATCCACAAAGCAACCACCATTTTACATTCCACTAGTTCTTGGTGGCCAGGATACTACCTGGCAAACCACATAAATCTACTTCATCATTTCTGTATTATAACTGTACCACTGCACAAGCTCAGGAGAAAACTACTAGTAAGGAAACCCACTTTGTCAAAAGCATTTGATATCTCCAGACTTACTGATATCCTCACAGATGCTATTGGTCCTGTAGAGGACAAGGGTCAAGATGAGAAACTTCTTGCTGTTATTTCCAAAATTTTTAATGGAGTTAAACAAATATATTCAAATGTAAATGTGATGAATTTTAGTGGCACCTACACAAGGCACTGAGACTAAAATCCTCCTGCCATTTTGCTCTTCCCTCCCTCCACACACAAACCCTGTTCAAGTCTAAGCAAATCAAACTATTTTCAGCTTCAAGACTTGAATGAGCAACATCCTGTGTTCTTCTCACTTCATATATTTATTAGACTAGGGGAATTTGCCTGCTGCTCACTTCGCTCGCCAACCCCCGGGCCTGCACCATGCGCTAGCCTCTTTGCGGTTCTGTTGTTCGCGTATGGGAATGCGGATGTATTACAGCGAGTAATTAACCATATTAAAAAAATAGTAAAACGTAATCATTTGAAAGTAAATTTTGTTTCATGGTGCATTAGAGTTATTCGTTGCATAATATTATTTTGTTCTATTTGGCTTTGAAGTTAACAGGCAAGTACTTTTTAAACTTACACTTTTACTGTAGGGCGGCACAGTGGCATAGTGGTAGCACTGCTGCCTCGCAGTTAGGAAACCCCAGGCAGGGCGCCAGCCCACCTCAGGGCACACACACACCCACACACCAAGCACACACTAGGGACAATTTAGAATCGTCAATGGACCTAACCTGCATGTCTTTGGACTGTGGGAGGAAACCGGAGCACCCGGAGGAAACCCATACAGACACGGGGAGAACATGCAAACTCCATACAGGGAGGACCCAGGAAACGAACCCGGGTCTCCTTACTGCAAGGCAGCAGCACTACCACTGCGCCACCCACAGTAATTAATTTTTTTACATTTCTGTATTCTGATTCGGTGAGATCACTAAACCTCTCAAGTTCCTTCCATAAGCTCCAATTAGTCATGTCATGTATCCATTCCTAGTACTTTTTTCTTCCACTGTGGAAAGTGTTACTTTAACTTACATTGAATCTCATCAAAGACGAATCTACCAAAGTCGAAATTCTTTCCAAGGCCATCTGTATGCATTTTGATGGTTCTAGGTCATTAAATATTCCACCTAATTTAGTGTCACCTGCAAGTTTATCCAATTTGTAATTTTTTTATCAGACTAATATTGATAAACTGGAATGAAGCACACACTAGGGAACATTTAGAATTGCCAATGCACCTAACCTGCATGTCTTTGGACTGTGGGAGGAAATCAGAGAACCCAGAGGAAACCCACGCAGACACGGGGAGAACATGCAAACTCCACGCAGGGAGGACCCAGGAAACGAACCTGGGTCTCCTAACTGCGAGGCAGCAGCGCTACCCACTGCGCCACCATGTCACCCTGTTTAAATTACTTCTCTCCGGTCATTCCATTTTTATATACAGAAATCAATGATGCTTCATCTCACCTCTAAATACTATAATATAGTCATTGATGGACTTATGTCCTTGTTTTAGTTCTAATATTGTATTGGCTGTTAATTCAGATTATACCAGCATATCAAAAATCTTGCAAAATGCCTTCACGAAAGCATCAATGTAATAACAATTTGTGTTGAACATTGCGGAGGCCCATTCTAAGGGTGTATTAGTTAATAAGGTCATTGTATATGCTATTCTTGCCCTGTCAGTGTGGCATACTTGTAGCTGCAGTTCAAATATAATGCAACATGGACTTGCATAACTGCAACACTTTTTTGGATCCCCCACAAAATGCACGAGATGAGGATGCAAGGGATCCTTGAAGCTACTGTGTCACCACCACTACTACTAGCAGCACTATCACTGCCATCATCAACGCTGGTGCCGGCAACTGGGTGTATTTGCAGTGTTGCCACACTTAACTTCTACGATATATTGGTTAAGTCAGTAACTATCTGCTGCAGTTACACCATTACTTCTGACATTAAGCAGCTTAACTTCCCATTAATGTATCTGAACTCTTTATCATTGTGCCTCATATTGGGGTACTCATTTTTAGGATCCATGTTTTTGTAAAGGTATCACCAGAATGAAACCAAATTTGAACAGAATGACCAGAGAGTAATTTAAACAAGGAATCATCACCAGAGAGAGAGACTGTCAAAACTAGTTAGTGACCAAAAACCATACTCGAATAATGAAAACAATAAGTCAGGAGCTCTGAAGTTGAATAAGGAAATAAGGAATGCAAACGCACACAGTTTTCATGAGAATAAAACTCCAGAAATGATGGTTCTGTTGCACCAATCTTTAAATTGTTGCGTAACTGACATGATACATGTAACTTCTGAAATCACTCTCCATGGCAATGCAAAACAGCTACTGCGTGTCAAAATTGCAGTATCTGGAAGTAAACAAAACAAGTGGTGAATCATTGAAAAAAAAATAAACAGGGCTGTCTTAATTTATGGGAAGAATGGGCAATGAGCGTGTGCCCCAGGGACATAGGTGCCCACAATGTTTCTGATGCCTATGTATGTTTCTGTTTTGCTATCAAAACAGTGGCCCCAGCACACTACTTTGCTTGGGAGCCTATGATGCTGTTAAGATGGCCTTGAACTGATACCAATATGAACATGACAAAATAATTACTAACAAGGAAAAACGTGAGACAAGTCAAGAATTGTGACACATTTTCTTGAGCTGGCCTATGAACTGTATTTCAAATGGCCTAAAATAGATCCTTAGGATAAGATGTAATCCAGCTTGTGATGAAGTTCTCAGAAACCCCTTCTGATAGCTACTACCACTGTAAAAGCATTAGAAATCTGTCTAAATGTCAAGTTTGCCTGTGAACTGTCTGTGAACTGCAGCTCACTTTCTAGTGGCACTGTGCTCAGTTGGTTTTTAAGCCACCTGCAAACTTGCAAAACTGACTTCATCAGCAAGTACCAGATGTAGCAGAGTTTTGACAGATCACAGTGCCAACCATTACCATTTTGAGATCATGTTGGTGACTAGCACCCCCAGTGAGTGTAGAAGCTGAGCTTGTTCTGGTCTTCTCTTCTCTGAGAAAGCGGTCATCTGGGAACTGTGTGATCCTGCCTGGCTAACAGTTGCTAGCAGCATGTTAAATGTCTGCAGCAGCAGCTCCCTGTACACAATTATTTCTCTTTTCAGCCTGTTTTGCAAAGTGGAGATAGTTACACCTGTCTTCACAAATTTTATGAATTCTTGGATACTTCATCATTCACTACACCCTCACTGAGTCAGGGAATTAAAAATTTCTTTCATTTACTCCTTATCACATAAAACCTCAAATCCACCTTTTGTTCTTTTCCTTTAGAAAAAGTGAAGCAGTGTGTTAACTCCGCAGAGACTGTAATCACTGTGGCGTACATTGTTGTGGGGATAATGCCATATTAATATTTGCGAAAGCAATAAAACATCTGTTCATGTTTATCATAAATATCTAATCATTGCTCTATATCATTGGGTTTTCTTAAAATGATGTTATGGATGTTGATACCATCTCGTGGCTCCCACCTTCATTCAAGATATCCTGACATATTTTAAAACAATTCGAAGAGCAGTTTCTATCCTGTACCATGTACACAATGTCTATCCTGTTTACGTGCAAGCACCCATAAGCAGACAGTAATTCACCTGCCAAAAGTCTAGTTGCTCTGGATAGACCTCAGCTTCTAAATTCTACACCAGGCCTTTTTCCATTTAAAAAAAATGATAGGTAATTGTAAAAAATGATAAGTAGGACTGAGATCATGTGGATAAGAGATGTGGGAATCAACCAACATCTTATCACAGTTCACTTTTTAAAGCTGGAATGTTGTAGAATGCCTAGGAGGGAATGGTGGCCATTTGGCCTTGGTTATTAAGATAGTGTTTTTAATCAGTTATTTCCAACTGTGGACCCCAAGAGGTACATTTTCCACAGGTGTATATTACCTGGAATTTTTTTTATATCTCCTCCACTGCCAACTTCAGCTGCTATGTTATCAGTTGTTGTTGTGTTATCAGTTTTGTTTTACTGCATGTTTATGTTAATTTGTGTGCTTGTGCAGGTAATTGTTGTATTATTTAGTAATTTACTGTTATCATTTTAGTTGTGAACCAGCTGTGCTGCCTGTTAAGATGGGTTGAAATCTAAATAATTAACATAGACCTCAGTGTTAATGTTTGCAGTGCTCCATGAAAGGGATATATCTCTGTTGCATGCCATTTGGTATGGGATTTGTAAAAGCAGTGTTAGGCCGGGTTTATACTTCACACGATGCAATGCGTGCTCCTGTGGACGCTACTGCTATGCAAGCGTTGTACTGTTTATACTTGCGCGTGTACTTTATGTAAATCTGGGAGATTCCACCAGGTGGCAGTGCGAGATATTATCACGGTGAGAACAGGTTCAGCTTCACTGTGTTTTGAATTGCCTGAAACATCCATTAAATTCTGATGATTGACATAATATCTCTGAAAAGGATGTTTAATGATTAAATCCATCAGTCCAGGGATGTGCCCATTCCAGCTAGCATTTGGGCATGAGGCAGAAACAATCCCTGGATGGGGCATAAGCTCATCGCAAAGGGGAATACAAGAACACACACTAGCATCATTTTAGTGTCACCAGATCCCCAAATCTGCATATCTTTGGAAGGAAACCGGAGCACACTGTGGAAACCCAGCAGTACAACATGTAAACTCCAGCCAGGGAACACCAGAGAGGTGACACCCTCATGTGTATAATTATTAACAGTTTTCATTATTTAAATGAAATTAATGATTTATCTGTAAAATGTAACATACATACTTTAATGCATTTCATCATGAAAGTGATATCAAGTATACATCTAAGGATTCTAAATGTACAGAAAGTTGGAATATCATACATTTAATATGTTCTACGTGGTTATCTATTACTGCTTGCCGCTGTTGTCAGATCAGAAAGAAGCCCCAGAAGCACATAGCGATTAACAACTGGGTCGGTTTTAAGCTGACATTTACGACAGTCTACTTTAATGATAAAGTAAACTACGAGGTTAAAGTGGACATTTTGAGGTTAAAGCCAAAGTTTCCACTTTAGTCACATGAAAAGTCAAGCAAAATGACACCTTTTATTGGCTAACTAAAAAGATTACAATATGCAAACTTTCGAGGCAACTCAGGCCCCTTCTTCAGGCAAGATGTATAACACCCTAGTACTACATACTTTAATCACAAAACAGACCTTTTCACAATGTCTTTAATTTTTTTTTTCTGTGGCTCAAATACAGTGCTATACATTTTGTTGCTGTTGTGAAGGTGCAAAAAAAGACGGCATAGAAGATGGTATGTGAGACTTTTAAAATGTATCGTGTCATTATGATCGGGAATATGCGACGCTCGAATATAAAAGCACCACAAATGCATCTGTATGTCAGCATTTTGCTTCCCCACATCGAACCATTCATCAAACATTAGAGCAGGCACATCGATCTCAAAGTGGCTTTCTGTCACATGTAGCTAGTAAACAGTGACACTGATGTCACATTCCAACTTTTATCACACTGCACCCCCTGACTTTTTGCTGGTACTGCAACTCGCACATGTGTCGTGTTAATCTCTGAGGACCCGCTCAGAGGACGCATCAAATGAATGCTGGGAACGTGTGGCAGCCATGATGTGTGTGTATACATGTTCTGAGTGTGAAGTACAAATGAGCCCTAAATGTTTGTGATGCACCATCTGTTGGAATGACAAAAGCCATGAATTTTATTACTAAAAATGTTTATGTTGTGCCATCTTTTGGAATGACAAGGACATAACAACTGGACGATCACACAGACAGACATGCAAACACATATCCTTTATTAAGGTGGATATGCCTAAGCACTCTCAGCTAATCCTTGGTGAAGAAAGTATAAAACAATACATTGAATTAAAATGAATTGTACTGAATGAGTTTAAATTACAGCTAAGACCAGCTGAGTCCTTCAAAGGGAAGGACACTATCAGATGAATGATCAGTCGATGACTTTATGATGACACTCAAACAGATATAAAGTCCCTACTCTTTGTATTTGTATATATTATTAACTTCATACAGTGTTTTTTCCATCTCTTGAGTGCATTGTGAGTTGTACCTGCAGTGGAGTTCAGGGTTGGTTCCTGCCTTGTGCCCACTGCTACCAGTATAGACTCCAGCCTCCCATGGCCTTCAATTAAAATATACATGTTTGAGAATTAGATTACATTTTTTTCCAATCAGACACCTAGTTTAAATGACATTTTTCTTAATTAGTCACCTAGTATCTTTCACATAAATGTATGGACTTTCTTTCAAAACTGTAAGATGATTGAATCATTCAGGATTATGACTGAGGAAAGAATACTGCAGTTTATGATCTCATTCCACATCGTTCCCTTCGTCTCTACTCAATTCTTAGTTTGCCATTCATGATTACAAACCTAAACTTAAGGATGCCATTCTTGCCTTAAACTGCACCTGACCTTTCAGCTGCCCTTGACTGTTGCCCTCAATTAGCAAAGAACAACAGGTCAGTTTGCTTAAAAATGAAGAGTAATTAAAAACAAACACCATCAGTTCCTTTCCTGTATGGATAATATCCAACACACTGAAAAGGTTCCTATCAAAGGATGAATTCACTGTAAATGCTTCACTTCACACTCACAGAAAATTATAGTGCACACTAAGGACAATCAAGTCAGTGATTAATACCCAGCAAGCTGTGACTCCCATTCCACTTGAGGAAACAAAACTTCGCCACTCTCTACTTTCTTTTCCCAAGGATGACTATTTCCTGGCTGAGAAAAATTAAATAACAGTAATTATACTGTAGTCCAAAGAGCACATGTACAGATATATCACTCGGTATTATTAGAGAATAAATTATTAATCCATATTCTAACCTGCTCTAACCTACTCAGGGCTGCAAAAATTCCTTAAGGATGAGTTACACTCGATAAACCCAATTAGGCTGACATAAAAAGTCAATGAAATAATAAAATCATCAGAATGTTATGTTATAGCAAAAATAAATCACTACAGTTTCAGATTAAGTTATTGCTATTTTTTGTATGAAGTTGTTTTATAGTCACTGTCAAAAATCTGTCATACACCCAGTAAGCAAATTATTAGGAACACTATAGTAGTAAGGTGTTGTACCGTGTTAGCCATTATGGATGCAATAAGAAGTCAAGCAAAATGACACCTTTTATTGGCTAAATGAACCAATTACAATATGCATGCTTTCAAGGCAAACCGTGGCCCCTTCTTCAGGTAGGTTGTATAGTTAGGAACACTATGCCAACACTGGGTAGGGCCTCCTTTAGCTCTCAAAACAGCCTCAGTCTTTCATGGCATGGATTCCACAAGATGTTGCAAACATTATGTTGACACTTTAGTCCATGATGACTATTGGAAAGTGAAGTCCATGGCTTATTGGTGCCTTTTAAATAAATAATCGCCAGACAAGCATCTTCAGGTGGGGGCGTGGTAGCGGGGCGAGAGCTGTTCCCATGCGCAATGTGGGAGCTGATGGCCCTGCACTTAGTGCACAGGTGCAGGATCGCCCATGACCGTATTTGATGGCAGGAGCTGCTGACTGGCACAGCTGCACCACGGCCCCGTTTTTAAAAGGAAAGGGTGAGTGCGAGAGAAAGAAAAGGAAAAATACAAGAACAACAACAACAACATTTATTTATATAGCACATTTTCATATAAATGAAAAAACAAATGAAAAGGAAAAAAAGAAAAAATATATAAAAATTAGGCAATACTAATTAACAAAGAATAAAGTAAGGTCCGATGGCAAAGGAAGACAGAAAAAACGAAAAAAAAAAAACTCCAGAAGGCTGGAGATAAAAACAAAATCTGCAGGGGTTCCAAGGCCATGAGACCACCCAGGCCCCACTGGGCATTCTACCTATTAATAAGCTTGCTTTACATACAGAGTAAAAATAAATAAATAAATACCTAACATAAATGATCTCAATCAGTCCTCATGGTTTTTAGGCTTCACATGGAAGAATTAGACGATGATTGTCATGTGGACATCTGGGGACCTTCAATCCAACAATGTACAGACTTCATGGTGCCTTGATCTGGTGGTGGTGGCGCAGATCACCACCACAGAAAACAGGAAAGAGAACAGCAGAGAAAGTAGGGGTTAGTACAGATTGCGGAGCCAAGAGAAAAAAAGATAATTAAATGCATATACAGAATATCAGAGTTACACTAAAATGAAGCTATGAGAAAGCCATGTTAAAGTTAATGGGTTTTTAGCAGTTGCTCCACTGTATTAGCCTGGTGAATTTCTATTGGTAAACTATTCCAGAATTTAGGTGCATAACAACAAAAGGTTGCCTCACCACTTCAAGAAGAGAAGAGAATGGAGGTTAAAGGGAAAAAGAGAGCAGAAGGCAGGAGGCGAAAGGAGCCGGTGTGAACAAGCTGAAGACAGAAGGCTCGGGAGACAGAAGGTAGTCAGCTGGGAAGAGAGCCCCTGGAGAGGAGTGTGTGGCCGACACTCGCAGAGGTTGCATTGGGCCACTTCAGCTGAACATGTCTGAGGAGCTGGAGTGACCAGAAGCGTGAACAGCTCACCACAGAAGATGGGAAGGCAGTGGGTGTTGAGGAGGCTTGGGAGGAGAGGCCTAGTGTGAGCGCCATTGCCGTTAGGGACCCAAGACTAGGTCCGGAGAGAGAGCCTTACCGTAGCCATCGGACGGCAGGTACCTGGACCTGGGAAAGGTCAGCTGCGCCTGTTGTTAGGGTGACTCCTCTGCTGCAAGGCTCGTATGGGATAGACAGAGGAGCCACCAATTAAAAGAACAATGCACCGGGCTTTTAGAAAGGACACTTTTCTGCCAGTTCATTGTAACCTCGTTTTAACAGATTTATTTATTCTGATTTTAACCTCCACCTCACGTTTAGTTTTAATTGGATTATTTATTTACTGAGCTTTCTTTAAGTGCTGCACTTTTTGGACACTTGGTTTGTTTAGTTTTTTTTAATAAAAACACTGAGCACTTTGCACCTTTCCCTTGCTTCGTGTGGTGTCCTCATTTGCCGAGCTCACACCTTATAAACGTTATTGGTGGTGGCAGGTTCAAGAGGCTCCCGATGGCAGCATAGAGCCGACCTGCAGCGTCACAATCACTGCCACATGCAATTTCTGCAGATCTGTCAGCTGCACATTCATGTTGTGAATCTCCCATCCTACTCCATCCCAAAGGTGGTCTACTGGATTCAGATCTGATGACTGGGAAGGCCACTGAAGAGCACTGAACTCATTGTCATGTTCATGAAATCAGTTTGAGGCAAACTTTGTTCTGTTATGTGGGAAATTGTGGCCATGAAGGAATGCACATGGTCAGCAGCAATACTCAGATAGGCTATGTGATCATTGATTGGTATTAAAGGGCCAAAATGTGCCAAGAAAACACCATTACACCATCACCACCAGCCTGGACTTTTGACAAAAGACAGGTTGGGTGCATGGATTAATGTTGTTGGCAAACTCTGACCCTACCATCTGCGCACCTCAGCTGAAACTGAGAGTCATCAGAGTAGGCCATGTTTTTCCAGTCTTCAACTGTCCAGTTTTGGTGATCCTGTCCCCTCTGCTGCCTCAGTTTTCTGTTCTTGGCTGATAGTAGTAAAACGTCACATGGTCTTTTGTTGTTGTAGCCCATCCACTTCAAGATTTGACATGTTGTGCATTCTGTGATGTTTTTCTGTTTATACGGAGTGATTATTGGGGTTACTGTAGCCTTTCAGTTACCTCAAAACAATTTGACAGTTGTGGCCTATCTCATCTGACCTTTCTCATTAGCAAGGTGTTTCTGTCTGCAGAACTGCCCCTCACTTGATGTTTCTTGCATCACTCTGATTAAACTCTAGAGACTGTTGTACCAGGAGTTACAAAAATACTTGGACCTATTGATCTGGCACCATTATGCCATGGATGTAATCACTGAGATCACAGTTTCTCCCCATTCTGGTGTTTGATGTGAACATGAACAGAAGCTCCTGGCCTGAATATGCATGATTTAATACATTGTGCTGCTGCCAAATGATTGGATAATTAGATAATTGCATGGATAAGCAGATAATAATTTGCTCAGTGAGCATAGTTGAATCCTCCTGACTAGAGGCTTACTTATATATTACACATTTTGCAGATCAATATTAATAACACCTTTGGTGTTCAATACACAGACAAACATGCCATTATTCCATTCTTTACTTGTGCCCACTTCTACTTATTGTAGAATAAGTCTGTTTAAGGACGCACTCTTTTAATGTCATCAGTCAACCAAACACAGATGACATTCAAATGTGGGAGCAACAAAAATCCACACAGATAATAGGAGAAGATGTAAACACACAGAAGGAGCAGGCAGCAGTGCTAATCTTTGTGGCAGCATATGCCAATTAAATAAAGGGATCAGCAATTTCTACTTTTTCTTAGTCTAATTATTAAATGAATTAAAGTAATCATTTTGACTAGAACTTGCCCTTTGCTGTTACTGTAATTATCTTCATATCTATAATAGTGGAAATGATCCCAGTTAAGGTGTGTAATGTTGTTAAACCTGTTGCTAATTTCATGATTGTCAGTGATTACAGGTGAGCATTCACTGTGAATTAATATAAGGTGGTTATGGCTTTCATCCAAGTGAGCTGAACAGTGGGGTCATTCTCACAGGCCTCAGATCTGCAGTCTTTGTAGACAATGATGTTGGCCCTAGTGTTTGTGTGTGTGTGTGTTCACCCTACAATGGCCTAGTCTCCAGATCAGGAACTGTTCCTGCCTGGCATCCTACGCTTGCAGGATTTGGCTCCAGCTTCCGTGTAATACTGTAACGCTGCTCAGAATAAAGCATATTTATACAATGGTTGGATGGTTAGATATTCAGACAGACATCTAACAAGAGTAAGCAGTGCTTACTTTGTATGGCACCTTTCCACAGTGAACACAATCCTATATATTTTTCTCTGTTCCTAGCTTACTTGTTAACTTTAACATATTTGCCCACTAGGCTAATACTGGAGGCCACTATCCATGCCATTCAGTCACGGCCAGGACAAACCAATATGTAAGCAATGTGTAAAGGTATGTCTTTCATCTTTCATTTATAAATATTGGCTTTCAATCAGTCTTCACCTCAGACAAGTTTTAGATGCAGGCCAAGCCAATCCCCCTTTAACAAACCATGCCCTGTGTTTACTGGAAATGCTTTGCACAAAGCCAAAGTGACTGCCCTCAGTTTACTCATTTTGTGTAAAGACGACAGTTTCATCAGCCAACAGAACCCCATCCCAACTTACTAAACAGTTTCTCCATTCAACATTTGTAGCCACATTATAGAGCTCAAAAATTTTTATAACAGGAAGGTTAAAAGTGTGTCTGTCATTCATAGAATTGGTCTTCATAATCTCTCCTACCCTCAGTGAGGAGCACACTCTCTGGACAGTAACATCAAGAATGGCATAGTAAGGAGGAGGTTAGGTTGAATGTTAGATATCTGGTGAGGATGCTTCTTTCTTTCTATGCTTTCCCAAGAGCATCATGGATGTGGAATGCTAGGAGGAGACGTTTTTGATTAAGCAAAACTCTTGTGTACTCTTTAAAAGACTAAGCTAACTAGAGTATGGACGGTCTACAATAGCATTATTCTTTTAAGTTGAAATAAAGTATGATGCATCTTTCTCTGTATTTTTTATTGTTCTTTCAATGCATTTCAGCCCAGCTGTTTGATTTGGACACTTTAACCGCTTTTCACCAGTTAATCAGAACTAATAAGCTGAGCCTCAGAAAAGACCACCTCCAACCAGAGTAACTTTAAAAAAATGGTGAAAACAATCCTCTTTAATAAAATCCCTGTGTGCGTCCAGGTGTCCGTGTGTGTGTGTCTTCTGGTGAAGTGCGCATGCGCGGGGCACGGTGCGATGCGCAATATTACTGTCAGAGAAAATTACAGGCGTTTTATGGAAATACAAACCAGTATTACTGCGAGAGGAAATTAAAGGTACACAATACAGTGACGCATATTACAGCCACATACAAGCCAGTATTACTGTCAGAGAAAATTAAAGGCATATTACCGACGCGATGGCCTGTATTACCGCCAGAGAAAATTAAAGGTATACAGTAATCCCTCCTCCATCGCGGGGGTTGCGTTCCAGAGCCACCCGCGAAATAGGAAAATCCGCGAAGTAGAAACCATATGTTTATATGGTTATTTTTAGAATGTCATGCTTGGGTCACAGATTTGCGCAGAAACACAGGAGGTTGTAGAGAGACAGGAACGTTATTCAAACACTGCAAACAAACATTTGTCTCTTTTTCAAAAGTTTAAACTGTGCTCCATGACAAGACAGAGATGACAGTTCTGTCTCACAATTAAAAGAATGCAAACATATCTTCCTTTTCAAAGGAGTGCAAAGCAAGCAGTCAAAAAACAAATCAATAGGGCTTTTTGGCTTTTAAGTATGCGAAGCACCGCCGGTACAAAGCTGTTGAAGGCGGCAGCTCACACCCCCTCTGTCAGGAGCAGGAAGAGAGAGAGAGAGAGAGCCACAGAAAAACAAAGTCAAAAATCAATACGTGCCCTTTGAGCTTTTAAGTATGCGAAGCACAGTGCAGCATGTCCTTCAGGAAGCAGCTGCACACAGCACCCCTGCTCACACCCCCCTACGTCAGCGCAAGAGAGAGAGAGAGAGAGAGAGAGAGAGAGAGAGAGAGAGAGAGAAAGTAAGCTGGGTAGCTTCTCAGCCATCTGCTAATAGCGTCCCTTGTATGAAATCAACTGGGCAAACCAACTGAGGAAGCATGTACCAGAAATTAAAAGACCCATTGTCCGCAGAAACCCGCGAAGCAGCGAAAAATCCGCGATATATATTTAAATATGCTTACATATAAAATCCGCGATGGAGTGAAGCCGCGAAAGGCGAAGCGCAATATAGCGAGGGATCACTGTATTACGGACGTACAAGCCAGCGAACGTACAAGACAGTATTACTGTCACAGAAAATTAAAGACACACAGTACACGGAGGCAGCCCACGAAGAGCGGTCAGCTCAGCAAGTAAACATCAACAAAAGAAAGGCTGAAAGAAAGAAAAATACGACCAACAAACAGAATGAGGTCAAAGTCCCTTGCCATTTAATATAGACTGTTCCTACTAATGTTTATGCACTACTGTTCTAGCGCCCGTTATTGTAATGGGCTTAATGACTAGTCCTTTATAATTAAGCCCTATACCCCAGCAGCTACCTGCATGACGTTCTAACAAAGTTTGACCAAGAAGCTACACCACTCACTTTCAAAATCATCATCTATTTCTGCTGATTCAATTTAATTATTATTTAGTGCTCTTTCTATAAGACTGGCTGGACACTGGACACATTTAATTAGCCAATAAAGATGGTCAAAAATGACTATACGCTTACAGAGCTTATGAAACATTTCAATTGGAGAACACTAAAGTAGCTTTATAACAAAATGAAGGACCTCTTTTATTAATCTCCTAAATCTGCTAATTTTGATACTGGCAATGGGAGTTTATTCTGGCCACACCTGGCACAAGACAGGAAGCAGCCTGGGTAAGTTGGCAGTCCACATTCAAGCACCCAACTTCACTTGGCAAGTGCCACTCACCATTTATAAGATCTTGGGGGAAACCAGAGTACCTGGAGCAAAGTCGGGTGCACAACGGGCAAACTGTCCCCATTCAGTGACCAGACTAGGATTCCATGCGCTATGAGTGGGCAGTGCTTAGCAATGAGCCTCCATTCTACTCAGTAGTTACGTATAACAATTTTTTAAATATTGTGTCAGGCTAAAAAAAATCATACTTTGGAATGATACCAGTAAAATAAAAACAGCTCAACAATTTTAGTTAATTATACTGTACATTTTGCCTGTGAAAAGCCAACTTAGAAATGTTATTGGTTTTCTAAAAAAAACACAGTTGTCAGCAGCACCATTAGACTAAGAGTTTCCTCTTTCTTAACAATTACACCCATAATGATGGCAAGAAAGCCAAAAATACACACAAGTAGGTTAAAAACACATTAAAAAGTGGAATAAATACAAAAACACAAAGAGAAACTTAATAAATGATGTACTGTATGCTGTCTGGGCCTGACTAAGTGGTTTCTGCTCTATGTACCCAATTTAAAAATACACGCAACAATTTGTTTCTCGCATCTTGACTCTCTCATTCCTGGTGTCTTCCTCCTGTCAGTTTAATCCTTGTTTTGAATTTGCCTACTGCTTTCATATCTAAGCATACTTTAATCCTACTGGAGTCACTTCTGCCCAAGCACCAGAAGTAGGAGCACCAACTTACAACTCCCTATAGCAGCTCCTGAAGAGTCCTAGAACTTTATTTGGTTCTCATACAGCTTCTCATGTCTTTTTCTTTTTTTTTACATTTTATTGAATTTATTAAAATCAAACAACATTCCGTACAAGCAAGTCAAATTTTACAAAACTAGGTTCAAATGAAGTCTACCCCCACCAAGCACTTTCTCATGTCTTATAAGGACAGCTCTTCGTCAACCCCCAAGTATTGGTTGAGTAAGGACTGACTTCCTTCCATTCCTCCTTGCTGTTGATGACTGTCTTTGCTTCACTTTGTCTCTCTCCATATTCATAGGCTTCCCTGGTACTTATGGAGAAACATTGTCTGTTTCTACCTAGGTTGCATCTCATTCAGTCTTGTACTGGGTACACATCCACAGTATGCAGAAAATGCCACATCTAGACATTCTACATATTCACAAATGGGTCTTTCTTTTTTCCTGAGGTAAAACATCTTAGTGGTCCTCTTGACCTAGAAAATTTGTGTTCTGTTATATTGCATTGTGATTTATGTGAATGAGCATCTAGAGAATCAGACAACTGATATCACTATTTAATTTTTTTACCTCATGCAAAATTAATAATATCATATTGACAACTTAGTACTATCTGGACTTGGCCTAATTATGCCTAATTATATTTTTACTAATTAATATACACATATTTTATTGACATGAATATTTAAAGATATTCATCCAACTGCTGCCTTAGTATTTCTATTGGCTTATTGACTATTGGCTTATAATAATTGGCTTATATTTACTCACTGGTAACCATTAAAACATAACATAATGTAACATTCTCAAACCATCCATCCATCCATCCATTTTCCAACCCGCTGAATCCGAACACAGGGTCACGGGGGTCTGCTGGAGTAAATCCCAGCCAACACAGGGCACAAGGCAGGAACCAATCCCAGGCAGGGTGCCAACCCATTCTCAAACCCCTTAATCCAATTCAGGATTACGATGGGCCAGGGCTTATCCTAGATGCATCAGCATTAACATTGAAACAGTCCAAGTCCATTACAGGGTTCACTCACACAATGTAATAGAAAATCAAGAACCGAAATCTCTCATTTATAAGTATTCAGACCCTTTGCTATGCCATTCCAACTTGTGGTCAAGTGCATTCTGTTTGCTTTGATTATCCTTGAGATGTATGTAGAACTTGGAGTCTACCTGTGGCAAACTGAATTGATAGGACAACAAAAAAGACACACCAGTGTATATAAGTTTCACAATTTACACTGCATGCTATGACAAAAAAAAAACCACGCCACAAAATCCAAGGAACTCTCTGTAGACCTCCGCAATCAAACTGTGGTGAAGCATGGATCTGGCCAAGGGTATAAAGTCATATTAAATGCCTGAGGTTATAAATGTAGAGGTTATATACTACAATACCTTATAAACAGTGGTAAGTCTGTGAGATTTGAGACATTCTGACAAAGGCTACATATTAATAATACAAAAGGGGAAAGTAGAGTAATAATATTAATATATAACTCTACCAAGACAAAACATTGAGCAAGGAGGTCCTTGTTCAAGGAGGTTACCAAGAACCCAGTGATCACTATAACAGAGCTGCAGAAGTCCACTGCTGAAATGGGAGAAACTTTCGGAAGGATGGACATCTTATCAGCACTCCATCAACCAGGCATTAATGGTAGAGTGGCTAGACGGAAGTCACTCTTGAGTATAAGGCATATGACAGCGTTTAAAGAACTCAGTGAGCATGAGGAAAAACGTACTCTGTTCTGAATGAGAGATTTTGGTTTTTGATTTTAATACATTTGCAAACCTTTCTGAAAACCTGTTTACACTTCATCATTATGAGTTATTGAGTGGATATTGATGGGTAAAAATAGCAAATTTATCCATTTAAAATTAAATCTAGAACACAATAAATTGGTCTGAATATGTTCTGAATCCTCTGTGCATAATAATGTTCTTTATTGACTCAGATAATCTCCCAGATCATCAGGAATCCCTGATAAAGCTCCTACAATCTGCCTGAGAATGAAACATTAATATTATAAACAATGCAATGTTTTATAAATTCAGTTCAATTGGCAGTCACCCACTTACAATTTCAGTAATTCAATTACAGTCCTTTGTGGTTCAATAAAAATAGCGCATTACCAGGAAGCTCTCTGCTTGCAGTATACAGAGCTGTATCTGGACAGCTGAGAAAAGGAGTTCTCCTATTAGCTCATGATGAAAGGAGGCTACTTCTGAGTCAGATATTGTGGGTTCATGGCTGACCACAGTACAAATCTGCAAACTGACATGCTTTGTGGAGTGAGTCCACAGCAGTAAAATGGGGTAACATAGCTATTATTTAACACTAGAATTCCTAAAGCCTATGAAAAAAGTTGTAATCTCAGGCCACCTTAAATTCCTTTGCACCTCTCTATCAGCGTCTTTTGTTTTGCAACGTTGTCGATCAGCACAAGCAGCTATCCCATCCACCCACTGACGGAGCTGAAGTCAGTTGCAAAATTCTCAGAGTTCAAGTGTGTTTATCTGGGTGTGAGGTGCCTGGAGTTGTATAGGGTAAAAATATATTATTATTTGGAATACATACATCATTATTATTATAACATGGAAAAAGTTTGTTTTAGGTATGTGTTCAACATTTCTTGCCTCGTATATCCTGTCATCCTACATTTAAACAGATCGTTGTAGACACGGAACACACATGAAATGTATGTATTCCAAATAACACTATATTTGCAAAACAAAAGACGCTGATAGAGAGGTGCGAAGGAAATTAAAGTGGCCCAGGATTACGATTTTTTTCATAGGCTTCAGGGATTCTAGTGTTAATTTGAAAAAGCAGAAGAACCCAAATGAAAACTCATGCAGATATGAGGAGCATGTCTATAGGGTGGTCCAGATCTAATTATGCAATTTTCATTACGCTATAACTTATTAAGTTAATTATACAGAAAATCACCCGAAAAATCCCGGACCATCAAGAAGTATACGAACTGAAGACATGAAGAATCGTCTTCGCACCGAACTGGAATAGTCCCTGCATAAATCAAAGTCATCCAGGCGATCTGGATCTGCATAATTAGATCTGGACCACCCTGTAGGTATATGAATAATGAAGAGGCAAGGAATGAGAATCCACAATTCTGTATAATGTAAGGCAGCAGTACTGACCAGTGTGCCACACTTACCATGTTAAAACAAAGCAAAGTTAAATAAAATAAAATAAAAAGGAAATCCAAACCTCCTGCAAGCTGTTGTCTGCCATCCATACTCCAATCCCTCTCTCTGACTTAAAATAAAATAAATACATTGAGTAATAAATACATACCATCCACTTCAGCAGTGACATTGCACTTCATGACAAACCTCAGTGCCTCAGTGTGGGCCCCAGAACGAGACATAAATTGTGTAATAATCTGAGAAAACAGCTTTTGCAGAGTGCTACAAAACTCACTTTGTTGACAGCCACATTTTGTAAGCTACTACAACTGTACGGTTGTTCTTGTTGTTTGTAACGTTGATGGCTGCCTTTTTCAATCACACATTTGCTTAACACCGAGTTGCCTCACTTAAATCTTCAGATAAGCATTAACTATTGTTGGCTTCCACAGCTGTTCTGATTCTCATGAGCTAACCTGACACTTAAGTGACATTGAAACACGAGTGATTATGGATGGAGATATCAAAATCTGAATAAGGGTGGTCTTTAATGCAACTGTTTACTGCTCATTTAGACTGACTGCTGATGAGCAGTTAAATCATGAATTACTATATACATTATAAATAAAGCACTGAAAGTATTAGTGGTAGAGGAATCCTATAATTTTCTTTTCACATACAGGCCATTTTGAGCTTAAATTCTTCTTCTTATGATTGAGATCTTTGCAATAATTACATTTTTTTCAAAATGTTAACACAATAGATGTAATCATTTCTGAGGTTTTACGTACCTCCAGATTCCTGAGTTCAGATCCATGTGGAGTTTGCATGATCTTCTTGTGTCTGTGTTGGATTGTCTCAAGATGCTCTACTCTTCCTATAACATTCCAAAGACAACATGTATCAGGTTAACTGATGACTCTTAATTGGCCACATGGGTACACCTTTATGGACTGGTGTCCCAGCCATGACTGGTTACTACCTTGAACTTGATGATGGCTTTGATTCCTGTGACCCTAAAATGGATTAAGATGATTTGGTACTGAATGCATGCTCACTGAACAAATTATTAGGAACTTCTCTTCACCTGCTTATCCATGCAATTATCTAATCAGCCAATCATGTGGCAGTAGTTCAAAACATAAAATAATGCAGAGACAGGTCAGTCGGTAGCTTCATTTAATGTTCACATCAGACACCATAATGAGGACAAATGTGAGCTCAGTGATTTTGACCATGGCATGACTGTACCAGATGGGCTGGTATTTCTGTAACTGCTGGTTTTCATACCCAACAGATTCTAGAGTGTACTGAGAATAGTGAAGAACATGAAAAACATCCAGTGAGTAACAGTTCTGTGGATGGGAACACCTTGTTGGTGAGAGAGGTCAGAGGAGAAGACTACTGTAACTCAGATAATCACTCTGTGGTAAAAACAAAAGCATCTCATATTGCACATCACATCAAACCTTGAGGTGGGTGGGCTACAGCAGCAGAAGACTATGGTGGGTTCCATTCCTGTCAGCCAGGAACAGAAGGCTGAGGCAGAAGAGGGCACAGGCCTGACAAAACTGGACAGCTGAACACTGGAAAAAAATGTAGTCTATTCTGATATATCTCAATTTCTGCTCAGGCCCACAGATGGTAGGGTCAGAATTTGGCAGTAAAAGAAAAACTCCATGCACCAAACCTGCCTTGTATCCACAGTCCAGGCTGATGGTGGTGGTGTAACTGTGTGAGGAATATTTTCTTAGCACACTCTGGGTCCATTAATACCAACCAATCATCACTTGAGTGCCACAGCTTATTTAAGTACTTTTGCTGGCCATGTTTATCTCTTCATGGCAACAATTTACCCACCTTGTAATGACTACTTTCATCATGATAATACACCATGTCACAAAGCAAAAGCATCACAAACTGGTTTCAAGAACATGATAGTGAGATCAGTGTTTTTCAGTGGCCTTCCCTATCACCATATCTGAATTCAACAGAACACCTTTTGGTATGGAGTAGAACAGGAGAGTCACAGAATGAATGTGCAGCTGACAAATCTGTAGAAATTGCATAATGTAGTCATGTCTACATGGACCATATCCTCAAAGAAAAGTTTCTAACATCTTGTGGAATCCATGCCACAAAGGCTGTTACGAGAGCTAAAGGAGGCCCTACTCAGTATCAGTATAGTGTTTCAAATAATTTGCTCAGTCAGAGTATGTGACTCATAAGAATATACTTTAAATAAATTAGGCCATTCATATGATTGTCAGTCAATTCTTTATTTTATTTGTCAGATTTCTTTTACTTAGAGCAGCAATGATATTTAACTGAAATGTAATATCTTTCCTATTGGTAGATACTGTTTTAAATTGTGTTCTGAGATTATTTAGGTAAGAAAGACATAAGTTTCGAGGTAAGGCTGTTATACTCACTAATCATGTCTCCAGAGAATGGTGACATTCTGCATGTTGCAAGTAAGACTCTTTACACGTGACAGTAATGACCTTATAAACCTATGTATGGAAATTTCTGAGATTGCATAGAAACCTTACCGAGGCAGTGCTGTCAGGGCTCAAAAGCACCATCTGGTGGGTGACTGTAATCAAATTTGGAATTATGCCTTCTAGTAGATATTTTTAATTATAATTATTAAGTCGTTTTAGCTTAGATTAGTATAAAAACATTTCACAGCAACCCCAACCTTTTTCAAGTTAAATTGTCCTCCATGGTCAAGCAAGTATATTGATTAATTTTTGTTTATGGTGAGTAGAACATTTTATTCTAACCAGCAGAATATGATACTTTCAAAAGCTATGGTGAAAAGCTGCTTGCTTAGTTCCTCTAATTCTGACCTTAATGTCTTTATTGAGTTCTCAAAACATTAAGCACTATAACACAAGTGCATTAATATGATATGTAGTATCATTTTACCTATTTTGAAATATACAGTCCATTTCTTCCTCCATTTTGTCTATCACTATTGGCATGATCAATGTTAGCAAAAATCAGACCATGACCTGAAACTGAACACTAGTATAAAAGGCAGCCAGTGCCAACTCTTCTTTATTCACAGCCTATTATATAAATCTGAAATCTTTATGTTTGCCTTTTTTATTTAACGAATTTATGATAAGATAGTCATTACTTTGTACATGTCAGTGGAGTGTCAAAACATCGTTTTCCTTTTTTTTTTTTCCAAAAAAAATGTGTTCTTTACTAAGGTAGCATGGATGCACAGTGGTTAACCCTGCTACATCACTATGGTCTTGCATTTGAGTCTTGGCTCATACACTACCAGTTACACATTCTCCTAGTGTCTAAGTGAGTTTTTAAATGGGTACTTCATCTTTCCCGTCACATACTAAAGTTGTGTGATAGGTTTCTTGCTAAAAAGCTAAATGCTAATTTTCTCCCTTGGAACAAATAAAGTGCTATCTATCTATCTATCTATCTATCTATCTATCTATCTATCTATCTATCTATCTATCTATCTATCTATCTATCTATCTATCTATCTATCTATCTCTTGATTAGCCAGTTGTGACAGAGCATGTGTGAAGGTGCCCTCTCTTGACTAGGGCCGAGTCCCGCTTTGTACCCAGGGTATATGTAGATGTGTCAGTGTTGTAAACTGCTTGCTAAAGTTCTTTGATTTGAAAAGATTATATTTTGTTGTTGTTGACTAGAAAAATCAAGACAAAATAGTTTTTTGTTCAGAAAGTAATTTAGACATTATTCTATAATTGAACTAATTTATATAAACTCCCAAATTCACTTCCTTCAAATTAAATCACACTTTAATTGATTTTTTTGTGAGGCATACATATCTTAGACAAAACACTTTCTACAATAAGGAAAGTTATACTAAAAATGACTACAGCTAAAAGTAATTCTGAGCTCCTAAATAATTATATGCATTCTGACAGATGAACCACCATTGCAGCAGGTGAGGACATCGTTCTCTACCTGGCCAGGAGGCCTTAATAACGGGTCAGAGAGAGAGTGCGATAATATCGCCTTTCTATGCCAGGACCCGGTGGTGGAAGGATGTTAGAGAGGCTACAGCAGGAGAGACGTCCTATCAACCACTGAGTGACATTCAGGGTGGAGCATTCCCCTGTACACTGGGTGGCAGCATCCCTTCTGGTAAGCTCCATTATGAATACCCACAGGGCAGTAAGGGAGTTGTGGTCCCATGGGCCTACACTAGCAGGTTCTGTAGTGGCCACCATGGGGAGCTCTTGGATACTTATGTTACAAGAACCGTGGTGGTCCTGCCTGACCCAGAATTGCTTCCCTGGGGCAATAGATTAAGCAGTCCTGGGACTGGAGTTAAAAGAGAGCCCTACTCAGACAGTTGGAGTTGGACGAGGAGAGAGTGGATGTGGAGAAAAAGAAAAGGAAGGAAAAGAAGAGAAGAAGTGGTGCTGTACTGTGAACAAAAGAAGCCTGTATAAAGGTATTGTTTACATTAAAAGCACTTTAGCTGAACTAGGACTAATGTGGTGTAATTGTGTTTGGGGGCTCAGTGGCGCCCCTTACAGGTCCCAACCTGCTTCTCACTGTACACATCTCGCAACCAATGACCATGCTGAGAAAGAAACTCAAGTCCAAGGAGCTTGGAGGCAAAGTGTTATCATAATTTAAAGTTTTTAGAAATTTGTATTTTTTTTTTACAAACCCATATATTATTAAGCCAAAAGTTCTAATTAGCAGAAAGATTAAAAAAGCTAGAACTATGGTTAAGTAGGGTTCTTACTACTGCATTTCTTTGCTCCTATTTAAAAGAAGATGAATAAAAAAGAGTGGAGGGAAAGCAGAGGAAGCCGTTAATGGACAAAGAGATTTCAACAAAAGATGAAATTTAATCAGCGAGAGCCTGATTACCACACCAGATATGTGCATATCGTTTTTTTACGAAATGGCAGAGCTAGTGGAGATGAAAGTGTGTACATGATGCAGAGCAGGATGAAATGGGCTTTATATTGGATAAATGATGTTACCAGGTTTGATTGAGAAGGACTAGCACAGTGAAGGACACGTGCATGGATGTCAGCTGGTCATAAACATTGCGGAAGGGAGGCTAAAATGTATGTACTAATACCTACAGTATGTACCGTATATACTCGCGTATAAGTCAGGTCTCGAAACCCGAAAAATTGATCATAAAATCAGACCTCAACTTATACACTCATTCAAAAATACAACACTTGAATTTTTTTTTTTTACATCTTACTTACTTCCTCCAATCTCGCATCAGTTTCTCAGACACATCGAATTTTGTTGCAGTAGCACAGTTACCAGTTTCTTTCGTCACTTTAACAACTTTTAATTTAAAACCAGCTTCATATTTTCTTCTGATCGAATACTCCGGCGGAGATGAGGGATGCTCTCAAGATAAATGTGTATGAGGGTGTGAGATACAAAAAACACAAAACAGTGCAAACGTCACTTTGGAATAGTTTGGGTATTACCGTGTGGTCACGTAGGCACAATACATAGAAAGAAAGGGCAGTGTACTCCGTGGATCTCTCTCAGGTGGGAGTTAGCACATCATAATCTCTTGGACCAATAGTGTGAGCTTTCTGCATTTGACTTATATGACCAACATAAGTCAGGAAAATCAAGCCCCGACTTATCTGCGGGAGAACTTAAATGCGAGTATATACAGTAATAATAATTCTATTCAGTAGGCTACAGATGACAACTTGAGCTTGAGTTTAGACATTTGTCATTGGTATCGAAAGATTCAACAGCAGAGCATTCCAGTAATACTTTTATTTAAACAAAGCATTCAAAACTGACTTGTTCAATGAGTCTGGTCTTTAATACACGATGGAGCAGAGATTTTGAATACTTGCTTAAAGGCATTGTAGGAGTTTAAGTTTTTTTTTCATTGAGAACATTCATGCTATTGGGAACACACAATGACTATATTGTCTTGAAAAAATAACACACGAAATGATGCTGCAATAACCTAAAAATCTACCGATTAAGATTATTAATAAAACAACAATAAAAATGCAAATCCCATGTAACAAGAAAGTATGCACAGAAACATTAAGATTATAACACATACGATGAATTCATTGTACAGTATACAATACGGTATATACTGTAATAAATATACTATAGCATGTATTAATCAGTATGAGTGGCTATTGAGTAACCTTATGACCCTTAGCTAAACTCTCTGAATCACTCAATCTGCCATGTTACAGTATTTCATTTTAATTAGTAAGTGATAAGTGAACCATTTTACCAGCTAAAAGTAATAATTATAATAATGGATTATGACTTATCTGGTGCAAAAATCCCTCAAGAAATGGTGTCTATATCTCTGAGCCATATTTAAAATAAGAAAACAGAGATCACACCTTATGGTGGATTTAATGTTCATACAGTATTTGGCAAGCAGCAGTTAAAGGTATGTTATAAAGGAGATGACTTGATGTCCAAAGATTGGGAATGAAGTAAATAATAAATACATAGAACTGTAATTGTTTGAAAGTCTAATTATGGTCTTTAATTACTTAGTTGCTTCACTAACTAAAATAATTCTTCTTTAACACTTAACACAATAAATGAGTCTGACTCAGTGAAGTAATGAATATACAGTAGAGTACTGACATTGGTACTGAGTTTGACTAAAAAGTCATTTTTAAACTCCTACTGTTCTACCTCAACTCATTTCCCATTAATCTTCATTTTATTTAATACCAGATATTGCCTAGTAATTCAGCAAATACGCCAGCACGATCAACTCTTTAAATTTAGAATTAGACAAAAGGTGAATTCAGTTCAATTAAAATGTATTGATAATGGTTCAAACAATATTATACTTATTTCAAATATCAGAAGTACAAATTGTGAATACTAAGCTGAACAAAGCAAACGTTAAATCTGATTGAGAAGACCAGCTGGTAAAACAAATGGCATTTCACAGCAATAATTTGAAAATGATTAGCAAATGGTTTACCACATCTTATGGCTCTGAAATGTGGTTGGTCTTACAAAGGGGTCAAATGACAACTTTCTCAGTGGGAAGTTCATGTCTCTTAAGCTGCAAATGTGCAAGGAAACAGAGGGCCCTGTTTTAAAACACACAGTTCAGAAGTGCATTTATGCTGACAACTGGCACTATAAATTTTTGCCAGTGTTTGTAAAATGCTGACAAAAGGATCAGTCTGTATGAAGATACAGGCATTCTTCAAATGCTTACTTGGACTAGTGCTGGCATATAAGCAAGACAACTGGAATGAATGCATCAGTTGTGCTTCATAAACTCCTGCAGCATTGTCAGTAATGAAACTAAAAGACCAACTGTTATTATGACGTATGCGAGCGGGAAGTGCTAAATGCTGTTGTACTGATCAGCTTTTCCACTAACAAAGAGCTTCTTATTATTTCTTGGCTTCTAGACTAAAGTGCAAAATGGTTTTATATTACATTCTGTAATTCTGTTTTATTTTGATGTTGCACAGTTTAAATTTAGACTTTTCCACAAATGATCAAATGTTACAGTGTCAAACTTGGTTCCATGTTGTTCTTTGTGAAATTGTCTCTACTAATAACAGTTTATGTGCAATGAACCAAAACAGAAAAAATCCCATTTCCTTATCTTTCCTCAGCAGACCAGCGCACATCAATTAGAATAATCATCGATCCTGCCAGCCACTGGTGTTCTGAATCTTACTTTTCCATTACAGGGTGATAGGAAGTCAGAGCCTATGCTAACACCATTGGATGTAAGGCACGGATCAGACTAAGATACTACACTCTTATAAGCAGAAGAAAAAGTTAAACCAGGACATCTTTGCATAGGACCACTGAAATAGTATGATTATTTTACAAACTGTGTCCATGTCAGCAGTCAGTGAAAAAAGTACATACATTAATTAGTTATATCTAGCAGTACAAGCTGGCTAACCTATTTTGGAAAACTTTTTTGTACTGCCTCTTCTGGATTTTTTTTGTGCAGTAGTTGTACACACAGCTCAAAGTAAGAAAGCTAGCAGCCATACTCCTGGGTACAGTAATGTCTTGTCAATTCAGTATTCAATGCACTCATTTTGGTGCATCCAGGATAGCATAACCTGTGCAGGCAGCAAATGGAGTAATGGTTACAATTCATTGGCAGGGTCTGTCCAGTCAGCTCAGAACATGGCCCCTTGTCCACTTGTCAACCTGCACTCAACAATAAAAAGAAGCTTTTTTTTTTTTACAAGATCCATACTTCCATATAAAAATGATGTAACTGTATTTCTCTGACTACAAAGCTCCAAAAAAATCTTATTATTCTTCTAAAACTGAAATTACTGTCAACTGAAAAGATAGGGCAGTGAAACTACATTACAATCACAAACATTCATATGAGATATAAACACAATTAGAAAGTATGCATCACTGCTCAATAAACTTTATTTGAGAAGACACTTTATGTATTGAAATAGATCTTAAAACTCTGTTTCTTTATTTGCCTGTACGTCTGTTTATTTACAGTTAGGTCCATAAATATTTGGACAGAGACAACTTTTTTCTAATTTTGGCTCTGTACATTACCACAATGAATTTTAAATGAAACAACTCAGATGCAGTTGAAGTGCAGACTTTCAGCTTTAATTCAGTGGGGTGAACAAAACGATTGCATAAAATGTGAGGCAACTACAGCATTTTTTAACACAATCCCTTCATTTCAGGGGCTCAAAAGTAATTGGACAAATTAAATAACTGGAAATAAAATGTTCATTTCTAATACTTGGTTGAAAACCCTTTGCTGGCAATGACAGCCTGAAGTCTTGAACTCATGGACATCACCAGATGCTGGGTTTCCTCCTTTTTAATGCTCTGCCAGGCCTTTACTGCAGCGGCTTTCAGTTGGTGTTTGTTTGTGGGCCTTTCTGTCCGAAGTTTAGTCTTCAACAAGTGAAATGCATGCTCAATTGGGTTAAGATCAGGTGACTGACTTGGCGATTCAAGAATTTTCCACTTCTTTGCTTTAATAAACTCCTGGGTTGCTTTGGCTGTATGTTTTGGGTCATTGTCCATCTGTATCATGAAATGCCACCTAATCAATTTGACTGTATTTAGCTGGATTTGAGCAGACAGTATGTCTCTGAACACCTCAGAATTCATTCAGCTGCTTCTGTCCTGTGTCACATCATCAATAAACACTAGTGTCCCAGTGCCACTGGCAGCCATGCACGCCCAAGCCATCACACTGCCTCCACCGTGTTTTACAGATGATGTGGTATGCTTTGGATAATGAGCTGTTCCACGCCTTCTCCATACTTTTTTCTTGCCATCATTCTGGTAGAGGTTGATCTTGGTTTCATCTGTCCAAAGAATGTTTTTCCAGAACTGTGCTGGCTTTTTTAGATGTTCTTTTGCAAAGTCCAATCTAGCCTTTCTATTCTTGAGGCTTATGAGTGGCTTGCACCTTGCAGTGCACCCTCTGTATTTACTTTCAATGCAGTCTTCTCTTTATGGTAGACTTGGATATCGACATGCCTACCCCCTGGAGAGTGTTGTTCACTTGGTTGGCTGTTGTGAAGGGGTTTCTCTTCACCATGGAAATGATTCTGCAATCATCCACCACTGTTGTCTTCCGTGGACATCCGGGTCTTTTTGCGTTGCTGAGTTCATCAGTGCTTGCTTTCTTTCTCAGGATGTACCAAACTGTAGATTTTGCCACTCGTAATATTGGAGCAATTTCTCAGATGGGTTTTTTTCTGTTTTCGCAGCTTAAGGATGGCTTCTTTCACCTGCATGGAGAGCTCCTTTGACCGCATGTTGTCTGTTCACAGCAAAATCTTCCACATGCAAGCACCACACCTCAAATCAACTCCAGGCTTTTAATCTGCTTAATTGATGATGACATAACGACGGACTTGCCCACACCTGCCCATGAAATAGCCTTTGAGTCAATTGTCCCTGAAATGAAGGGATTGTGTTAAAAAAAATGCTTTAGTTGCCTCACATTTTTATGCAATCATTTTGTTCACCCCACTGAATTAAATCTGAAAGTCTGCACTTCAACTGCATCTGAGTTGTTTCATTTAAAATTTATTGTGGTAATGTACAGAACCAAAATTAGAAAAAAGTTGTTTCTGTCCAAATATTTATGGACCTAACTGTATTTAGTATGTTCAGAAATCACAAGCCTTTACTGTACATTCAGACAAATATTTAAATTTATTTCAATATATCTAGGGTATAAGATCCTAAATAATGCTACATACATTTGATGGATATATTTACTAAAAATATACCTAACATACTAGAAAACAGACCTCTGGTCCTCGAAGATAAGTGGTTTAGGCTTTTCTTATGAAACATAACACTCCAGGTCATTCTTTTAGGGGGCTGACACCTCTTTCATGCCCTAATGGTGGGTATGATGTGTTTGAGATGAAAACAGAGCAGTGGGCCTTTGCAATGTACCGTACTGTCAGCAGATGTTACGGCAATTGTTTTCTTATCAACCATGTTGACGTGTCACTTGCCATGAGAAGGACATGAAGCCCATTTATGTGGTGGAGGTAGCCCGCACCTCCAAATCTTTGGTCGTGTATGATTTTCTTTAGTCCTCAGAGTGTACGACTTGTGTTCGCAACAAAATGATAAATCGGACTGTGTAGTGTGCTTCACTGTCAGCAGATGTCACCATGGTTTCTTTCCTGTCAGCAATTCCATGCGTACATGCTGCTGTTGGTTTTCTGTCAGTAATAAGCATGGCCCTGCTGCTGTCTGTCATGAGAAATACCCAAAGGCCAATTATGTGACTTATGGCGTTCACACATCCAATACTTGTATCATGACATAAGCTCACCATTAAGACCAAGATCAAGGTTCAAGGTCCAGTGTTTCACAAGTTTTTCCATGACAGGTGGACAACCCTTGGTGTTTTATATATATGTATATAGGCAGGTATAGGAATTAAATCAATGTATCATCTCAGAATGTTTTGACAAAATCAACAAAATATTCTAATTTGTATTAACATAGCATGTTCCTTCCTTGCACTTGATACTTGATAAGCTCCAGATTGCTTGCACCCCGCTCCATATAAATGGGATTTAAAAATGGATGGATGGCCATTAAGTTTGAAGAAATCCTACATTTACAAGTACTTAAGTACACTTGATACCTAAGTAGTATTCTCACATATTTTACTTTTAGTTGAGTAATGTTTCAGAAAGGTTTCTCTATCCATCCATCCATTTTCCAACCCGCTGAATCCGAACACAGGGTCACGGGGGTCTGCTGGAGCCAATCCCAGCCAACACAGGGCACAAGGCAGGAATCAATCCCGGGCAGGGTGCCAACCCACCGCAGGACACACACAAACACACCCACACACCAAGCACACACTAGGGCCAATTTAGAATCACCAATCCACCTAACCAGCATGTCTTTGGACTGTGAGGTTTCTCTATCTTTACTCAATTATGGCTGTTGAGCGTTTTATACATCCCTGCCCATTTCACTTCATGATATTGCAATGTATGGAAAAATATAGTACATTGTGTGTGAGGAGCCTTGAAGCAATGTTCATCACAAAAGGACTCACATATAATGCCAAAGTGGATCATCAGATTAAAATAAATGATTTTTATGATTTTGGTCTCTTCACCTATGCTTTTTCCACTGTAAAGCAAACATTCTTTTTTTGAACAGCCCAATAAAACCCATTTGCCCCTTTGGCTCAATTTATGGTAAGTCAAGACAGAAAGAAAGAGTTTAACTACTAACCAAACGTTTCCTCTGATAATACCATGACCACTTTAAGCTAGGTAGCACTTCTGTTTTTCACGGCCATTTTTGTGGCTTGCAGTTAAAATTAAGCAAGTAAAAATATTTTATAAAAGTAATCATTATTTTAAAATGATGGTGCATGGGCCACAAAAGATGCGTTTGGATGTAATTATGCATTCCATCTCACCCCAAATAGTTTCTTTGATTTCCCTGTAAAAGAAACATGCAAAATTCACACAAAATGGATCCCAGCCTCAAAGTATGCCAGAGTCTAAGCACCACAAGATGCAGTGTAACCCTGTCTATCACTTTAATAGTTTTCTCACAAAATAAAAAAAGTAATACTGCACATATTTATTTATCGATGAGTTATACAAAAATTAGTGAGAAATTGCACAACATTTAACGTAAAAAATACCACATGAATGCATCAGTCAAAAGTTCCAAGCATAAAGCACCTTGCATAATAAAGCCCAACATGACAGAGTACTCTACAGGAACTCATGAGTCATGTATAGGACACAGAAAGAACTCAACATAAATATTTGTCATTCATAAGCAGAAGCTTATATAAAGAACTTGTTATCTGAGTGATTCTGTATCCTCTTAATTTTCCTCAGTCCGCCATATTTAGCCAATTCACACAATGGTATCTTTAATTGCTGTGGGCAGTTCATTCATGTAGGTAGATAGATAGCGGTTCTTGACACACTTCTGCTGAATAATTTGTTGGCTGAAAGTCCTCAGTGTTAGTTTGTCAGAGAGAGGATGTGTTGCTTTCTTCATAAAGGCACTTAGTTTTGTTTTAGTTTTCTTCTTTGCTACAACCTCTGGGGGTTCGAGAATGTATTCCATAACTGAGTCTGTCCTTTTAATTAGCTTGTTGATTTGGTGGGCCTCTCTTGAAGTGGTGTTACCAGTCCAGTACACCACAGTGTAGAAAACTGTGCTGGACTTCACAGATTATAGAAGGTGTGAAAGATGTCACTACTCACATTAAAGGAACACAGCCTCCTATGGAAGAAGAGCCTGCTCTGCCCTTTCTTATATAGTTCCTCTGTATTCCGAGGCCAGTCCAACATTAATCTGGACCCCAAAGTACTTGTAGGAATGGACCACCTCTACAACCACTCCCTGAATACTGAGCAGACATAGAGGGTCTTTGGTGTCTGGCGAACATCAATAACCAGATCCTTGGTTTTGCTGATGTTAAGATGCAGACAATTCTCTTTGCACCAAGAAGTTTTCCACCAGACTCCTATACCCAGTCTCGTCCCCCTTACCAATGTACCCCACAAGTGCAGAATTATCTGAGAATTTCTGCAACTGACATAACCTGGTGTTATGTTTATAGTCAGAGTGAAGTGAAAAGGGAAACAGGACTATTTATTCCTTTTCAAATTTATTTATTGCATTGATTTATTAATGCGAGCTGGTAGAATTTTGTGCAAGGCAGGAAATTGTCCCACTTATAAAATGCCAGGTATGAGTTGCTTAGCATGTCTTTATCATGTGGGAGGAAACTGAAACTGAAATAACTAAAGAAAACCCATGCTGACATTTGGACAGTACCTAGGCTGGGATTTCAGGTTAGAGCTGTGAGCCAGTTAATTTCATTTTATCTTCTGTTTTGTAAAAAATATGATTTCTGCCCACCATATGCATGTTTTTATTAAATTACTACATAAGCAATTAAAGAATAGTTGGTGTCCCTTGATAACAATTGCATAAACAAAAACAGTTTTCACAAACAGTACTTCTAAGTGTTTTATTTTAAAAAGACAAAATCTAGTGAAAATTAGCATATACCTTATGGTGCTTTAATCTGATAAATTTCTTACAATGGCAAGATTGGAAAGGCAAGTTGGCAGGATATAGTGGTAGCAGAGAAAGGCAGAGAGTTGGGAGGGTCTCTGGCAGAGGGAGGTGAGGTCAGAAAAAGGAACTAGGGAGTATGTCGTAATCACGTGCCGCACACAAGCAAAGTGTGGATATGATGTTTTAATGTGTTTTATGGTATTTTAGTATAAAAATACACAAAAGCATTATGAAGTGAATGTTAATTCTTCAAGGCACATTTTTACAGTTGCAAGGATGCAATACTGCAGTAATTGCCTTAACTCTATAATAATAATAATAATGTAAAGTCTCAACCAAGTTGTACCACATCTCTGAGAATATAAGACATTATTAGGACCTGTCATACCAACAATAGTGTGCTGGACAAACTTACACCAACAAATCAGCGCAAGTAGAAGCACAGAGTGACCAATGCGAGCAAGAAAAGCGAGCTAATGGGGCTGCTGCTTCCATCTCAGGCAGTTGCTGTAGAGAGAAGTGGAGGGATTTAACTTAGCATCACTTACAAAAGTTTGAAGTCCTTGCACGTTAACATGAAATGTGCATTGAAAATGAAACAGTGTTATTTTTTGTCAGTGTAATAATTTGAGCTTAAAGGTAATATTTTTGCGTATTGCCTTGTTTGTGATCTTTTTTTTAATAAGTGAGTCTATCACTTTAAGAAAAGCACAGTGCAAAACAAATCGGGAAATGTGTTTTATGTGGCTGTATTAATGTCAGAATGGTAATATCTTTGTGTATAGACTTGAACTGTTCATAAACTGTATGTAATATGTGAGTGTACTTCTTTAAGAATATTGTCCAAAGTTCTTTGTGGCTCAGTCTGTTTGGTGAGTCTATGCTGGCTCTGGACCCCACTACTCTGTATTGGATTAATGGAGTTGGACAATGTATGCATGTTTAAAGCTGCCATTGTGAAACAAGAAGAGGAAAATCTGAATAAAATACCTAGTGTCAGATCCATTTGAGTGGCAGAACATTAACAGACTTTTCAACAGATTAAAGTGAAGTCATCATCAATGCAAGGTTTTTTTAAAAAAAAAAACTATATTTTTCTGTCTGAAAGTATATACAGTACTGTATAAATTCAGTATGTTGGTATAACTAAAAACATCAGATTTTTAATTATAACCTGAGACTGATTTTTAGTAACACCATCCACTCCTACATTGAAATAAAAATGTGTCCAGCTTAGTCGCTACCTTCAACAGTTAACACTGCCATATAAAATTGTCCAAAATGTTCTCAGGGCAAGATCCAACCTGCGAACGCTGCAATCGAGCTCCAGCCCCACTGGGTCACATGTTTTGGGCCTGCACCAAATTAACATCATTCTGGTTCAAAATCTTTAAATGCCTATCAGACAGCCTTGATGTCACAATCCCTCCTAACCTATTAACAGCTGTGTTTGGTGTTCTTCCAGATGGGCTTAAAGTGGAGAAGGACAAACAAACTGTAATTGCCTTTACTACACTATTGGCACATAAACTTATCTTGCTCAACTGGAAGAATCCTAACTCTCCTCTTTTATGTCAGTGGGCAACTGATGTTATATATTATCTGAAATTGGAAAAAATCAAATTCTCACTTAGAATATCTGTACAAAACTTTTTCAAAACCTGGCAGAATCTAATCAATAACATTTTAGAATAAGCACTTAAATTGAGGAAGTGGATTATCTTCCCTTTTTTATTCTATTTATTTATTTTTCCTACTATTAAAGTTTTACTCTGTTGGCCTAGCTCTCTTTCACATTGGTGGGGGTTGATTTGTTTTAAACCTAGTTTTACAAAACTCTTTTAATAAATTCAATGAAATGTTTATAAAAAAATTGCCATATGGATGGGTGCCACTTTTAGATTTGACGCAAAGGATTGCATGTAATGTGTTCCAATAAATTGCAGTATACAATCACCCCTTTATTTGCATGGTATTACTGTTTGTGGTATTTGTATGGTGTTTTTCATTGCTAATATTTTTCTGGTTTCCTTTCCTTCCTAATATCTTTCCATCCTGATATGTTTCTAGTAAATAAAGGGGGTGGTGTGTTACTAAGAGTGAGCATTTTCCTGTGTGTGATTGACCCCTTGCACTTTTGTTAGCATTCATTTTATTATGCGACCTTAGGGCCTAGTAGGACAAGAGCTGGCTGCATGGGGCTTGGCAGCACACAGATTTCATCAGGTGAAATGTATGGGGAAAACAACTACCAGCAGGAAGGAGTAAGGAAGGAGTAAAGGACTCGTGTCTTGGTCAAAGGAAAACAGTGTTAAAAAACGGGGGCAGATGTGGATGCCTAACTGCAACAGAACTAAAAGTGATGGATATCAGTGGGGCCCTTAGCACAACTGTTGGACCTACTTTTTGCAATGACTTTAAAATCTCTTTAAAATTCAAAATTGTTTAACACTTTATAAAGAATTAAAAGATCTTGGCGTCAGGAATTATATGCTTAATCTCTAAATGTTTTTTTGTTTAGTGTCTGAACCTAAAAATGTAAAACAAAAAATATTGTTACAAATAGACACACTCAATGTATAAAAAAACACTTTTTTTTTAATACTGCTAGAGTTGTACATGCATGTATTGCGATCACTACAAAATGGCAATATTCAACTTCAGCTCTCTTCTTTAGTCCCAATACCCAGACTCATACACCAGGCAGGATTGGTTAGCGGTGGTAGGCAAACTCCAACCCACCTTTAAAATTTAATAAAACACTCCCGTTACCAAAAGCTATAACCCAACATTAAACACAAAAACTGTTTTAAAATACAACATAAATTAAATCATAATTAACTATTTAATTTTAGCTGCAGCACTGCAGAGCCTCCTGGGACATCAGTGCAGTCCGTCGCTACAATATGCTAAAACAACCCTAGAACAGAATATACAGTGCCCATTTGTGTTGGATATCAAAGCCAGGAATAGGTTTTATTTCATGTTACTCTGTATCAGTTTTGAGCAATTAATTATCCAGTTCTGAAGATGGAAAGAATATAGTAGATTTTGAGGTTAATATTTAAAAAAAATGCTTGTAGTGATTGCTGTGTAACCACTTTGAAAAGCAATATTTAACAATTTTGCATCTGAAATTTTGCATACGTTTCCATTTTAAATGCATTTCTATATCGGAACTTTGAAGGGGAGATCATTTCTATAGTGTAGTCTGCTTGATTTGGCATTTTTGTATCAATCCAGTTTCTGAATCTCCATTTTTAATTACAGGTTTGGAATTGACACAAAGAAGAACAGAATTTGTAAAACCCACATAGGCAGCCTCTGAGCTAGGAAACTGCCAGTGTGGAGCCATGAAGCAGCAGTGTAAACCTCTGTGTTGTTAAAAATAATTAAAAAAAATAATCTCTGTCTCTATATAACTGCATTGATACATGCCATGTTTTAAAAACTGTAACCTTCAGTGTCATGCGAGTTTGCATTGGACTAAGTGAGTTAAAAACTGCCAATGTGCTAATTAAAGTAGCAATTATTAAAAAAGTTATATTCTGTTCTTTCAATGCTGTCATAAATTTCATAAAATAAGAAATATACTGCATATTTAAAGTAGTTTATTTCTGACAAGGTAATGACAAACCTTATCTCTTGTGTGTGTAGCAAACCAGTGCATGCGCCCATATATGAGACTCATACGGACTTTGTACAAAAAGTTTACCACCTGTAAATGACATATATGGAGCACATATTAAGCTTTGAAGTTAAAAGAAAGTTAATCATTTACCAAACCCAGGCATACATTTATTCACCTTTTTATGGTGTTTTTTCTTATCTTTAATGTTATCTAAGCAACATTTATTAGGCTATAAACTGACTTTTGCAAAGGCACTTAATCTACGTTTTGTACCATTAAGTGTATTAATTCAAATTTGAGTGCTATCAAATGTATTCATAAATCCTGTTCTTTGTTGTATTACATATCAGTTTCTTTTACAAATGTTAATATAATATAAGCATTATATTAGTATTGATTTTTTTCTTATTTGTACAGCAATGAACTACTGGGTACTTTCAGTTTTGAAGAGGCCATACTGAAGTGTTTCATTCCATGGTTGCTTTTAGTAAAAATTCTTTTCTTGTTTGATTTTCTACAAATTATTTGTGATTTATGATTTACCAGTCATTTGAATGAATCTTCTAACACTGCTTCAGTAACTAACACTGTGGCCACATAGTACCAGAGTCTTGGCTCCAAACCCGAACCTTGATGCACTGTCTGTGTGGATTTTGCTTGTTCTACTCAGGCTGATAAGATTTGTTCTCCAGGTACTTCAGTTTTCTTTCAATTTCTCAGAGTCATGCTGGATATGATAACCAGAGTGTGCCCCACAACAGACTGGTCCCATCCAGGGTTGGTCCTACTTTGTGTTTTATGCTAATAGGATGGGCATTGATTCCCTGTGACACTGAACTAGATAAGCAAGTAAGAAAATGTATGGATTGTCCTGTTATATTAGGAACTGACATGTGTAGTTAATAGCTACTCCTATGGGGTGTAAAGTCCTATTTAACGTTAGCTCCACTCAAAGTAAATGCAAATTCATTTTTTTTTGAAAATATAAAATCACAGCATGGTTGGTGTACTAGTTAGTTTTTCTGCCTGATGGATCAACTGTCCTTGCTACAAATCCTGTCTTGATTATTTTACATGTGTAGTTTTCCTCCAGATACTCTCCCTTTTTATTCCACATCTCCAAAGACATGTACTGTATGTTAGATTAATTGGTGTTTCCAAGTCTGCCTGCTGTGAGTGTGGCTGTGCTTGTGAGCTCGCCTTGAAATGCACTGCCACCTTGTCCTACTGCATTCTGTCCAGTGCTGATACCTGCCTTGTGCCTGATGCCATCAGGTTAGGCTTTAGGCCACAGGTGTCAAACTCCAGTCCTGGAGGGTCGCAGTGGCTGCAGGTTTTCATTCTAACTTTCTTCTTCATTAGTGACCTGTTTTTTTCTGCTAATTAACTTCTTTTGCCTTAGTTTTAATTAACGTGACTCAGGCCCCTTAGTCGTCTTTTTTTCCTTAATTAACAGCCAACCAATAATGAGACACAAAACGAGGCGCTAGATGACCAGCTTCCCTGTGCCCATCACACAGTATCTGAAAATAAAGAAAGGTGAAGTTCTCAGTAAGGTTGATCTCTCAGGTCACCAAAACATGGTGACGGTGTTCTTAGAAAAAACAGAGAAATCAACAAAGAATGAGAGCAGCAACAAGCCATGGAATTAAATAATGAGTTTAATTAACAGCAAGAATCGGCTTCTCATTAAGAAAGTGATTAGAGTTTGAAATCCCAGCTTAGCTGGTCATCTGTCGGCTCGTTTCACATCTCATTTCTGTTTGGCTGTCATTTAATGAAGAAAGGAATACATTCAGAGGACTGAATCCTTAAAAACAGGGCTATTAAAATGAAGGGAAAAGGAGCTAATTAGCAGTGAAAACTGATCACTAATTAGGAAAAGGGTTAGAATGAAAACCTGCAGCCACTGCGGCCCTCCAGGCCTGAAGTTCGACACCCCTGCTTTAGGCCATCTTAATCTGTTATAGCTGGATATGAGAATATGCTATGTGTTATGATATAAAGTCACACTCTATTAAAAAAAAATCAGTTAGTCAAAACACACATCTATGCAGTGAATTCTCCCAAACCAACTTCATAAGAGTGTCAGTGTTCAGTGTTCATTAACTATGTTTGGAAAATAAAACATTACATTTCTCATTGAAGTAAGTAGTAAATAATTCACAATTGAATTACAATGTATTACAAAAATAACAAACCATCAGTGGTATTTGTCGATAACAAAAAATGTCTAAAAGCCTAATTAGATATGAATTCTGTTAAAATAATAATTAGGCCATCAGTTATATTTTTTAATATAAAAATGTTCTAAATGCAGTCTAACATTAATGTCTGACAAAATCAAATATAAACTGCGAAGGTTTGGCCTTCTAAGCTTAGAATTAAGATGTTTTAATAAGTGTAAGAAAAAATAAAATGAAAAAAAATGCCTTTACTCTTTTCTCATTTCAGTTTTCCACTAATTTTTGAAGCTATTGAACACTTCTTAGTGACTGTCACTTAACTGATGTAGTATTCTCAGTTTCCAAAGAATTCATTTCAATGTCCAGCCCTAACTAATTTATAACAAGAACACTTTTAGAAAGCCACTGACACTGTGCTTAGCACTTCTGTTTTACAGCTCCAGGGTCCTGGATTTTAATCCCATCAAGAGCATTGCTTGTATGGATTCTGCACGTTCTCTTCGTGTTAATGTGCGTTATTCTCAGGGTGATCAGGCTTTTCCCTCACACCACAACGATGTGTTGGTTAGGTTAACTGCAGATTCTAAACTAGCCCTGTGTTGGAATGGCACCCCATTCACAGATGGTTCCTATCTTGGGCTTTGGGATAAGTATTATTCTCCATAACCCACGCATAAGCGAGTCAAAAAATAGATGAATGAACAGAACAACATGTTTATCATTATTACTATTTGCTGTCATTGAGCTGCTTCAGGTAGTAATACGCTCATAATGATAATGCTCAAATTTAATCATAAGTATTCCCTATAGAGTATTATAGGGTATCTCCATTATAGGGTATCTCCATATGCAACTTTAAATTCAAAATTCAATGTTAAAAACATACGTATTGGTTACAAATAGGTATAATTTTAAATATAAAATTGAAAATGTCAAATTATTGATTATTTCTATAGGCGCACTCTTTTCAAGTGCTCAGACAAAATGCCCTGTTACTGACCTGATGTGAAAAAGGCGCAAACTCTAAAAACAGTCAACATCAAAAGAAAAAGTTTTTTTTTAATTCTGACATTTGCTTGAGGTTTGCTAAATATTAAAATATTTTGCCTACTGCATGACTTACAGTATATTGCATAGCAGAATCATAGAATTACAAACTGTCAAGATGGTTGTAACTTCTTTTCAAATGTACAATTCTGGTAAATTATTAATCACAACAGTTATATAGTGAAGAGTAGCAAGGGCACAGATCATCTATCAGGAGATGAGTAAAGCCTAAAAAATGACAAATGGCACCAGAAGTCACAAAAGCAGGCTTCATTGTCAGGGTTGGGGATAAAAAAAGAAGGAGTTTGTTATGTTATTGTTGACAATGCTTCCCAAGATGTGGATTTGTAAATCTGGGTTTTACAGCTTTCAGCTGGATGCTCCCAATCTGCGCTCGTGCAACACCTCGAGGCCACACATGAAGAAATCTACACTCACATGGAGCCTAAAATCGCAGTCCTACAAACACACACATCTTTGAGATGCAAGAGAAAAACCCCATGTAGAAAATCAGTGGTAAGGAAGAGAATTCAAACATAAAATGCTGAATCTGTGAGGCAGCATCACTAGCTAATGCACCACCATGTTGCCTTCATGCAACAATATGACAAATACAGTTGTGTAAAATATTAGACTTGGCATTGCATTTGTAGAACTTTTTAGAACTATAAAAACAGATTTAGTCTTTAAAGGAGGTTAGACTGGATGTAAACTTATGGTCAATTATTGTTATTATAATTAATTAAAAAAAAACAAATATGTAAACTTCCATCCATCCATCCATTGTCCAACCCGCTGAATCCGAACACAGGGTCACGGGGGTCTGCTGGAGCCAATCCCAGCCAACACAGGGCACAAGGCAGGAACCAATCCCGGGCAAGGTGCCAACCCACCGCAGAAATATGTAAACTTTGTCGTAAAAAATGAAATTATGGAATCATGTAATATTTGCCACCAGTCGGCAAAACCGAACGGAGAACTTGCGTACGACAGGGTATGAAGTACCGTGGAAAAGTGCGTGGCTTTATGCCAAGTGTAGGTTTTATACATCGCGATTTGAATGTGGAAACGTTCTTACGCAACATTTCTGTGCGTACGCACCATTTATACATGAGGCCCCAGGTCTTGGTGGTTTCAAACCCCAAAACATGCTACATCAAAAATTGGTCCACCCCAAGGATCAGGCGCCCCGGCACAGACAGAATAATATAGTTTACGCAGTTAAGTGCCAAGAGGATTGCCGTGAATCATATATCGGGGAAACCAAACAACCACTGGTGAAGCGGATGGCACAACACAGAAGAGGTACCTCGTCAGGCCACGACTCCACAGTCTATTTACATCTACAGGACAGTGGTGACTCTTTCAGTGATGAAGATGTGCACATTTTGGACAGGGAGGAACGCTGGTTTGAGCGAGGAGTCAAGGAGGCCATTTACGTTGAAAAGGAACGACCATCTCTGAACCGAGGAGGGTGCCTAAGGGTACATCTTTCACCATCTTGCAATGCTGTGATTGCAGCCATTCCCCAACTCTCTGTGAATGGTACTCATGGCCATTGATCAATGGACAATTTGCAAATCATTGATCACATGGCCCATTGTTAGCAAATAGTGGTAGTTTCGGTAAATTATGCAAAGGTACTGTTTATAAGGTTGGAGAAACCTGCAGTCAACTGAGACTGAGGAAGTCACTTGGATGAGTGATGAAACGTATCGGAAAAAAAACTATGTCCAGATGAACAGAATCAACTTTCTAGAATTTCCTTACCTGGATTATTGAGCATGCATCGAGACAATATTTGCTTATACAATAATTTTTGAAACAAACGTTAAATGAAATGTGATGGTGTATACAATATATGAATGTGAAAGTCTGTGATACGGTTTGCATATATATAGATAGAAATCCATGAAGGGAGAAAATGAATCACACATCTTAAAATAGTCTTTTATTCCTGAGCTTTCAACACCTGTCAGGCATCATCATCAGAGGAAAATGATTAAACATACAGGAATCAAAGGCAATATATAGAAAATGAGGAAGGGTGTTGGGTGTAAGAGAGGTGGATTAATAAGGTAGAATTTAGATGGTGTTATTTGGATGGTATTCTTTTTAAACCTGCATAGGCTGGGTTCATGTCCAAAAGTCTGTTAATGGTGTTTTCATTTGATAGCCACCATTCAGCCAGCTCTCTGGCACTCTTAGTATTTGCCTTGAATCTCACTTGCACTTGTCCCAGTTAAACGTGTGCCCAGCTGAATTGGAATATGTGTATATCAGAGACCGTGGGTCCTTCCTTTTGAAACCATTGCGATGTTCCTGTATACGTGTTGCGAATGTTTTAGATGTTTGTCCAATGTGTACAGCTGGGCATGCACAGCATGGTATACTGTATACTGTGTCTTGTGTCTCTGTTGCAGATTTCTTGCTCTAATATATATAGTTTTCATACAACTTGACTTGATTGTAATATTACATGTGAAAGGATATAAGAAAAGAAATAAGAGTTTTCTATAAAGGTTGCTACATCCTTTCAAAATATCACCCTAGGTATAAAGATATTACAATGAATATGCCAATAAAATACCATATTTGCCTTCACCCATCTTATTATTTGTTAAAGTATAAAGTATCTTATATTTTTGATATGTATACTTGTAATAATCAGATAATTTTAAGTACGTTAGTCCGAGAGTTGAATTTATGAATTTTGCTCCAAACAGGTGTAAACACTGTCACTTTTTGACCCACCAATATAGATGTAGACATCCTTAATCATTCTCTCTAGTCATTTGTGGCTAATTATTTTTACACATATTAATTGCATGAAATTTTTATTCAGCGCTTTTATAGAACTTATTTCTGAGACAAACATTTTAAACAAAACATAACATTCTCAAACTTTCCTAACCCTGTATTATGTTTCCAATCAACTTCATTTACCTAAAGCAACAGCTAAATCCTTTAATTCAAGAAATCGGAAGTACTTTCAATAATTAGATATTTAATCTAGGAAGATTTTGGTTTGCTATGATATGTAATATCTAGTAAGTTACAAAATGTATTTGTGGTATAATATGTGTGTGTGTTTGGGAACTCCGTTAACTGTTTTGAAATTCTGAACATTTTTCATTTCTGTTTATTTACTTTGTCAAAAACTCATTTTTGTTTATTATAATAATAATAATACTTCATTACATTTATACAGAGCTTTTCTCAGTACTCAAATAAATATTTTTCTAGTAGTAAGTGACATTCAAAAATCACTGTGATAATATAATGCAATTACATGTATGAATAGAGTACATTAAATTTGTTTTCAGTAACATTTCACAATGTCATGTGAAATCTGCTGGCTTATAGTTTTCATAGATAGTCTCAGTTGATTTGCTGTTGTTAGTTGTTGATTGTGGAATTGATGGCTAATTATAGTTCATATTTCTAAAAAACACAATTTTGGAAGTAGAACGTTAAATTCACATTAATGTCCACCCATGTGTGTACAAGCAGTTGACTTAAAGGTGAGTTTTCAACTGTACTAGCCATTTAAGCAGCATTTTCATATCTTTAGGTTGGCAATCTTTTTTTAACATGCCAAATTACCGTTGCTCATGGCAATGGTAGAAAATATACAAGTCTTATGGTACATTAGAAACAAATCAATCAGCAATAGAAATAGTGCACAATGTTTCTCTGTTTTGAGACAGATGAATTTGAAATTTCTCCAATGCCTTTTAAATGGACTTTTCTTCATATCTGAATATGTCTGTACACTGCTGTTTAGATATCGCAATGAAAAATCAAGAGTAAGTGTACCAAATTTCCACAAAATCTCTCCGCTGGAAGATGAGTTGTTTCCTATAGACATACGTAAAATGTTTAACTTATGTAAAATCTGGTTTGGTTCGCTAAACTGCAGTAGCATTCATTATCAGCAATGATTTACAGTTTGTAAAAAGCATTAAGTAGCTTCTAATGTACAGTAACCTACAGTGTATTATACCACACTCTCTTAAACCTTAATAGTATAATATAGTTTTCATTATTCTTATACTGTACATTATTTTGAAAAGTAATTTATTAATAGATGAAAATAAATATCTTTAGAACAAAATTAATCATATCATTAGCCTTAAAAAATTGAAAAGAATGTGTCTCCTAACTCCTGTTTCAGAGATGTTGAAATTCAATAGTAGAGTAATATGTTGAAATGCAGAGTTCCACAATTAGACACATTTATTTTGATGTGCACCACTGTTAGAACAAAACACATAAAATGTAAAAACTGATAGAGATGTACTGTGCAATAATAACACGTTATACCACTAGACTAGTAATTGTAATGATATTTAATATTCTTAAATCTTTTTTTACAGTTTACCCTTCAATGATACATTTGCTTGAATGTCTTACTGACTTCACTATTACAAAATAAAAATATTAAGCAAAATAAAATACAAGATCAAAATTCGAAATAAGAAGTCAGAAACCATAAAGAAATAGTAGTCATTCCTTTGAAATTCTCTTCAGTGTTATTCAGAGACATTTTCTATGATAGATCCTTCACTGCCAGCTCATTATGGTGGTGACACATCACCAAGCTGATGCAAATTGCCAGCACCTTTACAATATTTTGTAAGCTTATATCCTGCATAACCTTTGGAGCAAGATTTGGGTTTGGACTAGGAAGGTGGTGCTGGTACCTGATGGTCTAGCAGGCAAATAGGAATGTCATTGCACTGTGTACACAAGATAAAATATGTCAAATTAACTGATAGGTTTTTTTATAAAAACAACACCTTATATTTTTTGAAAAGCAAGTGCCATTGTGCATCTTCATATCGAAAACTGCGAGTTTGCAATACAATTTGACATTTGGCGTTATACACTTCTTGCATGCATGGATAAAAAAAGGCAAAATATGAGTTGTGGCCAATCCATGATGAAACAGAATGATGTATGATTATTTTTTATAATGCATGACGAGTCACTTTTTTTCAGAACGTAATAGAAAGAGAACAACTGAAGATGTAACTCTGAGTTTGTGACTAACAAGTCAATTGCTGTTATATATGATAACATGAAGAGATACATAGTTAGTAACTTTCTTAGTATGCTCACTGTTTAACTGGACAGATTTTTTCTCAAATCTATTCAAAACAGAAAACAAAAGGTAATGTTTAATTGGAACAAGAAAGTTAGAAATCAAATAAGCAACTGAATCTTACAGTACTTTTGGCAGAGCATTTAGTTAGGTATTATGTACCTACCGCACCCCAAAATAGCTACTGTCACTATGCAAAAAAATGTCATAAGCAGCCACAGTTGACAGGCACTTTACAGCCCAATCGCAGTCAACATTTCACCCAATCCTACAAAATCCAGCCCAGTATTGGTTAGCTGATTTCAAGCAAGCAAAATTCCACCAAGAATCTTATAGTGCCTCTAAAATCTGTGAACGTCACACCTCTAATTAGCGGATTGGTACTTAATGTGCATGAGTGGATGAAGCTCTACTGTTAAATTTTCCCCAGTGGCTGACGTCCACCAGAGGTTCCAATCCTACAAAGTGAAATTAAAGAAGTTAAATAAATATGATGAATGGTGGAAACAAAAATATGGTGAAAGCTCATTTGGCTGTTATCTGTTGTTTACTTCAGGTGAAATACCATAACAAAGTTAGTGAAGGACTGTGTCAGCACTCACGTGCAAAAGAAAAAAAAAATAGATGAACAGATTATTTCCATGTTGAAGAGGAAAGAAGGTAAGAGACACACAGTTCCAGCTGTATAGCCTTAATCAAGTGTGACACCATTTAACTCTAGCATTGATTTTTTTTTTCCTTAAGAGGAATGTATGACACCACTAAACCCAAACAATACAATTAGAAATGTCATGGTGAAATACAACACATTCTCTTCACACAAGAACCATCCTTTTAACAAAACACACTGCCAGTTCCATAGTTTATTGTTTTATTATTATACACGTGCCATTCAAGTAAGAAAGGTTTACTTACCAATTATGCTACAGCCTTCAACCTTTATATTGTCTCAAAGAACAAAAGCGATCAATTGTTTAAGTTCGGGACTATCTTCCATTAGTAGTGCTACTGCAAAAATAGATTCCTAACTGGGGTTATCATGCCTCTGTATTGCTATTTTGGATACCCATTTGTGTTTTTCTGTTTTGCCAGCCATTACTCGTTGACGTCTAATTCAATGTCCAATTTTAGCAATAATTGGTCAGTAATAGTTGTGACTGCAAGGTCACTGTTTGAATGACCTGTAACAATCTGTGAAATTGACAGGCTTTACATTTTAAACAAAGGGGTTTATATCCATCTACTGCATCTACTATCATAGGCTGGAAAGAAAATAATCCAGTTTTATAGTCTAAAGGAGTGTGGAAATGCAAATAGTCATTTTTATCTTTATGCACACAATTTCAAGAAAAAGACCCCATTTTGAAGACTCACAAGTCATGTTTTTCCACCCGTGATGGAGTTAAAAATAGCCCAATTGGGCGTTCAATTGACCAGTCTGACAACTACAGTATGCACCAGCAGATGAAAAACAAAACATTTTATTGAAATTGATGGCACACTCTGCACATGTTATAGCAAATCAGACTGTATCAGTAAAGCAGTAAAATCCAGACACATATTGATTAATTTTATTTTTGAAACAGAGTGCTCTGTTTGTGTTGATCATACTCCAAAACGTATCTGTAGCAGCGCAACACTGCTCTGACATACCATACTGTACGTGAACAAGAACGTTAGTGTGGCTTAATGTAATCCTTTCCTAGCCACACTGCCAAAAATGCATCTATATATACTAAAAAAAAAAAAAACTTTAAATGGGAGCTGTTTTGCTTTTATTTAGCAAAAATATCTGCCAGTGGGGTAAGCAAAATTTACTTGACAAGATTTCTTAAAGTAAGCTACAAATTTGTGATCAGTCAGAATTTCTTACAATAAGGAAAACAAGATTTAATGTCATGATACTTTCACTTCCTTATATCTCATTTTTTGTAGTGCATGCATAAAATTGTCCTCATTCTGGATTCAGACATTTAGCACTGTAACTCTTAGAGCTCTTTCGTGAAACGGAAAACCAAAAGCTAATCTTGTTCATTTAATGCAGGCGTTGGTACAGTAACTAATTTTGTAGTATTCCATGGTTGTTCCATTTTCAGAATTAAAAACCAGTTTTAACTGTTAAGAAGAGAAAGCATGTCATTTAATTAGACGTTTTTGTACCTAGCTTGCAGAAAGCTTTAATATTTCAGTAAGTGGCTTCATAGCTAAACAGTTGCATAGTTTGCATTATAAAAAGAGACACAATATACTGAATACGTTATCAATTTACAGTGTAATTTCAGTTTTTATTTGCAGAAATCTGTTTGAATTTCTTAACACCTGCTTGTACTCCACTTATTCACTAGACTTCCTATTCAAAGCCCATCTTATCATGTTTACCTGACTGCAAAGAAATACAGTTGTGTCCTAACCTAGAGTTCATTCAGTTTAACCATATCTTTAGAATATGTTTGTTATCAGGCACTCTACTTATTTCATGCCTTTGATCTCAAGGCTACTTATAAAGGTCCTCCTGTTTCAACACAATATTTACACAACAGGTGTAGTTCTCTGGTGGTAGGAGTCAGTATGTACTTTAATAAAGAGCATTGGAAAGAATACAGTGTAGCTGTACAGCGAAAAGGGTGCATGAACACTAAACAGATTCATGTTGCAAAAGTATAATACTTTAAACTAACTGTGAAGGTGTCATACAGCATGGGCTAATTTAACCCACCTAAAGTTATTTGGTGCTAGAATTAATCAGATTTCTTCTAGTCAGACTAAAGTGAACTCAGATATCAATGGATTACTCGTGCGCTATTGTTGGATAGCTGCTTATTCTTTATTCTTTGTTTTTGGAGTTATTTTTCTTACTCACTTTCAAGATTGAAGCTCAACTGTATGAGAAGCATCTGTGTGTGAGAAGAGTACTTCAGTAAGGTTTCACAATTATGTGGATTGTACAATTACTGTAGCCAAATAGTGCAAGTGTATAGGTGTGAGTGAAACTGTATTAGAAGACTTTGTGTTCTTTTCATTGTGATAACCACCCATCCATCCATCTTTCCATTTTCTGAAGTGACTTTCACCATTGTAAGCCTCCAGAACTTATCCCAATAACATCACATGCAAGGCAGAAACCAGTCCTGCAGATTACAAATTTATATTCATACCGTACATCTTAAGTGTGTGGGAGGACACTCACATTCTGCATAAACCCATAAAGAAAGGAAAGTGAAGCAAAAACCTTGTGGTTTACAGTGTGTAGCCACTGCGCCACGTGACCTGAGATTAATTGGCACCCTGCTCAGAGTTGGAGTGTGTCTTGTGCCCAGTAATTTTGGATTTTATTCTGGCTTCCCTGTAATTAAACAAGCAGGGCTAAAATGGCTGTATAAATATCTAAATCGAGCAAATTAATTTTTAGAAGAAGGATATTATTTAGTGTATCACAGTTCTTAGAAAGAGCTAGAAGCTTTTAACTCCGACAAGGACACAGCTTTCTGTTAGATTTGTAAACAATGATGAAACGTCCTAAACTACATTAGGTTTCCACATCAGATTTTATGTAAATAAAGGATGAAAGAAAGAATTAGATAATCTGTGTACACACAAAAAAATACAAAAAAAAAACTAGCTCTTTCCCTCAGAAAAAAAAATCCTTCATTGCCTTTATTGTTAAATTTTACATCTGCCCCAAAGCAGGAGGAAAAGAGTTTCTTCATCTGAGCCATGCACTGTTTCTAGTTACAGGGTGCTGAATCCAGGAATCCTGTGGCTGCCTCTTCTACTGTCTTTGGGCAGCATTCAAAGAAAATATACATATCTGTCTTTCTGCTTTCCTAGAACTCTATGCACAAAATGGTGAGTTGAGTACAGAAAGTCTTTTTTCTTATCCCATCAACCCCTTCAGCACTGTACAGAGTAGGAGATTCCAGGTCCCCAGGTGCACGTTTTTATGTCAGAAGTCTTGTCTCCTTTCCAACAGTTTCAACACGCTTTTAAATAAAGTCAAAGCAAAAACAACAACCATTGGAAAATGCAAAACTGTATTTAAAATGCAGTAAAAATGATGAATACCATAGTCAACACTGTGTGTTTTTAGCACTATATTGCTCTGATCTTTTCCTTTTCCATAATGTTCTGATAACACTCTCTTTGTTTAAATGTTAGACCCACTGTATATTTTGTAAATTAACTCAGTATAAGCATAGATTATTTGCAAGGAAGAAATTAATAAAATAAGTTGTGACATGGGGTGGCGCAGTGGGTAGCGCTGCTGCCTTGCAGTTGGGGGACCTGGGTTCGCTTCCCGGGTCCTCCCTGCGTGGAGTTTGCATGTTCTCCCCGTGTCTGCGTGGGTTTCCTCCGGGTGCTCCGATTTCCTCCCACAGTCCAAAGACATGCAGGTTAGGTGGATTGGCGATTCTAAATTGGCCCTAGTGTGTGGGTGTGGTTGTGTGTGTCCTGCGGTGGGTTGGCACCTTGCCCGGGATTGGTTCCTGCCTTGTGTCCTGTGTTGGCTTGGATTGGCTCCAGCAGACCCCTGTGACCCTGTGTTTGGATTCAGCGGGTTGGAAAATGGATGGATGGAAGTTGTGACATATGTCCATCAACAAGTACACATTTATATTTAATGTTTTAGAAACCCATTTGTGGTAAAGCTCTTTGAAAATACCTCCATAAAATAATTTATCAATCAAACATTAAAATACTGAATTTAGTTCAGTTTATTGTTTATGTAGAAAATCTCCCATTTACAGTCTTAGAGAATCATTAGACATTGTGATCTGTAGCAAGAGTAGAGAGCAGGTGGAGGAGACCCTGGAGAGGTGGAGATATGCTCTAGAGAGGAGAGGAATGAAGGTCAGTAGGAACAAGACAGAATACATGTGTGTAAATGAGAGGGAGGAATGGTGAGGATGCAGGGAGTAGAGTTGGCGAAGGTAGATGAGTTTAAATACTTGGGATCAACAGTACAGAGTAACGGAGAGTGTGGAAGAGAGGTGAAAAAGAGAGTACAGTCAGGGTGGAGGAAGAGTGTCAGGAGTAATTTGTGGCAGACGGGTACCAGCAAGAGTGAAAGGGAAGGTCTACAACACGGTAGTGAAACCAGCTTTATTATATGGGTTGGAGACGGTGGCACTGACCAGAAAGCAGGAGGCAGAGCTGGAGGTGGGAGAGTTAAAGATGCTAAGATTTGCATTGGGTGTGACAAGGATGGACAGGATTAGAAATGAGTACATAGAGGGTCGGTTCAGGTAGGATGGTTGGGAGACAAAGTCAGAGAGGCGAGATTGTGTTGGTTTGGACATGTGCAGAGAAGAGATGCTGGGTATATTGGGAAAAGGATGTTAAAGATAGAGCTGCCAGGGAAGAGGAAAACAGCAAGGCTTAAGAGAAGGTTAATGGATGTGGTGAAAGAGGACATGAAGGTGATGCGTGTGACAGAGGAAGATGCAGAGGACAGAAAGATATGGAAAAAGATGATCCGTTGGGGCAATGCCTAACAGGAGCAGCCGAAAGAAGAAGAAGACAATCTTAGAGAATCATACATACAGGTAACAGTCCACTGTACTCTATAAATGTGATACTACTGCTTCTGCATTTACAAATACAGTAAAGTAAAAATGTAATAATTTTATTGAATATTTCACCTCTAAGGTGGACATCATCTACTCCTCATTGTCTGCCTCCAGCCCTCCATCGCTGGATGTTTCTACATCAAAGCCAATGTTCTGCCTTTCCCAGTTCCTCTGTACCAGTTAAAGAAGTTGAGGGCATCATACAGAGTGTTCATTGGACCCTTTCCCTACTCCTCTGGTAAAAGCTAGTGTATCAGATATAAGCCCTCTTATTGCTGATATCATTAATCACTCTCTCCAGAGCGGCTTAGTCCCACTGGCCTTGAAAACCGCAAAAATTAGAACTCATTTAAAAAACTCTTCTTTGGATCCTGAAGTGATAGCAAACTATTGTCCGATCTCCAACCTTCCATTTTTGTCTAAGGTTTTGGAAAAGTTTGTTTTGATTCAGCTTCTGGATCACCTCAAAAAATTTAATCTGTTTGAAAAATTTCAATCTGGTTTCCGAACTTCTCACAGTACAGAGACAGCCCTGGTCAGAGTCACCAATGACCTCCTGATGGCTACTGACCAGGGCTCTCCATCACTCCTTATCCTCTTGAACCTCACAGCTGCATTTGATACGGTAGATCATAATATTCTCCTTCATCATCTTCACTATACAATTGGACTTTCTGGCATTGATTTGGAGTGGTTCGAGTCCTATCTTACAGATAGGGCTCAGCATGTGGCCTTGGGGGATGCTAAATCTCATACCCACACTGTCACCTGTGGGGTCCCACAAGGATCAGTCCTTGGGCCAACCCTCTTTAATATCTATATGCTACCCCTGGGTCAGATCATCCACAAGTATGGAGTTTCATTCCATTGCTATGCCGAAGATATGCAGCTCTATGTGAGACTGGATTCGACTTCTCTTACACCTCCATCAACTCTTTCCTTTTGCTTGGATGAGATTGAGACCTGGATGTCCAAGAACTTCCTCAAGCTGAACAGCACCAAAACTGAAGCTCTTTTAATTGGCACCCCCATCAACTTCGTTCCTCTGTAAATTGTATTTCCTTTTCTGACCATACCATTACCCTCTCCCCTTCTGTTACAAATCTGGGTGTCAAGTTAGACTCCCATCTGTCATTTGATGCACATGTCCATCACCTTTGTAAAATTGCATTCCTTCATCTCCGAAACATCAACAACAACAACAACAACATTTATTTATATAGCACATTTTCATACAAAAAGTAGCTCAAAGTGCTTTACATAATGAAGAGAAGAAAAATAAAAGACAAAATAAGAAATTAAAATAAGACAACATTAATTAACATAGAAAAGAGTAAGGTCCGATGGCCAGGGTGGACAGAAAAAACAAAAAAAAACTCCAGAAGGCTGGAGAAAAAAATAAAATCTGTAGGGGTTCCAGGCCACGAGACCGCCCAGTCCCCTTTGGGCATTCTACCTAACATAAATGAAAAAGTCCTCTTTGTAGTTCGGGTTTTTCACGGAGTCACTTGATGCTGATGGTCATACAGACTTCTGGCTTTTAATCCATCCATCATTGTTGGAACATCATGGTGCTTTGGGTAGATGGTGGTGGCGCACGCCACCACCAACAGGACACCGGAAAAGGAAACAGAAGAGAGAGTAGGGGTTAGTACAGATTTTGAATGAATAGTTATTATAATGAATTAGATATACAGAGTATCAGGATTAAATTACAGTGAAGTTATGAGAAGGCCATGTTAAAATAATGAAACATAGCCAAACTCTGTCCCTACCTCTCCCTCTGTGATGCTGAAAAGCTGGTTCATGCCTTTGTCTCATCCAGACTGGACTATTGTAATGCACTCCTCATCGGGATACCCAACAAGAGCCTTCAAAGCTACAACAAATTCAAAATAGTGCTGCAGGAATCCTGATGAGGGTCCAGAAATATGAACACATTTCACAAATCCTTCGGTCACTTCATTGGTTCTCTATCCATCTCCGTATCGAATACAAATTCTGTTTGTTCACTCACCAGTGTATCCATGGAAATGCTCTACAATATCTCAAGGCACTCCTTATGCTACAATCAACTGCAAGAAACCTCCGTTTTGCAAATACCTACCGCCTTCGCCCCCCTGTGACCAAACTTCTTATAATGGGTGACCGAGCCTTTACAGCTGCTGCTCCACGGCTCTGGGATACCCTACCAGAGAGCCTAAGAACACAGCAGATTGTGGGCTGTTTCGAAAAACAGCTAAAGACTTTTCTATTTAGAAAAGCTTATTAACAAGAATGCTATAATTATTGTTGTTTTATCTCTGTTTTTATCTTGCTTTGCCTTTGTTTAAACTTTTTATGTAGCACTTTGAGATTTACTGCTAATGTAAAGTGCCCTATAAATAAAATGCATTATTAGTAAAGTAAAGCACAAATTAAAACGCAGTAAAACCCAAAATAATATGCACTATAACATAAACAAAGAACATAGCTTATCCTAAAATGGACTCCATTTCCAAAAGATCCACTGCAGCAGAATGTCCCTATCTATTTGATCATAGAAGGGATTGCACTGAATTCATAATCACTGTGACAGAATTAAATGACTCAGGAAGTCTCAAAAAGAGTTGGGGAATGACCCCATATAATGTCTGTGGGGGTGGCGCAGAGGGTAGCGCTGCTGCCTTGCAGTTGGGAGACCTGGGGACCTGGGTTCGCTTCCCAGGTCCTCCCTGCGTGGAGTTTGCATGTTCTCCCCATGTCTGTCCGGGCGCTCCGGTTTCCTTCCAAAGACATGCAGGTTAGGTGGATTGGCGATTCTAAATTGTCCCTAGTGTGTGCTTGGTGTTTGTGTGTGTCTTGCGGTGGGTTGGCACCCTGCCCGGGATTGGTTCCTGCCTTGTGCCCTGTGTTGGCTGGGATTGGCTCCAGCAGACCCCCCGTGACCCTGTGCTTGGATTCAGTGGGTTGGAAAATGGATGGATGGATGTCTGTGGACAAGATGCAAAAAACAGCAAGATATGGATCAAAAAAAAAACAAAGATTTGATATAGAACAGTGGAAAAAAAGATGTTTTTATAACAAAATGGTGGCAGAAAATGAAATTACAGGAAAAGACATCAAAGCAGGTTGATGGAAATAATGTCATCATTGAGGGACCAGAAGTGATGTCATCATTATGAGACCCAGAAGTTAAGTCGCAAGGGAAGAGCTGGAAGTGACGTCATCTCGGGATATCAGAAGTGACATCATTGGTGGAATATGGAAGCGGGGTTGTGGAATGGTAGCCATTTTGGGTGACTGGAAGTACTGAAAGTAAGTTATTATTTTTCTTCTTTAGTTCTGTTGATGGAGAGAGATAGGCATTAGTACATACAATCGACCTCTTGTCTCTTGTAACCTCACTCACCTTAGGGCTTGCTGGCTACCTCCTAAGTGCATGTGTGTGACATCACTAAAGATAAAAACCAAAATCCTACTCGAAACTGTGGTTCCTTTATGTTTCTACAAAATTTAATGCATGTGCCCATCTTTCATAGCATAGCTTCCATGGTATAATGAAATGGTTCTCAACCATTTTGGCCTTGGGACCCGGTTTAACATATTTATAATTGACTGCCCACATACCCCCTTAGTTAAGAGTGAAACGAGCATGAGTTGAAACAGAATACAATACAGAAGAGCAGGGAGGGGTCCTCCTCTGTGAAATGAGTGCAATTTGAAACAGAAAATAACACCTTAAAGTGTCCCCCATTGGTGAAACATGAGCGATTTCAAATGGTATGTTAAATAAAGATTGGGGGGTGTTCCCCTTAGTCAAATAGGTGTGACTAATAACAAGTTATGATTATTGAATAGATTATTGTATCAGGAGCATGTAGATACAGCAGGGGTTTATACTTTCTTTTAATGAACTTCCAACCTAAAGACAGCGACTCGCTACCCAGTGGTTAAGACACACCCATACAATGGCTGACCCTGTACTTTGACACCCAAAGACAATTTCTTCTTGGGGATTAACAAAGTATATCAAATCAAGTTTTAAAAAAATTATCTATATGTCTAACAACCACATAGCATAATAGTGACTAGACCGACAAAATGGTAATGTGCATCAGAACAAGAAATGTAAAATGTTGTTACCATTATGAACTAATACAAAAAATGGTGAAAACTAAGGAAAAGTAAACACGTCAAATGGTGAACAAAGGATATCTCTGAAATAATGGTAAAATTAATGGATTATACAACAATTAATTAGAAATAAATTTAGACAATCCTGACACTGGAATGTTATATTAGTGAGAGGGCAAATTTTACCATGATCGTTTATATTTTTGCTTTTTTAAGACATTTGTTCCATCTACCAAAAAGTAAAATTGTTTGAGTGAGCCTCATTCTACAAAAAATGTGAATTCGGATTAATGATCAATTGAGATTTTATGATTGTGCCTTAATTACAGTTAAGAAATTTCAAAAAGGTTACTTTTTTCTTATATACAGAATGATTTTAATGATGTGTTATGTTATCTGTTTTGCAGAATATTTATTCCTTTGGTGTGACCTGAGTTGTTGGAAACATGTATGCTAAAGATAAAGTTAAATTTTAATACATGATTAAAACAGTGAGCAGAGTCATTAAGGTTTCTTAAAAGCTCATGGAAGAATCCTAACTCTCCTCTTTTAAGTCAGTGGGTAACTGATGTTTTATATTATTTGAAATTGGAAAAAATCAAATTCTCACTTAGAGGATCTGTGAAGAACTTTTTCAAAACTTGGCAGGATCTGATCCATAACATCTTAGAATAAGCTTTTAAAGCACCGAGGAAGCAGATTCTCTTCCCATTTCTTTGTCTTCTCCATTTTTCTTTATCCGCCTATTAAACTCATCAATTTATTTATTTTTACTAGCTTTAAGTTTTACTCCATTGGCCATGCTGTCTTTCTCAATGGTGGGGGTTGATTTGTTTTCAATCCTATTTTTTGTAAAAATTGATCTAATGGAATGATTACAATAAAATCAATAAAATTAAAAACAAAAAAAAGCTCATGGTTCCAAACAGCTTCGTCATATGCTAAATGATCCTTTTCATTCTCTCCATTCACTTGTCAAGTGGTAGAATCCTGCAATGCAGAATCGAAACAATGGCATATAAATTACTGAATTCTAACTCCACATGAAATATAAATAATTAACTGGATCAAAATGAATGTAATAAATCTTCAAAACTTTTTGTACATAAATGACATTTTTTCCTGCGGCTTGTTATGTATAATATGCATGTCTTTTTTTATTCTCTGATATTTTTTTAATTTACTTGAAATTTATATGAGGAATTAAATTTCGTTTTATGGCATAATAAACGTTAGCCAGATCTTGACCATTTTCATTACAAGACCTGCAATCTCAAATGCAATAGACAATGTACTATAAGAGAATCATACAATTGTGAAGTATTGGGAAACCCGTCAAGAAACTCTGTGTAACAGAAACAAAACACAGGTCATAAATAAATGAAAAAGAAATTGTTTTTGCAGATGTGAGTCTCAAAAGTCACTGTTCCAAGATGGCAGAAATTCTGGTGATAAGGACTTCTGGGAGGAAGAGGTGGGACCAGGTGGATGGAGACCGGAAGTGACGTCAAGGGTCGTAAAGCCATCAGTATTCTGGTCTGCAGAGGGAGGAAGAGATAAGGTGTTAGCAAACAGCGCCATCTAGTGTTCTGGCAGGAAATTACCATCACCCAAGCCTTTTAGTTGCCCCCAGTGTGCATGCACGTGACAGTACAAATATAAATTACTACAACTATCCTTTACTTCTTTCATTTTATATATTGGCAATAAAAACAAAATAGAATGAGCACCATTGGATTCTCATATTTATCTCTGAGAATGTGATAAATGCATATTACCCCTTCTTCAAGACTTGATATTGAAAGACAATGTTAAATAGTAAACATTAATATTATACTACACCAGCAAATACTGTACAACTTTTATTCCCACAACAATTTTGAATAATTTATTTCACTAATATCAGGAATTCAGCGTTACCACTGCAGACAGTTTCCACTGAAGACTAAAAATGTGTAAAATTGGTGCTCTTGAAATAGAAATTGTTCACACAATTTAAAACCACCTGAGCTAATCTTTTCAATTAGGTGTGCTAAGAACCACATCACGTGTTAGGAACCAATGCTGTTAAATTTAAATTGTTTAATCTAATTTTAAAAATTCTTTGATAACATTTAATCACTTACTTGTATTTAACTTTTGTGAAATGTTCTTATTGTTTAATGTGAAATCCTGGAATGCTTAACTGTTTTACAATGATCAACTTTCTAATGTAACCTTCATCTCGTTATGATTCACAATTCTCGTCAGATTTATTATGCATGCAACATTCCTTAGTAAAATGTGAATTAGAATACTCCATTAAATAACTTATCAACTGGTGTGATGCTGAGAGTGATAAAGACTGAATTATAACTACAGGAATTTTCATCCACACTACTTGCTGTAGGGATACACAGGTACAAGTACTTTATTAAGAACACTACTGCCATTTTAACTACACTTATCCTTAACCTTCATACATATTATGAATTCACTATTAAATAAAAAATAAGTACAGCATTATAGACTTGTCATGCCTGTACAGAAATACAAGAATGTCAGTTAGCCTGCCTCTCTGGCTCTGGTTACTTCTCTCCACATTGTGGTAAAGACAATGCTCCATTAAACACTGTTAAGATACCTTTGTTATTCTCTTAAATTTCTATTGATGTTTTAAATTACTGAAATTGAATTAACAATGATAGGTAGTGGAAGATGAAATCCTAAGATACGTTAATTACCATGTTGTGATCCGATACTCTCAGAGAGCGGCACTTAACGGCATTTGTTTTTTAATGCATGCACACTGCAGACAGTCTTTTGTTCTTAGCTGACTATTAGCCACTTTGTGTTTTGATAGGTTAACTATTGATTATATATCCTATTTAATAAAAGTAAAATTTCCATGATAGAGTTGCCCTTCACCTTTTACCTGAAGAGGGAAGGACATTCCAGGTCTGTTTCATGGATGAAAAACCCATATTTGAAAGAGCAGCACAGTAGGTGAAGCTTTCAATATGGGCAAGTTAATGTTTCACGTACGTAGCTATCTTCTTTATCAGACGTTTCAATGCGCTGTTCCAGATGTCTTACAGCAATTCCTGGAGACCCTCTGCTTTTACTTAAGGGTTACTTTTCTCTGTTAAAGTGCCAGATAATATGATAGAATCAGTATTTGAATTCTTTATGTTTTCTACTCTGTACTTCAATCCTGTAGCCTTTATGAGTCATGCGCTTTTTGTTTTTCATTTAAAGTCTATTTTTCATGTTGTTGATACACTTTTGAGTGCATTCATTAATTATTATACATTTCACTCTTTTGTAAATAGTGTATACCTACATAGGCAATAAAAATATCTATTATTTTATTGCTGCCCCCATCTAATTAGAAGACAAATGAAAATTTTCCTTATTTGTTTTTCATTTTATAATAAAATACAAATTGATTTATGGCAGGAAGCCACTTATTTTAAGCAAACAGACAAACCAGAACTTGGAGTTGTTTAAAGAGTAGTGTCATAAGATTGCCAGTTCCGATTTATCTGCTTTTTATTGTAAAACCTTACCTATAAGTAAACTTGTTAACACATTTTTTTCTTTATTGTCCTTCATTACAAGTGAAAATTATGGTGAAATGATGGCAAATGAAAATTCCACAATGCATAGCAGTACACATGTTATTTAAAATGTTTAAAACATCATAGTTACACTGCTTTCACAGCCTTCTCAAAACTCACAACACAGCAAAATTATGCTATAAGTGTGGAGTGAAAGGTGCATTGCTAACACATAGTGACAGTGCTAACATAATGTGTTTTGAAAGTGATGTGGAAACATACCAGCAGTTCAGTGCATGTTATACTGTACATAGAAAAGCAAGACATATTTATGAGTCAAACTACAAAGATACTGCCTGGGTTTCAAAGAAATTTGATATTCTAATCTGCATGCAAAATACCACGCAAAAGCATTCAAAAAAATCAATGTGGAGAATAAACAAACGTAAAATCATTCTGTATCTGAACAGGTGCTTGATTTGTATTCAAAATTGCAAAATTGCTTGAAGAATGTCCACTTGCTCCCCAAAATGCTGTATAACAGCATTTTTAACAAGAGTTCTAAGGGTGTGTTCTTTACTTCAACACTGACGTTAACATCTTCCTCAATTCAACCAGACGAGAATAGAAAGGAAGTAAATGGAAAAATATCCATCTATTCATTTATTAGGTGTCATTTTTTGTTTACAAAAATTCAGGGTGCAGGGCCTGTCTAAGCAGCATTTGGCACAAGGCACAAATCAAAGATGTGATGCCAGTCCATCTTAAAGCACCTTCATGCACACACTCTCATATAATCATTCTGGGCCAGGTCAGGATCAACAAATACCATAACTTTGATTTTGCTTATACGATAAGACATTATTTATTAACTCTACTGTTTTTACTCATGGTGTTTGATGAAGCAATGAGTAGACAACTGATTAGGTAATCATCTAAGTTATACTTATATGCCTTCTACGTGTTTATGTAAAATTATTATAATACATGGTTTTTAACTCCCTATATGTTTACCTTTCAGCTCCATCTATTACCTATTCAATTATTTTGTAATTATGCTTTCTGAGTATAGGGTAACGTGGAGTTAAAACATAACCTTATCTGAAGGTAGTGGTTGGAACAGCAGTATATTGCACACTCATTTTTACAGGACCAGTTTACAATTTCAGTCACTGTAACTTGCAAGTATTTGAGAGCACCCAGAGAAATCCTACATTGGCAGAAGGAGAATGCTTAGACTACTTTATACAATATATAGATAGTGACAGAACCAAGGTTAGAACAGGTTCCCGGAGTGGGAATTGTCACAGTGCACAATAACTCATTGTCATGGACATCTTTCATGGAAATACTGTCCAGGGGTAAAGAGGAAGAAGAGGTGGCCAGGAGATGTACTACTGCTCTACTGATTCTGAAATTGCATGATCATAAACTGCCAATCCCTACAGTGGAGTAACCGACTCAATCCACCTTTCTCTGCGTTGTATAAATGATCGTTACGTAGGCACATTGGGTTAAAGCACAAGCTTTTATTTTCTTCTTCAAGAAACTCTTTTCAAAACAAAAGGTAAAAAAATGGACAGGGCGTCACTTAAACGTCTTCTCCCCTATACCCCATAGCATCCACTGCACTTCTTGCATTTTCTTTTTATACAAACACATTGCATATAAAATTATTTACAAAAAAGTTGCTGAAATTTTCCAAAGAGAATTATTTACAATACACATAGTTTTATACAAAAAAATCCTAATTTTATAATTAGATATTCTCAACAAAAAAACATAGAAAAATATATATAGCATACCTTTTCAAAACAAAAAGAATAAAATGGACAGGGCGTCACATAAACATCTTCTCCCCTATGCCTATTAAATAATAAATTAAATCGATTACAAATTATTAATACAAAATAAGTTAAATAAAAATCGGGAAAAACTTAGGGAGAACTGAAACCACAACCTACCCCACAGCATCCACCGCGCTTCTGGTGTTAGAGCCAAAAAAACATGGTGCATGCAGGTTGTGAGGTGTGACTCTTAATTAACACCCGTACTACAACTTATTATAATTATCAGTATGCTATTAACTATTTACAGAGATCAACTTTTTTTGGGGAAGTTTATAACTAAAAAAAAACAAAATTCTAAATAACATTTTACACTTCGCTACAGTGGCAGCAAAAAGATATACAAATATTCCAAAAATGCAAATGACCAACACTACTTTCCTGCTAGCTTCTTCAAAAGCACAGAAAGCACAGAACACACCCACAGAAGTAAATGACAGAATGGAAAATAAATTATTAGTACATCCACCTTAATAAAAGGATAAGTGTTCGTGTGTCCATCTAGTTTCTATGTCTCTGTCATTCTAAAAGATGGCACATCACATGAAAACATTAATACTGCTTTGTGAATCCTATACCAAATGGCATATAACAGAGATGTATGCATTGCATGGTGCACTGCAAACGTTAATGCTAAGTTATACATTGATTACTTAGATTTCAACCGATCTTAGATGGGTAGAACAGCAACAATAATTCAATTATTTGCATTGTACCATCCTCTAAGACAACTTAAATTAAACAACTAATACACTAACTCCAATTATACATCAGGTTGTATGCAAGGAAAAAAATGGCCTTTTTAAAGTCTTGCAAAAGTTCTTATTGATTTAAATATTCATTAAAGCCGATCACGGCACTCCAAAAGAGAAACAGTCCTTTACATCTTCAGACCAATATGCCTTTTCCCAAATTCACCAAAAGAAGTCAAAAAGGACCTGCGATGCTCTTTAGGGCCCGGTTTGCTATTTCTAAGTTTTTCTTTTTACTTTAATGATTCACCTTTTGGCATCCTGCAAGTGGGGTAGTTTCCCTTGTCCTAGGTGGCCTCCTACAACTTTCGTCTGGCACTGTGAAAAAGACTGTTTTTTTTTTAATCCATCACCTCTCTTTAACACATTTCTTATTGGTCCTACTGAACATGTCCTCCCTTCTATGGGTTTCGTTTTAGCTAGACAGACCAAAAATAAAGCGAGAAATACAAATCCAGAGCTAAAGGGTCCCAACACAAACCTGTTTTATTTTCCTATAACTGACACTCATCATTTTCATTGGTTTTTAGTGTGAATCCATTAGCTTTACATCACCCTCTGAAATAGCCAGGCCATGATAACAAGTGCATCGTGTGACTTCTGTATCATGTGACTGGAAAAAAGCCAGGCAACCAGAAATCACACGACACTGGCCACACAAGCATCATAAAAATGGTGGCAACCAGAATAATGATAAAAATAATAAACAACAAAATTAAAATTACATCTAAATGAAAAAGTATATTAGGAATGCTGAAAGATAAAGATGACCCAGAGAGATTTTTTCAATATTTTAGAAGTAAAAGAATAGTCAAGAAGGAGATGAAGAGTATTAGGAACAGTAAATGGGGGCTAGAATATGCAGGCAGTGAAATAACAAGTGCTTTGAACTTGCACTTTATTGAAGTTTATACATGTGAAGAAATCGATTGCCTCCCAAAGTAACAGGGACTACTAAGGAGGTACTTAGTGACTTTAACATTGTTGAGGAAGAACTGCTTAGATTAAATAGGCTGAAGTCTAACAAATCTCCTAGACCAGATAACGTTTATCTTTGAGTGCTTAAGGAGGTTATTAAGTACATGTACTGTATAAACTCTTGGCATATATTTTCCAAAAGTCACTGATCTTTGCTAGAATACTGCAAACATACACAGTATAAAGCCCAGTTCACAATGCCTTCAAATCTTGGTTAAATAAATGCACTCTGAGCGACCTAGGCGTTTAAGTTGCCTAGGCATTTTGCAGTGCCACTTAATTGGTTTTAATATGTTGTCACATTCGCATTTATTTGCCTCTGTTAAACGACATCCTGCAACTCAGATTGTAGTTTTGTGTGTTTACCTGTGAGGGGCAGTTATCAGGCAGTCCAGAGTGTTTTTAACCGGTGGGGTTTGAGGTTCAACCTTCATTGGATTTGCGAAATATGGATCTGTTGGCTTTATTAGATCTGAACCTTGACCACCTTGTTGTTTTAAATCCTCCTGATACGGTGACATAGGCAGAGAATACATTGCCACAGCTACTGGGTTCCCCCTTTGACTGCACAGCTTGTGAAGAAAGGAAGCTTTTGTGTAATCTATGAAGAAATGCAACAATTTCTGCATAAGTTTTTCAAAATAATAATACATTTTATTTATATAGCGCCTTTCCCATGCTCAAGGCGCTTCAAGTACTGTTGGATGTCAGTTTCCAGTTTTAATTGCCTGCTGCAGCTGATGCAACACCATATTACATGCCGGTCAACCAATACGTGAGTCAGAGTTAACCCTAAAGAGAGGCTACTTATCACCTTGAGGTAAGCAATATGCAAACAGTATTTGCGTAAGCACTCACCCACCACAAGTTACGTAATTAGCACAAACCAACAAATTGTTTTGAATTCTCCATTATTATCATTACTATTTTGTTGATAATAATAATGTGTGTAAGTGTGTGTGTGTGTGCTATGGGAATGTCTCCAGCCTCTTGTCATGCCAGAGCAAACAGAACAGCTATGGACTGACATTGTTGAAGGATTCTGCCAGAGATCCCAATTCCTCATTGTTTTGGAGCCCTGGATATCTGGTCTTCCAGAACATTAATGAACAACATGTAAACACAATAAAGATGTTTTCTTCGTGTTCATCGGGATTTTGGCAGAAATTGACGCCAAGAACCTGCATGCAACCTTTTTTTGATGCCATCTGAACTTGCAAGTGTCGAGAGCCCATGTGGACAGTCTGATTCGCTGCAATGAGCAGAAAAACGCTCAGTTCAGATGTCCATGTGGACCAGGCCTAAAAACATGTCTAAAGCTTAGGCAGGTGAAATGAGTTGCTCATGGTCACACAGTCATGAATGAAATCTGCATCGTTTGCTTTGATGGATAATGCTTCTGGATGACACAACATGTCTAGCATGCCAAAAATGTGCTTTTCTTTGTTAATTTCATTTATCAGATAAAACACTTTTTATGACAGTTGCACATTAAAATGTGTGCAATTAATGTTTGTTTTACATTCACATTTTTCAAGGCCACTAGCTTTTATTCCAGTTGTCAGCTAGTTCCCTTGGTCAGCACATTTTTTGTTTGTATATTTTAATGAGCCACTTTTCTTCAGTCACACATTTCATTATTGATTTACTGTATGCAAACGTTAAAGACGCATACAGCGCCACCCTGCTGCCTGCGCTTGGGAAAGCAGATCATAACCTGGTTCTGCTTCAGCCTCACTACAAACCAAAAGTGAGAGTCCTACCTGTAACCACATGATCATTCAGGAAGTGGACCCCAGAGGCTGAGAATACTCTGAGAGAATGTTTTGGAACTACAGACTGGGATATCCTGCAGGGATCTCATAGTGAGAACATTGAAAAAGTTGTTGACTGCACTACTGACTACATCAACTTCTGTATGGACATTGTAGTTCCAGTAAGAACTGTACGCTGCTATGCTAACAACAAGCCATGGATTACAAGTGACATCAAGGGCCTTTTGAACCAGAAGAAAAGGGCTTTTAAAGACGGTGATCAGCATGAGCTCAAGCGCGTGCAGAAGGAACTCCGAGTCCAGCTCAGGGCGGCAAAGGAGCAGTACAGGAGAAAGCTGGAGCAGAAGTTCCAGAATAACAGCATGAAGGAAGTGTGGGATGGGATGAAGATCATCACTGGCTGCAGCTCAACGCGGGGTACCACCATCGAGAGAGACGTGAAGAGAGCAAACCAAATGAACAACTTCTTTAACAGGTTTGACCACCCTAACCCACTCTCACTCTCACCTCGGAGTACTGCACCCTCCACACATCCTTCTGCTGATACCAGCATAGGAGAGACATCCCCACCCATAATTACAACAGCGCAAGTGAGCAGAGAGCTGAGGAGACTTCGTGCCAGCAAAGCAGCGGGTCCAGATGGAGTATCGCCACGACTGCTGAAGGTCTGTGCATCGGAGCTGGGGGGTCCTCTACAGCGCATCTTCAACCTGAGCCTGGAACAGGGGAGAGTCCCGAGGCTTTGGAAAACATCTTGTATCACCCCAGTCCCAAAGGTATCACGTCCTAGTGAGCTGAATGACTTTCGGCCTGTTGCTCTGACATCACATGTGATGAAGACCATGGAGAGGCTGCTGCTTCACCACCTTAGGCCACAGGTTCAACACGTCCTTGACCCTCTGCAGTTTGCATATCAGGAGAAGGTGGGAGCGGAGGATCCCATCATCTATATGCTACACCGATCCCTCTCTCACTTGGACAGAGGCAGTGGTGCTGTAAGAATTATGTTTCTAGGCTTCTCTAACGCCTTCAACACAATCCAACCTCTGCTCATTAGGGACAAGCTGACAGAGATGGGATTAGATTCATACCTAGTGGCATGGATTGTGGGCTATCTTAAAGACAGACCTCAGTATGTCCGTCTTGGGAACTGCAGGTTTGACATTGTGGTCAGCAACACAGGAGTGTCACAAGGGACTGTACTTTCTCCGGTCCTGTTCAGCCTATATACATCGGACTTCCAATACAACTCGGAGTCCTGCCATGTGTAAAAGTTCGCTGACGACACTGCTATCGTGGGCTGCATCAGGAATGGGCTGGAGGATGAGTATAGGGACCTAATCAATGACTTTGTTAAATGGTGCGACTCAAACCACCTACAACTGAACACCAGCAAAATCAAGGAGTTGGTGGTGGATTTTAGGAGGCCCAGACCCCTCATAGACCCCGTGATCATCAAAGGTGACTGTGTGCAGATGGTGCAGACCTATAAATATCTGGGAGTGCAGCTGGATGATAAATTAGACTGGACTGCCAATACTGATGCGCTGTGCAAGAAAGGACAGAGCCGACTATACTTCCTTAGAAGGCTGGCGTCCTTCAACATCTGCAATAAGATGCTGCAGATGTTCTATCAGACGGTTGTGGCGAGCGCCCTCTTCTACGCGGTGGTGTGCTGGGGAGGCAGCATTAAGAGGAAAGACGCCTCTCGCCTGGACAAACTGGTGAGGAAGGCAGGCTCTATTGTTGGCATGGAGCTGGACAGTTTAACATCTGTGGCAGAGCAAAGGGCGCTCAGCAGGCTCCAATCAATTATGGAGAATCCACTGCATCCACTAAATAGTATCATCTCCAGACAGAAGAGCAGCTTCAGCGACAGACTGCTGTCACTGTCCTGCTCCACTGACAGATAGAGGAGATCGTTCCTCCCCCAAACTATGCGACTCTTCAATTCCACCCGGGTGGGTAAACGTTAACATTTAACATTATACAAAGTTATTGTCTGTTTTTCACCTGCATTATTATTAATCTTTAATTTAATATTATTTATTGTATCAGTATGCTGCTGCTGGAGAATGTGAATTTCCCATTGGGATTAATAAAGTATCTATCTATCTATCTATCTATCTATCTATCTATCTATCTATCTATCTATCTATCTATCTATCTATCTATCTATCTATCTATCTATCTATCTATCTATCTATCTATCTATCTATTACACTAACCCTATGTTAAGATCTTTAAATTATCAAAGATAATAGCCTCATTTCCGTTTTTCATAAAGCCTCTTGAAATCAGTTCAACTATTTATTTCAAGGTGCCTTTGTCAATAGACTTTATAATTCCAAGTTACTAATCAAATGTTTAAAATTTCGAGGTAATTAGCTACATCTAGAAATTAATAGCAACAAATGGTATGTAGCGCCTTAATAGTTGTAAATGCTAAACTTAATTTATTACTTTATGACAAATATGTTCTGAGATTTTCAGGTAGGTAAGATGTTTATTTCAAGCAAAGAAGGCAGATATTTTGATATATTTACTTATACCCACAGATCATGCTACTGGAGAGTGGTGATGTGTTACATGTTGATTAGCACGTGAAAGAATTGACAATAATGACCCTATACATCTATAATCTAATGCCAGAACAGTACAACTTCATGTCATCCTATTGGAAATCCCTAGACTTCACCTATCCAATAAATGTAGGGCATTTTTTCAAAAATATGCTGATTGTATTATTTGGACATTTTAACTTCTCAATGATACATTTTTGTATAATTTGGCCAGATGGTAACTAAGTTATTTAATGTCAATGTCAATTTATTTTTATAGCACATTTAAAACAACATAGTAATGCTGTGGCCAAAGTGCTTTACAATTATAGAATAAAAGAAGAACAAAACAATTAACATAAAAACATAAATAGAAATGAAATATATGAACATTTCAATTGTAGACAATTCCTTTATATGATGAGGTAAAGAGATCCACAGGTGAAGCGCAGCAGCTGCAAAGGCCCTGTCCCCCTTGGTTTTACACTTGGTATGAGGGACAACAAGAGACAACTGATCAGAGGATCTAAGCACTCTGGATGACTGGTATAAAACACACAGTTCAGATAAATAGGCAGGAGCAAGCCCATGTAAAGATTTAAAAACTAGCAGCAAGATTTTAAAATCAATTCAAAAACTGACAGGCAGCCAGTGTAAAGAAGCTAAAATAGGAGAAACAGAATCAGACTTTCTTGCCCCAACCAGAAAGCGAGTGGCAGCATTTTGGACCAACTGTAAGCTGTGTATCAGAGATTTGTTAATCCCAGAATACAGCGAGTTGCAGTAATCGAGGAGAGAAAAAATAAAAGCATGAGTAGCTTTCTCAAGATCCCTAGAAGATAAAAAAGGCTTGATCTTACCTAATAGATGAAGTTGGAAAAAGCAACTCTTGACTACAGAATTTACTTGTTTCTCAAAAGAGAGGTTACTCTCAAAGGTAACACCAAGATTGCGGACCTGAGGTTTGGAAAAGACAGAGAAAGAGCTGAGAAGTCCAAGACCAATTTGGGCTTTAGCTGATGGATATTTAGAAGGAGTTACTGATTTCAAGGAATACTCCACCCAAAAATACTATTTTTTATGGTACTTACCCCATGTAGTTTGTAGTAATGGCTGAGAAAAAGTTTCAATCTCATGTTTTCATACAGAAGAGAGAAAAATAATTTGTAATTATTTTTATGATGGGATGCATTTATAATATAGTAGAACCCAATGCTGACCAATGCTGTACAACGGCAAGTGATGAGGAAATCATCCATGGAAATAAAAATAAAATAATCATTAATATGTCAGATATCCAGTTGTATACTCAAAACAATGCAAAACACATTCATGCACTATGGTCTCTTCTGGATAAGTACAGGTCCCTCCTGTCATCTTTCTCTGCATCTCTGCTATCTGCAAGGAAGTCCTTCATTCAAAACTTTATCGCATCTTCTGAAAGAAATACCAGCCACCTCTTATCTACCTTCATGTCTCTCTTGGGCCATTCTGTTGCTACATAACCATCACCCTCCTCTCCTAATGATTTTGCTTCTTCTACTCTTCCAAAAGCAACAACATCTGAAAACAGTTCAAGACCCCAAAATCATCCTCTGACCCTCCTTTATGTCATTCTCCTTTTTCCTCCTTCTCTACTGTAAATAATTCTGACATTGCTGACTTGTTCTGTAACCACAGACCCACCACTTGCACCCTGGCTTCCATTCCTTTACATCTTCTTCAGTCCATCTCTCCTTCATTGATCTCCAATATCTCTTTTCTTTTTAATGACGTACCTCTGGTATCTTCCCTACTCATTTCAAGAAGCCTCATGTAATTCCCTTTCTCAAGAAACCCTCTGTCAACTCGTCCGCCATTGAGAATGTCCTGTCTCCCTTCTGCCACTCCTGTATAGGACTCTAGAATGTGTAGTCCACAAACAAATTTCTTAATTTCTCTCTGACAACAATCTTCCGATTCAATTTGAATTCCACATGGGTCATTCTAATAACACTGTACTACTTTCTGTGACTAATGCTTTTAAATCTGAACAAGCTGTTTCTCTCTCCTCAATCCTGATCCTTCCTTGAATTTTCATAAGCTTTCAATACTGTTTACCCACCCCTGCTTTTCTCTTCCTTGAGAAACATGGAATTACTGGTTCTGCTTTAGACTGGTTCAAGTCTTTCCTCTTGCACACATCCTCATAATACTACACTTTTGAATTGAAGACAGGATTCTTGCCCAATGAGTGGGCAATTTTCAATTCAAAAGCGCAGTATTTAGTTTTCTAAATATCACTACCACTTTTGTTAGTGGAAGCTAAAAGACTTCTGAGCTTTTTAGCCATTATAATTTTTTTATTTTGTTATGGGCTAGAGAGAAAAACTTAAGGGTTGACTTTCTTTTGTCAGTTTGATAATATTGAGGTTAGTCAGTCAGAAACAGAAAAGATAATCTCTTTTTGAACAATTTCTAGCAGTTACTTCTGTAACAGTAATTACCGATTTGAGAGGTTTTAGAATTAAGAGAGACTTTCTTATCCAATGGCTGAAGGACTGGAGTATTTACCTAAGGTGGCATGTCAGCAAGTCCTTTTTTGGACTCATGATTCAATTATCAATGCAACATGAGCTTGAAAACTGTTATGAATATCCAATTGATTGTTTTACTGTCTGTGTGAACTTCACAGAAGTATCATTTCAGACAGTGATCAGTTATGGAGATATTTCTTTGCTAAAATTGATATACAATTAAAGCTCATTTCTGAACATCACCCTCAAGCTAATGGACACAAATGTATGATACATAAAGGTTTACAGAAGTTTTTAATGTGTACTGTTAATGACAGCTAGCCTAACTGGCATCATGATATGCTCCCATTAGCTGAGTTCTTAGGAAATTACTTAATTTCAGCATCAAATGTAATACAACATTCAAGTGTATTTGTGGGTTTAAACTAATTTTTTTATCAATAAGAACTACCATGTACTCTGTTCCCAGCTTGTCTGAATACTCCAGGAAACTTATAAGCAGTTGGCAAAGTATCCAGGAGAACCTGTTTAAGGCAGAAATTTCTGCCAAAACTTCTGGACAAAAAGGGCAGAAGTAGGGTAGAAGGTGTGGTTTGTGACGTTAGACAGTAACCTGAAGGTTCAGTTTAGGAAACTAGTCTCAATCTACAGTCTGTTGGCTCAGATAATATCAGGAAAGTGGTTCCAGTTTCATATAGGTTACCATATCCCAACTGCTTTAAAGTACAGTATATCCAACATTCTACATCTCATCCTTGTTCGCCACTGACTTTTGTAAGTATGGACAAGAGTTTTTTTCCATGTTAGTTTTTGTATTTTGACAAAAAATTGTTTGCTTACATGTGCCTGTAATCCTATCAAGTTTACTATTCTTTCACCTTTTCCTCTAAACTTGGATCAGCTTTCAGCTTAATCCTGTTAAAGCCAAATATAAAAAATTGAGCAAAACATGTTTTTACCTTTAAGATGTTGTTGTAAAAGGCCTCTGATGCAGAAATTAGAGTTTTCAAATTTATGTTTTAGATAGCTTTTAGGGAAATGTTGTAATATTGCAACATTGGGCCTAGTTGGGAGCAGAATTTCTGTATTTGTACTCACAAAACAAATATAAAGAACAATTAAGTGTTTAACTGCAGATTTGACTTCTTATATACCCCTATAAGACTATATATTATGAATAATAATTGGACATCAGTTGCATTATTATGAATCACAATTTATTAATAATAATGATAAAAAAATATGATACAATTGAATTTAAATACTAAATCAATTAATGAAAACTGTCATAGACCCAGTGTTTAACAACGTTCATTTACAGTGACAGTCACAAAGACGGAGTAGCAGAGATGGACATTGCACTTGCTGCATAGCGTGTTGGTGTATCCTTTATCACAGCGTCTGCAGCATCTCTTTGTCTTCATAGGGGGTTGTGCAGTCATGTCCTTGCCTACATCTAGTGGGGGACGCACTGATGACCTCTTGGCTGAGATCCCATTTGGTGGACTCCCATCACCTGAAGATGGTCTCTTCTGAGTATTCAAAGGGCTCCTTGATGCCTGCGTTACTGGAATCTTATTGCAGCCCCCCAGACCACTTACTTCCCCCTGTTCAAGAAAATTATCAGCTGTCCCTGATAAATGGAACAACCACTCCACCTAAATAGTCCAGAAAATTCAGAGCTTGTTTCTGCCTAATGCAAAAAGTAGCTGTTTGGGCAAACAGACCAAGTCCTTATATTTTAAATAGGATTGATAGAGTTTTAAATACTGCTACAGAAAGAGCTTCAAATGCTGCAACCAGAAATATTTTTTTCCTTTATTTAATTCTGGTCAAAACTCCAAATTATAACAAAGAAAACTGTGGAAGAAAATTGAGATTAAAGGGTTACATAGGTATTGCACATAAAGTGTTAAAAATATAGCATCTATTTTAAAAGTAGCATAAAGGGATTACATCTTGCCTGAAGAAGAGGCCTGAGTTGCCTCGAAAGCTTGCATATTGTAATCTTTTTAGTTAGCCAATAAAAGGTGTCATTTTGCTTAGCTTTTCTCTACATTCATAAAGGGTAAATAAATATAGTCTAAGCTTGCTCAAGCATTTCAAAGAACCAGATAAAGGTCAAGTGAACAACAAGGAAACAAGAAAGTTCTATGTGATGCTTTGAAGAAGTGGCCAACTGTCATGTACCTAGAAAGACTTGGCAGTTGTCACAAACAGTATACAAAAAAACAATCTGGTAGAATTACAACACAGACATAAGAAGCTCAAAATGTAATTTGATGAATATTTCATCAGTAACTAATTGGCTACATGCTCTAGACATTGTAATAAACACACAAAAATATTTCAGGTATTTTACTTACTTAAATCTTGTTATGTCCAGTCCAATAAAACAAGGAGATTAGCTTCTAGGAAAGTTTGCAGGTAGAATGAGTTCACAGCCAGATTTCCAGGTGTATATACACATTTGCTATCCAATAGCATTACACGGATAAACAATAGCACCCATTGACTATGTAAATGCCTTTAAAAAAATACAGTATATATGTTCAGGTGTACTTTTAGGAGAGCTAAAGGTAATGTGCTAATTTTCCTACAGTTGGCCATACAGGGTGAATCATGTACTCGAGAACATCAGTGGAAATAACGGGAAGCACATTTGAGACTGTATCCAGGAGGCATTTGTTAATGTAAAGAACAAACTACTGAGACATGTAGTTGAAGTGTAAACCCTGACAACCTTTCCAGAATATCTGAATGAGATATTAGAACAGGGTGGCATGGTGGCGCAGTGGTAGCGCTGCTACCTCGCAGTAAGGAGACCCGGGTTCGCTTCCCGGGTCCTCCCTGCGTGGAGTTTGCACGTTCTCCCCGTGTGTGTGGGTTTCCTCCGGGTGCTCTGATTTCCTCCCACAGTCCAAAGACATTTAGGTTAAGTGCATTGGCGATCCTAGATTGTCTCTAGTGTGTGTGTGTGTGTGCCCTGTAGTGGGCTGGCACCCTGCCCGGGATTTGTTCCTGCGTTGTGCCCTGTGCTGGCTGGGATTGGCTTCAGCAGACCCCCATGACCCTGTATTAGGATATAGCAGGTTGAGTAATGGTTGGATGGATGGATAAATATTATTACCGCTTAGCTATTAGCTAAACAAACAGACTTGCTGGACTAAGGGGTCTTCTCCTGCTTGTCAGTTTTTAAAATTTTCATATGTTCTGTGTTCTTAAGATGTTCACTCACTTGTCTTTGCTGATCCTAACCAACACTAACTATGAGATATTCATGTGATAAAGGGGTAGAATAGATTGGAAAGTAGCACAACCTTTAGTTAGTTCTGTAAGATTATATCATTTAATCCTTTATGAAAACCATGACAGTTAATTTAAGATCCTTTTGTTTATTTGTTTTGTTGTTTTACTTGTTTTTCCATTAAATAACAACTGAGATCACTGCTCAAATGGTTCCAGTGCACACCCCCTATTGAAACAGATAAGACGGGGCATGATCCATGAACAGCTCAGTTTGCTATAACAAATGCTGGACAAGTATGGAAGAGCTTTAATTTATAAAGGATAGGATAATTTGCATACCATAACTGTCATACTCACACTTTACACCAAACAGGATAAAGAGAATAATATGGCCCTTCTAACACCCTATGTTTTGTAAAGATAGGTTACCAAAATGTCTAGAGTAAAAGTCTTTGGCAATACATCCATCCATCCTCTTCCACTTATCTGAGGTCGGGTCGCGGGGGCAGCAGCTTGAGATGCCCAGACTTCCCTCTCTCTGGCCACAGCACTTCTTCTAGCTCTTCCGGGAGAATCCCAAGGCGTTCCCAGGCCAGCTGTGAGACAGTCCCTCCAGCGTGTCCTGGGTCTTCCCCGGGGCCTCCTCCTGGTTGGATGTGCCCGGAACACCTCACCAGGGAGGCGTCCAGGAGGCATCCTGATCAGATGCCCGAGCTACTTCATCTGACTCCTCTTGATGCAGACGAGCAGCGGCTCTATTCTGAGCCCCTCCCAGATGACTGAGCTTCTCACCCTATCTTTAAAGGAGAGCCCAGACACCCTGTGGAGGAAACTCATTTCAGCCGCTGTATTCACGATCTCGTTCTTTCGGTCACTACCTATAGCTCATGACCATAGGTGAGGGTAGGAACATAAATCGGCTGGTAAATTGAGAGCTTTGCCTTATGGCTCAGCTCCTTTTTCACCACGACAGACCGACGGCAATACATCTTATCATTAAATACAAACCACTTATATATAAATACTGCAGTTCTTGAAATGTATATGATTTCATCATCTCCATGGTAAATGTACTGGTACATGAAGTGTTGGTTATACACAAAAACGCACAGATAGAGAAAGCTTTAATTTTAGTTAAGAACACTGTTGTACACATAAAACAGAAAGAGCAGAGAGATTAGAGGATTTGTGTCACGGACTTCAGGACAGATCATCTCTAGCTGAAGCTGAAGTAATTCTTGTCAACCTGGAAAAAAGTAATTTTTCTTATGATACATATCGGCTTTTATGACTCAGACATGCATACAAAAACTGGTTTATCCAAAAAGCCATTTTCTCACAAACTACACACCCTCTTTACTTGGCTGCAGTAGTACAAATGCTGAGCCAAGACCCATAAGACCAAAATAATGCAGCGTCATGCTGAATGGACCAGCTCTGCAAATAAAACTGAAGGGATGACCCAAATGGGTGTCAGTGGAGAGAGTCATAACAGAAAAAGCTGAAAATATGGAAAATAAGAGCTGATCTGACAGAGTGCCAAACAGGAACAGTCAACAAAGGAAGGGCAGGACTGGCTTTCACATAGGTGTCTCACATCAACATATCTGTTCATGCCATGTCTGGATTAAGACCCCCACAGGCTCCATGGTGTTGAAGCTCAAAAGACCCCTCCTCACTCCACCAGGCATACACATATAGTCACAAATTATGAACATTACTACATAAATAATAAATTAGGTACAGGGACTGAAGTAGATAGATAGATAGATAGATAGATAGATAGATAGATAGATAGATAGATAGATAGATAGATAGATAGATAGATAGATAGATAGATAGATAGATAGATAGATAGATAGATAGATAGATAGATAGATAGATAGATAGATAGATAGATAGATAGGGGAAATTCACATACTCCAGCAGCAGCATACTAATAAAAAAACAATATTAAATTAAAGGGTGATAAAAATGCAGGTATAACAGACAATAACTTTGTATAATGTTAACGTTGACCCCCCTGGGTGGAATTGAAAAGTCGCATAGTGTGGGGGAGGAACAATCTCCTCAGTCTGTCAGTGGAGCAGGACAGTGACAGCAGTCTGTTGCTGAAGCTGCTCCTCTGTCTGGAGATGATACTGTTCAGTGGATGCAGTGGATTCTCCATGATTGACAGGAGCCTGCTCAGCGCCCGTCGCTCTGCCACAGATGTCAAACTGTCCAGCTCAGTGCCTACAGTAGAGCCTGCTTTCCTCACCAGTTTGTCCAGGCGTGAAGCATCCCTCTTCTTTATGCTGCCTCCCCAGCACACCACCACGTAGAAGAGGGCGCTCGCCACAACCGTCTGATAGAACATCTGCAGCATATTATTGCAGATGTTGAAGGATGCCAGCCTTCTAAGGAAGTATAGCTGGCTCTGTTCTCTCTTGAACAGAGCATCAGTATTGGCAGTTCAGTCCAGTTTATCATCCAGCTGCACTTCCAGGTATTTGTAGGTCTGCACCCTCTGCACACAGTCACTTCTGATAATCACGGGGTCTGTGAGGGGCCTGGGCCTCCTAAAATCCACCACCAGCTCCTTGGTTTTGCTGGTGTTCAGTTGTAGGTGGTTTGAGTTGCAAATAATAAAGTCCAAAACTTTATATTGGGTTCAACTTTACCTTCCATTTTCTTTCATTTGTGTATTGCACTGAATGTAACAAATGAATTGATGAGTGCAACATCACATCTGTAATAAATCAACTTTCTTCAGATATTACAGTTGACAAGCATCAACTAAACAGATTTAAAAGGACTGAAGAGAGGATCGTGCATTTCGATTTGGTGTTGTTTGGTGCAGCTTATCTCCTGCAGTGGCCTTGTTGTCTGCCACACTGTTATTCACATCTATGTCAGTGACTCCACAGAATCAGACACTGTGTTGCTGCTAATGGTACTGGAAGCTGTGATATCATTAAATTAGATAAAACTTTATTAATCCATCCATCCATCCGTCCATGGGGAAATTCAAATGCATACAGAGGCAGAAACATAAAAATAACAAGGATATAAACTCACAGGAAAGATAATACATCCAATCAATCGATTGAAAAATAAATAAATAAAAATAAACTTAGCAAGTACATTAGGTGGAAGCATTGAATTGTTTGATAACACTGAGCAGAAAAGACCCCCACAGGCTCTTCTTAACACACTGTGGTGGAATGAGCACGTGGCTAAAAGTACTCCAAGAGAGTGCCCCATGGATGGGATGAAGGGGATATTTCATGATGGCACCCATCATCCTCTTTTCCACAACAGTTTCAAGCGCTCACCCTGTGATGAAGAAGCCTTTCCTGATAAGTTTGCTCAGGCATTGTGCTTCTTTTGAGCTCAAGTTGCTTCCCCAGGAGACTGCAGCATAGAAAGTCACACTGGCTACTCTGTACACGTCAAAGACCGGAGTCTCCTTACCAAATACAGTGTGTCGTCAGACCAGTCCAATTTGTTGTTTTTGTGAACCCCCAGGGTCTTGTAGCTCTGTACCGCTTCCATGTCCAACCCCTGACTATCTGTAAGGCCAACCTCATTAGTCTCAACTGCAATATTTAGGGTTTGTTCAAAGTACTTGTTCACATCAGTATTATTATCTTTATTATTTTTAATTCTTAACTATAGTTTTCAGTAAAATAGCATCTTTTGCTTCTGAAACTTTTTAATTTTTTTTTTTTTTTTGCTGCATCACTTGTCTCATATTTTAAATGACTTCCCATGCGGACCTTTTCTTTTTGTGGCACAGTAACACACCAAATGTGCAAGTGTCCTATTCGACTCCTGCTTTGATCATGCCCACCCATATTAAACAACCAGAACTCTTTTTATTTTTAAAAAAAGCTTAGATAGGTTTATAATCGCAAGGATCAAAGTGAGGTAGGGTGTGTGCTGGAAGGGAGACTGATGGGAGTGCATGTACTATCAATGAAAACTTGGACTTTCCTATTATTAGGCATTTTTTTCTCCCTAACCCTTTGTTCCCAAGTCACCCTGATGGTAGATCTGGCCATGGCTCAAGCACAGTGCTTTCTTTAATTTCTCCAATCTCTTTTTGTCTCATAACTGCTACATAACTAATTGCGTTTAGTAGAGTGTCCAAATGGATGAAGTCACATGCAAAAATTGGGAGTGGTCTCCCTGAGACTTTCTCGTATATTCAGATATGGGGATGGATATTTGAGGAGTAAACCGCAAGACAATGATTATATTTATATATAATGTACATTAAAGAACCATCAACAACAAACCAAATCAAATTAATAATACATTGAACAATTATTATAAAAGTAAAGTTGAATAAATCAGACTGTGCAGCTGCATGAATAAAAGGTAAAGTAGCGCTTCCAGTTAGCAGAAATAGTCCAAAAGTTGATAGAAATCTATGTTTTCTACCTAATACTTTTATGCAAAATTTGTTTGACCTAAGTGAAAGTATATTCAAGTTATTGTGTTTACATACACACACGCACACAGACAGACACACAGACATAATTCCAAAAAGGTCTAAAATGTAGAGATTCATCAAAATCTCAACATCAGATTTTTGGACAATTACAATACTTCCCCTATACTTTGTATTCGAGAAAGTAAAAAGCAGATGAAAAGAGTCACAAAATAGAGAGTCCAGTCTTGCACTTGTCAGGAGTCAGGATTTCAGAGCACTTTAATGTAGTGGTTAGTGTACTGGACTTTAAAGTAGCAGGTTGCCTGTTCAAATCGGTTTCTGCTTTGTTGTGTGACCCTGAGTAAGTCACTTAACATGACTGTTTTCCAAATGCATCAATCAGTCAATCAAATTTATTTATGAAGCACATTTAAAAACAACAGAAGTTATACCAAAGTGCTGTACAAAGAAACATGTATGGCTACTATAAAACAAACAGTTTAATAAAACAGTTAGTAAAAGCTATTGAATATCTCTACTCCCCCTCCCGACGATCTCACCCACGATAAAAGGCAGAGGAGAAAAAGTGGGTTTTTATCCAAGACTTAAAAACCTCAATAGATGGTTTATCAATAGCTCCTGATGACCCCGATTCTCTTGATTCACTAACACAATGTCTAACTTGTATCTCAGAATGGATGAATAGTAACTTTCTCAAGTTAAATAAAGAGAAAACTGAAATCTTAGTGATTGGCAATAAAGGATTCAATGAGGCTATTAGAAATAAACTGGATACATTAGGATTAAAAGTCAAGACGGTGGTAAAAAGCTTAGGGGTAACTGTTGACTGTAATCTAAATTTTAAATCGCATATTAATCAGATCACTAGGACAGCATTTTTTCACTTAAGAAACATAGCAAAAGTTAGACCTCTTATATCATTGAAAGATGCTGAGAAATTAGTTCATGCTTTTGTTTTCAGTCGACTGATTACTGATTGACTAGATTGACTGATTGACTAGATTACTGTAACGCACTCCTCTCAGGACTACCCAAAAAAGACATAAATCGTTTGCAACTAGTGCAGAATGCAGCTGCTAGAATTCTAACTAGGAAAAGAAAATCCGAGCACATTTCTCCAGTTTTGATGTCGCTACACTGGTTACCTGTGTCATTCAGGATTGACTGTAAAATATTGCTTATAAAGCCTTAAATAATCTCGCTCCATCTTATATATTGGAATGTCTGACACTTTATATTCCAAATCGTAACCTTAGATCCTCAAATGAGTGTCTCCTTAGAATTCCAAGAGCAAAACTTAAAAGAAGTGGTGAGGCGGCCTTCTGCTGGTATGCACCTAAAATCTGGAATAGCCTGCCAATAGGAATTTGCCAGGCTATTACAGTAGAGCCAGGGCCGGATTTATATGAAAAGAGGCCCTAGGCTATTCCACTTATGAGGCCCTTTCACCTTCCATTTTTAAGTTTGTAAATTACATGAGCGATAATAAAATTTTGCTAACAATTTGAATGTAGGCCCCTCTTGATCTTGAGGCCCTAGGCTGAAGCCTAGTTAGCCTATAGGAAAATCCGGCCCTGAGTAGAGCACTTTAAAAAACTGCTGAAAACACATTACTTTAACATGGCCTTCTCATAACTTCACTGTAATTTAAATCCTGATACTCTGTATATCCATTTCATTATAATAACTATTCATGGTGGCTCTAAAATCTGTACTAACCCCTACTCTCTTTTCTGTTTCCTTTTCCGGTGTCCTATTGGTGGTGGCGCCACCACCATCTACTCAAAGCACCATGATGTTCCAACAATGATGGATGGATTAAAAGCCAGAAGTCTGTATGACCATCAGCATCAAGTGACTCCGTGAGAACCCTATCTACAAAGAGGACTATTTCATTTATGTTAGGTAGAATGCCCAGAGGGGACTGGGCGGTCTCATGGCCTGGAACCCCTGTAGATTTTATTTTTTTCTCCAGCCGTCTGGAGTTTTTTTGTTTTTTCTGTCCACCCTGGCCATCGGACCTTACTCCTTTTCTATGTTAACTAATGTTGTCTTATTTTAATTTATTTTGTCTTTTATTTTTCTTTTCTTCATTATGTAAAGCACTTTGAGCTACTTTTTGTATGAAAATGTGCTATATAAATAAATGTTGTTGTTGTTGTTGAATAGAAGGAGAAGATCTGATATGGATTGGCAGATTGTTCCAAAGTCTTGGAACAATAACTGACAAAGCACTGTCACCCTTAAACTTTAGCTGTGATCTAGGAACTGCAAGGAGTAATTGAGCAGATGACTTTAAAACAATCATTCCCGAGAGTGGATGAAGGACATTGCAGAAATATTTAGGGCCGAGGCCATGCAAGGCTTTAAACAAACAATAAAACTTTGAAGTCAATCCGAAATCTCACCAGCAACCAATGGAGGGAGGCCGTAAATGTAAAACTAAATACCATTAAACACTTGTAATCTACCCTGATTTTGTAAATTGCTTTGGATAATGGTATCAGCCAAATACATCTGTAATAAAAAACATGGTAGTATAACTTTAACACCAGTCCAGGTCCTAGCTGGGTCACCATTTGTGAGGAATTCGTATGCTTGTAGGTTGATCATTATAACATCACCTTGAATTCATTCAGAGACAGACTGGCATCCAGTGCCAGGTCCAGCCTTGTAATTTTACTGCTGGAAAAAAAAGCTTCAACTTACTGTGACTTTAAAGGATCATATAGGCTCAGAAAATGAAACAGTGGATAAAGAAAATATGCACACAACATTCTAATCAAGACCGGTGTGTCTTCTTTTTGAGGACTGGATGTTCTACTTTTACTATAGGATTCTTTAATGTGGTCTATGCTCCTTCCCCAACAGGTATTGACTGTAAAGAAGAATGAACAAACTCACAACGGTAGAGAAATAAATGTGTTCTGGGAGGAACTCCTGAACATTGAAAAGAACAAAATAAACACAGCAAACCTCTCAACACACACACACGCACACATACATATATGTACACATCCTTGTAAGCCTGTCCAAAGGCAGTTTGGAGACACCAGCCAACATACGAATATATCTTTTGCTTTGGCAGGGGTGAAGGTTTAACCCGCACAGTAAACCCTACCAGAACTTAAGAAGACTTCAGAACATTAGAACAATCTAGATGAGAACAGGCAATCCAATAAAGCTCACCAGTCCTTTCCACTTACTTCCGTTAAAATAACAACAAACAAATCATAACGCAAATGCCTCCCAGTCCCAAAATGAAAATGCCTTGGGCCATACTTGTGGCACCACTCTGTCACATCCATCTGTCTAGCTGCTTATCCAGTCATGCTTATTGAGAGTCAAATTGTATACCATTAGGAGGAGGTCTAATCCTGGAGGTAGTCATGAACGTCAATCCTTTAGAGTGTGCACACAAAAGTAACAATGCACACTCTCATTCCCTGATAATTAGAGGATGGTAATTAGCCTGGCCCAAAGTATTAACATTTTTTTGAAGATGCAGAAGGCCCTGGAAATAATCTATAGAAGGATGAAGGAAAATATTCAAGATCTAGACAGAACAAACAGAAATGAGCTCAAACTTGGTATGAAGTGCTGTGAGGCTATGATGTCCAAATATTAAATACATTAAAGTATGTTAATATTATAGCTTTAATGAATAGCATCTACGGTGGGTTGGCACCCTGCCTGGGATTGGTTCCTGCCTTGTGCCCTGTGTTTGCTGGGATTGGCTCCAGCAGACCCCCGTGACCCTGTGTTCGGATTCAGCGGGTTGGAAAATGGATGGATGGATGGGTGGGTTGGCACCCTGCCTGGGATTGGTTCCTGCCTTGTGCCCTGTGTTTGCTGGGATTGGCTCCAGCAGACCCCCATGACCCTGTGTTCGGATTCAGCGGGTTGGAAAATGGATGAATATAAGACTTTTCACAGATTTCCTTATGAGTGAACTGTACATTTAAACGTAGGCAGCTACTAAAAGTAGCTAGATTACAGATTCTACTTGGAAACGTTTTCATGTCATTTTGCACATTATGAGAGGTGTCTAGTGTGTCCCATCCACTTTCGACATGTCTCTTAATTGTGAGTATAATGCTGTGGACTCTCTGACTCAAACATCTACTGTATGTTACATTAACAACTTGTTTCCTATGTGTAATATATGATACAAGCTTTTGATATTTCAAATTTACTTCTGTGAATTTATTTATGGTGGTGTACTAGCATGTGAACTGTAAAAGGCAAACATAGAATTTAAGATATGCTAAAGGCAAGGAGAGCTAAAATTATAGATTTATCAGTGGAGTCCTTTTAGGACTACATTGCAAATTCATAAAAAACTGGACAGGCAGCAGTGATTTCTAGAAATATAACAAGTAATACAAGGTAAGGCATGCAGTGGAGGAGATTGGGATCAACCAACTATAAATAAATCAGAGATTAGGAGGTAGCCAAATGTAAAGAGAATGTGCAAACCCAGTGTAAGAATATATTTAGTGACGTTTTTTTTTATAGTATCACTAAATCCTTGAGAAGGGTCACAACAACAGAGGCTGAAGAGTTCTTGATTAGAAAAGCAAACATTAAACCGTTTGGACCATGTCAGCATTAACAATTTCTTTCTTGTTTTCCTGATTTTTTTTTTCATTAAGTGGATACAATGCCTCTTATTTAAAGTAATTGTTTCTAATAATGCACATAATAAAAATGATTAATATAGGGAAAAAGTGCTACTAATACCTTGCAAAAATTGTAAAAATACAAATTGCTGCGGTTTGCTTTTTTATCCCTAAAACACTGTCCGTGGAAATAATGAAAACTTCTTCCTCTTTATCTTTTCCCACTTCTATGTGGCGTCACTGTGCTTGATCGGTCTTCTCCAAACTGCTCCGTCCTGCACCTCCTCACCAGTCAAACCCTTTTCCTTTAGATCTTCTTTTACTTTATCCATCCACCTTTGCTTCAGTCTACCTAACTTTCTCTTCCCCTGGACCTCCATTCCCATCACTCTTTTGTCCACATATTCTATGCCTCTCCTCATCATCCGTCCATACCACTTCAACCTACTTTCCTGTACTTTCTTAGATATCTCTGATTGTCTCATTTCTTATTCTGTCCTATTTTTGTAAATCCAAACAAACATCCATCCCAACCCTTTCATTTCTGTCACATCTAACTTCTTCTCCTGTACTCCCTTTACTGCCTATGTCTCAGCTCCATACATCATTGCTGGTCTTATCTCTGGATTAAAAAGTTTACCTTTAACATTTGATCACACAACACTCCTGAAACCTTCTTCCAAATTGTTCCATCCACACTGCACTCTGTGGGTTATCTCTGCATCTAGTTTTCCATCTCACTGATCCCAGATTTTTAAATTTATCCACCATTTTCAATAGCTCTCCATGCAGGCTAACTTCTGAATCCCGATCATCATTAAACCTCATATACTGTATCACTAAAAGAAGACTGAAGACTGAGATTACCCAACCAGAGTTAGAAGATTTTCGACAGTTAGTTCTTGCCATAATGCATAAATCAAGTACATAAAAAGCATCTACAATTGTGGGATGTTTAGCTGCTCAAGTCAAAATTCAACAATAAACTTAAGAATGACTACTTTGCCTGTAATTTTTTAGTACAATAGCAAAACTTTGCTGTCTATCGGCCTCACTGATATTTCATTAGTATTGTACTTGTATTTTATTTGTGCATAGTTAAAGCAAATTATAAATGTATCCATTTGTCTTAAAACCCACATAATCTAGTTCAGGGGTTGCAGAAGGTGAAGCCTGTCAGAAGAACACCAGGTAAAAAAGCAGGAAACTGCAATGGATGGGAAACCAGTCCATCACAAGAAAAACTACAGATAAATAGAAACATTCAGATAGCTGTCACTGGTGTTAGATAATTTGAATATGATTAAAGTTCTAACTCCAATTATAGACGGTTGTGTTTTGTTATCAAATTAGGATTAAAGGTTACACAACACTTTTCAAACAGTAGGAAAACATACTGGTTAAAGGGTAAATCTGAGACTAGAAAAAGACTTGAAATAAAAGGGGATTGGTGTGTTTTTAGGAAGATGAACATAGCAGGTGATGTTAAACTGCAGTCAGTCCTCACTTAGGTGCATCAATGCTTGTTCTGATGACAACTGTGAAGTAATAGTAAAATAATGTTACTGTATGAAATATTTTGAAGACATGGTTGGACTCCTACTTTCCAATAGCCAATCAGTGTCAGGGTTTGTTGGTGTACTTCACTCTGTTTTTACTGATTTTCTATTTGCCGCTGTTTGCTTATGTTTTTCTTTTGCTTTATTTATATTTCACATGTGTTGGCATTACACAACAATGATGACATCATATTTTTAAGGCTGTTTACTTTGTTCCCCAGAAAATCTTCCATGCAAAACACTAATGTTTTTATTTCAAACACAGTTTGCAGTAACCATTATGTTCCCTAAATATTCTTGCAGTTGCGAAATTGGTGTAGTTATAAGTTAGGCATAAATATGAATCTATCATCTGGCTATCACCTGGAGACAAAACTGTAGACACAAAGGACAAACTAGAAATGCTTAAAACTCAAATGCCATAGGTATGTAAACTTTGGAGTGTGTGTCTGGCTTTTTATGTCATTTACAATATCAAGGTCACTCATTAATAACTATTGCTGTTCAAGTTGCATATGATCTGAGGAGTATTTGGTCTAAGCCATCACTTCTCATGATCAGATTACAGCTCACAAATGTCTGAATTATTAACAATTTGTAATTCACCAGAAAGTGTGGCTTCCTACTAAAGATATAGAATTGAACGTTTCATCTCTAGATATATAAAATCCAATGTCTGTCTGTCTGTATGTCTGTCCAATTTTAACAAGAGAACTACTTAACGGATTTAGATCGGGTTTTTTTCTGTAATTTACTTGAACATTCTGGTTGATTTTGCGACTTCTCTCATTGTGCTAAGTATCATTGAGATGCAGCGGGCCGAGGGGAGGGGTGCGGGGCCCTCCTCACTCATGCACCAGCCTCGGGGTATACTTTACCTCCACTTAGCTAGCGAATGAGATAACTACTTAATGGATTAAATACTTTTTTTTCTAGAATTTGCTTGAACATTCTGGTTGATTTTGCGACTTCTCTCATGGTGGTAAGAGTCATAGTTTGCTTGCAGGAGTGACATATTCATGCTAATCCGAGACAGAGGCTGCAGGCCGAGGGAGGGGGAAGCATGACATCAGGAGTAGAGAGCCGAGCGGGACCCTCTTCACTGTCCTGTTTCACTACGACGGGGGGACGGCTAGTCAAAGATATAATAAAGTGAACCTAATGGGAATGTTTAACATCTACACCTGTTTCTTGTGCATGCCTCTTTGAATGCTTCCAGACTAAAATGTTATAATTTCTGTTATAATTTCACGTCATTCTAGCTTAGCTTTTCATATTAATCAAGAAATATGCAAAATGTGATGAATTCGCAAAGGATGATTCATTACTTTATACAGTGGAGAATTCATAGTCCTCCTTCATTAAATTAGTTGTCCTGCAGTAGATAGATGCTGATGCTAGAATGGGCTTCAGTGTCTCATGAGCATGAATTAAATTAAACTGGTTCGAGACAGTACTGTGACCCCACTGCTATCTCTGGTGGAGAAGAAGGAACAGAGCCATGCCATGAACATTACTAATGGCCCTTTCAAATTAGAACTTTAGAAAGAGTTGGACAATCATTTAGACCAGTAGTTCTGAACTTTTTTAATCTCCCATACCCCTTGATTAGGCTTATCATTTATGAGTACCTCCTCTCTTCATTACCCCCACCCATCTCTCTCAAAAAAGTTTTTTTTTTATTTTCTTAGGTTAGCTAAATAATCAAACGACTCAAATTAACCTAATGACATGAATAGGTTTTTATTTTTGATTTTACATTTTACAGTTCATTTAAATTTTTTTATAATAGCAGCCTAACATAAGATCAAAACAAATAAAAACAGCATTACAATAATTTTTTACCCACATTAACGTATGATGAAAGTACATAACAATTATACATCTTGATATACAAGTCTTCCAACGTGGCTCTTCCGTGAATGAAAATCCATATCTCAAGTATTCAACAGAATATTTTCTCTTCTTTAGTGGAGCACTGATGTTTTGAGTTTTTTTAATAGTGTTAACTTTATGTCTTGCAAGAACAGGCCTATCAGTCACTGCACCCTGGTCCCCTTGCACATGTAAATCATCAGACTGCTTCGAAGTACTTGCAGCTGCTGAATCAGCAGGTTGAATTTCAATGCTAACTGAAGCTCTCTTAAGAGTTCCAGTTTTCAACCAATTATCCATTTTGGGGCACAAAGCAATATCAATAGAAAACCACTCAATACAATGAATAATAGCTAAACACTTCAAATTAAGCACTCATAAAAAAGTAACTATCTAGGCCTATTAATACTCATTACTCACTCGATGCTCCATCGAACACTAAAATATGAGGACACATGCACAGTTGCGCAATATGACTAGCGGTGGGCAGGTCTAAGGGCAACTTTCACATAAGTCTTTCTTTGTAAACCAAAACTCCATAACTTTGTTTTTGTGCTTTTATTTTAATTCCTTTTTTTGGTGTTATTATTATTATATTATTTTCACGTACCCCCAACCAGTCCACCGTGTACCCCTAGGGGTACGCATACCACAGGTTGGGAACCACTGATTTAGACCACCAACGCTTTCCAATGGTACACACTGAATTTCTCCAAAATAACATAATAAATTGAGTTTGAAAGGTGCCTAAAGTCCCACTCTGTACCACACTCCTTGGCAATTTATTCCATGTGTCTATGATTCTCTGTGTGAAAAAAGGATTTCTAACATTTGTGTGAAATTTACTTGTAACAAGATTCTAACTGTGTGCCTGTGTTCGAGTTTCAATATAACAGCCTGGATCCACAGTACTGATTTCTTTTAAAATTTTAGACACTTCAGTCATGTCACCTCTTAATCTCAGTTTACTTTAACTGAAAATGTGTAACTCATTTAAACTTTCCTCATAACTCATGCCCTGCAGCCTGGAATCGGCCTAGTTGCTCTTCTCTGGAGATTTTCTAGTGCTGTTATGCCTTTTTTTGTAGCTCATGGTGACCAAAACTGTACACAGTACTCCAGATGAGGCCTCACCAGTGTGTTTTAAAGCTTAAGCATACCTCCTTAGACTTGTACTCCATACGTCATGCTATATAACCTAACATTCTGTTAGCCTTCTGGATGTAGGTAGTGATGAGTACAGTGTCCATTTTAGGACATCCTCCTCCCTCTGAAAAAACTCCATCCTTCCTACTACCTTCGATAAAATATTCCTCCTCCCTGCGAGGAATCCCCAGTCACCCCTCCTCCCTCCTCCCTCCTCTCTCCTCCCTCCTCTCTCCTCCCTCCTCCCTCCTCTCTCCTCCCTCCTCTCTCCTCCCTCCTCCATCCGCTCTCAGTTCTCCGATGTCCGTTTTCCGCTATCCACCCTCCTATCTCCGTCATCCGCCTTCAGCTCTCCATCAAACCCCCCGCCCCCTCATCGACATTTTCGTTAATGAAGTGACGTAATACTTCAGCTCCACCTTCTTCACAAGTTCATTAACCAAATTATTTGTCAATTATATTTCACAGTAAGAATTTACAGCACGACTCAAACGTGGGAACGAAAGTAAATGACGTTAATTGTTGAGTGTCTTTTAATATTGTTTAAGCATACATATTAACACATGTGCAATTAAACGTGTGCATTTACGGTGTGATTTTTCAGGCTTAAAAGCTCGCCTTTTATTAAAAAGGTAAATGCAAACTTTTTTCATTCTGAAGGGCACAAACCACGCAAAAATGTCGGTACACCAGATAAATAAGCGCAACATATTATCAGTTGTATTGTATGCTTACAATACATATAGAAATGTGTTAATCGTTAACTAATAGTATGGGATGGTGTTTTTCAACTCAGCTACAGATGCAGATGGAAACCAGAACTGCTTTGAAAAATACGAACGCCTTAGGACCGATCTGGAATAAGGTAGCACAGCGCCTTGATTTAAACGATTCCATGTCTTGGTGGGTTTGCGTTGCTTGTTGTCAATATCTTTACACCTGTTTTTAAGGCTTATTGACTGAAAGGGGCTTTCGTGAAAAAAGTTAGGGCTTTGCTACAGGATACACCCTCCACAAGTTAAGGAAGTTAAAAATAAAGGTATATATTTCTGTTTTATTTAAACCTTTTAAGTTTGTATGTGGGCGGCATGGTTAATGAACTTGTGAAGAAGGTGGAGCTGAAGTATTACGTCACTTCATTAACGAAAATGTCGATGAGGGGGGCGGGGGGAGTGTGGGGTTTGATGGAGAGCTGAAGGCGGATGACGGAGATAGGAGGGTGGATGGCGGAAAACGGACAGCGGAGAACTGAGAGCGGATGGAGGAGGGAGGAGGGAGGAGAGAGGAGGGAGGAGAGAGGAGGGAGGAGGGAGGAGGGGTGACTGGGGATTCCTCGCAGGGAGGAGGAATATTTTGTGAAAGGTAGTAGGAAGGATGGAGTTTTTTCAGAGGGAGGAGGATGTCCTAAAATGGACACTGTAGATGAGTCCATTGTGACTCCTAGGTCATTCAGGTTTTAAAACTCCCATTGTGCATTCAAATCTATGTGTAAAAATGTACGTGTACTTACATTAAATGTTATCTGCCACAAATCTGCCCAAGCCTGTATTCTGTCCAAGTCCCCTTGCAATGATTTGGCTGATTCTAGATTAATTGCTATTCCACCTAGTTTTGCATTATCTGCCAAAATAAGAAGTTTGTTATTTATATAGGGGGTAAGGTTTTGGACTTCAGACCTTAAAGCTGTGGGTTCAAATCCTGCTACAGACACTCTGTGACCCTAAGCAAGTCAACTCAACTGCCTGAACTATAATGTCATTGCATGTGGCTTTTGAGCCACAGAAGCCAAAAGACACAGGGAGTCAATGTCATTATATGGATGACTCAGAGGAAGGCATACTGGCGTTGTCCTGTTCAGTGCTCTTTGTTAATACTGCTTAGCCTCAATAACAGTTATTAAATTGGGTTATCCAGTACTATCCCAGCTCCTCCTGACATTTCTATTTTTCTCTTGTGAGGGGAAACAATTAATAATCTATCTATCTAGATTAATTTTTTCGGTGATAATAAAGATATATCAACCTTTAAAAACTTAAGCTTTGTCTCGGTAGGCACTCTATTTACAATAGAACAAGAGCAATGATTGAACTGGTGACCAGAGAGTCAGATAAGAAAGGATGTGTAGACAAGAAATTTACAGAAACAAAAAGACATCGAAAAGAGAAGAAAAATAGGGAGAACAAGCAGGCTAAAGAATTAGTGTGACTTCCTAGGGTGACAATGGGTCTTTCACATGGATATTATATTGAAACAGTTTTAGAGCTCCATCATATGAGGTCATATTATGTTATTAAATTTGACTGAAAGGTTTCACAACATCTTATTCCGTGTCTCAGAGTATTCCATTTTCAAAAATGTAAGAGTGTGAAAATAACTGTAATCAAATAAAGAAGGCACTTGATCAAAACTAGTCATCTGACAGGTCTGGCAGTTTACATAAAAAATGCCAAATATATGTGCAGTAGCTAGTAGAAAATGTTCAATTATACTGAAAGAAGCTCTCATTAGGTTTCAGCTGCTCATTTAAGCTATGGCAGTCACTCTTAAACATAATATATGGAAAGCCTTTTACTTTACGCATAATTTAATTTAAGATATACTCTACATGTGTATTCTGTACAATCTGAATACAAAACAGGAAACTAACTTTAACATAATGAGAGTTGATCAGTGGGTAAAGATGATAATGAATTTTGTTTTTTATTTTAAAAATGATTAAAACATTAAGTTAAAACATTTACTATATATTAGTCATTATAAAGTATAATAGCTTTAACAGTGATACAAAAAACAACTTTTGCAGTAAATATTTGAACTTTAAAGTATACTGGATACATGGCATTTACATAGCATTCAGTAAAATTTAAACAATGTAGAGTGTTGATCCATCCATGTCCTAACTCACTTATCCAGCTCAGGGCCATTGAGAGTGTCACAAACAGCAGACACAAGAGTCATAAAAAGGTTTGGGACAGCCACCCATATAATATTCCCTGGCTGCAAATGGTTAAATTGCTAGCACTGATGTGCTCAGAACAGGGTCCAAAACATGACTAGGTTAGTCAAATATAGTGGCTTTAACACTAGAATTACCAGAGCCTACGAAAAAACTCGTATATCCGGCCCACCTTAAATCGCTTCTTAAAACCTTTCTCACCTCTCCGCCAGCGTCTTTTGTCATCTAAATGTACTGATAAAGACAAGCTGCCAGCAGCCGGCTATTCCATCCCCCCAACGACTTAGAACGTAAACAGGCTTTTCCCAGCTCTTGCCTTGATTGATTACCTGGGAGTGAAGTGGAGTTTTAGAGTAGAAATAATAAGATTGTTATTTGAAACACACGTATTTCATATGTGTTGCATTTCTACAGTAATCTGTGTAAACACATTGTTAAAACAGAAACGTGTTATATACTCTAGTAGCAATTGACAAAATGTAGGCATAAACTATATAATGTATGAAGCCTGAAGTCCAAATATCAAAGAAACACTTTCACAAAAGGTACAAAAAAAAAGCCACTGCCAAAAAAACCCGCCTTAGTGTGAGACATTGATATGAATTAACTATCACTGCTTCCGTGGCGTAACAGTATCATTCGCTGACTACGCATCAGAAGGTCATGAGTTCGATCCTGCACAACTCCCCTTTGAGAAGTGTTCTTATTTTCACTATTTTAGAATAAAAAGATACATTTGATTTCAGTCTGTAACAGCTGGTGTAATTTATGATATTTGTAAAGGTTAGCTTTATTTTTTTAAAATTCACTTTTCATTGTCTCAGTCGCGTTCAGGATCCATCCCTACCGCCCCCCACCTGACACTGCTGTTTTTACATAAAGACGCGCTATAGTTCTGCAGTGTATCACGATACATACGACCGCGTGTTTTTTTCCCCCAGTATTGCCAGTCCCCACGTGTTGCTGTATGCTGTTTCTTTTGTACTCCAGGACATGCAGAGGAAAGCATAGTAAAGAGCAGTAACTTCAGCGCTATATGCAAACATCAGACACTCCCCATCTGATACTGTTGTTTTCACATAAAGACGCGCTAAAGCCCTGCAGTGTACTTGTGACTGCATTGTCGTACCAATGCTTGCGAACTGAAGTGTCTGCATGCACTTTTCGTGGCATTATACGTGTATTTTTTGAGCATGCCCATGTAGCTCAAACACAGGAATATGTTGATGTAAAAGTATAACAAAACAAGTGCACTTTTATTCAAGACTATAACCGAAGAAAAAAGAAAGCAAGTTACAGCAGGCGGTTGATATGACAGCTTGCATGGTGGAATGCTAAGAACTGCTGATTTCCATTCTGTGCTATATAACTTAACATTTGAATCTGATGATTGCATATAGCGCTGTCTTGTTTAGTGTGCGCAAGAACATGCAGGTGGCCAGTTGCTGAGTGCTACAACGCACATTTTAAAAAAAGAAAGAGACAAATATATGTGACGTTTTGAAGAAATCATTTTATGACGCGAATAGTACCAATCAGAAAACATCGTCGAAGTAATGCAATATTATTTGAAAACGAACAGCGTCAGGTTGGGTGTGAAGTTATACTGGCGCTGTTTGAGTCAGATCAGAAGCTGAATAAGCTGAACAAGCTCATGTTCTGACTCTAAGTAACTATCGTGATACACTGCAGAACTATAGCGCGTCTTTATGTAAAAACAGCAGTGTCAGGTGGGGGGCGGTAGGGATGGATCCTGAACGCGACTGAGACAATGAAAAGTGAATTTTAAAAAAATAAAGCTAACCTTTACAAATATCATAAATTACACCAGCTGTTACAGACTGAAATCAAATGTATCTTTTTATTCTAAAATAGTGAAAATAAGAACACTTCTCAAATGGGAGTTGTGCAGGATCGAACTCATGACCTTCTGATTCCCAGTCAGCAACTGATACTGTTGCGCCACAGAAGCAGTGATAGTTAATTCATATCAATGTCTCACACTAAGGCGGGTTTTTTTGGCGGTGGCTTTTTTTTGTACCTTTTGTGAAAGTGTTTCTTTGATATTTGGACTTCAGGCTTCATACATTATATAGTTTATGCCTACATTTTGTCAATTGCTACTAGAATATATAACACGTTTCTGTTTTAACAATGTGTTTACACAGATTACTGTAGAAATGCAACACATATGAAATGCGTGTGTTTCAAATAACAATCTTATTATTTCTACTCTAAAACTCCACTTCACTCCCAGGTAATCAATCAAGGCATTAGCTGGGAAAAGCCTGTCTACGTTCTAAGTCGTTGGGGGGATGGAATAGCCGGCTGCTGGCAGCTTGTCTTTATCAGTACATTTAGATGACAAAAGACGCTGGCGGAGAGGTGAGAAAGGTTTTAAGAAGCGATTTAAGGTGGGTCGGATATACGAGTTTTTTCGTAGGCTCTGGTAATTCTAGTGTTAAAGGCCAGAAAAGGAAGTGAAGGCATCGAGGGTGGAAGCGGAAGGGTCCTCTTCCATAGGTTCGGACCCAGATGTGACGTCATCAAAAGGGCTGGAACCGGAAGTCTCTTCAGTCATGGGTTCTTCATTGGAAGTGACATCATCCAAGGGTCCGGAACCGTAAGCAACGTCATCAGGGCCAGGCGGAATTTCCCATGAACGGTCTGCAGGAAAGTGAGAATAAAGGTCACTGCACTCCGCCACTCCCTGGTCTGGAGTGAAATTACTCTCCTTTAGACCCTTTAGCTGCCTCCCATACACACGTGTGTGAAAAGAGTTAATACCAACCCTCAAGACTGGCTTCTGTCTGTCTGAGTGCTGTTGAAATGGTTATCCTTCCAACAGGTTCTCCCATCTCAACAGAGGACTTCTGAAGCTATGCTAGAGTGACCATTGGGTTTTTGGTCACCTTCCTGACCAAGGCCCTTCTTTCTTTCAATTTGTTCAGAAGGCCAGCTCTATGAAGAGACCTTGTGGTCCCAATCTTCTCCCACTTCACAATTATTAAGGCCAGTGTACTCCCGGGAATGCTCAAAGCTTTGTAAATTGTTATATACCCGTGCTCTGATCTATGCCTCACCAGAATTTCATTGTGGAGGTCTACATAGAGTTCCTTAGGTTTCATGGGTTGGTTTTTGTCCTTGCACCTGACCACTGTTTGGAGTGCCACAGCAAAGGGTCTGAACATTTCTATAAATGAGACAGTTCATCATTTGATATTTAATAAATTTGCAAACATTTCTGAAAAGATGTTTTCACTTTGTCATTATAGGTTCTTAAGTGTAGACTGATGAGCAAAAATGTCAAATGTATCTATTTCAGATAAAATCTACAAGACAATACAATGTGCAGACAAGTGAAGAATTCTGAATAAATACTTTGAATAATAATAATACATTTATATATATATATATATATATATATATATATATATATATATAGATAGATAGATAGATAGATAGATAGATAGATAGATAGATAGATAGATAGATAGATAGATAGATAGATAGATAGATAGATAGATAGATAGATACTTTATTAATCCCAATGGGAAATTCACATATATATACACACACACTGCGGTGGGTTGGCACCCTGCCCAGGATTGTTTCCTGCCTTGTGCCCTGTGTTGGCTGGGATTGGCTCCAGCAGACCCCCGTGACCCTGTGTTCGGATTCAGCGGGTTGGAAAATGGATGGATGGATAGATATATACATACAGTGCATCCGGAAAGTATTCACAGCGCATCACTTTGCCACATTTTGTTATGTTACAGCCTTATTCCAAAATGGATTAAATTCATTTTTTTTACTCAGAATTCTACACACAACACCCCATAATGACAACGTGAAAAAAGTTTACCTGAGATTTTTGCAAGTTTATTAAAAATAAAAAAACTGAGAAATCCCATGTACATAAGTATTCACAGCCTTTGCTCAATACTTTGTCGATGCACCTTTGGCAGCAATTACAGCCTCAAGTCTTTTTGAATATGATGCCACAAGCTTGGCACACCTATCCTTGGCCAGTTTCGCCCATTCCTCTTTGCAGCACCTCTCAAGCTCCATCAGGTTGGATGGGAAGCGTTGGTGCACAGCCATTTTAAGATCTCTCCAGAGATGTTCAATCGGATTCAAGTCTGGGCCACTCAAGGACATTCACAGAGTTGTCCTGAAGCCACTCCTTTGATATCTTGGCTGTGTGCTTAGGGTCGTTGTCCTGCTGAAAGATGAACTGTTGTCCCAGTCTGAGGTCAAGAGCGCTCTGAAGCAGGTTTTCATCCAGGGTGTCTCTGTACATTGCTGCAGTCATCTTTCCCTTTATCCTGACTAGTCTCCCAGTCCCTGCCGCTGAAAAACATCCCCACAGCATGACTCTACCACCACCATACTTCACTGTAGGGATGGTGCCAAGTTTCCCCCAAATGTGACGCCTGGCATTCACACCAAAGAGTTCAATCTTTGTCTCATCAGACCAGAGAATTTTCTTTCTCATGGTCTGAGAGTCCTTCAGGTGCCTTTTGGCAAACTCCAGGCGGGCTGCCATGTGCCTTTTACTAAGGAGTGGCTTCCGTCTGGCCACTCTACCATACAGGCCTGATTGGTGGATTGCTGCAGAGATGGTTGTCCTTCTGGAAGGTTCTCCTCTCTCCACAGAGGAACTCTGGAGCTCTGACAGAGTGACCATCGGGTTCTTGGTCACCTCCCTGAACTAAGGCCCTTCTCCCCCGATCTCTCAGTTTAGATGGCCGGCCAGCTCTAGGAAGAGTCCTGGTGGTTTTGAACTTCTTCCACTTATGGATGATGGAGGCCACTGTGCTCATTGGGACCTTCAAAGCAGCAGAAATGTTTCTGTAACCTTCCCCAGATTTGTGCCTCGAGACAATCCTGTCTTGGAGGTCTACAGACAATTCCTTTGACTTCATGCTTGGTTTGTGCTCTGACATGAACTGTCAACTGTGGGACCTTATATAGACAGGTGTGTGCCTTTCCAAATCATGTCCAGTCAACTGAATTTACCATAGGTGGACTCCAATTAAGCTGCAGAAACATCTCAAGGATGATCAGGGGAAACAGGATGCACCAGAGCTCAATTTTGAGCTTCATGGCAAAGGCTGTGAATACTTATGTACATGAGCTTTCTCAATTTTTTTTTTTTTAATAAATTTGCAAAAACCTCAAGTAAACTTTTTTCATGTTGTCCTTATGGGGTGTTGAGTGTAGAATTCTGAGGAAAAAAATGAATTTAATCCATTTTGGAATAAGGCTGTAACATAACAAAATGTGGAAAAAGTGATGCGCTGTGAATACTTTCTGGATTCACTGTATATATATATATATATATATATATATATATATTCATAGCATTCATAGTCTGAATCTCGATCTGATTGTATGGGTGGTTTACCTACCAGGTAATGCATGTAGTTGTTCTGCCAGTCTACAAACATCCGCCACAGGGCCCACTCAGTTGCGACAAGCAAATCATAGAATGTTACACAGTTTACTGTCAAATAATGCAAAGAGTATGTGACACGTGTTTCGCCCTTATTTGGGTTCATCAGGCGTACACACTCCACTGCACCCCTCTTGGGGATCGAACCACATATATATATATAAATTAGCAAGATTGATTTTGTACAAAACAAAATTTTGTATCTAGATATCTGCTGGTTAAGCACTTTTAGGGGATGTTGACAATTAGTGGTAGCATTTGCAGCCAGGACTGTGTGGCAGCAGCACTAATCACTGCACCACCATGCTCCCTAAAGTGTATATTTGCAAAATAATTAGGCTGAATAGGAAGTTTGAAGAAGAATGATTCACTTAGGTTACCAAAGCAAGTATGGGATGTGATTCAAAAGTGTACTTAGGAAGCTGATTAAATGATTAAAAATGTACCATTAACCATAAAACATTTGTGATCAGATGCAACTTTTAGCTGTCACAGTTCTAAGTGTGCAAGTGACAAGGGAATGTGTTAGTTCATTGGTAAATATTATCTGAAATTTTTTAAAACACATAGTTGCCCAACCTTTTGTTAAACTATCAGGCGCCTGAAATGCAACCTACACATTAGCAAACATGAAAACAATTAAAAGGGGAAACGGATATATTTAAAAAAGAAGATTAGACGTAAGAGATAGGATTATGGGTTGAATCATATAATTGTATGCTTCCTTTAAAAGTATATTACTGATTAACATGCTGTATAAAGGCATGACAAACTTAAAATCCAAATCTGAAAGCATGGCTACACGAGTCATTGGGGCTTTTCATTGACTTCTATATTTAACTTATCTGTACTCTTAAATGCAAACTTTCCCAGAGTATGATACGAGTTCCTGAGCTGGGTGTGGATTTGGCACATGGTATGGAACTGCCTGTACAAAGACCGTCTGTCTGTAGCTACTGAACACCACTGAAGTGGTTGAATCTGATTTCTCTGGCTTGGATCTCTGCCACTTCTATCTCTAAAGTCAGTCTTTATTTAATCAGCAAATATTCTTTCAAAAAGACTTTTGGGACCTCCGTGCTTCTTGAGTGTTGATAGTACTCTGCTCTAACAATAACATATGCAATTTGGAATTATTTTCTTTAATTTTGCACGTGAATAAAATCTTTAAATCTGTTGCCACTAAAATGTGGTGTGATAAATAAAATGTGGAATTCAATTGAGAGTTCTGCTTAGCAAAATATGGCCATGTGAGCACATGTTCATTTTGTCACATAAAGCAGCAGGGTTAAACACAAGGTTGAAATCAAATGGGCAAGAGCACATGGTCAGGATTTAAAATGATCTCAACAGACGGGAATGATTAAATGAACGTTTTGACTGTATTTGTGAGGCATCATTATGGTAGGAAGTATAGTAAAACAAGCCTGCTTTCCATTCAAGATTATTTTAAACTGAGTTATGTTAAAATAATGACGCAGATTCATGTTTAATAATGTTTGCTATAGGCAAAAAACAATGAAGGAATGTGCAAGTTATGTCATGATATTTTATGTCCTTGTAATTTATTGTTCTGCATTCTATTGAAAAGCAGTTTGAGCAGAAAAATAAACATTCATGAACAGACCTTTAAAATCATGTCATTTCCTTAAAACAGTTCTGCTGACTAAAAGAAAAAAAGCTCATATAAATGTCTCATTGATACAATCATTGTCATTCTTATTAAACACAGATTAAGCACAGATTTCCCAAGATGCTGAAATTTACAAATCTGTGCACTTGGAGCCAAGATAAAAATGCTTCCTAATGTACAGCTGTATAATGATGTTTACACATTAAACATGAAATATATATAAATTAGTATAAATATATATAAATGTAATTGACAATATGTAAAAAGTCCCTACATAGTAAGGTTCAACTTTACTTTTCAAACCTACTCTTTGTTTTGGGGAGCTGGAGCCTGTCCTGACAGGCATGGGTGGAGTTTAAGGGGTGGCCAATCCCACAAATGTAATATTTTACTAAAATTACCAATGCTTGAAGTAGATTAGCATTACCTTTAATGAGGGTCACTATCCCAAGGTTTTCAAGTGAATATTATTTTATTGTGACATTTCAATTGAACCCCTCTCTTATTGTATCGTTGCAGTCAACGTTTCCCCTTGCACTTTGATTGAATGTTGTTATACTGCAGCACATAAAGTTTCACGGCTGACCTACCTAGAGTACTGTTACCTTTTCTTTGCATACTAATGTATCACAGCGCTTGATGTTTCATGGGGCACCCTTCCTCTCCCTCTTGAATTGGAATTTAGTGTATCTTCATGAGTACCGCCAGCAATTTAGAGCCATGTGAAAGCACAGGTTTTTTTTAAGGCCACGGCTAATCTAAATATGTTAATAATGAACAAATATGTGTCAGAGTAATAGATTCGTAGTGCTGCTGACTCAAGGTAAGAACTCTGTGGTTGGTGCCCCAGGTGCTCCTTGCTTGGACTTTGCATTGGGATCCATGCAGGTCGATCTGGCTTCCTCCCAAAGACATGCAGGTTAGATGGCTTGGTGATGATGAATTGGCCCCGTTTTGTGTGTGTTCACCCTGTGATGGGTTAGGGGTATTGTTAGAGTTAGGGTGTACCTATTGCTTGCTAGGATAGGCTCCAGCTAACCTGTGATGGGTTAGGGGTATTGTTAGGGTTAGGGTGTCCCTATTGCTTGCTAGGATAGGCTCCATCTACCCTGTGATGGTTAGGTGTAGGGTTAGGGTTAGGGTATCCCTATTGCTTGCTAGGATAGACTCCAGCTACCCTGTGATGGGTTAGGGGTATTGTTAGGGTTAGGGTGTCCCTATTGCTTGCTAGAACAGGCTCCATCTACCCTGTGATGGGTTAGGGGTAGGGTTAGGGTTAGGGTGTCCCTATTGCTTGCTAGGATAGGCTCCAGCTACCCTGTGATGGGTTAGGGGTAGGGTTAGGGCTAGGGTGACCCTATTGCTTGCTAGGACAGGCTCCAGGTACCCTGTGATCCTGCCCAGTATAAGCAAGTTTAGGGGCTGGATGAATCAGTTTATACTATAATTCATCCTGCTCTAAGCAACTCTCTCTTTTGCATGTCACCTGTTCTTAAAACAGCCGGAGAAACATTCTGTTCAATTAAAATTACAGATTAGTTTGCTGTTTCAGATTTAGCTTGAGAGATGTGGTTAAATTAAATACAGTATTTTCCATTTTAACACATCTGACAGCTTCTCCTAGAGGCAAAGAGCGCCTCAGGAGTCAGTCCAAGCCATTGAAATGGTATCACATGTGTGCCCACAGCCTATGTCTATACAAACAGCCATATGGCAGTAAGAAGAAACGTCGATCACATATCACACAGCCTCTGCATACAACACATTTAATATATAAAAATGTGATGGCTGTCTGTTTAAAAAAAGCAAATACTTAATTGAAAACACTCCAACTTTCAAATCAGTTAACTAAGCCCCCCAACGCATCGGAATGTTACACCATTCATATATTTTGTAATTTGTTTTAAAGTGTTTATTTTGCCATAATTACAGTAAGCAGACAAACAAACTTGCTAACGATAATTGTGTAGGTTTGAGAATTTTATGTTGTTATGTTTCAGGCATGCTGCTTCCTAAATCCAATGACCAACATTTGATTCCTTGACAAAGGGTTGTCTGCATGGTGGTGACATCTTCTGCTCATGCCTGCAAGGGTTTTCTGTGGGGATTTTGAACTCAACTTACATTAAAAAAACTTTCCTGTAAAGATAATGGGTCACTGGAAAGTGATCCTAAATAAGAATCGATGATTGAGTGTGCCATTATTCCACACTCAATTCTGATTTGATAGGTGCTGCCTATTCCCTTCATCCCGTAGCATAAAGTGGGTGGAAAGATGCATGGATGGATGTAATATAAAGAGGAGATGTGTTTCTATATTTTGAATTCATGCTGTCTGAGCAAAAATTTAAATTAGTATATGATGCTACCCTATATGGCTTGATGAGCTGGCAATTATTCTGTACATGTTGGTGGAGTGCACCATTATGCAGTGTGACTGACATGTGTATTTATATTGGTGCTGGTAATTTATAGTAACTGTCACTAGGTGTAGGTCAAACTTTCTTTCATTCTGAAAGTGCTTGTTGTTTCAGCACCCCATTTATGAGACCGAGTGCCTGTTTTTGCTTATAATGTACATTCCGGAGTTCTGACTTTCTGGTAAAGTGCAGCATTAAAAGATTAGGAGAATTGTCTCACGGGAAAGTAATGTGAAATCAGGTAAACGTTTTACAATTCAGAACACGACAAATTAGATCATCTGTTGCAATTTAATGTGTGAAATGAAGAGAAAGTAAGAAAAAGAGGGAGAATTAGTGAGCTGGTGTGTGTATGAAATATTGAGTAAAAATACAAAAATGAATGTTGCTGGATTGTTCAGTTAACCACAACACATTAGTTCATTGTAGGTAAAGATCCTTCACTATTACCTTTTGGAGTGTATATTTGCAGGTTTGTTCTTTATGGCACTTTGCTCTCTCAGCAGTGCAGCCTATTAAAAAAAAACTCCTGATCTGTTGTATGTCAGACCTTTTCAAAGAAGCACAATTTTAAAGTTGCTAAAAGGTCTCAGCAACTGTGTCATTTTATTTCTGTTTGTACTTGAATGCAAAAGCATGTTGTTGGAATGCTTTAAAACAGCTTATTGAAAGCCATTGTGTTGTGTGCTCATCCAATGTTTAAAATGTTAGCAAATCACAAGAGCTATGAAGGTCTTCTTGTGTCTGCAGAAAGCTTAGCCAATAATTTGCCTGTACAGAGTTCAAAGGCAAACCGAGGATTCAGTCTGCCTCATTTCGTTTAACACTCTTAACAGAGCTACTATTTTAAGTTGCCACTATAAGTGGAATGTCTTGTCACATGTGAAAAAGAAATAAAATCCACTTGAACAGAGGTGGCTTTCTTTAAAGAGACATTAATAAAAACAAGTTGATAAGTTTCACATATCCTGAATTATTTTTCTTGACTCTGAAGATCTTGGCAAGAGGCCTGAGTGAGTGACTTCTGTCATCTTTGTTATGCATATCTCCTTTTAGATAGGAATTGAATGACCACATACTGTAAACTAGCCTTAAATGAACTACTTCTGCTGTGCAGCCTAACATTTGTTCCATCCCGTGGTTTTTCCAGAAGCTTAATTAAAAATATTTTCTTTCCCAGATCTAACTTTAGGGCATCGGTTAAGCAAAGAGTTGGTTTGCTTTTTTCATCATTTAAATAATCTGAATTTGCCTTACATTTCCCTGTAAATACCACACAGAATGCAGGATAGTCCACCATGATAGGGTTCTAAAGATACTATTGCTGTAAAGCCTTTCTCTTTTATCAGGCTAGCAGAAATTCCTGAAGGTCCTGTCTTAGAATGTGTGAATGACATTGGGACAAACCTATTACAGACTGGAGGTCACCTGTTATGCAGAGCCACCTATCCTATAAAGACCTTGGACTAAAAACAACACTTCAGTTCAGTACCTAGAGGAATCCAGGCAACATCTCTGTTCTGTGGGCTGCAGGCACATCTGAAGTGTATATCATTACTGACAACCCAGAATAGTCTGCTGGAGTTTGGGAAAGCAAGAAAGCAGGAGAAAAATTAAAATTAGAAGCACTGGGTCAAGATCAGTACCCATATGTGGAAAAAATCCACTTTAGAAGACTATGTTTGCATTTTGTCACCATATTTGCATAGACAGAACTTTTTTTGTCCCCAGGGGGACATTTTGGATTTTTATAGAAGCTCATAGATAGATAGATAGATAGATAGATAGATAGATAGATAGATAGATAGATAGATAGATAGATAGATAGATAGATAGATAGATAGATAGATAGATAGATAGATAGATAGATAGATAGATAGATAGATAGATAGATAGATATGCTACAGTTTGAACACAAACTAGAATGACTAAAAAAGAAGAAAACTAAAAAGAAAGAAGACTCATGACTGAGCAGTTACAGTCCCAGTGAAGCATTGTGCAAACATATTGTTGTTGGTATAAAGGAGCCCCATCAGTGTTTCCTGACACACTGAATGATTAGTTGACTGAAAGTCCTCAATGTTAGCGTGTCAGAGCGAGGATGTACAGCATTGTTCATAATGGCTCTTGGGTATGCTTTCATTCCCTCCTTCACTAGTACCTCCAGGGGCTCTAAAAAGTGTCCCATAACTGAGCCTCCCCTTTTAATTAGCTTGTTGATTTGGTGGGCCTCTCTTAAAATGATGTTAGGAGCCCAGCACACCACAACATAGAAAATCACACTGGCTATCATAGAGTTATAGAAGATGTGAAGGATGTCACTAACCACATTAAAGGAAAGTAGTCTCCGAAGAAAAAACAGCATGCCCTGCACTTTCTTATACTGTTCCTCTGTGTTGCGAGACCAGTTCAACCTGTCATAGATGTGGACCCCCAAGTACTTGTAGGACTGCACCCTCTCTACATCTATTCCATCTATAGAAGCTTTTTGGTTTGATGAAAATCAATAACCAGTTCCTTGGTTTTGCTGATGTTTAGTTGCATGCTCTTCTTTCTGCACCAAGAAACAAAGGTTTCCACCTGACTCATAAACCCCTTCTTATCCCCCTTATCAGTACACCCCATAAGTGCAGAAGCAGCAGATCATTTCTGCAAACAATATGATCTGGTGTTATATTTCTAGTCTAAGGTGTACAGAGTGAAGAGAAGATTAGACAGGACTGTTCCTTGTAGTGCTCCAGTGTTGCTCACATCCACATCAAGAAGCACCTGAGAATTCCACAGAAAATCTAATGACTGGCTGAGGAGAGAACTATATACCGTCTGAACAACTCAGCCCATCTTTTTTTATAATATATGAATGTACAGTTGTACTCATAATTGTACATACCCTGGCAGAATTTGTGAAATATTGGCCATTGTTTGGAAAATATAAGTAATCATGCAGAAAGCTTTCCTTTTAATTAGGGAGTGTGTTCAGGCGAGGCAATTTATTATTATATAATTGTGTGTGCCCTTTTTGATTCATAATGATAACTGAAATTAGCCAAATGAGCCTGGTCAAAAGTTTACATAACCTTGCATGTTAGGGCTGATAATACACACATAAGTTGACACACACAGGTTCAAATTAAGGGTAATTAAGTTCAAATTAAGGATTGTAATCAGTGTTTGTGTATACATATTCGATTTAAATTCATTCAGAGCTGTACTGACTTTTCTGGATACCAAGCCATGGGGAAAGCAAATGAACTGTCAAATGACTTGCGAGAAAAGGTTGTTGATTTGTATAAATAAGGAAAAGGATATAGAAAGATATGCAGAGATCTGAAAATGCCTGTCAGTTGTGTTCAGACTCTGATAAAAAAAGTGGAAAGTTAAGGGTTCTGTTGTTACCAGACCACGATCAGGCAGACCAACCTAGATTTCAGTGACAACTGCCAGACTCATTTGTCGAACTGCCAAGAAAAACCTGGAAGCCAATTTACCTGAGATACAGACTTCTCTGCAAACAAGTTATGTTGCTGTTTCAAGATGCACAATAAGGAGGTACCTGAACAAAAATGGGCTACGTGGTCGAGTTGCAAGAAAAAAAGCCTTTACTGTGCCAATGCCACAAAACAACCCACTTACAATATGTAAAACAGCATCTAGACAAGCCTCAGAACTTCTGGAACAAAGTCCTTTGGAGTGATGAGACCAAAATTGAACTTTATGGTCACAACCATAAACACTATATCTGGAGAGGATACAAAGGCCCAAGACGAAAAGCATACTATCCCTACTGTGAAGCATAGAGGTGGATCTCTGATGTTCTGGGGGGTGTGTGAGCTACAGCAGAATAGGTAACGTAGTGAAAATTGATGGCAAGATGAATGCAGCATGTTACCAGAAAATATTGGAGGACAACTTGCATTCATCAGTCCAGAAGCTGCGCAAAGGACACACTTGGATCTTCCAACATGACAATGATCCAGAACACAAGGCCAAGTTGACCCTTCAGTTGCTACGCAGAAAAAAGTGAAAGTGCTGGATTGGTCATCAAAGTCTCCTGACCTCAATTTCATTGAGCCACTTTGGGGAGATCTCAGACACGCAAAGAAACCCAAGAATTTACAGGACCTGGAAGCTTTTTGCCAAGAAGAATAGGCAGCTCTGCCAACTGAGAAAATCAAGACTGCATGCCATCATTGATGCTAAAGGGGGCAATAAACATTATTAAGAACTAAGGGTATGCAAAATTTGAACAGGGAATAACTCATTATTTTCCTTATTACTATGTTTTGTTTAATGGTTGTGCTATTATAGTTTAATTTGGATTCCATCAAAAGTAAATGAAATGTTGTTCACCTGGTCAATCGTCTTTTCTTTAAAGTATGGTACACATCTTAAAAATTCTGTCAGGGTATGTAAAGTTATGAGAACCTGTGTTCATATATATATATATATATATATATATTTAAACCTTGATTATCCGTCAGGGGTTGGGACCGAGGCCATGATGGATAAGAGAAAAGGCAGATAACAGAACAGCTACTTTAAAAATGATATACAGTAGATTAGTTTAGCAAATAGCCGTATTTATTTACCAAACAAAACTATATTAACAAAATATAATATAGTTTTCACAAAATTAATTAATTCATATAACATTGTAACAACAGCGTAATAAGCAAATACAACTCAGAGGTACTGCAGTTTTCTATTTTTTTACTTGGGGTCTTTGTTCCGTAACAAGCACTACCCTGTCTTATACGTCATTATCTGGTTTTTGGAGCAGACACCTCCAAAACAATAAAAGAAAGCTTTCCCTACCAATCAGATTATCTCCCGCCACGTACATTCTTTTTTTCTCTATATCACAAACATTCCTGCTTATTGTCTCCTGATTGTTGTTTCAATGTGCAAAGCTCACAGAGTATTGTATGGCAGTAGTAGTAGTACAGTAATGTTTTTTTTTCTTTGGCCCTGATGGTTAACAGAGACTAACGGTTAATCAAGTGATGGATAATCAATATACAGTGGAACCTCGGTTCACGAATGTCTCGGTACACGTACAAATCGGTTTACGACCAAAAAAGTTCGCCAAACTTTTGCCTCAGTTCACGACCACACGAACAAGCCAGTTTCCCTTTCGGTTTGTACATGTTCAGTCTCTCTCTGTGCATTTCCTGTGCAGCGAGCAAGAGAGAGAGAGTGAGAGAGCGCGACACACACACACACACAAACACACAGAGGCAGCGCGAGAGAGAGAGCACACATGCAGGCAGCGTGCTATAGCGCGAACTATTGCAGTGTTAGTTTTCTCTGTTGTTCAAGGTTTTCTCCGTGTTATTCAATGTTTTTACATTTAGTTTACTATTACACTGTGCATTCTATGGTTTAATTAACTATATTTGTGCCTAAAAACTTAAAAAAAATATATATATTACATACAGTTCGTATGGTCTGGAACGGATTAATTGTATTTACATACAATCCTATGGGGGAAATTGCTTCGGTTCACGACCAAATATGGTTACGACCAGAGTTTTGGAACGAATTATGGTCGTGAACCGAGGTTCCACTGTATACATAGTGTTACACATGTGCACTTGGGAGACAACTTGTGGGCACATCAAATAGTAATTCCACCCCAAGTTGAGAGTTGGCACTGTTACCTAATGCTTCTCTCCTCTCTCCCTGACAGATCTGATGACTGGAAGCACCAGTGACATCACCTCTTGGTCAACAGCACCCTGAGCCTGCCTCTTCCACCCCAGCTTCTTCTTAAGGGGATCAACTGCCATCTTGAGTTAATTTAGATCTTGACTTCCATCTGAATAGAAATCTTTTCCTGAGACTATTTTTTTTCTTTTGTTTTTTAATAATATATGGGGTTTGTCTTCACTGTGCCTGTAAACGTAAAGAAGACAAGAGCTTCATGGTAAGGTAGTTACACTTACTAAATATGAGGTGAGTGTTGTGACTTGTTGCACGTTGCTTAGCACATGCAAGTAAGAATTTCACTGAACTCTCTGCATGTGACAGCATTGACTTAATAAACCTATAAAGTGCTTATTTAAAGTATTCACTCCAATGGAAGTGTTTACATTTTAGTATTATGTAAGATTGAATCACAGCCAGCAAAGAAACAAAGTAAAACCATATCTCTGCAAAGTAGTCTAAACAAACTACAAATATAAAACATAAAAAATAGATCACACAGGTATTCATCTCCTGTATTATGACAAACCTGATTCATTACTGGATCAGCCAATTAGTTTTAGAAGTCACAGAGTTAGTTTAGAATAGTTTTACCTGTCATGTAATCCAGAGATTTTAGTTGTAGTATAAATGCACCTTATCTGGAAGGTCCTTGTGGTGAGTCAGTATTTTGTTCTAACCTACACAATGAAGATAAAAGAACACTCCAAGCAACTCTCTGAAAAGGTAATTGAAAATCAGGGAATGGAGACAAGAACATTTCTAAGTCAATGAATATCTCTTAGAGCAGAGGTAAGGCCTCAGTGGCTGCAGGTTTTCATTCCATCCCAATTGTTTAATTAGAAATCAATGACTGTCAATCTTAGACCTTATACATTTTTTATAGCTTGTTAGCTGCAATGTTAGCTTTTTATATCATAGATTTGTTTCCTTTCCGATGAAATCATCCACTTGATTTGAAGCCTAAAATGGATCATCTTCAGTGTGTCACACTTTTCTTGTTTTATTAAACCACACAAGTGTAAATGGAGACAAGTTAAATGGGGACCTGCTGGCTCCTTTGTAATTTGCATCTTATTGCTAATAAGGAGCCATTAACAACAGTGAATGCAGCTGTTTAAGACTGAAATAAGCAATTAAGAGTAGGGAACATTAACAGGCGAGACCACTAAAATCAAAATGTTACATGAGCAATAAGTGCTTCATCAGCAATAACTAACTTCTTATTAGAAACTGGATTGGAACAAAAACCTGCAGCCACTGCGGCCCTCCAGGACTGACGTTGCCTACCCCTCTCTTAGAGTTTAGTTAAATCATTCATGAAGAAATGGAAAGAGTATGCCACATCTGTAAATCTGCTACAGCAGGCTGCCCACAAAAACTGAGTGATCATGCAATAAGACTAGTAGGGGAGGCCACCAAGAGATCTACGATAACTCTGAAGGAGTTACAAGCTACTTTGACTGAGACTGGAGAGACTTTGCAGATAACAGCTGTTGCCCAGGTTCTTCACCAGTTGTAGCTTTATGGGAGAGTGGCAAAGTAAAAGCCACTGTTAAAAAGAAAACGCACATGACATCTCAACTAGAGTTAACTAGAAGGCACAAGAGAGACTCTAAAGTCAAGAGCTTTTTGGCCAAACACTTTACATTATCAAAAATACACTGTGCTCACTGTATATAATGGTAGTGACTGCATCATGCTGTAGGGATGCTTCTTTGTAGCAGGCTCTGGAAGGCTTGTGAGGGTACAGGGTAAAATAAATCTAGGAAAATACTAGATAATCCCAGAGGAAATCCTAATGCAATCCTCAAGAAACCTGCACCTTGGGTTAAGAATTGTTTTCCAGCAAGACTACAACCCAAAGTTTAAAGACAAAAGCTATGCAGGAAGGGCTGAAAAAAATGTCAACATCCTGGAGTGGCTCAGCCAGGGCCCAGATCTCAATCAAACTGAGAATCCGTGGCTAGACTTGAAAAAAGCTGTTCACTCACAATCCCCGTTCAACCGGACAGAGCTTGAGCAGTTTTAAAAAGAAGAATGGAGACAGCTGATAGAAAGAGAGGGTCCTGTGCACACAGACTCAAGGCTGTCAAGACAGCTAGAGGTACTACTAAATATTGACTTGAAGGTCTGAATGCTCATATAGTCAATTACTTTGGGTTATATATTTGTAATTAATTTAGACCATTTTGTGGAGATCTGTTTTCATTTTGACATTAAAGGGTGTTTTCTGTTAAACAATGTCAAAAAATCTGATATATATATATATGTTATATTAGATTAGATAAAAAAAAAAAACTTTATTATCCCATGGGCAAATTCAAATGCATACAACAGCAGAAACATAAAGAACAAGAATACAGACTCTCAGTACAAATAATACAGCCAATCAATCAAAGTCAAAAGCAAAGTGAACTTTATTGTCATCTCAACCATATACAAGTATACAGATAGACGAAATTGCGAAGCTCAGGTTTCACAGTATAACAACATGACGTGCAAATAATAAATCAATTGCCCAATAAATAAATAAACTTAATTAACAAGTACATAGGGTGGAAGCATTAAATTGCCTGATAGCAGTGGCTAGGGAATCCATTCCCAGGCTCCCGATTCCCAGACATTTTTCATTCCCACATTCCCGGAAATGAAACTGCTGTAATTCCCAGGAAAACGGGAATGGCCAAGCTCGCATATATAGCGTGTAAAAGTGTAAAAATCGATCAAGAAATAACAGAGTTATAGTTGAAAATAATTAAGGTGGCGCCATTGCTGCATCTTGCACTTCATCAGACAACAGCTTTGAACAGCAACTTGAAATTGCAATGTGTCAGTCTGTTGCATCCGCATTATCTGTGCCGAGAAAGTTACCATCACAGAATGATGACAACAAACTGGATGCATCAGTAAAAGCTGAAATGGCGGTGTTTTAGAGCAACGGCAAGCGCAGGTGTTGTTTAGAACAAGTGTATCAGTATCTGATGATTGTGCCACCTACTTCAGTGGAGGCAGAGCGTGCTTTCTCAGCGGCTGGCGTACTTCTGCACGAAGGTGCACTCTTGCCCGGATGACCGCACACTGGATATGTTAATAATAATAATAATAAATTACATTTAAATAGCGCTTTTCTCGGTACTCAAAGCACTATCCACACAGGAAGGAGCCGGGAAGCGAATCCACAATCTTCCACAGTCTTACTACAAAGCAGCAGCACTACCACTGCGCCACCTGTGAGGATGTTGTGCTTTCTATGCTGCTTATTACCACAACTAAAGATACATGTACTTCTATGACAGCATGAACTGCTTGTAGATAAGGTTAGTCTTTTATTTGTGTCAACATATTGCAGTAGTTTTATTAAAAATAAGTGTCGGTCATTCTAAAACCATTCACATGTGAGATGCCTGTGCACTGTGTCATCCCCGGGCGCCCGGGATTCCCGGGAATGAAATGAATTCAGGGATTCCTGAATTCTCGGGAATAGATTCCCTAGCAGTGGCCCAAAGGCGCTTCTTAGCACACCATGGCATAATGAGCCTGTGGCTAAAAGTGCTCCAAGACAGCGCTTCCTGGAGGGGATTCCAGGCATCCAATTTTGCCACCATCCTCTTTTCCACAACAGCTTCTAGTGTGTCCAGGGTTTGCCCTGCGATGAAGCAGCCTTTCCTGATAAGTCTGTTCAGACATTGTGTTTCTTTTGTACTCAGGTTGCTGCCCAGGAGGTTGCAGCATAGTACACCACACTGGCTACTATGGACTGGTATAACATTACTAGCATCTTGCTGCACACATCAAAAGACCTCCTTAGGAAGCACAGTCTGCTCTGGCTTTTCTTTGCAGCTCCACTGTGCGGTCAAACCAGTCCATTGTGGTGTTTTTGTGAACCACCAGGTACTTGTAGCTCTGCACCATTTCCACATTTTTGCCCTGAATGGTGACTGGTCTCAGAGGCTTCTTGGCAAATTGGAAGTCCACCATCAGTTCTTTTGTCTTGCTCATGTTGACTTGCAGGTTGTTGTTCCTGCACCACAAGGCGAAGTACTCCACAACTTTCCTGTACTCTGACTTATCTCTATTATTAATGCAGCCCATGATGGAATACTCATCTGAAAATTTCTGTAGATGGCAAGTGCTGGTATAGTACTGGAAGTCTGTTGTGCAGAGGGTAAACATGAAGGGAAAAAGGACAGTTCCCTGAGGTGCTCCAGTGTTACACATCACCATTTCTGACACACTGTCCCTTACCCTCACAAACTGTTGTCTGTTGGTCAGGTGGTCCGTGATCCAGGAGATTGTGGGAGCATCAAGATTCAAAGCCTTGAGCTTTTGAATCCCCCAGCCGATGAGGCAGGATAGTGTTAAAAACATTGGAAAAGTCAAAGAACATTATCCTGACTTTGTCCAAGTGGAAGTAGGCTTTGTGGAGCATGTAGATGAAAGGATCCATTCCCTGTTCTCCTAAAGTAAATGCTTCAATCCTAAGTTAATTTGAGTGTTAGATTCATCAATGACAACATTGCATATTTTCCCTTGATGGCCACAAATGACAGTGTGTATTTGCATCAGGTGTCCTTACATGGTGAGGGAACCAGCAGAGTCTGGTCCAGAGGTGGTACTTGTTTGAGTTTGTCCAGCGTTTTGAAGTTTCTTGGTTGTGGGTGTAAACAAAGAGAGATTAGGCTACTGTGCTGCGTTCAAATGTTTCCCCTGTTTATACTTCATGCCGGACCTCAGAAAAGACAAACTTTGCTCATGTGTCTAACAATATATGCAATAAATATCTTGTGATAGGACAAACGACATGCTAGAATGACAGGAGAGCAGAAGGTCTAATGATAAACAATATACAGTATTAGATATGTAGGCAGAGAGCTCCAGTGTAAAGGCCAGTGTTGGTAAAGTAGGGTACTTTTAAGAGCTTGCAAGAGACCCCAGAATTTAGAAGGGACGTACCTTTGTATAGAAATTGAGGTTTAAATGTTACTCTTAGCTAGAACCTAGTTTAGTCAAATGTTGGGAGCTTGGGACATAGATATCACTGTGAGTTTGAAAGTGTGGGGGGGGGGGGGGGGGGGGGGAATACAATACAATACAATTTATTTTTATATAGCGCAAAATCACACAAGTGCCGCAATGGGCTTGACAGCCCCCCAGCCTTGACTCTCTAAGAAGACAAGGAAAAACTCACAAAAAACCCTTGTAGAGAAAAAATGAAAGAAACCTTGGGAAAGGCAGTTCAAAGAGAGACCCCTTTCCAGGTAGGCTGGGCATGCAGTGGGTGTCGAAAAGAAGGGGGTCAATACAATTGAATACACAGAACAGAACATAAGTAATCCTCAATCCAGTATAAAAATAAAAATATTACTAAATATTAATTATTAAGTACAGAGCAGAATTTAAGCTGCCTCCCCTAATTGGCCATTCCTCAGCTGAGACAGCTAATCCGATGAAAGAACCCATCTACCCAATGATTCCTGCGATCCTCCATAAGAGATGAATTTACCTCAGGCAGGCAAAACAACTTGGCAGGTGGGCCGTGGCAACAAGTACCACATTTTGAGTACCGAGAAGAGAAACAGAATAGGTGAGGGTTAGTAACAAATTATAACTATCATGTTACTTATGTTTTAGTGCTAATGACTAACAACAGAGATGGAGTCTGTACAGTTAATCAGCAGCTCTAGTCAGGATATGCTAAAATGAAGTAGTGAGTCTTCAGCTTTTGATTTGAAAGCTGATAGAAGGTGGGTAGTACTAATCTGAGGTGGGCAGTAAGATACAATCTTGAAACTGTGATAGCCATGAAATATTTTATATAAAAATGGTGCTACCTTTTTTTTCAATTCCTTAAAAATAAACTCTTAATTGACTCCATACTGGCAAAGCCTGTACACAAGATTCACGTGTCATTTTAAGACATGAATTTTCATCTTATGTTAGTCAGACTTCACTATACTATAATCAATCAGCCATCCAGCAAGAAATAATAAAAATCACTAGAAGCAAAAAATAAATAAATAATCATCAGCATTTGAAGATGAAATGGTGCATCGCCTTAGACTGACCCCATCAAATACAGCTCCTCCTAAACATTCTCAGAGCAGTAATCTGATACAGTCTGGATTAAAAAGAGTGATCCTGTGGCTTTACTACCTCAGAGCTTTATCCTATCAAGCCTGAGAAGCTAAGCAAGGTCATGCCTTGTCTATAACTGGATTGAAGTCTTGACCATTAATGACATGTGTCATCAGCCATTTTCTACACACAGATTAAGTGTCTGGTTTGATCGTTACATGTGAAAATATTGACTGACTTCAGCATCACCTTTAGTAACCTGTTCTCTCACACAAAGCATCTGACTGGGATGCTGCTTCATGACGTCAGAGTTCTGGAAGGAATATATAAATGCATTTTATCACTTTGTAAACTAATATTAACCTTAACAAAGTCAAATATTCTTTGATTATGCATTGTAAACCAGGACAAATTGGATATGATAGACAAAACTGTTTTGTACTGTTCATTAGAGTCATAACTGACATGCAGTGAAAATAAACATTACACTGCTGAAAGAAATAGAATGTACTGTAAGTGAAGGTTAATAAAACAGTAGCAATCAATGAATCTTTGCTGTGGAAAGTTTTATATTTACTATGATCACAAAGTAACCGATTGTCTTGGCTGTTGTTAGCAATGTGAGATTTGACACCTCTAACAATGCATTGTCATGGCCTATTATAATATACAGTGAATATACATTAAGGTTGTCAAGTACGTGTAAAGAGTAAGTGAGTCAGAATAGAACTCTATCTTGTGTTTTAATTTTGTTTCTTTTAATATCCTTATTGGTGATATTACTCTTATACCGCCGCAGTGGACTGTACTTTCTCCGGTCCTGTTCAGCCTATATACATTGGACTTCCAATACAACTCAGAGTCCTGCCATGTGCAAAAGTTCGCTGACAACACTGCTATCGTGGGCTGCATCAGGAGTGGGCAGGAGGAGGAGTATAGAAGCCTAATCAAGGACTTTGTTAAATGGTGCGACTCAAACCACCTACACCTGGTGGATTTTAGGAGGACCAGGCACCTCATGGACCCCGTGATCATCAGAAGTGACTGTGTGCAGAGGGTGCAGACCTATAAATACCTGGGAGTGCAGCTGGATGATAAATTGGACTGGACTGCCAATACTGATGCTCTGTGTAAGAGAGGACAGAGCCAACTATACTTCCTTAGAAGGCTGCCATCCTTCAACATCTGCAATAAGATGCTGCAGATCTTCTATCAGACAGTTGTGGCGAGCACCCTCTTCTATGCAGAGGTGTGCTGGGGAGGCAGCATTAAGAAGAAGGACGCCTCACGCCTGGAGAAACTGGTGAGGAAGGCAGGCTCTATTGTAGGCACGGAGCTGGACAGTCTGACATCTGTGGCGGAACGACGGGTGCTGAGCAGACTCCTATCAATTATGGAGAATCCACTGCATCCACTGAACAGTATCATCTCCAGACAGAGGAGCAGCTTCAGAGACAGACTGCTGTCACTGTCCTGCTCCACTGACAGACTAAGGAGATCGTTCCTCCCCCACACTATGCGACTCTTCAATTCCACGGGGGGTAAATGTTAACATTATACAAAGTTATTGTCTGTTATACCTGCCTCACACTCTCCACCTTGCATTTTTTAACTTGCACTGCATTTTTATCACTCTTTAATTATTATTGTTTTTATCAGTATGCTGCTGCTGGTATATGTTAATTTCCCCTTGGGGATTAATAAAGTATCTATCTATCTATCTATCTATCTATCTATCTATCTATCTATCTATCTATCTATCTATCTATCTATCTATCTATCTATCTATCTATCTATCTATCTATCTATCTATCTATCTATCTATCTATCTATCTATCTAATGACAGTTGCTCTGATGTCAGGTGCTGCTAGGGGCCACATACAGCGTGTCATGTAGCATCTTGGAAGCTATCTTACTTACAGTCAAGATGCATATTACTCTGTTGGTAAAAATAAAGACTTTACAAAACAATATAAGGAAACATTTTGGTTTTGACCTTCTGATCATTGATCTTTTGTGTTTGACTTTTACTATGAATTGCTTGTTGTCTACAACTCATGCTTAAATCACTGGCTTGAGTAGACCCCAGCAGCAGCATTTTTAATATCTAGCCCAATTGTGATGCTTGATACAAACAAAGTAGAGAAATAAGAACTGCAGTAACCTAATAAAGAGATAATGATGGTGCAATAATGTGATCCAGTATCTGGGATGGAGTGGCATGGTCTGGTGATTCTTCTTAGATAAAATGAGTAAATGATGAACTTCATGAGCTGTAAGGAAGACAATACCTGCAGCAGTTCTGTTTCTATTGCTTTTACTTCCGGATATTAAAGCAATTATATCATTGAACCATCTGGTTTCAATTAAAGGCATAGTGAAAGACAGAGCACTTCAGCATAGCCAATGCCATGGCTTGCTTAACTCTACAGAATCATTCATGAAGGTAATCAGAAGCATTATCCAAATCAGATTTATTGGAAATCTAACAATGTCGTCCTGATGTTCCAATTCACATGTTTGGTGGCACAGATATTGTAGATGCTGCTCACAGTGAAGTATGCAATTGCCTTTATCATACAGTATTAATGTTTGCAATATTAAGTTCATTTCTGATTACTATAACCAGCATCTTTGAATTGAATTAAGAAGTTTTGAGAATATTATTTTTTGTTACTAATTGATATAACAAACTTTCGAACCACACAGTGATTATGTTTACCCTGCCCAAGGTGAGGACTGATTGAAATACTTACCATAAAGTTACACACAAGCATTTCACAGAGGATTATTCTATCTTTAACACCCTCTCTTTTCAAAGTGACATCTGAAATTCCTTTGCCACTTGATAAGTCACATATTCCAAGAAGCTTAAGAGGTTATAATTTGACCCTTAAACTAGTGTATGCTTTAGAAAACAGCCATGCAACATTTAAAAGATTATCAGCTGCCGGTGAGGTTAATGATGATCTAAAAGTAATTACATCTGAAAGCACACAGCACTTTATAGAACAACTGTGCAAAAGCATTACAAATGCCAGCAAAATGTCTATCAAACCTGTTATAAAATGTATAATTCATTAATAAAGAAAATCATATACTGATTAGTTTAACAAACTGCCATGCTAAAACATACTACAAAATAATCTTGCTTTTTCAAACAATTGAAGCAACAATTACCCCTTTCAAATTATGTAGTTATCTGATATAGACAACCAAAAATAAACCTTTCTTTGCAGAACTAGACGCCGTTGATCGATGTATAGTTTAATATGGTATGTAACTGATGTTTAGTGGAGAGAGTGCATTCTCTTCTCCCTCACTTAGGCTTCCTTTCACTGTTAGGTGGACTGCTGACACAGTCTGGCGTGAAGGAAGAAGCGGAGTTCCTCAATGGAATGACGGTCAGTCGAAGTACCACACACATTGACATGGAAAGGCCTCACTCAGTTCTTTAAGAACCGACATAAGAAACGGCAACTTTAAAAAAGAGATTGATGGCTGAATAATTGAGGCAGCGTGATTATTTTTCAAACTTGTGCGCTCACTGCTTTACCATATTAGGCAAACGTTTCAGTATCAGTAGCAATTAATAATCTTAAAATAGCAGCTTTATGCACTCTGACAAATCACTATTGTAGGACTACTGTGTTTTTAAGGTAATTTTGCATAAACATCTGGGTATGCTACATTGAACATTTAAACACCATTAGCTGCTTAAATCAAACAAGGATTCTTCGATTCCACATATTTCCACACTTCCTTACAGTTCACAGCACAAGATCATGCTGATATTCCCAGCCCAGCGTGTCTTTTGTGTGAGATTTTCATGCTTTTCTTTCAGAACAGCCTGAATTCTTTAGCAAGGTGTTGACATGATGCTACAGTAATTCTGGTCCATGTTTTGTGATCAAATTTGTGTTTATTGTTTAACCAATCAAAATAAACAGTCAAAAAGTTTCAAATAACAAAAATAATACCAATGTAATAAAATCCTATCCCAACTAGTAAATACATATAATCAATCCTTCACTCAACCCCATCATGAAATTCACACCAAAAAACAAAATGAACCAGAGTTGCATAGTTTTATCTGTGGCTTCATGTAATTCTCAATAATTTTGAAGAGAAATGACTTAAAATTGTGCCAATAATGTGAGGAAAATGAGAGTGGAATCAGCACTGACAAAATTTAGGTGGAGAATAACATTCATTTTGATTGTGATAAGTCAAGCAGGAAGGGACTGAAAGAGCGAGGACCATGAGGACAGACACTACTTATCGATTTCATTGAAAACACAGAGATAGTTGAAGTAGTGTCATACATATGTTAAAAATGACCTCTACTGCAAACAAAAATTTGAATTGACATGTGCTAAGCTGTGAAGATCACAGCATACACTGAACGTAATGTTCTTGGAACCTTCCCAAGAAATGAATAGCATTGTGGCCCAGATGAAAACACTGCTACTGTACATTGAGTGATGCAACCTGATCAGTAACAATCCTAGGAGCTTGATCTAAATAATTGCATAAAAGTAAGATCATCAGGTTAAAATTAATTGATTTTGTAGCAGAGAATTTAAAATGCAAATATCTTAATACCAAAATCCCAAAATGAGAAAATGATTGTGAATTTGTTCTAAAATGAATGTCTCGTAAATATTTGTATTTCTTTTCCTTTATTTTTGCTGAAGTGAAAAGATGCCTGGCTGGCAAGGGCACAACTAATTTGACACAGGTGGGGAAAAGATTTGCACTGGACCCCCATAAAAAAATTAAAGAACCACACTGGTGGTAGGAGAGGCTCTGCAAAAACAAGTGGAGGAATGCAGGGGCTGATGAGAGGCAGGACAATGCATATGTCAGCTGGGTGTCCCTGGACAGAAGCTGGCAGGGGAGAACAGCAAAAAAAGAAAAGATTTGCCCTGGAATTAATATATATTCTGTCAGGAAGCGGGAAAGCAGGAGAAGTTTTTGATGCCAAGGATACCTGACCCTATGCCAAGAGTGAGAGTTAGGCCCCAGAGCAATAGCAGAATGTCAAAACATGATCTCAACAAAACGTGAGATATTTTTGCTCTTTTCAAGGAGGGAAACGCAAGGAAGTCTTCTGGAACAAAACTTAGCTGGGGAGGTACTGTATATTATCTATTTATATACAAAAGGACACCTGTGATATAATGCACGTTAACAACACAAGTGGCATAACAGTGGTATTTGACACAGAGGTTAACAGCATTCACCAGTGACATTACCTTATAATGGCCAATGACTGGGAATGTAAGCAATCCAGAAATATTTTTTAAATAAATTATTTAGATAGATACAACAATTAAAAAATCACAAAATAGTACTCATTCACACACAGATACTACTGCCTCCACTCCAAAGATAATATACTCTTATGAAAGTATCACAAAAATACTCCCAGAACAGCCACATTGGCATCACCAGCTAAGATTGTTAACCCCCAGCTGGGCCAGCCTATGACTCTTGTAGAGTTCTCTGTGTTCACTGATCACTGATTCATACAATACATCCATCCATCCATCCATCCAGCTTCCAACCCGCTGAATCCGAACACAGGGTCACGGGGGTCTGCTGGAGCCAATCCCAGCCAACACAGGGCACAAGGCAGGGAACCAATCCCGGGCAGGGTGCCAACCCACCGCAGGACACACACAAACACACCCACACACCAAGCACACACTAGGGCCAATTTAGAATCGCCAATCCACCTAACCTGCATGTCTTTGGACTGTGGGAGGAAACCGGAGCACCCGGAGGAAACCCACGCAGACACGGGGAGAACATGCAAACTCCACGCAGGGTGGACCCAGGAAGCGAACCCGGGTCTCCTAACTGCGAGGCAGCAGCGCTACCACTGCGCCACCGTGCCGCCCCCCATACAATACAATACGATATAATACAATTTATTTGTGTATAGCCCAAAATCACACAAGAGGTGCTACAATGGGCTTTAACAGGCCCTGCCTCTTGACAGCCCCCCAGCCTTGACTCTCTGAGAAGACAAGGTAAAACTCCCAAAAAAACCCTTGTAGGGGAAAAAATGGAAGAAACCTTGGGAAAGGCAGTTCAAAAAGAGACCCCTTTCTAGGTAGGTTGAGTGTGCAGTGGGTGTCAAAACGAAGGGAGTCAATACAATACAATACACAGAACAGAACAAATCCTCAATATTCTGATTCATTAGAACGGTCATCTAAATAACAATCTTTACTGTCCAAAATTGCACTTTCATTAGAAAAGTAGAAGAATCTAGACAAGAACAGGCCATTCAGCCCCAAATGCTTAGCAAAAGCTTCTAAAGAAACATCAAGTCTAGTTTTAAAAGTCCCTAAAGCCCTACTGTCTACCACACAACTTGATAGCATATTCCATGTTCTCTGTGTAAAGAAAAAAATGTTTGTGTGAGATTTACCCTAAACAAGTTTTTTTGTGTTCTTGATGAACTCATTTTAAAGTCACAGTCTTCATCCACTGTACTAATTCCCTTCATAATTTTAAACATTTCTATCATATCACCTCTTAATCTTCTTTTCCTTGAACTGAAAAGGCTCAGCTCTTTTAATCTTTCCTCATAATTCATCAGCCTAGTCGCTCTTCTCTGCACTTTCTGTAGCGCTGTTACTGTATGTCCTTTTTGTAGCCTGGAGACCAAAACTGTGTGCAGTACACCAGATAAGGCCTCACCAGTGCATCATAAATTTTGAGCATAACCTCCTTGGACATGTACTCCACACATCATGCTATATAAATTAACATTCTGTTAGCCTTTTTAATGGCTTCTGAACACCGTCTGAAGTTGTTAGTGTCAAGTCCTTTATGACTCCTAAATCCTTCTCATAAGGTATATTTTTGATTTTCAGACCTCCTATTGTTTATTCAAACCTAACATTTTTACTTCCTACAGTACATTTAATACTTTACATTTACTTACATTAAATTTCATCCTCTGCAAATCTGCCCAAGACTGCATGCTGTCCAAGTCTCTTTAATGATTCAACGGATTCTTATACCAATCCACCTAGCTTGGCATCATCTGTAAACTTAAACAGCTTGTTACTTATATTCCTATCCAAATCATTTACATATATATATATATTAAAAATAGCAGCAGCCCTTGCACTGACCCCTGTGGAATACCACTCTTAACATCGGCCAGTTCTGTTGAGGTTCCTTGCACCATCACCCTCTGCTTCCTGTGTCTGAGCCAATTTTGCACCCATCTACTAATATCACAATCAACTCCCATTTCTTTTAGTTTGATGCCAGGCCACTCATGTGGCACCTTATTAAATGCTTTCTGAAAGTCAAGGTAAGTAATATCATATGCTCACTTTGATGAGACCCTTTTGTTACTTTCTCTGAGAATTGCAGCATGTAGGTAAAACATGACCTCCCTCTTCTGAACCCATGCTGACTGTTCAGTACAATTCCTGTTCTTGCCATGTGTTACACAATCTTACCCTTAATAAATCCTTCCATTAATTTAGATGTGATGCACATTAAGCTTACTGGCCTATAGTTGCTTGGATCTGCCTGGTCACTGTTTTTATATAACGGGATGATATTTTCCATTTTCCAGTCCTTCAGTCTCCCCTAGTGTGAAGCTGGTTGGGAGAATGCACTGATACATTGCTGCATCCAGCACACGACGAATCACCCCAGGATCCCAAATTAGGACCCAAGTGCAGCCATGTAATGACTTCCTAAAAATATGTGTCAAGGGTTTATATATGTACTTGCTAGCCTCCTTAAGAACTCAAAGGTAAATATTATCTGGACCTGAAGATTTGTTTGATTTGATTCACATCCACACTCAGAATGGTTTTTCAGGTGCTACACCCCATCCACGTCAAGGCAGAATAAGTGCGTTCTGATAAGCCTTTTCAGCATCACACTTTACTTAGCTGCTAGTTTACTCACTGTAGCTGCTCTCTTATAATGGAAAATTTGTGTTTGCCTATGTCAGCCATTTTCCTCAATGATTATCCACCACTAGCTTCAGTTTTTTGGGAGGTGACCCACTCTTAATACTATTGCTTTATTGTTATACTAGACATTAAGTCCGTTACAATAACGGGCGCTAGAACAGTATTTTTGCAAAAAGCCTAAAGTAAAATAATAATAAAAATAAAATAGAAATGTAAATGACAATACAGTAAGTATAATTAATATTATATTTATCCTCTCCTCTGTGGCTGTTGATTGATGTGTTGTGTCTGTTTGAAGATCTCCTATGCTGCCTCTCTTTATTTTATCTTGCTGTGGCGTCTCTCCAGCAAGTACTGTCCAGTTCCCCAGCAAGTATTTTAATCTGTGCTGGCGTGCAGCTGATTATTGAATGTGTGGCGTCTCCCCAGCAATGGATTTTATGTGTGCGAAAATAAATCTACTTTTAAAAGTCATCCTATTGTAATATCATGAAAATTCGTATATTTAGGAAAACCTCTTCAACGACTGACACTTTACACTTTACTGGGCCAAGCTTCTTAATCGCAAATCTGACATCCTCAGAGTGAACACATGCACAGCAACAAACACTAATCCCACCTCTTTGGGGAAGCTGGCCTCCGCGTCTCAGTACCCGATTGGATTTTTCGTGCCTTATGTTTTAGGTGTTACCTCATTTACCAAAATCCAATTGGATTGGCCGCACGTTATTTTATAGGTCTCGCCCTCTCTGTCTTGTGTGACGCTTCAGGAGGCCTTTGAAGCATCTGCTAGAGGCCGGTGACTCTGCCACTCATTCCGCCCTTCCCTGTACTTCTGCCTTGTCCGTAATATGCGTTTAATTTTCTGTCACAACAGTGAGTCTCCCCAGGAACTGATGTACGGTAATGTGTGGCGTTTCGCTGATAATCGTGGCTGTGACGTCTCTCTAGCAAGTACTGTGCAGTTCCCCAGCAAGTATTTTAATCTGTGTTGGTGTGCAGCTGATTACTGTATGTGTGGCGACTCCCCAGCAACGGATTTTATGCACGCGGCCGCGACCACCCAATCAGCACTCTCCCCAGCAATGATGTCCTTTATTAAAGAGTGCCCTGTGCATGCGCACTTCACCAGAAGACACACACACATGGACACATGGACGCACACAGGGATTTTATTAAAGAGGATGGGAAAATAACCACAGGTTTTCAGTATTCAGTCACTTAAGTCTCATCCATAATTCCTCTGAATTGCATGTTCATGTTACCTACATACGAGGGGGAGTCAAGCTAAAGTTAGAAAATGAGATTTATTAGAAAATGGAATGAACTTTAACAAAACTGATCATATAATTTCTCAATGTAGTCTCCACCTTTCCCAATGCACTTTCGCCACCTGCCTGGACGTGCCTGGATTCCAGCAGAATAAAAGGTTTTGTCTTGTCCTGGTAACTACTCATGCACCCAAGTTATTATTGAACACTGCATGCACTGCACAGGGGTACTACAGTCACTAGTGCCAGTTACTGTGACTTGCTGGAGACCAATGTGAAGCCTGCTATTCGATCCAAGCGGTGGGGACTGCTGTCTCAAGGAGGCCTTTTGCTGCAAGACAATGCCCACTCATAAACTACTAAGATCGCCAAGGCTTGTCTGGAGAAACTGAAGCTTGAGGTATTGCCAAATCCTCATTCACCAGATTTGCACCGTGTAATTTCCACCTTTTTGGACCGCTAAAAAAACATGTGGGTGGTCGTCGATTCAAGACAGATGACGACGTGAAGAGGGCGGTGCACGAGTGATTGCGAGAACAAGACAAAACCTTTTATTCTGCTGGAATCCAGGCACTTCCAGGCTGGTGGCATAAGTGCATTGAGAAAGGTGGAGACTACATTGAGAAATGACATTATCAGCTTTGTTAAGGTTCGTTTTCTAATAAATCCCATTTTCTAACTTTAGCTTGACTCCCCATCGTATATTTAAATGCAGTCCATCTGAGCAGTGGAAAGGCAAGTGCACTTAGCAAAAGGGGAGAACTGGTCTCTTCTGAGGTAATTTTGACAACTGAGCTAGCATAGCATAGTGTTAAACAGTGGAGTTCAAATTATCACAGAACAAGTACTACTTTGCCAATGTCAAAAATACAGCACACTGTCTATGTCATGGCTAGTTTATATTTATTCCTCATGGATGTAACAGCATGTGCGTTGAAGGATTCCCTGTCAGGCTCAGTTGAGGCATGTAATAACATTAAGATTTCCTTCTTTCTTCACAGTTCCGCAAAGCCACCCAGTGATGGCGTTTGATCCAGCCCCTTCTGGTCCAGCCACTATAAAATCTCAGGCATCCCAGAAGGAGTAGTCATTTACTGGCATGAGCAACCCACCAGATGGAACTCTGCCAGATACAACTAGGCTACCCAGCCCACCTTGATAACAGTTGCCTGAGTTTTCCCACATAACAGGGCATATGCAGAATAGCGTTTTCTTTTTTTTATCCTCAGATGATAAAAGTGATGACCCAGTTGTCTCCCCAGGATTTCTTGGTGTCTCATGGCTGTCATTACTGCACCTGGCCACACAGGGAATTTCATTTTCATTTATTTTGGGAAGCAACTTGATTATCAGACATAAATAAATAAATGTCCCTGAGTGACAGAAGACTAAACTGAAAGATTTTTTGGGGTGTTACATTTTTTCATCTTGCTGTTCAGTAGTGATGAGTGAAACATCTGATTTGCCATGAATTAGGCAATATCATGGAAATGTTTGCAAACTTTGCCAAACTCCGTGAAATGCACTAAGTCAGCGGTAAAGGAGAAACTGAACTAGTTTTGGTGCAATGGTGTTTTAAGAATCCCTTGCTAGGGAAGTGTCTGTTAACCATGTTGGACTGATTATTGTGGCCAAAAATGTGATCTTAGCTTTTGAGGCAGCAGTGCTCAGACAACAAAAGACAGAAAACAGAATACCACAAACAAAATACAGAAAATTGCTGAAAACTAGCAATAAACATGGGGCATACGTGGGCTGTGAACGAGAGGACAGGAGAGTGAGCAACAGGCTGGCCGGGGCCCAGTCTTTTAAATGTTCTAAGCATCATGTGAGAAGCATGTTACGTGGCAAGGGAGCAAAGCCGCAGCTCATCTTGCAAAAGAGCTGGTTAAGAGTGTGTTTGCTTCTCACTGAAATACCATTTAGGTGGGGGGTTTCAAAGGGTAGCTGTGTTTCCTTGCCATTGGTTAACTGCTTAACAGATAGTCAGCTTGCACCTAAGAGAGCTTCAGCGCATAGCAGCTGGCACTGCCCGGTAAGAATACGGAGCCGTAATCTTGAGCAACCGCCGCTGCCAGAATCAAAGGTGAAGAATCGGCCAGGACACCAATCACTATATATATATAGTGACAGACGACCATGGCCCTTTCCCGGCTGGGAAGCCAATATATTGGAAGTACCGGGGGAGCAGACGTGCACAGAACACTGCCTCCCCTGGAGTGCTAGATGGCAGCCCCCCTGGGTTGCAGTGGCACCTCGGATTCCCACAGGGCTTCATGGGAGTTTGCTGCAGTCCTGCTGGGTGCCGTTTAATGCTTTCATGGGGAGCTGTGAATGTGACACACTGGGCTTTTAACACACCTGGGAGTGATTCCAGGTCCGGCTAACAAGCCACCTGGCACACTCCCAGGAGCAACATAAAAGGAGCTGCCTCACTGCACTTGGGAGCCAGACTCTGGAGGAAGAGGATGAAGCTTGCCAGAAGAGGAGTGGAGGCGGAACGAGGGAGAGAAAAGGAAGAAAAGAAAGGACTGTGTTGCATTGTGTTTTGGTGCTTGGGAACTGTGCTGTTGTGGGGAGGAAAAGAAAAGCACTTCTCGACTACAATAAAGGTGTGCTGTGTGGCAAGACTTCTGTCTGCATCTGTCTGTGTCGGGGTTGGGTGGCTAGAGCACCCTCTAGTGTCCACTATATATATGTGTGCCGGGCAGCGATTAAAATTGTTAATCACGATTAATCAAGACAATCACATTGTTATGTGCAAAATTCAATAATGAACTCAAAAGTAGTGTATTGCGTGTATTTGGTTTGAAAACACTTTAAACAAATAAGGTGCTTTTTAACAGCAGTATTTCCTTTACATAGTAGCAGTTAAAATATTCCTTGTAAATCTCAAATTAAACATTAATGTAATCAAATCAAATATAAAACCAAAGTTATTTGCCACTGCCAGGGCATTAACGTTTTATCTAGTTTGTTATAGAAAAACAAGTTACCCTCAGAGTCCAGAGCCACGATCACAACATTATAACAGGCACCTTCAGAGCAACAGCAAGTTAACATTTCTAAATCTGTTTTCTTTTTTATCTGAACAGATACAAGCAGAAATATTTTCTTTTATCAGGGAGCAGCATAAACAGGTAGATTACATCCTATGCAGAAGAGTCAATCTGAAGGAGATTGAAGACTACAAAGTAGTGGCAGGGGAAAGTGTAGTTAAGCAGCATAGGATGGTGGTCTGTAGAATGACACTGGAGATCAAGAAGAGAGGAAAGTGAGGGCAGAGCCAAGGATCAAATGGTGGAAGTTGAAAAAGGAAGACTGCAAGTGAAGAATTACCAGACAGCTGGGAAACTACAGCAGATCTAGTAAGGGTGACAGCAAGAAGGGTGCTTGGCATGACATCTGGAAAGAGGAAGGAGGAAAAGGAAACCTGGTGGTGGAATGAGGAACTACAGGAGAGTATACAGAGGAAGAGGATGGCAAAGAAGAAATGGGATAGTCAGAGAGATGCAGAAAGTAGACAAGAGTACAAGGCTAAAGAAAAGGCGTATAATAAGTTGTATGAGAGGTTGGACACTAAGGAGGGAGAAAAGGACCTGTACCAATTGGGTAGACAGAGGGACCGAGCTGGGAAAGATGTGCAGCAGGTTAGGGTAATAAAGGATAAAGATGGAAACATACTCAAAAGCGAGGAGAGTGTGTTGAGTAGATGGAAAGAGTACTTTGAGAGGCTGATGAATGAAGAGAACAAGAGAGAGAAGAAGTTGGATGATGTGGAGATAGTGAATCAGGAAGTGCAATGGATTAGCAAGGAGGAAGTAAGGACAGCTATGAATATGACAGGGTGCCTGGAGAGGAGCTGTGGTATTGTATGAGGAAGTCGGGAGTGGCAGAGAAGTACGTGAGAGTTGTACAGGATATGTACGACGGAAGTGTGACAGTGGTGAAGTCTAGTAGGAGCGACGGATGCATTCAGCGTGGAGGTGGGATTACATCAGGGATCGGCTCTGAGCCCCTTCTTATTTGCAATGGTGATGGACAGGTTGATAGACGAGATTAGACAGGAGTCCCTGTGGATTATGATGTTTGCTGATGACATTGTGATCTATAGCGATAGTAAGGAGCAGGTTGAGGAGACCCTGGAGAGGTGGAGATATGCTCTAGAGAGGAGAGGAATGAAGGTCAGTAGGAACAAGACAGAATACTTGTGTGTAAATGAGAGAGAGGTTAGTGGAATGGTGAGGATGCAAGGAGTAGAGTTGGCGAAGGTGGATGAGTTTAAATAATTGGGATCAACAGTACAGAGTAATGGAGATTGTGGAAGAGAGGTGAAAAAGACAGTACTGGCAGGGTGGAATGGGTGGAGAAGAGTGTCAGGAGTAATTTGTGACAGACGGATATCTTCAAGAGTGAAAGGGAAAGTCTAGAGGACGGTAGTGAGACCAGCTATGTTATATGGGTTGGAGATGGTAGCACTGACCAGAAAGCAGGATACAGAGCTGGAGGTAACAGAATTAAAGATGCTAAGATTTTCACTGGGTGTGACGAGGATGGAAAGGATTAAACATGAGTACATTAGAGGGTCGGCTCAAGTTGGACGGTTGGGAGACAAAGTCAGAAAGGCGAGATTGCGTTGGTTTGGACATGTGCAGAGGAGAGATGCTGAGTATATTGGGAGAAGAACGCTAAGGATAGAGCTGCCAGGGAAGAGGAAAAGAGGAAGGCCTAAGCGAAGGTTTATGGATGTGGTGCGAGGGGACATGCAGGTGATGGGTGTAACAGAGCAAGATGTAGAGGACAGAAAGATATGGAAGAAGATGATCCGCTGTGGCAATCCCTAACGGGAGCAGCCGAAAGAAGAAGATCAGGGAGCAGCATAAACAGTCTATGTTCAGTAGCAAATCTTTGAGGACTAATATTTTTTCCAAAAAACTCAGTTTTATGAAAAGCACATAAAGCATTGGATTCACACATAAATCAGCATAAAACGTCTGTTGCAGTTTGCATCAGCAGCGACTGCACAGGGGGTGGCTCGATGGCCAGCAGGAATGCACGGTAGGCAGGCTGCCTGGCTGTCTTTGTTAGACAGGTACGCGGGGGTGGCAGTTGAAGTGAGACGAAATATGGTTTGTACATCCTGTTATTTTAAGTGTCTGTCCTCCCAGGCGAATGTTGCTATAGGTGCATCAGCTACACAAACGTGTTCAGCACCATGATCAGCTGGGGACCAATCACCTGATGCCGGTACCACACTTTCATTTTCGATCTACATTTCCAGATTCAGCGATAATATGAAAAAAGTCATTATTTTGCTTTGAGCATTCATTTTGGTGTCTCTCCACATGCCATTTTAGAAGCTGTTTGTTCTTCGCTACTTATGCACGTGCAGGGAATCAAGGTCAAATCAGCAAAGCCAACTTTCCTTCTAGCAGAAGCATATCAAAAAGTGCTGTAACAAGAAGATTGCTGATCTCTATCAATCACTAGCGAGACTGAGACTTTCAAAATAATAATAACAAAAACTGCCTTAACTTGCGATAAAGTAATTGTCAGCATTAATTAAGTAATGCAATAACGTGATATTAACGAGGTAACTTGCCCAACCCTAAAATATATATAAATATATATATATAATTTGATGGATGGCTGAGGCCCATGCATGGCCGGGACACCCCTTAACCACATCTGCCAGGGGGGCAAGGGTGGGAAGCCCAGTATGTCCCCCTGGACACTAGATGGCAGCCTCCCTGGGTTGCAGCAGTGCCTCGGACTCCCCCAGGGCTTCATGGGGGTTGGAGTTCTGTGCAGCTCTGTGGGGTTCCACAGGCGCCGCCAGGGGGTGCTGCAACAGGAGCGGCTGGCCCCATTTGGGCATTGGTTTTGCCTTACCTGGAAGTGCAGCTAGATGTCGATAATCAACCACCTGGCGCACTTCCGGGTACCCAATAAAAGGGAGCAAGCAACCACCACTCAGCGGCCAGAGTCGGTTGGAGGTGGACAAAGCTGGCTGAGGAGGAGTGGTGGTGGAAGAGAGGAGAAAAAGAGTGCTTGGTGTACTGTGCTTTATTTGGGACTGTGTATTGCCTGTGGGTCACGGGGAAGACGTGCGCCCACAGACGAAGAAAATAAATAGTTACTTTTATTTTACCTGTGCCTCCATGTCAATCTGTGTCAGGTCAGGCGCTATATAGCATCTTCTTACTATATATATATATATATAAATATATATATATATATATATGTCATTGTGCTGACAAGTTCCAAATCTTGAGGGTGGGGGACATTAGCCATGCAATAAAGCAGATGCTTGTTCCATTGTTTGAAGTCCCAGCAACGGTTGTTGCTCAAATATCTTTTTTTTTCAATCTCTGTGCGCTTACTTTGCACTTTTTCTTCCATGAAGAAGACAGAAATGCCAAAGTAAATCTTTTGTTATTATTATTGTTTCTCAAGGCTGCAGTGTTGTCAGACACACAGCTAAGTAAGCAGGCAAATTAACCATGTGACATGATTAGTGGTATATGTTTATTGGCAGTACTCATAATATTGTCATTATGGTCAAATAATGTACCCCTCAAATGAAAATACTGCAATTTTTTCCCCTTACTAATGACCTTACAGTACGCATACGTGAAAGTGCTGTGCATGGCTACTACAACTCTGTGATGCAGTCTTCACAAAGCATCATAGGATGCTGGGGAAAAAAAATGTTTGTCTAAGCTGAATTTCCAGCAAAATATTCAGCAAACAAGGTAACCGGTGACTACAGGACATTTGCTGCAAAAAATGCTTTGCAGAATTTTGCTAATCAACACAACTGCTCAGGTATAAAATTATTACATTTAAATAAATTGTGAATTTGAATATGTGCATACTTTTTATCACTTAATTTCATCACAGCTGTATTATAAAAGAAGGTGGAACCCAGTAAAAAGCAATTCGACTTTAAAACATTAGGAATGACTTAGTGAGAACAGAGTACTGAAGCAAACACACTATTAATAAGAGTCTGGTTACATCTTCTGTTATGTTTTGACTTTGTAAAAGTCCTGACGACTTTTCTGTTTATACCATTCCTTACATGCCTTTTTATTCTTTTGAACATTTCTAACAGGAAGACCTTGACTGATTTCTGGCACTTGTCCATTAGAACATTATATTTATCCTACACAAACACAATTATATATTGATAAGCAGGGTTTTTTTTGTCAGTGAACAATAGGTATTTTTAAGTTTTATTTAAAAAAAACACATACCAGGTTAAGGAGTCTTAGTGATTTAAATGTCAGTTAGCTCAGATACAATGACAGTTGCCTTGTTGACCAACTTGCTTAATATTTTCAGAGCACTGCTGTAAATAAGCATTTTACAACAAATTTGAATTATTCTATGTATTTTTTAATTCCTTACTGGGCTAGTTTACCATTCTTTATTTTAAATTTAATCATAATATTAGCAATTTCTGGTTTTTATTTATTTCTTAATGTGACTTAATGTGACTGTGGCATAGTGGTTAGTGCTGCTGCCTCATCGTTTTAGAGTCCTGGATTTGTGTTTCGGCTGGAAAGCAGCCTGTGTGGATTCTCCTGATGTCGGAGTGGGTGCTCAGGTTCTGTTTTACATCTCAAAAGTGTGAGTGTGCCTTCTGATCAGCTGGTATCATATTGAAGGTTGGAATATACAGTATAACCCTGAACTGGATAGCACAATTAGAAGATTTATGAATGTATCTATTGAGGTCTGTTTTTTCTATCTAGAAATTATAAATTACCAGTGACGGTGCACTGCACGATAACATGCAGTGAATACACTTGACCAGAGCATTACTAGTTTTCATCCTCTTTCTCTGTATGTTTAGCATTCATTGGCTCAGAGGTTGATGCGCTTGCTGCTTCCTGAGCAGCTCTTCTTTTCTCCACCCTAGCGGTCCGCTTCTTCTCTTCTTTCATTGGACATCTTTTCACGTTTAAACTGATTAAGTCAGTGTTTGTGTTGCAATTACTTAGTACGTTTTCTTTAATTTTTCACTTATGCTGGCACTTAAGTCTTCAATCTGCCTCAAGAATGATTTAAGATATGAAGAGGTAGGGGAAGTGATGGCAAAGGTGGTAGATGATGAGAACGGCTCCCGTTCGTATGGCCGCAAGGCTTCCCTGCTGGCCGCTGCCGAGAGTTGATTCTACAATAAAATAAAATAAAAATAAAAAGAGGAATAACCTTGGAGGTCAATCATCACCCTGAAAGCGGATAGCAGACGTCACGTAGCATATGTGTACCAAATATTAGGTCAATAGTTTAAACGGTTTGCGAGCTACAGGTGATTTAAAATCCTGGACAGAAAAACGGACAGCCAAGATAATATAATTCTTACCAATACGTCTTACTATTAGTCTGAAGTGGGTTAGTTATTAAAAGAGGGTGTACTGTAGATACAATACATACAATGCTTATTCATAAATTTATTACTATGTATTTGATCCATCCATCCATCCATCCTCTTCCGCTATCCGAGGTCGGGTCGCGGGGGCAGCAGCTTGAGCAGAGATGCCCAGACTTCCCTCTCCCCGGCCACTTCTTCTAGCTCTTCCGGGAGAATCCCGAGGCGTTCCCAGGCCAGCCAGGAGACATAGTCCCTCCAGCGTGTCCTGGGTCTTACCCGGGGCCTCCTCCCGGTTGGACGTGCCCAGAACACCTCACCAGGGAGGCGTCCGGGAGGCGTCCAGGAGGCATCCTGATCAGATGCCCGAGCCACCTCATCTGACTCCTCTCGATGCGGAGGAGCAGCGACTCTACTCTGAGCCCCTCCTGGATGACTGAGCTTCTCACCCTATCTTTAAGGGAAAGCCCAGACACACTACGGAGGAAACTCATTTCAGCCGCTTGTATTCGCGATCTCGTTCTTTCGGTCACTACCCATAGCTCATGACCATAGGTGAGGGTAGGAACATAGATCGACTGGTAAATTGAGAGCTTCGCCTTGCGGCTCAGCTCCTTTTTCACCACGACAGACCGATGCAGAGCCCACATCACTGCGGATGCCGCACTGATCCGCCTGTCGATCTCACGCTCCATTCTTCCCTCACTCGTGAACAAGACCCCGAGATACTTGAACTCCTCCACTTGAGGCAGGATCTCGCTCCCAACCCTGAGAGGGCACTCCACCCTTTTCCAGCTGAGGACCATGGTCTCGGATTTGGAGGTGCTGATTCCCATCCCACCCCTATGCTTGAACATGGTGTTCGTTATGGACAATCCGTGACGAGCACAGAAGTCCAATAACAAAACACCACTCGGGTTCAGATCGGGAGGGCCATTCCTCCCAATCATGCCCTTCCAGGTCTCACTGTCATTGCCCACGTGAGCATTGAAGCCTCCCAGCAGTACGAGGGAGTCCCCAGAAGGTATGCCCTCTAGCACCCCCTCCAGGGACTCCAAAAAGGGTGGGTACTCTGAACTGCTGTTCGGTGCATACGCACAAACAACAGTTAGGACCATCCCCCCACCTGAAGGCGGAGGGAGGCTACCCTCTTGTCCACCGGGGTAAACCCCAATGTACAGGCTCCAAGTTGGGGGGCAATAAGTATACCCACACCTGCTCGGCGCCTCTCACCGGGGGCAACTCCAGAGTGGTAGAGAGTCCAGCCCCTCTCAAGGAGATTGGTTCCAGAGTCCAAGCTGTGCGTCGAGGTGAGCCCGACTATATCTAGCCGGAACCTCTCAACCTCGCGCACTAGCTCAGGCTCCTTCCCCTTCAGAGAGGTGACATTCCACGTCCCAAGAGCCAGCTTCTGTAGCCGAGGATCGGTCTCCGCCTTCGGCCACCACCCAACTCACACTGCACCCGACCTCCTTGGCCCCTCCCATAGGTGGTGAGCCCATGGGAAGGGGGACCCACGTTGCCTCTTCCGGCTGTGCCCGGCCGAGCCCCATGGGTGCAAGCCCGGCCACCAGGCGGTCTCCATCGAGCCCCACCTCCAGGCCTGGCTCCAGAGGGGGGCCCCGGTGACCCGCGTCCGGGCAAGGGAAAACGTCATCCAAAGTTTTTATTCATCATAGAAGGTTGTTTTGAACCGCACTTTGTCTCATCCCTCACCTAGGACCAGTTTGCCTTGGGTGACCCTACCAGGGGCATAAGCCCCAGACAACAGAGCTCCTAGGATCATTGGGACACACAAACCCCTCCACCAAGGTGGTGGTTCAAGGAGGGGTATTTGATCCACTAATGCAAAAAAAAAAAAAAAATTTTAATTTACATTGATCCACTAATGTAAAAAAAAAAACATAATTGTAATTTAAAGTGAAGATTTTCAGAATTACATAAAACATGTAACAAGCAAAGCGTAAATTAACATTTTTAAAAGAAATTGATCACTGGTGCTAAAAGAATATTTGTGTGCTTGTGAAATGCATTCACTAGTATTCATGCGCTTGGACTTTTCAAGTTTTATTGTGATGCACTGTGTCATATTAAATATTTTATTTTAAATCAATGAACCTTATTAAATTTAAATGCATAATTTCTAAAATCAATTGGTGGCGCTAGGGCATTGTGTGAATATTCATTGCACTGGGTTATGTACACATTCTGTTTAATCACTCTTGGGGGAATTTGAATGAGTAATTAAAAAGGTCAAATACTCATAGATAAATTTCCTTAAACCCCATGAACCTATGAAAAGATTATTCTTCAGTAGATCCACCTCTTTGAAATATTGACACAAGGAGTATCCACCGCAATAAAAGGATGTGTTTGTGTGTCTGTCTTTGTGTCTGTCTGGTTGCTATGTCTCTGCCATCCGAAAAGATGCGGCAAGACAAACATTTTAGTAAAATGCATTGCATTTGTCATTCCAATAGATGGCACATCGTAAGCAGTAATGCTGCTTTTACTAATCCCATACCAAATGGCATATAACATAGACATATGTATTGCATGATGCACTGCAAATGTTAACCCTGGGGTCTATGGTGACTAATTAGATTTCAACCCATCTTATACAAGTAGCAGAGCTAGTGCATATTAAAGTGATTATATTATTTTTTAATTAAATTTATAAAGAGCAATTAGTGGACTCTTCTTTCCAGTTTAAGACTGTAGAATTCTGTTGTGTTGAATTATGACATATTGTAAAACAATAAAAACTAAGAAAGTCCAAGGAGCAGGGCCGGGTTAAGACGAAATATTTTTTCTCAGCATCATTGGTGCATGTGCATTCGACACTCACTCGCCTGTTTTCATCTGGGCCTATTTCAGGAATGGGCCTAATGCTGCAGCATCAATAGCACCCACCTTAATCCGGCCCTGCCAAGGAGGTGAAATTATTTTTCATTCATCATATGTTTTTCTATCTTTACCAAGTTAAAAGTCCAAATAACATAAAGAGCATTTTTACTTAGTACTGGTACATTTGGTGATTTAATGTAGTTTTAGAAATTTTCCTCAGCAAATGAACTGACCTGTTTTCAGCTTTCTCACAGAAGCTGTATAGATTATTATTAATATATAATGATACCCACATTGTCCATTTTTTTTAGATTAATAGTCAAATGAGACTATTATTAAGCTAAATGGTAAAATTATTTGAAACCTGAGGCATACGTAGCAGAAGATCTGTAATGTACATAATGACATCCCCAAAGCCATTAATATTTTCATTAAACTGGGTTACCTGTAATCTGTATCTTAAAAAAGACAAAGAGAACATTCTACTGGGTGCATTGACTATCACAATTAGAAATGCTTAAGCAGAAATAGGTCAGCATGATATTATAGCAATTAGAGCAACAGCCTCTAGGGATTTATAAGCTCTCAATTAATATTACTAAGAAGACAAAGTGAGTCATGATGTATGCACTGTTCTAACAATGCATTCAGCTGGTTGGGCTTCAAATTAAAAATTACACCAAATGGGAATATGTGTAGACCATGAGAAAAACATTGTCAGCTTTTGAAAGAGACCAGGATAAGAAAAGGCTATCCTGCCACCATCAAGAAAACACTAATTTTATTATGGTGTGCGTGTTATTGAATTTCTCTAATCTTTCCAAGTGGTTTGTTAGACTTTTTGTATCCGTCTAGTGACAGATGTGAAATAGGATGAGACAGTGACAAGGATTCTAGTCCTGCACATAAATATAGAGAAGGGCAATGTGAAGAGTCTACAGAATTAATTGGCCTATCAGTATTAATAATCCTGCTCAAAAATTCTCATGAGCACAAGACACATGATGTGCTGATTACAGCACAAATCAAGAAATGTAATGCCCCACCAGCCAGTTAGGAAAAATTATTGTCCTTGAAACATCTAAGATGGTCGTAATTTAATAACATTTATTAATTATATTCTGTACTTTGCCTCTATATTATTTTTATTTTATTGCTACTTTTTGTACACATACTGTACTATATATGTATATTTTCCTGTATTATGTCAGTCAGTCATTATCCAACCTGCTATATCCTAACACAAGGTCTGCTGGAACCAATCTCAGCCAGCACAGGGCGCAAGGCAGGAAGAAATCTGGGGCAGGGCACCAGCCCACCGCAGGGCACACACACACACACACCAAGCACACGATTTAGGATCGCCAATGCACTTAACCTGCATGTCTTTGGTCTGTGGGAGGAAACCCACGCAGACACAGGGAGAACATGCAAACTCCATGCTGGGAGGACCCGGGATGCAAACCCAGGTCTCCTCACTGCAAGGCAGCAGTGCTACCACCGTGCCTCCCCCAGTATTATGTAAAGTTGTAAAACACTAATACAAAATTTCCTTTTCCGTCAATGCATAATTCTTTTTTGGCATTTATTAAAAGAAAGTCATAGCCGATGAAATTGTAATATTTTAAATAGATATAAAACCAACATACAGTAAATTCAAATTAAACAGAGACTTAAGCATGGATAGACCAAGGTATGGATTTGGCTCCAGGTCCCTGAAGCTCTGAGCAATCACTGTGTCAGGGAACCACTAACTTTAGAAAATAAAAATGTCAGTGAAGTAATATGTGCAGTTAATTTTTTTAAGATTAAGTATAATTTTAAAACATATTTTGCCTTTAACACCTTACCCCAGATAGAATCAATATACTATAAGTAGTAAAGACAAAAGAAAAAATACAGGTGCAGCTTGTGCTGGCAGCATACCAGTGCTTGGACCCCAGTTTGATTCCTGTCTGGACTTCCTTCAATGTCTCCCAGATTTCACATCAAATTTTCTCCCACAGTCTTCAAACATTCCATTAAACTATCGACTGGTGATGTCTGATTGGTCGGGTATTTGTGACTGCATGCTGTGATGGGCATGTAGTTTAGTGCTGGCTCCTGGCTTGCCCCCTTTGTAGCCAGGATAGTCATAACAGTTTAATTAGTAGCAGCATCCTGATTTTAGACCCCAACTTGGTCTCTGTCAGAGATTTATTCCAAAGATGTGTGTTTGGTTCACTGAAGACTATAAACTGACTCCATATGAGTGTATATATGTGTGACAATGTGCTCTGTGATAAATAACATGCTGGTTAAAGTAGGTTTGATAATGCATGTGCTCTCCTTATTACTATTATTGCATTTTAATTATTATCATATATTCATCATACTTCTTTTCCTAAAGTGACCTACAAAAAATCTTTTTTTTTGCATACATATATTTTTATCTTGGAGAAATGAGATGAAGAGACTTGCACAGGTTTATGTCAGCTTCTATTGACAAAAGCTGTACTCTTTATACCAATTCAAAGAACATACTAGCCAAGAAAATAAAATAGTGTTACTGGCAAAAGTCTTTAATACTTTGTTTAAAACAGAAAATCCAAAACCTTATAGCTCTATACCACAGACAAGTGTCCAATTTGTGGCATATTTCTGCTTTACACCAGAAAGTATTCTGTATTCTCACTTTAAAACAATAATTTACTTGTGTGGGATATCTACCACAGCAAAATGGTAAAACTTTGAGCTACATATAAAATATGATGAAACAAGAGAAAATGCAAAAGGTATAAATAAGCAAGAAAATAAGAAGGTGCCAGATTGGGAGAAAATGGAGCACCAAGAAAAGCACATGGATCAGAAGATTGTGGATAAAAGTGTGTGATGACAACTGTATGGAGCAAAAGTTTCTCCTGCATGTTAAAATGTTATTAGCTTTAAGTTTAGTGGTTTACCCTCCAAAGCTAGAGGTGTCCAAATCAAGATATGCTCAGCTTAATACTGAAATATAGAAGGGTGCCATATTTGGACATAAGGATTGCGCATAATGCGATAATATATAGTGAACAGTACTGCAGCTCTTTAATTTATGTGGTTTTTTATTTATTTTCAATGTGTATTTAGTGTTTCAATTTATATGTTTTTTCTTTTTTTGCCAGTTTTGTTTTTTATGGCTTTTTTTAGTTCATTTATACTAATCTTTGTAGTACTATTTTGCTTGGCTTTTCTCTAATCTTTGTAAAAAATAATTTCTGTTCAGTCAATAAAACAATCTTTTCATTTTGAAAATCTCAATTCCCTAGAAGCTTGTATGTCTCAATTGAAATTTAGTTTATATGTGTACTGTATATATAATAAACATATCATTTCCAAGAGGGGTTTACAAGTTGAGCACATTTGTTGGTTCACACATTTCTCCACATATTTGTCACCATAAAGAACACCCACCATCTCAAAATGTCACACCAATACCAGTTGAATCAGATATTTTAAAAAACTAGGGCACATGAATAAAAATCATATTACATTTCCTATAAGCTAACCGAAAACTATATTTACACTAATAAAAATATTTTCTAGTTTATCTACTCATCAGTCAATCTCAACTAAGAGAAAGTCGGGACACAGTAGCCTGGAGGAAAAAATCTGAAACTCTTAGGCTGCTTGCAGGTAATCCATCCATCCATCCATTTTCCAACCCGCTGAATCCGAACACAGGGTCATGGGGGTCTGCTGGAGCCAATCCCAGCCAACACAGGGCACAAGGCAGGGAACCAATCCCGGGCAGGGTGCCAACCCACCGCAGGACACACACAAACACACCCACACACCAAGCACACACTAGGGCCAATTTAGAATCACCAATCCACCTAACCTGCATGTCTTTGGACTGTGGGAGGAAACCCACGCAGACACGGGGAGAACATGCAAACTCCACGCAGGGTGGACCCGGGAAGCAAACCCGGGTCTCCTAACTGCGAGGCAGCAGTGCTACCACTGCGCCACCGTGCCGCCCGCAGGTAATCCAACTTGCACAAAATGGGACATTGAGATATTCTCATGGAAATGCTGCATTAAAGTAAAAAAATATATATTTCAAGCCATTCGAAGTTGTGTATGTGATCAGTCAGTTTTACTTACACATTAGCTTGAAAGATTAAACTTTTACAATGTGCCTTTTTTCCTCATAAGCAGTATTCTACAGTATATAGAGCACAGTTCCTAACATGTACTATGACAACATAAAAATCTTACAGGATCAGTACAAATCAATGAATCATCTAAAAGGCATCCATTAGGATGAATAAAACAGAAAAACTGAGTTAAGTCTGAGTACAGTATGTTTGAATACACAGTATAATAAACACTGATTTGATTGTGTCATCTTATTTCCTAGTTTTCAGTCATAAGGAACAACAGAAGATAACACAACGATCACAATCTAATCTGGACTGAGTCCATGGTTAAGTGATATTGTGAGAATTAGTCATAAATATTTTACTCTCTTTGCTCAAGCAAAATAGTATGTTTGCACAATGACTTAAATTTTATTATGTGCATGTCGGTGGTTAACTTGATAACTATTAGAGCTTGTTGCAATTTAAAGGATTAGAACGTATCCATGGGTCAGAAACACATTGTGCGCACACATTTAGGTAAAAAAAAATAATTACATAGTCTATGAGAGTTATTATGAGGAAACGCTATACATTATAAATACGGGACTAAATATGTTCACAACTGGAGCACTAAAAATAATTTGCCTATCTGTTGGATATTGAAGAAGTTTATTAAAGAAAGTAGTATGGGAGCTTGGTGATGTCAGCTGCTGTCTTACGGCTCTAGGCACCTAGGGTTATCGTCTGTGTGGCATTTAAAAAGTATCCCCTTGTTTCCTTTAGGATTTTGTTGGATAATCTGGCTTCATTCCATAGGTGTGCAGGCTAGGTTAATTGCTGATTATAAATATTCTCATTAATCATCAGTTTTAGTGTGATTTTGCTGTTTTTTAATCTGTACATATTTTAATATTTAACTAATGTAATGTTATAATAGCAATTGTATCTGCAGTTGTTTTTTTTTACTATTTTTTGCACCAATATATTCTTTTGGTATCAGAATTATTTTCCATTTTCCATTAAATTTAAGGTGCCTAGAACCAGCTTACCCAAAGAGTTGTCTGAGGGTTTCTGTTGATTTTTCACTGACTAGCAGCCTTGTCACTGCTTTGTCAAATGTCAGTATTGTATCTACTTTTAGATAGATAGATAGATAGATAGATAGATAGATAGATAGATAGATAGATAGATAGATAGATAGATAGATAGATAGATAGATAGATAGATAGATAGATAGATAGATAGATAGATAGATAGATAGATAGATAGATAGATACTTTATTAATCCCAAAGGGAAATTCACATACTCCAGCAGCAGCATACTGATAAAAAACAATATTAAATTAAAGAGTGATAAAAATGCAGATAAAACAGACAGTAACTTTGTATAATGTTAAACGTTTACCCCCCCCGGGTGGAATTGAAGAGTCGCATAGTGTGGGGGAGGAACGATCTCCACTGTCTGTCAGTGGATCAGGACATTGACCATTGACAGCAGTCTGTCGCTGAAGCTGCTGCTCTGTCTGGACATGATACTGTTTAGTGGATGCAGTGGATTCTCCATGATTGACAGGAGCCTGGTCAGCGCCCGTCGCTTCTCCACAGATGTCAAACTGTCCAGCTCCGTGCCTACAATAGAGCCTGCCTTACTCACCAGTTTGTACAGGCATGAGGCGTCCTTCTTCTTTATGCTGCCTCCCCAGCACACCACTGCATAGAAGAGGGCGCTCGCCACAACCATCTGATAGAATATCTTATTGCAGATGTTGAAGGACACCAGTCTTCTAAGGAAGTATAGTCGGCTCTGTCCTCTCTTGCACAGAGAATCAGTATTGGCAGTCCAGTCCAGTTTATCATCCAGCTGCACTCCCAAGTATTTATAGGTCTGCACCCTCTGCACACAGTCACCTCTGATAATCACGGGTGTCCATGAGGGGCCTGGGTCTCCTAAAATCCACCACCAGCTCCTTGGTTTTGCTGGTGTCCAGGTGTAGGTGGTTTGAGTCGCACCATTTAACAAAGTCCTTGATGAGGTTCCTATACTCCTCCTCCTGCCCACTCCTGATGCAGCCCACAATAGCAGTGTCGTCAGCGAACTTTTGCACGTGGCAGGACTCCGAGTTGTATTGGAAGTCCGATGTATATAGGCTGAACAGGACCGGAGAAAGTACAGTGCCCTGCGGTGCTCCTGTGTTGCTGACCACAATGTCAGACCTGCAGTTCCCGAGCCGCACATACTGAGGTCTGTCTTTAAGATAGTCCTTGATCCATGCTACCAGGTATGAATCTACTCCCATCTCTGTCAGATTGTCCCTAAGGAGCAGAGGTTAGATGGTGTTGAAGACGCTAGAGAAGTCCAGAAACATAATTCTTACTGCACCACTGCCTCTGTCCAAGTGGGAGAGGGATCAGTGTAACATATAGATGATAACATATAGATGATTTTAGTTCTTCATCACATCAGATATACCTTTAAATTAAGCTCATAATGTAACACACGATGCTAAATTTCTTAACATAATAAGTTTACCCATCATATCATTTTTTCTGTTATTGGTGTTAAAATGCTGAGCAGTTTCACTTGGTTTTGGAGGTAAATGTTTCCTCATAAAAGGGTCTAATTCTCCAAATCACAATCCAATCTGACTAATCTGTCTATGAAGCTATGTGCTTGGTTCCCATTCCAAGTAATAAAATAACCTTTTGTCTGCTTCTATGGTTTCATTTCCTATGAAACAATGGTTAAACATATCAGAGTACTTGCAGAAGATTGCAATAGACAATTGAAATGAACAAGAACACTCAATGTATTTAATGTACTTTTACTTTTTTGCCTTGCCTCCTCCATATTGCACCTTTCACTTTGCCTTTTTAGTGAAAAAAAATCAGCTTTTCAGGTAAGGTTTGAAGTCTTTTTCTACTTTTAAAATTTGTGGGTAATCGTTTTGTACTTCTAATTGCCATTATGAAATAATAGACAAAAATAATGAAGTGGAAGATGCAATTATCTATCTGTTCCACAAGGCTTATTACCATCTGCACAAAACTGGCAGTACAGTGAGGATTATGTTTTTTGATTTCACCAGTGCTTTCAATACCATCCAGTCATCCCTGCTAAGGGGTAAACTCAGAGATTTGCAGGTGTGAGAATCAAACAACACTGGAGCACCACAAGAAACAGTCCTGTCTCCTTTGCTGTTCACCCTGTACATCACAGACTAAATACAGGTATAACACCAGGTCATGCCACTTGCACAAATTCTCTGATGACCTTGCACTAATGGGATGTATTAACAATTGGGGATAATACATAGTAGATGAGTCAAGAGAAGAACGTTGTTACTTGGTGCAAAGTGAATTATCAGTACCTTAACATCAAGTAAACCAAGGAACTGGTTATCAACTTTTGCCGCACCTCTACGCTAGTACTATTCGCTATACGCTAGTAGTGGATATGGAGGTGGTGCGCTGCTACACACACATGGGGGTCCACATCAGTGACAAGCTGGACTGGTCTTTGTAACACAGAGGAACTATAAAAGAATGGGCAGAGCAGAGTCTTTTTTCTTAGGAGATTGAACTCCTTTAATGTGGATAGTGACATCCTTTACATGTTCTACAACTCCTTGACGTCCAGTGTGATTTTCTTCTCTATGTTTTACTGGGCCGATAACATCACTTAAGGAGAGGCTCACTGAATCAACACGCTATTTAAAAGGCAGGTTCAGTTATTAAATGCACTCTGGACCCCCAGGAAGCAGTAGCAAAGGAAAGAATTAAAATAAAACTGAATGCCATTATGCATCCTCTCTCTGATCCACTAGCATTGAGTATTCTCAGCCAAAGAATAATTCAGCAGAAATGTGTCAAGAAGTGCTCCTGGAGCTTTTTCATACCCACAGGTGTATGCCTGCATAGTGCTGACTCTCTTATCTTTAGCCAAGCCAAAAGGTTTCTTCTTTTTGTGTGTAATTTCTGTTGTTGTTGTTGTTTGTGATAATATTATATTTCTGTAGAAAGGTAAATTTCACCCTTAGGACAAATAAAATACTATCTATCTATCTATCTATCTATCTATCTATCTATCTATCTATCTATCTATCTATCTATCTATCTATCTATCTATCTATCTATCTATCTATCTATCTATCACGCCTTTCACATCTATGTATCTATCTATCTATTATATAGTGCCTTTCACATCTATCTATCTATCTATCTATCTATCTATCTATCTATCTATCTATCTATCTATCTATCATATAGTGCCTTTAACATCTATCTATCTATCTATCTATCTATCTATCTATCTATCTATCTATCTATCTATCACGCCTTTCACATCTATGTATCTATCTATCTATCTATCTATTATATAGTGCCTTTCACATCTATCTATCTATCTATCTATCTATCTATCTATCTATCTATCTATCTATCTATCTATCTATCTATCTATCTATTATATAGTGCCTTTCACATCTATCTATCTATCTATCTATCTATCTATCTATCTATCTATCTATCTATCTATCTATCTATCTATCTATCTATCTATCTATCTATCTATCTATTATATAGTGCCTTTCACATCTATCTATCTATCTATCTATCTATCTATCTATCTATCTATCTATCTATCTATCTATCTATCTATCTATTTCTTAGCATGCTTTAACACATTTTTCTTTCTGCGTAGTTCTCATAGTTATTACTGTACATATCCAGCACTTAGAATTCATTAATCATGTTACCCATAGTACAAATAATGAAAATATGAAGATATTTGTCATAACTGTTCCAGACACACATTTGATCAGACAATTTGATGTCTCAGCATTGTAACATGAGCTCAGTTTGTTCAAAGTGCCATTACGATCGTACCGTGATGACAGAGGGTTAGTTTTCACTTAAATACTAATGTTACTTTAGTGCAGGGTGCAATCCTTACTAAAAACAAGTTTGTTATACAGTATTAATTTAAACATTCAATGCTGTAAGCCCATTTTTATTTTTTATATTTTATTAAAAACATGATATTCTTAAAACCACTTGGAAGTTGCTGGGGAACAGAGCCTATCATGGCAACACCGGACACAAGGCAGGAACCAGCCATAGACAGGGCACTAGTCCCACAACATAGACCTCCGCACCCACATTCACAAAGACACTAATTTAATATCTCCAGTTAACCTAGTAGGCATATCTATGGGATGTGGGAGAGTGCCCATGCAGGACATGCAGACTCCAGAACAGACTCCATTCAGGGTCACAATTCAAAAACAGCACTCTAGATTTGGGAGGTGACAGCTCAGCCTATTTCTCCACCGTGCCACCACACTCATTGTCTTATTTTTCTATATTTTGCATTTTTTCCTTTTTATTTTATTTTAACTTTGAGAACTAAACATGGTTAACATTTAAAATGTGATCATTATCCATCCATCCATTAGCCAACCCACTATATCCTAACTACAGGGTGACAGGGGTCTGCTGGAGCCAATCCCAGCCAAAACAGGGCGCAAGGCAGGAAACAAACCCCAGGCAGGGTGCCAGCCCACCGCAGAGCACACACACACCCACACCAACCCACCAAGCACACACCAGGGACAATTTAGGATCGCCAATGCACCTAACTTGCATGTCTTTGGACTGTGGGTGGAAACCCGAGTACCTGGAGGAAACCCACACAGACACGAGGAGAACATGCAAACTCCTATGATCATTATATATGGTTATAATATATTGAACTGAACTGCTTAAATTCAATGACAGCATCTCCATATGTTGCACTGTAATAGCAATAGGTCACATGTTGATTATAATATGCAAGTAAGAATTTCACTGTTCTCTGTACATGTAACAACAATTACCTTATAAGCTTTGTGACAGATAGAGGGCGCTATCGTCCCCTTGAACCCTCGGACCACACGTCAGACACCAGGTAAATGTCCATCCATCCATCCATTTTCCAACCCGCTTAATCTGAACACAGGGTCACAGGGGTCTGCTGGAGCCAATCCCAGCCAACACAGGGCACAAAAGTCCAATATTTGAATTTATTACAATAATAATGTGCACAAAGCACCTCCACTCCACAATACTTGAATAAACAATCAATAAATCAATACAATCCTATTCCTCCACTCCCAGCAGCTCAGTCACCCTTCCTCCCAATTCGGCTCAGTCTGCTGGGGTTTCCCATAGTCCTTTTATATCTCTTGACCCGGAAGTGCTCCTATCCCTCAATCCGTGTGATTTCCCAGCACTTCCGGGTCAGATGAAAACTCCTTCTTTTCTTCAACCCGGAAGTAATGTCATTTCATCTGTCCCCATGACTGGGAAGTACTTCCGGGTTATACGTAAAATATAAGTCCCTGAGCCTCCCTGCAGCGTCCCCTGCCGGCCCCCATGGTATCCAGCAGGGCTGTGAATTAAAACTCCAAGGTCCATGATGCCCTGCTGGAATTCGGGGAACCTCCATGTTGCAGGGAGGGCTCCATTTGGCGGCTTGGGGGTATAAACTGCCGGCCATATATCACAGCTTATATATAAGACAGTTCTGACAACAGTGTGTTTACTGAAAAATTTGTCTTCAAACTAATAATGTGTTTGTCAATGTACTAGTATTTGCTGACTGATGTTTTTTGTACTAAAACACTACAATTGTTATGCAATAACACAGTTTTTATTTGCCTGTAATAATCACCTAAGCTGTCATGCTACCTGTTTACATCTGTTCATAGTGATAGCCGCATATCATGCCTGAAGCCATTACTGGGAACATCAGAACTTAAAATAAAAGCAAAACTCAAATAAAACTTAATAAATGAAAAATAATACAGCAAGTGTAACTCTAATACAAAGATCTGAATGTCTGTGTGTGTGTTTATCCAGCATGCAAACCCAAGCCTTTGAACCATTCTCCACCAAATTTTCCACAGATTCCTCATTTGTACAGAGGGAAAATCCTAGGCTGTAGTTTGTTCTGAAAATTTTCCACTTGGGGAACTTTATTTAGCGACTACACCTGAGCTTTAGCTTTTGTGGGACCTGGCACATGTATGCAAAGTTCTCCCTATGGTGGCTTTAATCAGGAAAACTTTGGTTTAGGGCTAAGATGTTTTCCCATTAGGAGTTTGCTTAGTGACCGTACCTGCTCTTTAATCCTCCCTGGGCAGCGCTACTTGCCCCTGCTAATATATAATATGTTTAGTATATGTGCATTCACCCTTTCGGCTCTGACATCCTATTACTAGTACATATATATGCAGCCATTGTTGTAAAGCACAGGCACGTTTGCAGCCATTGGAACCGGATGTGCTACTATTAGTGCAGACTGGAGAGACTGGCATACAGTCCACGAAACACAGAAGTGAAAATGGATGCTTCCAGAACTGTGCGCACCACTTTCAGTTTTATTTCCTCAAGAAGATTGAACTGTTTGGCAGCTATTATATAATAACAGTGATCGTTTTTTTGTTTTTTCATTTTTGAGCTTCCTAGGCACCCCACAGGTAGAATATCTCACAAAATAATTTTTCCCATAAAAACAGAAAATCCAGGGCTGAAAGGGTTCAAATAAACACCAAGCATTCATCCATCCATTATCCAACCCGCTATATCCTAACCACAGGGCCACGGGGGTCTGCTGGAGCCAACGCCAGCCAACACAGGGCGCAAGGCAGGATACAAACCCCGGGCGGGGCACCAGCCCACTGCAGGGCACACACACACACACATACACACACACACACACGCAACACACACACACACACACTAGGGACAATTTAGAATCGCCTATGCACCTAACCTGCATGTCTTTGGACTGTGGGAGGAAACCGGAGCACCCGGAGGAAACCCACACAGACACGGCGAGAACATGCAAACTCCACACAGGGAGGACCTGGGTAGCAGCACTACCCACTGCGCCACCAACCAAGTATTCATCCTACACTAATTTATTTTTTTGTGAAAATAAAAAGCAGCTCTTCACAGCTGCCATATAGTCCACACCATGTAGGATGAAAGGTGTGTTGGGATAATAGTGAGGAACAAGAATTTCAAATGAAAGTATTAACTTTTTTCATGCGAATATTATTAGCAGCCTGTAGCTGCTAACAGGTAAAGGCCCAACATGGACACCTATCCTAAATGAAATGTACATCCAATAGAGGGTGATTTTATTTATAAGTGTTCTTTTAACACAAAATCAAAGAGTTTTTTAAGTTATTTTCTTGGAGGTAAAATCTGCATTAAAATCAATACTTTCATAAAAAGCAGACTGCAGCTGCTGTTGTTATCAGTTTATAAAGTTATATTCAATAATATGTTTCTCACAATGTGAGTTAGAAAAATTAATTATGTGTTTAAAATGAAGTCTGTTTGGCATTGCATTGCATCAAAATTTACAGCGAGCATACTTCAAATTAATTCATTTGACATCTTTAAACAATATGCTTTGTTTATTTAAGATACATGCCCATACATACTATACATATATCACAAATAATGTTGCGTTTTATTAGCTAAAAGAGGGGGTAGAATCAATTATTTTTATTTCATATTATACATGATATAATATACAGTATCAAAATTAAATTATCAAAACTGTAGAGGAGAGTCTAAACTGTGTTAAGAGTTACATACTAAAAAACAAAAAAATTGGATAGAAGCCATTCTGAAACTAAAGAACATCTGAAGAGACAAAGGGAAAGTATAAACAAATCTGAAATAAAGCAACGAAATGCACCAAAAATCATTTGAAGTAAATATGAAAAAGAGAAAGGGATCAACACAGACACACTCAGTAAATGCGGGATCCACAGTAATGCAAGCAACAGTGACCAAATGTTTAGGATGGAAGAAAGGAATCAGTATAAAGAAATGGAAAAAAGATGAGATAGTCCGAAAACTGGAAAAGACAAGGAAACAAAACCGATTAATCTTAGAAGTACTACTCACTGAATAGTGAGCTGAGCTGAGAAGAACAAAGGACAATGCTTTTAGATTTGTCGGGAAGAAAAATGTGCTAATCTTGTGTAATTAAGGAAACAATGTAAAGCAGATGTACTGTAATAAAATGTTCACTCACTTAAAGAAATGCACTTGACAAGGCAAAATGACTGTGAAAATGTGAAGTACATTATGGATATAAAGTGATCATTGCTAAGACCCCGAGAAGATATTAAAAAGAAATGGAAAGAATGAACTAGGAAAAGCAGGGAACATTAGAAAGGAGCAGGCTTATTAGAAACTGAGGTGGAGGTGGCAGGGAGAAGGGTAAAAAACTATTAAGGAGAACGAGTGCATTATACCCTGAGATCATTTGTATGCTTAGACATAAAGGCAAAAGGAAACTGGCAGTAATTTTATATGAAAAAGTAGCCAGTAGACTTCACTTGAAGCAAGCTGCTCTCGTTTGGCCATATGTTTTAGGTTCTCCGCTGAATTACAGCCTATTGATCTTCTTGTAATCTCTTGCCAAATGCCCATAGTCAAAGTGGGAATGTGCATGTGAAGAGTTTATGTGACAGGTTAGGTGTGTTGTTCTGTGTGTAACCTCTATTAGGTGGCAGAGGGGCGATAGTTTCATAATACTCATTCTCTGATGTGAAAAAACAGCCAACCTTAAATCATCTGCTACTGTGCAATTGTAAATATGTGGCTTTGGTTAACTTTGTACTATTATAGTATTTTTTCAAAAAGTACATGTTCGCACAGTGGCACAGTGGTAGCGCTGCTGCCTCGCAGTAAGGAGACCCGGGTTCGCTTCCTGGGTCCTCCCTGCGTGGAGTTTGCATGTTCTCCCCGTGTCTACATGGGTTTCCTCCCACAGTCCAAAGATATGCAGGTTAGGTGGATTGGCGATCCTAAATTGTCCCCAGTGTGTGCTTGGTGCACCTGTAGTACCTCCCTGAAAGCAACAGGCCAAACAGATCTGAGCCAGGGTGGGAGCTGTCCTTGATGATGTTTTTTGCTCTGCTGAGGCAGCAGGAGGTGTAAATGTCCATCAAGGATGGGAGAGGGCAGCTGATGATCTTCTGTGCTGCCTTTACTACTCTCTGAAGCCACTCCCTGTCTGCCATGGTGCAGCTGCCATACCATTCTGTGATACAGTACGTCAGCAGGCTCTCGATGGACGAGCGGTAGAAGGTCAGTAGCAGGTTGGAGTCCAGGTTATGCTTTCTGAGGACACTCAGGAAGTGTAACCTCTGCTGAGCCTTCTTGATGACTGCTGTGATGTTGTCTGTCCAGGAGATGTCAGCGGAGATAAGGACGCCGAGAAACCGGAAGGTATGGACCCTATCCACACACTCGCCGTTGATGTAAAGGAGGGCTAATTCTGTGCTGTGCCTCCTGAAGTCGACAATGATCTCCTTGGTTTTCCTGGTGTTCACAGCCATATTGTTCTTTGAACACCAGGCTGTCAACTTCAGGACCTCCTCTCTGTAAGCTGCCTCGTCTCCCTTTGAAAGTCCGACCACTGTGGTATCATCAGCAAACTTGACGATGAGGTTGTTGTTGTGGGCCGGACTGCAGTTCTTTTGACCTAATTCTGTTATTTTGAGCTTTTCCTTGTATTTTTCTAATTTGTTTTTAATAAATCCTAATTTGGTTCTGCCTTGTGCCCTGTGTTGGCTGGGATTGGTTCCAGCAGACCCCCGTGACCCTGTGTTCAGATTCAGCGGGTTGGAAAATGGATGGATGGATAATTTATAAAGATTCTTTGTTTGGCTGGAAGCCTGCAGCTAGCAATTTCAATACTATCTAGATTTGGTGTGAAGATGCTCAGGCAGTCTGGTTATGTTGTTGCCCTGCCTTTATGGTCCTTTTTGGAGGCCTGACACCCAATCTGTTATGTTCGAGGTGCTACGTTATAACAGACACCTGGAAACCAAGCCAGCACTCCTCACAATTTCTTTTATTTATATATTTATTCTAGCAATAATTCATCATTAATCAATTCATTAGCCTATTGCACTGCCATTTGTAACCTCCATGCTCATGAACAGGTGAGTACATGAAGGAGTACCAAAGAGAGGCTGATTGTGTGACAGCATGACCGCTACAAATGTGACACGGTATGTCTCAAGTATTTTTAAAATAATGTAGAACATGACAAGTAATTTTAGGATCTAAATGTCTGTTTCATTTTATTACATTAAATATTTTGGATAAATTACTTTTGATAGAAAATGTATAGGATTAATTTAGCCTATGACACAACAGATTTGTGTCTACAGTGTTATTTATTTTGCTTTACATTGTACTTAACCTAAGGGGCTATTTGGTATCAAAGCTTTACAGTTCACATCAAAAAAGCCTCATTTTCAAGCAAGTTGTGTTTTTCGGTAACTCACCTACTGTTATGATAAAATTGAAATACACATTTATGGCCATAAAATTAGAATTTTTTTATAAAGAACACACTTTTAACATTTCTTGTGACTGTGCCATCTACGACTGATATTTCAAACAGTTTTTCTTTTTTGCTGCACCTTGCCATAAAGCCGTGTTATGGACCTAGGACCACTTTGTCAAAGAAAAGCATATGGAAGGCCTCCTAAAGTAAAACAGCCATTTAATTACCATACATTTTCCATGATAAGTATCACATTCTTGTTTTTTTCATGTACTTATGTGAAAAATACTGTAATAACCCAAGGTGAAAAGAAGAACAGTTGGCACACAGACTCAAATAATGAGTTAGTAGGCCTGAGTAGGACTATTTATGGGAAAGCACCTCCTTAATTTAAGTGACTGCACTGCTCCTATTGTTATGCCTTTGGAAGGTGCCCTAAGAAATGAAGCAAAACAACAGCATGAACAGAACTCTGTCAGACCTGCACTACACCTCGGTCTCTTTCAGCTTTGAGAGGCTACTTTTTGTACTGCTAGTCTATGAGGTAACTAGCTGGTTCCTTTTTGTTAGTTTTACCCGCAGGTCTCCGCCTCTTACTTGCTGTTTCTTCTCAGGTCTAGGTGGCATACACTGTCCCTCTTTGAATCTCCTGCCTACCAGGTGCACGACCATGCCCAGCCTGAAGGAAAATCTGCATTACAAAACTAACATTCATACCTTGTTGCGTTTACACTTCAAAGTCCCAGATTTTAGCCAATGATATAATAATAATAATAATAAATATATAATAAGCCTTGAAGGTGGAATTAAGGGATATCTGTTGCCAGGGGATGGCTCTAAAGGTTGGCATCAACTTGGATTAAAAAGAAGACTCCCATGTAGTAAAGAAGTTTGGATAGAAGGGAGAGAGGGAGAAAGTGGATTTAAAGAAATGTTGAAAGAGAGAATGAGAGGGAGCAATCACTGTCATACAGTAGTGGTCTAGAAATAAAAGATGTTATTGTCTGCAGGAAAGTCAGACAGGGTGCTCTGTGGTCAGTGCCTTGGAGGAGTTTCATTAGGCTTTATCAGCAAGAAAGTTCTAAGAAAGATGACTACACCAGCCATTGGTCTATCTGCCTCCTGCTCATGGACCACACCTTGAGAACCACCATGCTAAAGACCATTGTTGCCCATTTCCAGTCCTGCTTTAACTTTTAAGCACCGAATGTTACCGCTTTTGGAACGCTGCTATGCTATGTAGATGTTGCAAATCCAATGATCAGAATGAAACTGAAAGTGTTAAGTGAGGACGGAAATTGCAAAACTCTTTTTGATCATTTTCTAATGATACCAAATACTGCATATTTTGGGAATGTGCTATCAAGTATAAAACAGAACTAAAAGTCCCTAGGTGTGCATAATGACACGTGACATCATTTAATAGAAAACAAAGGTTTTGTAAACTTACTCAACAATGATCAACTGAGTGTTGTTCTTAATTCTGGGGTAGTCATCTGGGGTAGTTAAGAACAATTTCAAAGTTAAATAGAATAAACTATTACTTTCATTTAACATATTTTCAAAGAACAAATAGATAAGCTAAAAATAACCAAGCTTACATTTCAGAATGTTAGGAACCTGCTTTATAATAAACATTTTAGATCATTACACCCAACCAACTTTCACCCAGTTTACATTTGCAGCCTCTCATGGCATTCTTGGCACTTATAGAAAAACATTTTTAAATTCAAACTGTAATAAACATGCTATACATTTTTTTGATACTTTCAGATCTGTATTACTTAAATGTAGACATGTGATACAGAAGCAGCACAGTTGTGGCAAAGTGTTACTTTTGCATTTTTCCTTCAAAACAAAATGAATTAAAAAGATCTTAATGCTTAAGGACATCTTTTTAGAATTGCATAATGTTTCAGTGTCGTAATATCTCTTTTTTTCCCACGCCCCAACGAGCATGAGCATAACTTGAATAGCATGCAGTCACAGCATCATGTTTGAACACAGTTAGAATTGTGAAATTAGTTGTAGAGTAACTGCATTCTGATGAGAGCAATTAATCTGTCATGCACATCCTGAAGATTTACAGCTCTTAATCCAAGAGGTTTTAGCTGCTGGATGCCCATTACTGATAAGGTGTGTTCTGGCAAGAGTTACTGTTTAAGCATTCTTTCTAAAAATAATAATACCATACCATACCATACCATTTTTATTTGTTAAGTGCTTAAAAACACAGCATTACAACTGACCGAAGCGCTGATAATAATAATAAAAATAAATTTTAATTTTGAAAATAAATGTATTTTTTTGAATGTGGCTAAATAACATAGCATAACGACAGTTCCTACACTGTCTTTCCTGACAAAGGGTCACAATGATAATTACATATATATGTATTTATCCAAAAAAGCAATAGCTGCTTCAAAGTACTTTAGACTAAAAATATAGAAAATTACAAGAAATTAATTTTTATCCTACTATGATTATTTAGGTAATCCAAAAGAGAACATTAGTTCTGAGTCATCAAGATTATGATACTAAAATTCTTAATGTAGTTTTTAATGCCATGTTTACACCCAACATTTTGTGAAATAGGTTGATGATGAAATGTTCATTAAAAATGTTTACACTGTGGCTAATAGGGAGCATCTTTGACTCCAAACCTAGGGCAAATAAGTCAAACAATTACCTTCCAACTCAGGTTTTTTTAACAACACAATTATACTTCCACAATGACAGCATTCCTCCTTCTCTTTTCTGGGGGCCTCAGTTATAAAGCTTGTGTACAACCAAAAAAGAGACTTGAAATGTGCCCACACAACGTCCCACACAAACAGCGGGATTTATAAAAGAAGGGTTGACGGGGGAATATGCGTATATTGTTGGCAACTCTGACCCATGAGTACGCAACATTTTGGAGAAACTGGGAAATGACAATGTCCTTGATCAAGTAGGGAAATGCAACCAAACCAACTAAATGTTGATTTGCACACATTATTATATTATACTAGTCGCCCGCATAGTAATGAAACAGGACAAACTTTAAAAATCAATAAACAAACAGGTATTGCTAGTTAAGCGCAGGCAAGGTACACTCCAAAACGTAGAGGTAGACCAACTTGAACGGAAGCTGGTGCATGAGTGGGGAGGGGGAGGGCCCTGACCCTGCCTGGCTACCCACTGCTGATGTCACACTTACCCCTCCCCTTGGCCCGCAGCCTTAGTGCGAATATATCACTCCTGCAAGCGAACTATGATCCTTAGCACAATGAGAGAAGTCACAAAATCAACCGGAATGTTCAAGCAAATTCTAGAAAAAAAATCTAAATCCATTAAGTAGTTATCTCATTCGCTAGCTAAGTGGAGGTAAAGTATACCCTGAGGCTGGTGCGTGAGTGAGGAGGGCCCCGCACCCCTCCCCTAGGCCTGCTGCATCTCTCTCGGATTTGCCAAAATAAATCGGTAACGCAAGCGAACAATGATACTTAGCGCGATGAGAGAAGTCGCAAATTCAACCGGAACGTTCAAGAAAATTATAGAAAAAAACCCGATCTAAATCCATTAAGTAGTTCTCTTGTAGAAAAATGGACAGGACAGACAGACATTGGATTTTATATCTACATATAGAGAGAGACTATGTTATATTATAATAATTGCTTGTAATATGTATTGTTATACAATATTTCATATCACCAAGCTGTTATTTTAATGTGTTTTAATGTGACAAACATAATATCCTTAAATGTTTTAAATATGATGTACAAGAAATATTTCAGTAATCTTTTAAGATCACCAATGTTCTATATTTTCACTAAAGAACTTTTTTGGTTATTTATCAGTTTGTATTGGCTACATGTTAATTCTCAGGGAACTGTCCGACAGGAAAGGAATATTTCAGATAAGCTTCACTGCATCCAGTTTTCATATGATGTGGATTTGAAGGTGTTTTTTCTAACTGTAAGCTGTTATACTCCATTAATAAACAAGTCATATGTGATGCCAAGATGAAACTGACAAACATCATATCAACGTGGCCTGGGTCAACCCATGATTCATTTACTTTGAGGAAAACTAGTTTTGGCAGAAATGAGGGTACTGTAGCTACTGTAGTGGTACTGGTGGGTGGCTTGGTGGTAAGGTAACTTACTGAAGTTTTCATTTGTTTATACTATTCATTGTACCAACAATCATGTCATTACATGTGCCACTCAAATGCTAGCATCTTAAACCTTTCTCAGATGGCCACAACACAAAGGTGAGGTGCTATAATGCCATGCATGATCTTGCATCTTGGAGTGCAGGCGATACTCTTGAATGCAGATGGAGGAGTGCCGACATGTCAAGAGGAAGGCTGCCGTACCTGCCAATGAATGTCCGCAGCATCATGATTGCATATGCATGAGGTTGATTAGCATCGAGGCATGTTTATGAATGCACATTTACAAGATGATTGTGATTCATAAAGGGTAAATTGCGCAGAAATGTTGCCATATGTATTTTCCTGTTTTTCAAATCTATGCAAAGTTTTATAAATGAGGACCCTGGTGAATGTTGTCTTACTCCACTTCCAACTCCAACTCACCTGGCTGAAGAAAAGGGACTCCTTTCAAAGCCAGACTCAAAAGTACTTCTGGTACATCAAAGGTGTAGCTTAGTAGTGCCTCCATGTCTAATGGAACAGAAAGAGAACAAGGGAACTTCCTGCCAGTACCACCCTCCAGAAAACCAAAGGAGCCCAAGACCTGTTCAGACTACATATCCAAAACAAAGCTGCCAGAGGCATGCTCCCCACCCAGTGTACTGGGGGAACATATTGTCCTAAGAGACAGGCTCTTGCCACCCTTTCCATTATTCTGGCCTTCTATCTGGTGAAAGTACTGCCAGCCATTCCAATCAAACTGCTAGCCCGTCCATATTGTCTTTACAACATATAAATAAAAAGCTGTTACAAATGGCAAGTTTATGCTCACAGACATCTCTCTGAAGAAATAAATAAAATAAACACTACTTTAAATTCATGTCAGGTTGATGTTATTTATATAGCTGGCCACACTTGATATCAGTATAAAACATGTGTCAAGATATTCCATTTAATGTGTAATTTGAAATGTCACATGGATTGATAAATATTTCAGTTTCTGATATCTTTTTAAACTGTGGAAACTAGATGGGTAAGAACTGTGGCACAATTGTTAACCTGCTGCTTTGTATCCAGAATGACTTGGGTTCATGCATAGCTCAGTCATTCTTTGAAGGTTTTGTTAGCTCTGCTTGTACCTGTACCTCCCATACCTTCTATATATACCATCCATCCATCCATCCATCATCTAAACATGCTTATCGAGAATATGTAAATGTGTTAGATAGATGGATAGTTAGATAGATGAAATGTTGGGCCACCTTCAAGGCAAACCCTGTATAATTGATGGAGAAAAAAAAAGCAAAAGATAGCAAATGCATTTTAGGTCTTTTCAGACTGGATTCCCACAACAGGCTAACTCAAAATTGTAGTGGTACCCTAAAGAAGAAGCAAGAACAGAAGGGGTGTAGCCAGGAAACTGTGATCAGTGAGGGAGAAAGAAAGAGAAGCATTAGGCAACAGTGCCTTGGGGTGGAATTACCATTAGATAAGCCTTCAAGATGTCTCCCAAGCGCAATTGTGTGACGATAGATTAGATATTTTATTTGTCCCAAGCAAGGTTATTATAGTTAATGAAAACTAAAATCAAAACTGAAACTATTATTAAAAAAACATTTTCGTAAACTAAAATAAAATAATTAACAAAAACAAAATGAAAAACTAAAACTAAATGAAACTATTAAAGTAGCTGGAAAGACTAACTGAAATAAAGTTGTAATTTATTAAAAATAATTTTAGTTTTCATTTTTGAATGAATATTCTTGCTGTTAGTTTTTAACTCTTGTAACTTTTAACTCTAAAACTGAAAGTCATCCACCATCAGCTGCCCCCACATATTCATCTAGTGAATTGCGGCTGGTGAAGGAGGCCGGGTGTTCACACAGCATTTGCAGTGACAAAGCAAGCTGACTATGCGTGTAAAGCATGAGGGATAGAAAGCGATTTACGTGTCGCCTTTCTTTGCACTTGTTGTATATTAAGATGTAATTCAAACTGCCTGAAACTGGAATGTGCTGGTCAACAAAAACTTTACTGTATGGACAGAAAAATCACGAGTGAGTAACATTTCAGTTTATTTCTCAGGTGCCTACTTTTTGTTGACAGCAATTCACCTGCCACTTTGTACACGAAGTATAGAGAAAGTATAGTAATCATGAAAAAAATTCAACCTTGAGATTTTGATGAATCTTGACGTTTTAGACCTCCCCAAGTCCGAAAATACAGTTTTTTGGAATTATGTATGTGTGTGTGTGTGTGTGTGTGTGTAAACATGATAACTCAAAAACGCAACTAGATAGATGGATGAAATTTGGCATGTGGTCGTTACACCAAAATTGTATATCTGTATTAACTTTTGGGCCAAATCCATTAACCGGAAGTGGTACTTTACCTGAACACATACTCGATTTTTTTTTTTATTCATGCAACTGCAGAGTCCGATTTATTCAAGTTTACTTTTATAATAATTGTTCAATATATTTGATTTGTTGTTGATGGTTCTTTAATGTACATATATAAATGCAAAGAATTATTAAAGAATTATTATTATAACATAATCATTGTCTTGCAGTTTATTCCTTAAATATCCATCCCCATATCTAAGTACATGAGAAAGTCTAGGGGAGACCTTAAAATTCACCTAAATTTCATTACAAATTGGCCCATTCTGGGCAATAAAAGCAAAAGAAAAAAAAGTGCCAAGAGTAGGCACAGATTTGTTCAGCACAAATGACATAGAAAATATTTTAAAAATTATAAAATTGTTTAAAATTGTTCATATTCAGTACCTGGTTTTGATTATGCTTGCTTTTATCAGAAAAAAACAAAACCAAATAGTAAACTGTGTCGTGTAGTGTAGTAAGCTTCCACTAACATTAAACTCGTATTATACCCAAATCCGTTAAGTGTACAGATCTGTCTCATTGTGACACAAAAACTAAACTCCATAGTAGCTCTTTAACCGTAACATAATTACTAAAAGTAAAACTGAAACTATATATGTATAAATAAAATAAAAATGTCTTTGTAAAATAAAAACTAAATTAAAACTAAAAATACACAATGAAGGAAAACTAAAACTAAACTGAATTTCCAAGTAAGGTCAGAAGAAATATAGAAATAAAAACTAATATAAAAAAGCAAAAGTATAATAACCTTGGTTCCAAGGGTGCAATCTACTCTTTTTACAGGACCTCTGAAACAACAACAACTGCATACACCCCCCTAAATGAACACAAAAAATTACTAAAAGGAAGAAAATTTTTGACTTGGCTAAAAATAAGTGGGTATGAAGAAGCTCCAGTAGCATTTCTTGACACATTTCTGCTAAATAATTCATTGGCTGACAGTACTCAGTGTTAGTGGGTCAAATAGAGGATGTGCAGCATCGTTCTTAATGGCTATCACTTTTTCCTTCATTTGCTCCTCAGCTACTACCTCCAGCAAGTTGAGAATATTTCCCACAACTAAATCACTTTTTTGGGATTATCTAATTACATATAAGAAGTTCAGTTTAAGATGTTATAACTATATACACTCACAAATTATTAGGAACACTATACTAATATGGGGTAGGGCCTTCTTTTGCTCACAAAATAGCCTCAGCTCTTCATGACATAGATTCCATAAGATGTTGGGAAAATTTATTTGAGATTCTGATCCGTGATGACATGATTACAGCGCACAGTTTCTGCAGATCTGTCAGCTGCACATGCATACTACAAGTCTCCTATTCTACTACATCCCAAACTGGATCCAGTGACTAGGAAGGCCACTTAAGAACACTGAACTCATTGCCATGTTCATGAAAGCAGTTTGAGACAAATTTTGCTTTGTGACATGGTGTATTATCATACTAAAAGTATCCATTAGAAGATGGGTAAATTGTGGCCCTGAAGGAATGCACATGGTCAGCAACAATACTCAAATAGGCTGTGGCATTGAAATAATGATCGATTGGTATTAACAAGCCCAAAGTGCCCCAAGTAAACATTCCCACACTGTTACACCACCAACAATAACCTGGACTGTTGACACAAGACAGGTTGAGTGCATGGATTCATGCTGTTAGCGCCAAATTCTGACACTACCATCTGTGTGTCTCAGCAGAAATCGAGATTCATCAAACTAGAACAGTGGTTGCCAAACTTTTTCAAGGTGTGACCCACTTTTGGGCAAGATTTTTGTTTGTGACCCAATCCCCCCCACTACTTTACTTAGCCCCATTCATTAACAAACAGCAGCTGAGCGGCAGTATTAAATAATAGAAATAATGGCAACATCTGTTACCCAGTAACACAATTTGTTTGTCTTTGTTCTTCATGTTTCCTGGACTTTCCACCGTGTTTAAGAAAGTGAGTGCTAATTATTTTTAATTGCTGCATTGTCGCTCAATGGCACTGAAGTCTTCTGGAAATTTCAATTCAGCTTTATTTATATAAGCAGTGAAGCACAATGAGGCATAATTTCCAAGCTGTGGTGTTGACTGACAAATTCAGTATCGAATATTCAACGGTAAGTATGAACTATACCCATTTTGTTAAAGATGGACAAATTTTTAAAAAGATCATTGGAACGTTATACATCTGGCAGTGCCAGGTATTCTTCTTTCGGCTACTCCCGTTAAGGGTTGCCACAGTAGATCATCTTCTTCTATATCTTTCTGTCCTTGGCATCTTGTTCTGTTACACCCATCACCTGTATGTTCTCTCTCAAAAATAAATAGATTATACAGCAATGAATATCTCAAATATGGTTTTACAGTAAACTCAAGTGTGTAGTTTGTTGAGAAGTATTGTCAAAAGAGAGTATGAAGCCATCAAAGCTACTTCAACATCCATCCATCCATCCATCCATTTTCCAACCCGCTGAATCTGAACACAGGGTCACGGGGGTCTGCCGGAGCCAATCCCAGCCAACACAGGGCACAAGGCAGGAAACAATCCTGGGCAGGGTGCCAACCCACCGCAGGACACACACAAACACACCCACACACCAAGCACACACTAGGGCCAATTTAGAATCACCAATCCACCTAACCTGCATGTCTTTGGACTGTGGGAGGAAACCGGAGCGCCCGGAGGAAACCTACTTCAACATTTAAACACCAAACATTCAGACAAAAAAAAGGAAAGCTAAACTACCTCCGCAAAGAGCAAAGCAACCACTACTAATGAAAAAGCATCACTATCAAGTTATCGAGTTGGATTTCACATTGCAAAAGCCAGTAAGCCACATTTAAGTGCCGAAAATCTGATTTTACCAACAGCTGCTGATATACAGTGCAAATAACAGTTGAAGAAAAAGAGGCTGACTAGCTCAGAACAATGCAATCCAAAGAAGAATAAACAACATGGCAGAAGATAATAATAATAATAATACATTTTAATTATAAAACTTGATTTCTGGTTGAGGTCAATTGACAAAAAAACATTTGATTCATTCCAGTGCATTCAAGAACTCATGAAAAATGTAGCTATGTTTAATATGGGAAATTCTGAACAAACATTGTGCTGCTATTTCAAGTGACCGTGTTGGCATGAGCTTTGAATCCTCTTCTAGCAACTTCCTCTGTACGTATTCTGAAGTGCATTTGCTTAATACTGCGTCTCTAATTTGATTGTCTTTATCAGTTCTTTAGCCGCATAACAGACTGTCGAATAGACTCACTTTGCTTTTGTGTCAGCTGGTAGAAGGCTTGCCTTGCTGCAGCCATGTTCACCTGGGGCACGAACGTAAGTGTTTAACACAGCTAATGTGCTGTTGTAATCTGCTGGCCTATTGGTATTTTCCAAAGTAGAAAATTGATCCTGCACATCCGGACTCACATGGTGTAAAAGTAAAGCCCTTCTTTGTTGTTTTGTCATTTCTAATACATCATCTGTTAGTCCTTTGCCATTTACGAACAACTCAAACACTGTTACCCATCTTGTCCAGCGTGATCCTAGCATGGCAGGTACAGCATAGCAATCGAATTTTGGTGCAGATGTTTCCATCTCGAACAATAATTAAACTCGTATTTCAGTGCAAAACAGTCCTTCGGGTTGCCCCGGCTTAAGACTGTCGACTGTTTAATTGATAGACAGTACACAAGTTCACACTTGAACGCAATGTGTTTCTTTATAATAAGGTATTAATAAATGCCTAAATGAGGCTTTTTTTTTGTTTTTGTTTCGTGTTTTATTTTAGAAATCCCGTCGCGACTCCCTGGTCAGTCACAATAAAAAGATGGGGAGTCACGGCCTCACTTTGGGACACACTGGACTAGACTATGTTTTTCCAGTCTTCAACTGTCCTGTTTTGGTGAGATTGTGTTTAATGCAGCATCATATTTCTGTTCTTAGATGACAAAAGTGGAACCCAATATGGTCTTCTGCTGTCGTAGCCCATTTGCCCCAAGGTTTGACATGTTTGGAATTCTGAGATACTTTTCTGTTCACCACAACTGTATAGAACAGTCATCTGAGTTATCATAGCCTGTCAGCTCTAAATGGTCTGGCCATTCTCCTCTTACCTCTCTCATCAATAAGGTGTTTGCATTCACACAACTGACACTCACTATATGTTTTTTTTGGTTTTCGCAACTCTAGAGACGGCTCTGTGTGAAAATCAGAAGATCATTAATTATAGAAATACTTAAACCAGCCTGACTGGCACCAGCAATCGGACCACGGTTGAAATTACTGAGATCACATTTTTCCCCACAGACCCCCTTGACCCTGTGTTCGGATTCAGCGGGTTGGAAAATGGATGGATGGACATTTTTCCCCATTCTTGTGTGACACCTCACAAATCTACTGAATATAAATCCCTGACCTCAAAACTTCTGATTTTTTTTTATCTTAAATAGTTTGTGACATCACATCTCCGCCATATTGTTTATAGCTATGACACCTTCTGCTTGTCATGTGTGCATTTTGCATTATGTCAAAAGGGCTATGAAGTCATTCATCCTCTCCTATTTAAGATGATGGCTTGCAGCTCCTAGTACCCTTGCTTTGATATAAGAATATACGAATCTAAAAAAATCACTGTCACTTTGTTTTGTGTTAAGGAACCTTTGTCTAATGATGGTTTTGGGGTTTTGACCTAAACCTTGTCTTTGCAATAACTTTTTTTTGTGGTTACTGGAAGTTCTGCACTTTTTATTTCTCTTTTTGATCCTGCTTCATTTTTTGGTGACTCTGTCTTTTCCTCTTAAATCTTTAGATTTTTGTCTTGGTCTCTTAAATCTTTTGGAGTTCTCATCTCCTGATACTTATAGTCTTGTTTTTAGATGTCATTGACATGCCAGTTTACATCGTGACATGATCGCTCAATACTAACAGGAGGATGCTAGCATAAGAGCGGATGAGCCTGATGATATCATTTGCGGCTGGGCCGCTAGATGACACAGTGTGCTCTGTGCCTTTATAGGTTACATTGGTTTGTGCATGGGATGCCTGCATCACTCCCATATAAGTTTTGTCAACATTGTCTGGTATCATTTTGCGACCTTAATATGGAAGAAAGGAGCAGAGTTTAAAATATGACCTTTTCAAGTAGTTTTAAAATTATTATGCCAGATTTAAGGTTTCTCCATATAAGTCCTCAAAATTCATTTTGCAAATACCGATAGTCTTGAAATGGCCCCAGAGGTTTTTTGAATAAGTAATATTATTGTAATGATGCTGAAAAGGAGACACAGTAGATTTATTTTAAAACAACAAAACTGCTTTTTTATTTATCTGCAAAAATATCAAACTTTCAGGTTTTCAGTAGTTTCTTAACACTGCCCAACAAGCCAAACCAAACAAAAGGGGAAAATACCATTCTTGACTGTACAGACCCTTTTTTTTATTATTTGTGCTTCATCCCAAAGACAGGGCCACCCCCTTTTTAAGGGAGTGATGTTACAATATATTGAATTAAAATCATATTAAATATTAATTAGAAATTAATGTTCTTGTTAAATTAACTAAATAAACCATGCAAAATGATTCAGCCACAGAGTCATTTCTTGGGATATTGTCAGGCCAAGAGTATTGGTCACAGTTTATTTTTATTCTTATTTGAATCCTTTGTCTTTATATAAAAATAAATAATTGCTAAGCCTATTATTTTTCCATGTTCTCTATTACAGATGTTCCATCAAAGTGACACAGTTTTAGGAAATGCACTTAGTTAAACCTCCCAGGTTTTGTACACAGCAGACAATAGCTGTGCACAGCTGTTCTAGAATGGTGAAATCTCTTCACATTGAATGCATGCTTTTTCTGTTCTTTTCTTATCTAGATCCAACTATAAAGGTATGGCTGAAAGACAATGCTACAGCATTTTCTTTAGTTTTGTTAGTGTCCATTACATCACATGACATTTCCAAATCCATATGATTCAATTCAGGAATGTAGGGGGCTACAGCAGCAGCACAAGGCAGGAACGTCTCTGGGCGGGGTGACTGCTCTTTGCAGTTTCAGCATTCAGGCATACAGTATTGATTTTTCTATTGATGTTTTAATTTATCTACTAAAATTAATTAAGAATATGCTTTGCTAGAAAAAAGACAGTTATTTTAATGAAATAAATTGTTCTCCTCTATTAAGCTTATGTTAAAGGCAATCTAAAATACTGAAGTATCTCTTTTTTTTTTGTCAATTTTTGCGCTTGCAAAAAAAAATATCTCAGTTAATCTATAACAAAATTCATTGTGGGCTTCCAAAAAAATAACACAGAATTTACCTGTAGTTAGGCATGTGTTGATCATGAAGGATCTCAGTAGGGTAACATCTTTTCAACAGGCATATTAAACTAATGAAGGCTCTGCAGTCACCCTTGAGAAGAAAATGCTGCATGTGTGGTTAACAACAACCAAGTTTATTTCTTTCGCACATGTTCATACACAGGAGGTCACTCAAAATGCTTTACAAGATGTCAAAGAAATAATTACAAGCAAAGAAAAAAAAAATAAAATTGGATTAGAATAATGATGAATAAATAACATACAAAAATAAGGGTGTTGTACCGTGTTAGCCATTTTGAACGTAGTGGGAAATCAAGCAAAATCATTACATCTTGCCTGAAGAAAGAGCCTGAGTTGCCTCGAAAGCTTGCATATTGTAATCCTTTTAGCTAGCCAATAAAAGGTGTCATTTTGCTTGACTTCTCACTACATACAAAAATAAATAATACACACTAACATAAGACAGATATTTCATTAATAGAGAAATAGAGTCCTTATATTGAATAATAATAATAATAATAATACATTTTATTTATACCAGGCGCCTTTCGGAGAAATCAAGGATCATTTTTTAATTCTCTAAAGATGAGCTTAATGATAAAGTAAGATGAGGGATTAAACATCAGAGTGTGCTGAGACACACCAAGCAATTATGCCTGCGGGAAAGCAAAGGTGTGGACATACCCTGCCTGTATATTGGCAAAAAATTGTGATTAGTCTATACATCGGACAAGCTTCATTTGGTCTAATCAGAGAAAATAAACACATACCTTTTAAAATATCTTAGCACCCCTTGGTCTGGATCTGAGATGGACAAGCTCCTCAGGTGGCCATGGACTGTATGAGAGAGCTTTAACAACAGTAGAAGCCGCTATAAAGCAGCCTCATGAGCAGCATGAAAGGGGAAGTGAGAGCACTTGGGAAGTGTCTACTGGCTCCTGAATCCCATCGGCCCTGATGCATGGCTGCCGGCAAACCTCGGATGTGGACCCTAGCCTTTGGATGGCTGGGGTAAAGTGTGGCATAAGGGGTGCACCTGATCCCAGGTGAGTAGGGTGAGGCAGAGACAGGCTGTGTGTATGAGTGGACAAAGCAGCTGAGAGGAAGTGATGCAGAGCTGAGTGCCGTGGTGGAAGTGCCCACAGAAGAAATCAACGGTCCTTTTTAGGGCCACATACCATCAGTCCAGTGTAAAGAGGGCAACTCCATTCTTCTGTCTCTCTTGTGTCATTACAATATATAAGAACTAGTGATGTGAACTATTCCATTAAAAATCAGATAACTGTAATTATCATTTCTCATATGTCACCTGCACCTTCATTCTCCACAGTATAAATATAAACTTGTTTTTCGTGCACACTCAGATTTAAAATTTAATTCAATTTTCATTGAAGTGGCTGCTTCCAACAACAATGAAGAAAAGAATTTGAGCCAAAGGTATGAACCTATATTGGAATGAATGGATTTTGATGTGCTGCCTTTGGAACAAAACTTTAAACAGTGATGCACAACTAAACAGGCCCCACCTGTCTTGGTGTTCATATCTGGAATAGAGACCCATCTGCTCAGTCTGTTGTTTGCATTGCTGTCCCTTCATTTATGAGCTTCAACAATCTCTGCTGTTCAACAACAGTGTGGTACTGCCACTTTCACTTGGTATGAAGCTAACTTGATCGGCTATACCGCCCAGAGTTTATCCAGTGCATCATGTTCTGTTATTTTGTACCCTGCTTCTGAGATATACTGAAACTGTGCATAAATTGAATAACTCTTTTTTGATAACTACTCTTTAAAATCTGTCAGGTATATTTTCAGTCTCCTCTTGGTATCTGTCAGTTCTACGTTTTTGTAATTCATTCTTTGTTTATTTTATACTGTACTATAATTTGCCTTTTAGTATTAGGAGAACTATATTAAATACTCACTGATTGATCAGCTCTACACTAATTCACGTTTTTGTTTAGTTGTTCACAATTATAGAAAACAATTAAGTACCTTATATTACAGGGCTTCATCTTTTCATCATTGTACTGCAAGTTGTTTAAATATCTGGACTGGCCCTTTTCTTTCACTTAAAAAATAATTGTTGTCAAGTTTTGATGATATTACAACTTCATGGTCATTAACTTTATAGTGTATTGATTGGCTACACAGTGTATCCTGAACAAGCACTTTCCATGTTGCTACGGAATAAAAACACCCACACGATACTGTAAAATCAAGCTGTGGCTCAAGCCACAATATTAACAAATCACTTGACACATAATGTTGGGGGCCAGCTGACTTGGCAGCTTGAAAACGTTCAATAAGTGCAGTGTGCCTGAGTGAGCACACATTGTGAAGTGTTCTTATATTAAAAACATGCTCGTGAACTGATACTGAGATCCAAGGTTAAACTCCCTACTTCTAGTGTATGCACTCCATATACTGTATACAGTCAACAACAGGCGATGTATGGTACAGCAGTGGGTATGCTTCACAAATCAGAATAATGGGCTTGAATTCTATTCCTGATGTATCTTTGTGGAGTTTCACATTTAATAATAATACATTTTATTTATTTGTAGGTGCCTTTCTAGACACTCAAGGACACCGAACAATAGATAAAACACACATTATAAACAAAAGTAAAATACAAAAGTTAAAATCAGAGAGAGCAATTGCAATCAAAGAGAAAAAGCAGTCTTAAACAAATGAGTTTTAAGTTTAGATTTGAAAAGTGAAAATGATTCAATATTTCTAAGCTCAGGTGGTTAGTGAGTTCCAAAGCTGGGGAGCAGAGCAACTGAATGCTCTGCTCCCCATAGTGGTAAGACGGACAAGGGGGACAGTCAAGTGGATGGAGGAAGAGGATCTAAGGGTACGGGAGGGAATGGCAACATGGAGGAGGTCAGACAGATACAGTATGGACGGGCAAGGTTGTGAATAGCCTTAAAAGTTAGTAGGAGAATTTTGAATTGAACTGAACTGGAAGCCAATAGAAGCTGCTGCAACACAGGAGTGATATGGTGAATAGAGGGGGTTCTAGTAATGATGTGGGCAGCTGAATTCTGGACCAGTTGAAGCTTATAAAGAGATTTGCGAGAAAGACCAAAGAAAAGGGAATTGCAATAATCCAGACGAGAAGTGACAAGGCTATGAACAAGGATAGCAGTGGTGTGGGGAGTGAGAGAGGGGCGAATACAATTAATGTTACCCAGGTGGAAATATGCAGACCGGAAGATGTTATTGATGTGGGACTGAAAGGATAAAGTACTATCAAGGATGACACCCAGACTCTTAACCTGTGGGGAAGGGGAGGCATTGGAATTATCAATAACAAAGGCAATATTATCAGTTTTGGATAATGTTGATTTTGTACCAATGAGGGGAACCTCAGTATTTTATTTAATTTAATTTAAGAAAATCTGAAGAAAACCAGGATTTGATTTCTGCTATGCAATCAGTAAGTGAGAGGGTGGAAAGGAAGCAGTTGGTTTGCTAGTGAGATAGAGCTGGGTGTCATCAGCATAACAGTGGAAGCTAATGTCATATTTACGGAAGATATTTCCAAGGGGAAGGAGGTCAATAATGAAAAGGAGGGTCCCCGGGACAGAGCCTTGGGTCACAACTGAAGTAACAGCGGTGGGTTGGGATGTGAAAGTTTTAAGCTGAACAAACTGAGTGTGGCCTGAGAGGTAGGATCTGAACCAATCTAGTGGAGTGTGGGTAATACCAATCGAAGATAACCTATTGAGAAAAATAGTGTGACAAATAGTTTCAAAGGCTGCACTCAGATCAAGGAGGATGAAAATAGTAATTAAACCAGAATCAGCTGCCATAAGGAGGTCGTTAGTAATTTTGATAAGTGCCATTTCTGTACTGTGGAGGGGAGGAAAACCAGACTGGAACTGTTCATACAGATTATTTTGAGATAAATGAGAATGAAGTTGAATAGCCACTATTTTTTCAAGATTTTTGGAAATGAAGGGTAGATTAGAAAAGGATGAAAATTACTGAAATTGGTCGGATCGGCACCAGGTTTTTTCAGTATTGGGGTTATTGCAGCAGTTTTAAAAGATGAAGGAACAGTACCAGTAGTGAGAGAAGAGTGGATTATAGCAGAAATAAGGGGGGCCAGTGAGGGGAGGCAGGCTTTGACTAGAAATGTAGGGAGGGGGTCCAGTTGACAGGTGGATGGCTTAGACTTACAGACAAGATCTAAGATTTCTGAAAAAGTAGGAAGCTGAAAAGAGGAAAATGAGTGAGTTGGTGGGTGAAATTCAAATGAAATACTGGAGGAATCCGTTTAGAGAGACTGATGAATCTTCTGGATTTTTTCATTAAAAAAGGACATAAGGGAATTGCAAAATTCAGTTGAGTAAAGGTGAGAAGGTAAAGAACCCAGGGGTTGTGTGATATTGTTAAGTAGTGAAAACAATGACTTGGTGTTTCCTTCACTGGAGGGAATAATGAGAGTATAATAGTTAGATTTAGCTTGGGCAATAAAGTCCTTGTAATAAAGTATATGGTTTTTGTACATCTCTTTGTGAACAAAGAGTCCAGTTTTTTATATAACTGTTCAAGTTGCTGGCCATTGGCTTTCAAAAGCCGAAGTTCAGGCGTGAACCAGGGAGCAGAAAAGGAGATAGAAACAGATCTAGTTTTAATGGAGCGACAGAGTTAAGAATACTATTAAGTCCAGTGTTATAGTGTGAGACCAGTTCTTCAGGAGTAGATAAATTATGAATGTCCATAAGGGAATCAATACTAGAGGAAAGAGAGTCTAAGTTAATATTCTTAATATTACGGAAAGACATGAGACGGGAAAGCTTAGTGTTGGAAAGTGCAAGTTTAACATTGAATGAAATAAGAAAATGATCAGTTATGGGAAGTTCATCCGCAGTACAATCAAGCGGGATAACTCCAGAACAGCAAGTCCAAGATATGTCCTTTGGAATGAGTGGGAACATCAGTATGCTGCTGGAATCCAAAACTCTCAAGGCAGGATGTAAAGTCTCTAGTAATAGGGACATTGAGATTATCTATATGTATATTGAAATCCCCCAGAAGCATTTGATGAAACAGTAGATAAGTGTGTAAGGAAAACAGAAAAGTCATTCAGAAAGTCATTATTTGGTTTAGGGGGCCGGTAAACAGTTGCAATAATAGTAGGAATAGGTCCATTTAATTGACATACAATAGATTCAAAAGAACTGAAGGCAGGAACAGACAACGGAAAGGCTTTCCATTTCTCACGATACATTAATGCAAGACCTCCACCTCGGCCAGAGCCACAGAGTTGAGAGATGTAAACAAACTCCGGGGGAGTGGATTTGTTAAGTTGGGAAAAGTCATGGGGTTGTTGCCATGTCTCAGTTAGACAGAAAAAGTCAAAGTTACGATCAGTGAGGAGATCGTGGATGAGAGGCCCCTTGCTCTTGAGTGAGCGGATGTTCAGCAGACCCAAGTAAACAATGGCGTTATTGCATTTAACAACGGTGTTAGCCGACTGGGGAAAACTGGCTAACACACTGTGGTCAGCAACTCTGCCTAAATTACGTGGAGGACATCGAGAACTGGACCAGATGGAGTTTATTGTTTTCGAACTGTCAGCTTGGATACTCCAGTGGGACCCACGGTGGATGCATCTCCAACAGGGGAGGAATAGGATGTCTGGGTGGAGATATAGGCCAGTCAGTGGAGGCTTGGACAGGTGAAAATGGAGTCGGAGTAACTCGGCAGCTGAGTACTGAAGCAGGCCCATTGCAGGTTGGATAGCGAGCGACAGGAGGGACCAAACAAACACGAACCAAATAAATATCCTACCGGTCCACAGGTTAAGAGAAGGCGCAGACAACTCAGATGTCCAGAGAACAAAGCCAGGTAAGTCTCAAGGCAGGGGTAGGGTGAAAAATAGTCCATACACAGCCAAATCAGCAGTCGAGCTAGAAATCAGTCTAGCTTTAAATGACTGAAAAATTAAACTCAACAAATAAATCTGCCCAAAATGAAAATAAAAACAGCTGTTTAGTCCATTAGATTGTAAGTTAATCATAAAAAAGTTAAAAAAGAAAAAAAGTTTAAAAGTTACCGGAGAGCAGCGGCGACCAGTCACACCAGCGTTCGCTCAACCGGAAGTGACAAACATTTCCCCCACATTTGTGTAGGTCTTCCTTTGGTTAGTACAGATGTTTATTTGTTCAAGTTAGGTTTATTGGTAGCTCTAAACGGGTAGGAAATGTGAAGGACTTGGACCCTGTCCAAACTTGGTGCCACACTTATGCCTGATACTTCTGGAACAGGCTACAAGCCCCCACAACCCTGGATTGTATTAAGTGGGCTTTAGAATGTTATGCTATTATTACATTCTATACCAGTTTATATATGGGGTATCTGTATCAGTTTATGTTAATATCATTACAAGATTCAAGTGTGAACATGATTTTCAGACGTCTGCAGGCTATAATTCTCATTATCCCCTTCAACTTTTCTATATAACTCTAGTTATAACTTTGCTTCAATGGCTTCCACTTAGGTTTAGGGATGATTTAAAAATTCCCCTTGTATAAAATCATATATGGTTTATTCCTTCACTTACCTTACCTTACAGAACTTGCTGTGTATACTCAAGGGTGTATGCTGTGATATCAAGATGCAGGCTGCCCTATAATTCAAAAAATAAATCTAGGACTTTTAGCTGTATAGTACCAAAATGCATATTACCTACCAATATTAGAGAAGATTCAGCTGAAGGCTTATTATGTTAGCACAGCATACATAACTCTTCTTAGAGCTTCTGCTGGTGCTAATTTATGTCTATTTGTTTGTCTATTTTTGTCTGACAACGTCTTTGCTAATCACACAAAAACAGCTGTACCTGTTCCTTGTCATTGGTCTGACCAGTGGCGGCTCGTGTATAGGCACTGTGGAACTGCAGCACCCCCTATTTCCACTTGATATTATCGATAACATTTAATATAATGAGTCCTTTTTTCTTTAATTCTTTGTTTATACTTCTACAATATATAATCCTTAAGCTTAATGTCAGTAGCCATCCCCCAGTTTATGAAAAAGATACAAAAATCTTTGTATGGAACTGTGCGCTTCACAGTTCCAACGGCGTAGTGTTTGGCTGTTGTGCGCATGCGCACATAGGAAGCTGCACGCGAGGCTGTGAGGGAGAGAGATCACTGTCGCTCCCGCAGTGCCGACCCTGGCGTGCTGGTGGAAGGTAGTGGTTTTTTTTTTACTCCGCGTGTGTTGTGCTTAAAAACCATGTACCATATTCTTGAATGTGATAAAGTGTAGAATTAGATTATTATCCTGCTTCTAGCTATTCTGTTTGATTCATTTTTTTTTTCGGTTTCTGAATAAATTTTCTTTTTATACATGTTTGTTTCCTTTTACACAATTTTAAAACAAAGGCTAAACATTTTCTGGAGCAGCACCCCCACTAATTTTAGCTACGAGCCGCCACTGGGTCTGACATAAAATATAGGACACATGTTATATCGGGGATAGGGGTTATGACAGCAAGGGGGCAACCTAAAAATTACTGAAAGACACAGGGACTACAATACCCATCAGACAGCAGTCGAATATATGGCTGATGGAGGATATCATTATCAGCACAAACAAAAATTTCTCTGCTGGCTAGATTGGGAACTCAAAGAGTACAGTTGTGTACAGCATTTTCTTCTCAACTATTCTGGATAACAATTTCATTGTCTTGCAGAATTACAGCTTTTGTCACATATGGGCACCTGAGGATCACCTTCTAGACTTGGACAACATATGCAGTAACTAGCTGGGATAAGAAGGGGCACCAAAGCTAATCATATCTTTGCTTTTCCTCTTCCCTAGTTCAGAGAAACTGCCATGGAGGGCAGCTCAGCCATGCCTCCAACCAAGTAAGCCATGCCCCTTATGGTTGGGAGAAATTAGAAAGCTTCTACATGTATGAGCTTCCCAAAGCTGACCCGCTCGAGAAAGATGATAATTTAGAAAAGCCATTGAGGCTTAAGAGGCAGTTATTACGCTAGTTTTCAGTTGTACCGCTACACACTCATTTTTGTTCTAGGTTTTGCACTGGGGTGGCCCGATTGGCACCCCAAATTTTCTGTGGTTCTCCTAGTCCTTACTTACCACATCCACCATCCACTATATATATATTTATATATATATGTTGTGAAATTCATAGACCTTGACACCAAAAGAGGTTTGGGGAAGCCACCAATAAAAAAAATTAGGTTTTGGTTGCACAGAAGTGTACAGATTGAGTCCACAATAGAATTGATTGCAAAGAGGTGGTGGGGTTTCTTTTATGGCTGATCGGCAAAAGTGATGTCATCTGGAGTAGGAACCAGAAGTGACATTCTTGGGGTCGGAACTGGATGTGATGTTCTTGGGGCTAGAACTGGAAGTGCCGTCATCGGAATCAGGCAGAGTTTCCCGTGTGTGATCTGTAGAGATAAAAGAGAATGGTTTACTGCACCCTGCCACACCCTGGCCTAGCGTGGAATTACCTTCTTTTGGTTCTTTTAGCTGCCTCCCACACGCACGTGTGTGACAATGTGTATATATATATATATATATATATATATATATATATACTGCGGTGGGTTGGCACCCTGCCCAGGATTGGTTCCCTGCCTTGTGCCCTGTGTTGGCTGGGATTGGCTCCAGCAGACCCCCGTGACCCTGTGTTTGGATTCAGCGGGTTGGAAAATGGATGGATGGATATATATATATATATATATATATATATATATATATATATATATATTGTAAAAGAATCAGACATACTCTGATAAAGGTTTGGGGCAGCCACCCGTATAATCTCGAAATCCTTGGCTGCAAAGCTGAAGTGAATAATAATAGCACTGAAGTGCATACAAACGAGTCCAAAACCAGACTGAGGAATTAGGAAAGAGGGCAGGGTTTTAAAGGGGAAGACAGGAAGTGAGGTCATAAGGATCAGGGATGTGTTCGTTCTCCATTGGACTGAGCCCGGACATGACGTCAGGGGGGTCGGAGCCATTCAGGTCCCCTTCCATTGGCTCGGTCCCGGAAATGATGTCACGAGAGCCAGGTGGAATCTCCCGGGAACGGTCTGCAGGCAAGAGAGAAAAAGAGTCAGTGCACTCTGCCACCTCCCGGTATGTCTCAGAACTGCCGTCCCTCAAGCCCTTTAGCTGCCTCCCATGCGCACGTGTGTGACAAGGCCCCCCCCTTAGCCCAGACCCGTCGGGTCGGGCGACCCTAACCGAGAGGTCGTGAACCCGGGAAAGAGCATCAGCGTTGGCATGGAGAGAGCCACGACGATGAATGAGCGAAAACTTGTACGGCTGTAGGTCAAGAAACCACCTGGTGACCCGCGGATTCGACTCCTTGTGCAGGGCCATCCACTGTAGGGGTGCATGGTCCGTGACAAGGGTGAACTCCCGGCCCAACAGGTAGTACCTCAGCTGAGTTATCGCCCACTTAATCGCCAAGGCTTCCCTTTCCACCGCTGCATACCTGGTCTCCCGGTCCAACAGTTTCCGGCTCAGGTACATGATGGGGTGTTCCACACCATCGACGCTTTGGCTCAGCACTGCTCCCAAGCCTGTGTCCGAAGCGTCCGTCTGGAGAATGAAAGGCAAGGAAAAGTTGGGTGCCATCAAGATAGGTGCAGACGTAAGGGCCTGTTTCAAGTCACTAAATGCAGCGCCTGTTTTCTCAGTCCATACCACAATGTTCGGGGCCCTCTTCCTTGTTAAATCAGTCAAGGGCGCCGCTCTCTCTGAGAACCGAGGTACAAACCGGCGGTAGTACCCCGCTAACCCGAGAAAGGCTTGGACCTGCCGCTTGGTTCGCGGACGGGGCCATTTCAAAATGGCGTCTACTTTGGAGCACTGTGGCCTCACGGTACCCCGACCCACCAGGTAGCCTAAATACTTGGCTTCGGTTAATCCGAAGAAACATTTCTTGGGATTAATCCTGAGCCCGGCCTCACCGAGTGTCCGCAATACCGCTTGGACCTGCTGTAGGTGTTCCTTCCATGTGCCGGAATAGATGACCACGTCATCCAGGTAGGCAGCACTGTATGAGTTATGAGGTCGGAGCACTTTGTCCACCAGACGCTGGAAGGTTGCAGGGGCCCCGTGTAACCCAAATGGAAGGACACGATACTGCCAGTGTCCGCTAGGGGTACTAAACGCCGTTTTTTCCTTCGCGGAGGCCGTTAAAGGAACCTGCCAGTACCCTTTCGTCATGTCAAGCGTGGTCAAATATCGAGCCTGCCCAAGTCTCTCGAGGAGATCATCCACTCGTGGCATTGGATAGGCATCAAATTGGGAGACTTGATTAAGCCGGCGGAAGTCATTGCAAAACCTCCAACTCCCGTCCGGCTTACCGACGAGCACAATGGGACTGGACCAGGGACTATAACTTTCCTCAATTACTCCTAGTTCCAGCATGCGCTTGATTTCAAGCTCCACTTCAGCCCTTTTTGCCTCGGGAAGACGATACGGGCGTTCTCGGACAACAACCCCGGGCTCTGTCACAATATTATGCTCAACCAGAGAGGTCCGTCCGGGGTGTTCACTGACTACCTCCTGAACAGCCCGGATAACTGCATCCAGCTCCAGCCGTTGTCGGGGACTCAAGTCCACCCCGAAGTTAAGGCTGGGGCTGTGAGCGAAGAGCGAGCGGGGCTGGCCGGAGGAGGGATCGGGATCCCTGTCCTTCCACGGTTTCAGCAGATTCACATGATAAACCCGCTCCTTTGGCCGACGATTCGGCTGACTCACCAAATAGTCGACCAGTCCCTTCCTCTCCTTAACTTCATAGGGGCCTTGCCAATGGGCGAGCAACTTCGAGTGAGAGGTAGGCACTAGGACCATGACTCGATCCCCCGGGCGGAACTCCCGGAGTGACGTGCCGCGGTTATAATAACGGGCCTGTGCTGTCTGAGCCTCTTCCACGTGACTTTTAAGGAGGGGCCGTATCTTTCCAAATCTATCGCGTAACTGCGCGATATACTCTAATATGTTTGTCGAGGGAAGAGCCTCTTCTTCCCATCCTTCTTTTAAAATATCCAATATGCCCCGGGGTTGTCGCCCATACAGTAATTCAAAAGGGGAGAACCCCGTGGAGGCTTGAGGGACTTCCCGATAGGCAAAAAGGACGAGGGGGAGGAGCTGATCCCAGTTCCGTCCATCCTCGCTGACCACCTTACGTAGCATCTGTTTGAGAGTCTGATTAAACCTCTCGACTAAACCGTCGGTTTGAGGATGGTACACCGCGGTCTTTAAATGCTTTATTCTCAGTAACTTGGCAGTCTCCTTGAACGTCTCCGAGGTGAAAGGTGTCCCCTGGTCTGTCAAGACTTCCTTGGGGATACCTACGCGCGAAAAGACCCCTAGTAACTCCCGTGCGATTGCTTTAGAAGTAGCTGAGCGCAAGGGAACAGCTTCGGGGTATTTCGTAGCATAGTCCACGAGGACTAGGATGTACTTGTGTCCTCGGGCTGAGGGCTCTAGAGGTCCGACTATATCGACCCCAATTCTCTGGAAGGGAACATCAATCAGGGGAATGGGAATGAGAGGAGCACGGTCCCTTCTTGGAATTTGTCGCAGTTGACACTCCGGACAGGAAGTGCAAAAGCGACGAACCTCCTCATTGACTCCCGGCCAGTAAAACCGGAGCTTAATCCGCTCCAGGGTTTTTTCGGTGCCCAAGTGGCCACCTAGGAGATGGGCGTGTGCTAACTCACAGACCTGCCGCCGGAAGGTCCGTGGGATTAGCAGTTGCTTTCTCTCCTGCCCATCATGCAATGCTACCCGATATATAAGGTCATTTTCCAACACAAAGTGAGGACCCTGTGGCATGGACTGGTTGGTGCGTTGGCCGTTAACAAGGACTACTGCATTTTTTGCATGTTTCAGGGAGTCGTCACTCCACTGCTCCCTTTTAAAGGAAGCCGGCGTCTCTCTAAATTGAAACCTTAAAAGGGAGAGAGGGTCGGTGCCGACCTCAAGGGGCGTGGTGTCCTCCCGCTCCGCCGCGGCCCTGGTGGATGACGTATTGGCACGCGACGGCCCGGGAGTAGCCACGTCACTCAGGCCGACTGCTTCATCTCTGTCTGCCGGCTGATTACACGGCGTGGAGGCAGCTTGAGACGGCTCATCCCCGTCTATAACTAGGCCCAAGTTATCCCCAGGAGTGGTATGTGACTCACCGCTGTTTATTTCAGACCAGTCCCGCCCTAGTATCACCGGGTGGGGAGGCCCAGGATGGACAGCCATGGTTAACTTACGAACTGAACCTCCGTAGCTGATGACACAAATGGCGGTCCTGTACCAGCGGATGTCTCCGTGGACACAGGTTATACCAGTCTTATGTTTTACCCACTGTTGGATATGTTGCTGCCGGTATCTAACAACACAGATGTTTTATACCCGTTAACGATCAGCCTGTCTGTATGCGGGACCGTCAACGGGTTTGACAGAGCACACCAACCCCTCCTCCCCCTCCACCTGCATCCCACCTTATTCCCAAACGGTTCGTGCGCCCGCGGCGCCGGGGACATCGGTGCAAGCTCTGGGTTGTACAGAGGGAGGCTAGGGTTTGGGACGTACTCCGGTCGAGGTCGGCCCAGGGGTGGCTCAGCTCTCCCAGGTCGGGAGGCCCCCCTTTGTTGTTCTACGAGCTCAATGAGCTCCGCCATATTTATGAAATCTTTACCCCAAACCGGCTGGGTGAAGCGCTGGGGTAGTGAATTTAACAACAGGTAGCAAGCCACCTGTTCAAGCATGTGGTAGGGCGTACTTTCATGTGGCCGTAGCCACAGCCCTACCTTCGTCCATAGGCTCAAGGCCTGTTGAGGGGTTGGCCTCTCTGGGTCAAACCGCCAGGCTTTCACTCTACTCACCTGCCGGTCTGGGGCACCCCCAGGTGGAATTCGGGGCTCTGGCTTTACAGAGAGACGGGCACTCTCCCCCAAGAGAGCACAAACAGCCCTCCCGGCCTCCCGCTTCCGAAGCAGCCCAATTCTGTGAGCCCCTCCCGCATACTCCCCGGCCCTCCTAGGTCGCCTAATAGAGTCTGCCGGAGGCAGAGCCTGCACCGGGTCACCCCGAACCACGGGACACCCTCCCCGCCTGGAAACTCGGTCCCGGTACGCTCCCACCTGGATATGTTGCAGGTCCTGTCCCCTTCTCGTCCAGGACGTCTTCCTCCTGCCGACTACGCCAGATGTAAAAGAATCAGACATACTCTGATAAAGGTTTGGGGCAGCCACCCGTATAATCTCGAAATCCTTGGCTGCAAAGCTGAAGTGAATAATAATAGCACTGAAGTGCATACAAACGAGTCCAAAACCAGACTGAGGAATTAGGAAAGAGGGCAGGGTTTTAAAGGGGAAGACAGGAAGTGAGGTCATAAGGATCAGGGATGTGTTCGTTCTCCATTGGACTGAGCCCGGACATGACGTCAGGGGGGTCGGAGCCATTCAGGTCCCCTTCCATTGGCTCGGTCCCGGAAATGATGTCACGAGAGCCAGGTGGAATCTCCCGGGAATGGTCTGCAGGCAAGAGAGAAAAAGAGTCAGTGCACTCTGCCACCTCCCGGTATGTCTCAGAACTGCCGTCCCTCAAGCCCTTTAGCTGCCTCCCATGCGCACGTGTGTGACAATATATATATATACATAAACAATGTGAATAAATCAATAAAATTAAAATAAATAATGTTCAGCAAAGAAAATTAAAAATCAGGGTGCAAAACACCAAAACTAACAAGTTAGGCAATTCTCCACCAGGGTTCAAGTCACTAACTGCCATGAGGTCAGAACACTTGAGTAGCTAGATCCAGATAAACTGTCGACTTACAGTCAAGTTCCAGCTATAAAGAAGCAGAGTCATAATCATTCTTCTGGAAGTGAAGTCAGATATTTTGAGTTGGTGTTGCTTCACTCTCAAGTCAGAAACAGAAAAATTTTTGGTTCCTGTATCATGCCCTAAACCTTCCCCCTGTGTTTTACCCTACGAGAACCCCTTAGATACTCCTGAAGCTTGTTTGACAAAATATATGTATGCATGTTTTTCTATATAGTGTATTCTATGCAGTCAAAGCCAAAGGTATTTGAACAGTGACAGTGACTGCTGAAAATATCGTATGAGCCATTTAGGAATGACAGCTATTTTTCTGCATAGCTCCCTCATTTACAGGTGCTCAAAAGTATATGGACACTTGACTGACAAACTCTTCCATAGCCAGGAGGAACCAATTGGAAGCTGCCATTGTTAACATTTGGAATTTGCATTTGGAAGCTGTCACTGTGAACTCTCAATATGAGGTCCAAGGAGCTGTCAATGCAAATAAAAAGAGGCCATCATTAGGCTGAGAAAACAAACCAAACCCTTTAGAGAGACAGTAGAAACTCGAGGAGTGGTCAAATCAAGCATTTGGTTCATTCTTAAAAAGAAGGAACACACTGGTGAACTCTGCGACACCAAAAGTTCTGGAAAACTAAAAAAGACAATTGCGCTGGATGATTTCCGAATTCTCTCCTTGTTCAAGAAGAATCCCTTCACCACATTTAGCCAAACCAAGAACACTTTATGAGAGGTAGATCTGTCATTGCCAAAGTATACAATCAAGAGAAGACTTCATGAAAGTAAAGACAGAGGATTTACTACAATGCACAAACCAATGATAAACCTCAAGCATAGGAAAGACAGACTTTGCCAGAAAACATTTTAAAAGCCTGCCCAGTTCTGGAACAATTTTCTTTGGACAAAAGAAACGAATATCAATATGTACCAGAATGATGGAAAAAAGAAGAATACAGTGGTGTGAAAAACTATTTGCCCCCTTCCTGATTTCTTATTCTTTTGCATGTTTGTCACACAAAATGTTTCTGATCATCAAACACATTTAACCATTAGTCAAATATAACACAAGTAAACACAAAATGCAGTTTTTAAATGATGGTGTTTATTATTTAGGGAGAAAAAAAATCCAAACCTACATGGCCCTGTGTGAAAAAGTAATTGCCCCTTGTTAAAAAATAACCTAACTGTGGTGTATCACACCTGAGTTCAATTTCCGTAGCCACCCCCAGGCCTGATTACTGCCACACCTGTTTCAATCAAGAAATCACTTAAATAGGAGCTGCCTGACACAGAGAAGTAGACCAAAAGCACCTCAAAAGCTAGACATCATGCCAAGATCCAAAGAAATTCAGGAACAAATGAGAACAGAAGTAATTGAGATCTATCAGTCTGGTAAAGGTTATAAAGCCATTTCTAAAGCTTTGGGACTCCAGCGAACCACAGTGAGAGCCATTATCCACAAATGGCAAAAACATGGAACAGTGGTGAACCTTCCCAGGAGTGGCCGGCCAACCAAAATTACCCCAAGAGCGCAGAGACAACTCATCCGAGAGGTCACAAAAGACCCCAGGACAACGTCTAAAGAACTGCAGGCCTCACTTGCCTCAATTAAGGTCAGTGTTCACGACTCCACCATAAGAAAGAGACTGGGCAAAAACAGCCTGCATGGCAGATTTCCAAGACGCAAACCACTGTTAAGCAAAAAGAACATTAGGGTTCGTCTCAATTTTGCTAAGAAACATCTCAATGATTGCCAAGACTTTTGGGAAAATACCTTGTGGACTGATGAGACAAAAGTTGAACTTTTTGGAAGGCAAATGTCCCGTTACATCTGGCGTAAAAGGAACACAGCATTTCAGAAAAAGAACATCATACCAACAGTAAAATATGGTGGTGGTAGTATGATGGTCTGGGATTGTTTTGCTGCTTCAGGACCTGGAAGGCTTGCTGTGATAGATGAAACCATGAATTCTACTGTCTACCAAAAAATCCTGAAGGAGAATGTCCGGCCATCTGTTCGTCAACTCAAGCTGAAGCGATCTTGGGTGCTGCAACAGGACAATGACCCAAAACACATCAGCAAATCCACCTCTAAATGGCTGAAGAAAAACAAAATGAAGACTTTGGAGTGGCCTAGTCAAAGTCCTGACCTGAATCCAATTGAGATGCTATGGCATGACCTTAAAAAGGCGGTTCATGCTAGAAAACCCTCAAATAAAGCTGAATTACAACAATTTTGAAAAGATGAGTGGGCCAAAATTCCTCCAGAGCGCTGTAAAAGACTCATTGCAAGTTATCGCAAACGCTTGATTGCAGTTATTGCTGCTAAGGGTGGCCCAACCAGTTATTAGGTTCAGGGGGCAATTACTTTTTCACACAGGGCCATGTAGGTTTGGATTTTTTTTTCTCCCTAAATAATAAAAACCACCATTTACAAACTGCATTTTGTGTTTACTTGTGTTATATTTGACTAATGGTTAAATGTGTTTGATGATCAGAAACATTTTGTGTGACAAACATGCAAAAGAATAAGAAATCAGGAAGGGGGCAAATAGTTTTTCACACCACTGTATATGAGAAGAAATCCGATGAACAATACATCATCTATGAAACATGGTGGAGCCACTTTTATGTCACGGTCATGCATGACTGCGATGGAAGTTATTTACTCGTGTTTATTGGCGATATGACTGCTGGCAGAAGTAGGAGGATGAATTCGGAAGTGTATAGGGCTATACTGTCTGCTCAGACTCAGCCAAATGCTGCAAAACAGATAGAATGACACTGCACAGTACAGATGGACAATGAGCTAAAACATACTGTGACAGCAAACCAAATGCTTTTCAAGGCAAAAAAAAATATTCTCCAATGACAAAGTCAATCAACTGACCTCAACCCAATTGGACATGCATTGCACTTGCTGAAAACAAAACTAATGCCAGAAAGTCCAACAACAGTTGCAGTAAAGGCCTGGCAAAGCATCACTAGGGTGGAAATCCAGCACTTGGAAATGGCCATGGGTTCTGTATCTGAAAAGGATTTTCAGGCAAATGTTGGAAATTATAATTATGTTAGTTTGTCCAAATACTTTCGAACCCCTGAAAATAGGGGAACCATGTATAAAAATGGCTGTCTTTTCTAAGCAGCTTATACAATATTTTTGTTAAACCCCTTCGAATTAAAGCTGAAAGTCTATACTTCAATTACATCTTGATTGCTTTGTTTCACATCCGTTGTGGTGGTGTACAGAGCCAAAATTATGAAAATTGTGTCACTGCCCAAATACCTATGGACCAGACTATATATATTGTATGTTTCTCTCTTTATGTTTTATGCAATGTTTTTGTGCAATGAAAGTAATTATTCTTCAAACAATGATGTAAGAGAATGGTTATGAGGGATTGTTGATTAATGGGAGAGTGATTCTATGTGGAACAGGTTGGGCCCTAATGCATAATATGGAAATTAGATAGCATAACAGCTATCATTAAGTGTGAATTAATGGTTGATGATGCAGAGATACCTGGGACCTCCTGCTGAAGCTCAGATGATATTCTTGACTTCAGAAGTGATATAATTGCACTGAAGTAAACCCAAAAGCTCTGTGGTAGAATAAAGAGAGGTAAGTGGGAGTAGGGAGTATTTTAATTTCTTATTTTGTCTTTTATTTTTCTTCTCTTCATTATGTAAAGCACTTTGAGCTACTTTTTGTATGAAAATGTGCTATATAAATAAATGTTGTTGTTGTTGTTGTTGTAGAGGCAGAGAGATGGCATATACAGGAGGCGTTGCTTACTGCGCCACTGGAGAACTTGGTAAGTGAGCGAGCAGCTCGACACCCAATGTAGAAAATCAACACAATTTTCTTTCGTTTATTTGTACATTGTATTTTCCTTTAGTTTATTCCTCTCTTGTATATCTTTTAATTAAAAAAAATACACCATTCTTTACATTTATGTCTCTAAGGTGTTATTATGGATGGGATAGTCACTGTGAGTAAGACTATCCCACAATTTTCAGAATAACACAGCTCAAGAAGTACATCTCAATATCACGGGTAATCAGTCTATAAGCAGTGGATAATACATTACACATTGTTCAAAACACAATAAAACCTTTACTGCAACTTTTAGAAGTGAATGGTGAAAAAATAAATGCACAGACACAAGTATACGTGCTGCACAAGTTCTTTAAAAGGAGGAAACCTCTTAAGCCACATGTACAAATGTGTTAGTAAAGTGCATTCTCAGAGCATTTAAGTAAAGGACGTATTGAGTTCTAGACAAAACAATGTTTATTTTGAAGTATTATTTTAGATTTTCAAACATTCTTGTGTATTGTATGCAGTGCAGCCTTTGTAAAATCACTGAGCTGAACCAGATTATGTTTTTGTAAATGATGCTGTGTGCCAGGTGCTTGACAATTAAAGTTATTTAAATGAATTTTATTATTTTAATCTTATAAATAATATTATTTAAAGTATATCATGTTTTATCTTTAGATTTCTTTATTGCTGGGCATAAGTCTATCTTATTACAACATTTCTCTGTATTTACAGAATATTTTGGCATTTGTAGTTTGCAATTTAATGCACCTACATAATTGTGTGGTTTGTTTTTCACATGAAGGCACTTTTTTTAATTCTTCACAATTCTTTAATCTATTTGTGTTTTTTTTCATGCATTCCCTTCCCTTTAGAGTTCATCTCACAATTCAGATATTATCAGTACATTTTTAAGCTGACAGTATGTAATTTGCAAAGTCATCATGACACCTTTGAAAGAGGTAAATATGTGATGTTCTGCACTACATACTAATTGTCAATACAAGCACTCATACATTTATGGATACTGAAACTCCAAGCATGTCACACTAGTTCAGCCAAATTAACTCTGTGTCAGCTTGAGATGCTGGGAGTGGCAGGTTCATGGTGAAGCTTAGCAAGGACTGAATATGGTGTGATTAATGTCACTAAGCACAAGCACAGGGCTGGATTGTAGTTAAGGCAGTAAGCAATTTTGTGATGTCATTTATCATTTTTTCCCTCAGTCCCCTTCAGAAACCTTGAAATTCAAATCACCATGGCATGCTGGGGTGTCATGATGGTATATAGGAGTTTATAAGGTAACTGTAAGGTGATAAAGTATTATCTGCTACACAAAGAAGATTGCATTTGAAGCAGTGGAAAGATGTTACTAATAAGGTGTCCGCTAATCTTTCCAAATGAAGCTTAAACCCATTTGTCTTGCTTCAGTGGAGCGTAACAGGCTTTAGAGTTTGAAAATGTTGAAGGGAAAATGCACCTGAAAAGTGGAGAAATAGAAAATTATATTATAAATACTTATTCTCTTAGAAGCCAAGAGCTTCTTGTATGTGCAGATGGACTAAATGAATTAATAGAGTATCAGAAAATTCTTTTTATGATGTTGCAGAGAGGAGGTCAGACACAGCCAAAGTCAAAAATCCAAAGAGCTGAGATCATTCACCAAATTTTAAAGAGACTACTAAACTTAGAAAATGAGGTTGATGATGTCAATTAAGTCACCGTTATAACAGTAAATCAATTAAAAAAATGTTCCTAACATTCATGTACTGTAAATCGTAGTTTTTACATCACAATGAAATTTGATTTTTTAAACTAATTATAGTTATTTTTAACTAATGTCCACAGTAATGATAATAATGTTAGTAGTAGTATAAATAAGTAACCATAATTTTATTTTAAGCTCTGATGTCATGCAGTGGTGCTTTACTAAGAATACATCTGAATTCCTCTTTGAATTATTGGCAAATATTTTTTGAAATCTGTTTATGGTGAATCTGGGAAGATTTATATGTTTAGACATATCGAGTCAGGAATGACATTTGACATTTATTTTATGAATGTACTGTGAGAACCAGTGCAATATCACTCTATTGTAAAAGAAAATCTTGAGACAAGACAAGACTATTGCCAAGAGATTTTTTCAAGTCCTGTCCTTCTCTCAACCATTTCCGGTTAACGGCCCATGTCCACGGTCCTCTCTCCTCTCATTTGTGTGAATGCTTTGTCAGAAACAGTTCCTACACTCTCAGCTCTTATAAAGTTTTACATTTTCCTCACTTTAAGTTCCCAATAAAAGAAGACTTATTATGTCCAAATGTTATTGAAGAATTTCATCCCTAAAGGGTTATCAGCAGAAGAAATGAGTACACGGACACTCCTAGCACCGAGAAACGGTGAAGTCAAATGAATTAATGCAAAAATTGTTGATCACTTACACAGCAAATTGCTTAAATGCATTTCAATAGTCTATGCTGAAACAGTTGGCGGTGATGGTGCGGAAGATGAAAACCTCAAATTACAATATCCCATAGAATATCTACAACTGTTAACACCGTCCAGTCTTCCACCAGCCGAATTACTGTTGAAGAGAGATGTATCGTAATGTTATTGTGTAATTTATATCTGAGTGATGGGCTACGCAAAAGGACATGATTAGTTGTATTCAAAATTGGTTGAACAATTCTGACATGTAAAATTGTAACAGGCGACAAGAAAGGTAATGTAGTACATCTTCCAAAGATAACATTAGACACCAAAGGAGATTTTGATATGCCATTCGTATTAAAACATTTACACTTTCCCGTTAGAATGGCTTTTGCTATGACAATTAACAAATCACAGGGACAAACATTCGAAAAAGTCAGTTTGTTTATTAGAGAGAAAGAAACGATATTCACTCATGAGCAGTTATTTGTTGCATTGTCAATTGCTTTTACTGAAGTTTTACAGGGGTTGGTGAGCGAAGCAGGCAAAAATTCTGAACATTTTAGTTTCCAAAAGTGCTCAAAACTCAAGTTTTACACATCATTTGCCATTACCTTCCATTAACAGACAGACCTGAATTGATCAGGATGCAGCACCACTGAATTAAAACAGTTCCAATAACTGTTTGCCCAGGTCTCTGTATCTGGAGGGGAGTAAAACTTTAAGCATGAAATCTTCAGAACTCCACAATTTACAGTATTTAGTAGTCCTTTATTAACTTATCAAACACCATGCAATTCTCACTTTGCCTGCATTGACTTAACACACTTGCTCTTTAAAAGTAAAATCATACTTGCAGATTGTAAATAAATTTACTGTGTGGGCTACCTCAAACATTTTGAAAGTTCTCTTATTTTAACACTTTTACATTCATGCATTCTTGTACTTGAGACTCCATAAATAAAACAAAATAAATTAGACTTTATTTACAAAAAAACAAATGTCATAGTTTTTTGATAGAGTTGGATCAAGGAGAATTAACTGTTTGTTTCTGATATGCTCATTCCAGGAAGCCTAGAAGCTATACATTTTGAAGCAATGCTAAAGTACTGTAACACTTTAATGGGGAGTGGGAGATAGAGGAATCAACTAATACTTGGACAGTGTCACCAGTATGTACTGTAGCTCTTAGAAACCCTTAGAAGCAACGTTAGTTATACAGCCACTGAACCCAGCCTCATATCTCCTCTTCCATGTGTACTTCCCACACCGATTCTCTCTGCTCACTTTGAGTTCAAGCTACTGTTCTTCTCACACACCATTTTCAGGAGCCAATCCATACCAGGACCCTTCTTGAGACTCCCCAAGAACCATGCAGCAAGGCTGAATGATTTTAGCAGAGGGGAGCATAATATAATATCTTTATGTAAAAAAAAGGTGCTGGTCTTCACGTCTTTGTGGTGCTGGCCCAATGAAATAATATTTATCCACTTATCTGCTGACAAATATGAATATGTGGATGATTAACTTGATTTATTCTGTATATTTATACTATATACAATTTTTTGATGAGACATCAGATCTTCAAGGTGGGCTGCAGTGCACAAATATTAGGTTGTTTTCATATAATGTAAATAATGAGTAAATGAATGTTGTAGTCCTCTAAAACAGAAGCCAAAATGGGACAGATTTGCCATTTTTGTCAGGCTTTTATTCATTTGATCAGTTAATCGGATTGATAGGGAATATACCTTGATAAAATTAACTTGAAGGCATTACAAATGTGTACTATAGTTATATTCAAACACATTATTCTCTTCTTTGTCTCCACCAGCATCCTCATGCAGGACATTACTAATCACGCCTTGTATACTGAACATCAAGCATTGCTACATCAATTGCCATTGTAATATTCACTCCTTCCTCCTCTTGTAAAATTTCATCCTCCAATCACTCTGATGTCTTTGATTTTGTGTTGCCTTGCTGTTACAAAACTTAAATCCACATTTTCCCTTCAATGATGGACTATAATATTGTAAAAGTGTGAACTATTATAGGGGATTGATGGCACTGCCTCTGCAAGAGCTAAACGAGTTGTTCTTCTTTAACTCTTCTGTTTAATGCATTTCTTTGCCCACTCTTTGGTGGAGCTGTGAGCACAATTATTGAGTCCAATCCCAGGAAAAAGATGAAGCAAGGTGGATGCAAATGGTGAACCATTCATGGGCAAATTTTTAGTTGAACATTTTTGTCACAAAAAAAGAAGGCACATCCTTAGTGTTGTATTAGCCCACTTGAAACGCACAGTCTTACTCTGTGACACTTACACTAAAGATATGAAATGAGTATCAATTAAATGACTGGACACTTAAAACTTCTATCACGTTAGACATGTGAACTCTTGATTTTTAACAAAATGTGCTCCCAATGGGTTATTGACATAGATGTAACATGCAGCTCCCTAATTCAATGTACAACAACAGCTACTGTTGCATTATGCATTATGAAGTTTTATAATGTTTTGTAATAGATTATATTCTTTACACTTACAGTTTTCTTCTGACTACTTCAATTCTTGATCCATGACCAAAACCGGTGCCTGTTTTTATGTTTTAAAGAAGTCCCGAAACATTCCCTAAGGAATTTACATCTACCGTATATACTTGAGTATACGCCGACCCAAATATAAGCTGAGGTATCTAATTTTACCTACAAAAACTGGAAAAACTTATTGACTCGAGTATAAACCTAGGGTGGGAAATGCAGCAGCTACTGGTAAGTTTCAATAATCAAAATAAATACCAATAAAATCACTATACATTAATTTAAATCTTTAAAAACAAGCCCAGTGCATTCTTTAAATGCCTTCTCTGCCTTATGCAGCCAGCCCTCTCTCTCGCTCGCTGTCTCTCTCGCTCGGTGCACGTGTGTGTGTCTCTCTCTCGCGCAGCGTGTGTGTGTGTGTGTCTCTCTCTCTCGCGTGTGTGTCTCTCTCTCGCGCAGCGTGTGTGTGTGTGTGTGTCTCTCTCTTACGGCGCGGGTGTGTGTGTGTGTCTCTCTCGCACAGCACGCATGTGTGTCTCTCTCTCACGCAGAGCGCGTGTGTGTGTCTGTCTGTCTCTCTCTCTCTCTCACAGCAGTACCTGACTCGAATATAAGCCGAGGGTGACGTTTTTCAGCACATTTTGGATGCTGAAAAACTCGGCTTATATTCGAGTATATACGGTATACTTCAAAGAATTCCCAATTTATTGCAAAAAAATATATTACACATTAAATATTCATTGGAATGAAGTGATAATATCTTATAATACATGTGCTATAATTCAAATCAATTCAACTTCAGTTTATTTTTGTGTAGTGCTCTTCACTAATTGCTGTATGCCATATGGCCTACTAAAATAACTTCACTTTGGAGTGGTCAGAATTGGCTTAAATGAGACATCTGTCTCTTGATATTGCATACTTCAGTGTAAGACCTGTGAATCCTTCATATTCATAAGTTATTTTACCAGCATATCAAATGCCGTACTGCACAGAGATGAAAATCCATTTTACTGATGCTTTATAACTGTAATTGAGACTGTCTTGATATAAAAGAGTAAATTAGTAATATTTGCATTTTGGCAGTACCTGAACTAAAGATTTTTTTCCAAGTTTGTTTAAACATATGGGAAAACAAATTTTTATGAAATTGATTTACATACATTGAGCCCAGAAATACCTGTCTATTAAATAATTTTGAACTATGGTCAATTGACAACTGAGGAGAGGAAAACAAAAACTCCAGTTAGCAGCTCCCATGGAGAAAGTAAGCCTCAAAGGGATCTATGGTCAATTATAACACAGAAAGTGAAAGACACAGCCAGAGTCCTGAAGACCTCAGCCAATTGGCTGCCTACCCGCTACTTGGCATACCGTAATGGGTTTCCGAGAGCTACCAGCAGGTGCTTGCAATACATTATAAAATGAAAGCAAAATGTGCGTATGAAACCACAAATTTAGCCTTTGCAAACACAGGCGCCACTCTGCTTATTCACAGACAAGACCCATCTACCTTCCTTGACAGCCTGAAGGACTAGATCATACTAATGTCACCTGTAACTAGCTTATATTTAACAGTATGACTACTACTGCAGCATTAGATAAAGTGACATCTGGAATGAGACTGGGTTATTAGGGAAACATTAAAGTATTTAAAAGCCAAGGATTATGAATTCTTTATGTGGCATTCAAATCTGTTATGCTTTCCAGCAAATAAGATGTCTCAATTCAGTGATGTTTGCCAAAATCTAATTTTTTACTGAAATACTAACATTATCTTCAGAAGGCCCAACATTTTAGGTTAGTTAACATCTGTTTTTGAAGAATTTGAACATGTGATGTATGCCTGTGTATGCAAAACTTTGTTTGGAGAACTTGATTTACAGATATGAAGAACAGCTTTATCAGTTTGCCTGTTTCATGGGAGAGTGGTAAATCCTCCCAAATTTCAGTTGTTTCTGAAGCTGAGTTCACAGGACTTAAGCTTGTGGTTTCCTTAAGATATAAATAATGTGACAGGTTGATTTCCGTCAGTTACAACTACATGAAAGACCTTACATTTAACAAAACAAAAAGAAAACAGTTGAGAATTCTTTATCCAGTTTAAACAAGCCATGATTATTGTAAAGCAGAAACAATCGAAACCACACGTCCTACACTGTGGAAGTGGTTTCTTCATCATGTAACTCTTTGTACAGCTAACAATACGTTTTTGATCCTGTGGTCTGATTAAGTTACCACAGTGTGCATCTGGTCAGAGCTGATTAAACTGGAGTGGATAAATATATTTTTAAGGAGAAATGAAAGCGTGCTACTTTGGTGAGCTTGCATTTCTACTTCTGTATTACTATTACAGTAAATAAAGGTAATTGTACATTTTTGCATGAATCCATAGCTAAAATATCAGTTATGGTGATCAGATAGTTTGCGCTTTTAAACTCCTTCCTAGATCATAACTAAGTTCCAAACAGGAAGTGAATTTGATCAGTGCAAGGTCCCTAATACTTCTTTTTTTATTCATAGTTAACAAATACGAGGGACGTTCAAAATATTTCCGCACTTTTTTTAACTCTATTTATTAAGAATTTTAAAAATTTTCTACATAGTCGCCTTCGTTAGTGATGCAATTCTCCCAGCATCGTATCAACTTTTTTAACGCCCAATTACTACTCCTCCCTCCTTCACTGTTCCAATGAAAATATAAAAGTGTGGAAACTTTTTGAACATCCCTCATATGTGTTCTATCAAAAACATATTGGGCTATGTCCTGTTGGGACATGGTGATGCTTGTGGATAATGATATTATAGAGACAAAGCATACTATACATTTGTAAAACACATTTCATTCAAACACGTGTTCCAGAATAGAGATTATAGGGAGCCTATACAATCTCTTATGGAACTGTTTCATTTTTACTTCTCTTTGAACTCCAAAAAATACAAGGAAGTTAAATGACCAGCTTTGGTAACAGAGTAAATCACTGACTGAATGGAGAGCTGTGCGAAGCTGTCTTGCCTTGAGATCTTTAACCACTAGACTTCACAGACGCTTTCATTTGCTTAATGATAAAATAGCATATCCAGCAGATTCCAGAACATCTGACATTGGTAGTCTTAGCATGTCAATTACATTAACAGCAGGACTAGCCCATTTTATATCTGGTTAGTCAATTTTGAAATAGCAATCATTTACAGTTGTGACCCAGACATGTGAAGCACAAAAGCTGACCTAACGAATGGAGTGAACATATGCACTACAATGGGCTTAAAAAAACTAAGGGACGTGTCAAATTTAAAAACAATTGAATCTCTTATTACTTTCTGATATTGATGCCTTTATTATAAGTAACAGAATAATCTTCTTAAGAATGTTGTAGTTTCATATGCAAGTTTCATTCAAATCATATTGTGGTGTTGTGATACACATGCTAGTCCACGTATTTTTTTATTTTTCTCTGATTATCGTCTTAATACGCTAGCCATCATGCCAACACCTTTTACATTTCTCTGACTACATCTTAAATCAGATTTACCATTCAATTTTATGACCATAATGGTTATTTCACTTGTCTCTGCATATTTAGACAGGACAAATTCTGCTGTTAAAAGTGCATTGCATTAGAGACATACAATTCTTTCTAAAGTAATTACTTCAGAGAAACAAATGAACTAATTCAAGGCAAGTCAGATAATTCCATTTATGTAGGTATTCATTTACTTTAATTAACTGAAACACAAATAGTAGATAAGCAAAGCCGTGACTTTAATTTGATGCAAGAGTTTGACTGAGATACATAAGCCACTTGAATAAATAGTCACACTGATTTCCTGAAAAGAATATCACTACAGAAAAATACGACAGCATCTATTCACAATACAATGAAGAAACCTGTGCCTAATTAAAGCAAAATATTAGCTGAAACAATATGACTTTTTAATAAACATTAGACATTAACTGCAAGAGAGTCCATCCTCAATATTCAAGCAGTCTGAGTGTCTGGACTTGTGAGTGTCCTGGATAAAAACCAAGATCCAGGCCTTTAATGACCTCTTGGGCACAGCCATCACCAATGTATCTGTCTGTGGTGGGAGTGTGAACAGCTTTAAAAGGTTTACTTACCTCGGAAGTGACATTCATGTCTATGGTGACTCTTCCTGTGAAGTCAATAGATGGATTGGGAGAGCGCGGGGGATCATGAGGTCTCTGGAAAGGGGTGTGTAGTGCTCCCAATATCTCTGAGAGTCCTGATGCTTCCTGTTTTGCTATATGTTTGTGAGACATGGATGCTATCCAGTGACCTATTTCAGTACTGTAGCTCTTCAGAGAATCCTTGGGTACCACTGGTTTGACTTTGTGTCGAATGAGTGGTTGCTCACAGTGTCCCAAATGAGGCACATTAACTGCACTGTGAGGGAGCATCCAAAAACGACCAAGCCCAAAAATAAGAACAGGCTTTTAAAGTTCAAAATAACTTAAATTTACCAAAACAATCAAAAACATGCACTACAAAGGTGAAGGTGACTGTAAACCTCTGACTTGTAAAACAAAAGAAAAATAAAGAAGTGATTATCTAATTGATAAAGAAGGATAAACCAGAAAAAGGCAAAAAGCATATGCCTAAAAAGGCAATCCAAAGGTGAACAGATCTAAATATGTAAATCAGTAACCACTAACACAGAAACCAGATGTAGATAACAAGGAATTCAATTTTCACAATAACTCCTACACAAACTAAGTGATGACCAAATATAAAGTCATACAGCAGCAGTGACATCAGGATGGCCCTGCCTCCTTGGGCTTCACCTACAAAGTACAGGGAATTAAGTCACATTTAAAAACACAGTTCATAAATATTAAATAATAAACCAACACAAGACAAATGTAATAAAAATATGAAAAAATAGAATTAAAAAATAACAATAAAATAAAACAGGCAGACAGTGTGGTATAGTTGTTAAGGCTCTGGACTTGAAGTTGTGGGATCAAATTCTGCTTATGATACTGTGTGACTGTGAGCAAAGTCACTTCAAGTTGTAAAGTCCACATTGTAGGTTGCCTTGGGTAAAGGTACCAGCCACATAAGTTAATAATAATAAAAATAATAAAATGCCTGTATATACCAGCTAGGAGAACCATGGCTGTAACACAAGAGATTCTTTGTGATACCATAGATTGTCTACACACAATAAACTACATGTATAAGATTCTCTTGGACGATAGTATCCTGTCCATGGTTGGTTTTTGCTTTATGGCTACTGATGCTGGGACTAGCTCCAGACCTGCACAACCCTGTACTCTTGCATTAAGAATGTCTCTTTTAGAAAGAAAGAAAGTAGCACAATTTAGCTATGTTCTGCTACCCCTGAATGTTTAAAAACTAATATTTGCAGAAAGCTGTATAATATATGGGTGACATCATGCAGATATTGTACATTTTTAAATACAACATTCATTTGTACTGTTTTCCAAAATATAAACTGTTAAATTATGTTTTGGAAATCCTTAGACAGTAATTTTTAATTTGTTAAAATTTTGTATATATTAGACTTAATAGAAGGTAGAAGTAAATCAAGGCACCTTATCCTGAAATCTCAGTGACCTACAGTCAGATAATAGCAGATATGACACTGACATAGCTGAAGAATAGTATGTGGTGATCTGCGCACCCATAGAATCCTAAAAAAGTAGCAAAAACAAAGATTGTTGAGATACATCCACAAAAGGATTTCAAATATTCTTAAATAAATAAGGCAGTGCTGAAAAGGGTCAGAAATTCAAGCTAATCATTAAGAACTGTGGTTTTCATGTTCAGTCCTGGGGCCCCTTTGTTTGCAGGCTTTTTTGTTTCAACTAGTTTCACAATCAGTCAGACACTCTTTTTTTAGTTCATGGTATTCTTCATTCGTAAAGTCACAGCAATGAAACATTTAATTTATAAGAAAATTTGAAAAATGTGTTTTTTATTTTGCTATAACATTATGTCTCTTTTGTCTTTTCCTTTCACTGTTTTCTATAGATTTTGATTCTTTAATTGTATTCACATATTGAAAATTAACAAAACGTGGGAAAAACACAGGTGCAAATAATCCTAAATGCTGAAGGAGAGAGGCATTAAGAAAAAACAGCTTAAATAAGCAGGAACATAAATACAGTATACAGCATATATATCAGGGCAAATCTTTAAAAAACAAGATAAAGAAAGCTAATTAATCTCAGTGTGACACACACTAATGCTTGATAATGAAATAATAACTTAAATAGTAAGATTACCAAGCTGTTTGATGAAGCCAAAGTTTTACTGTTGGAATAAGTCATCTGGATTTCAGCAATCAAAATCAAGATTAGGAATCACTCAGTCCTGTGGTCTTATTTGTAGTACACAACCATTTGAAATATCTAAAATACTTAATTATGGTTACATCACTTTCATGGGATGTTGGATAAGGAGACTCAGTAACAGCTAGTGCAAAAAATTTAGTCAGAAATGTTAATTAAGATGGGTATGTTACAGGCTACCAAAGAAATGGAGAAGCCAAACTCAAAGGATCTTAAATTAAAAAAAAATAAATAAGTGACAGAGCAGTTTGGGAAAAAGTACAGGGAGCAGCAGCAGATACATGGCAGGAGGAAGGAAGACAAAAGGAGATGTATGGAGTTAAGAGTCCAGTAAGGTCGGCTAAGGAGGGTGGATACAGAACCCATGGGGGAGAGTTGTCATTCAGGCCTGCCGATGAAAGAATCCTCCACGATTTGTAAAAATGAATTCCCATTAGCAGATACTGAGATGAGTATGTCCCAACTCTTAAGAGAAGAAGATAAAAAAAACTGCATCATTCAAGCAACACATAGAGGTTGCTGACGGACACAGCTAATTAGTGTTGAGCAAAACAGGTAAGTTTCAATTTGTTTGGTTTTGTGAAACCCATGCTAAAACTAGTCTTTCAAAGGATTTAACAATTGCAAAAACAACCTTTTTGGGGGTAGAAAACAAGAAATTTTGCTCCCAAAGCCTTGTTTCATCTTCCATTACCTATGTTCGTTTCTTCAGCTGTATAACACATGTAATCTGATTGTACACCATTGAAATTAATTCTGTAGTTCATATCGAAGTGCAGTGCCTTTTTTTATAAAATGTGACATGCTTCATTTTTCCCACGTGAAGGCATGCCAGAGCACCATACTCCACATTACTCCCTCTGCCATGACCAAGCAACTGTCTTATCCTAGCTGAGGCACATGTTGACCCTGACGCTCTGGGCCCTCTGATCTAATGTCTTATTTGTATTTTTCAATGGATGAGTAATAATTTTCTCAAGCTGAATAATGAAAAAACAATAATGTTAGTGGTTAGCAAAAATGAAAATAATAAGGGTAGTAGAAATAAAAGTTGATCCCTTAGCTGTAATCATGGTCTCTAACCTAAAGTTTAAAGCAAACTTAACCAGATTACTACTGAAACTGCATTTTTCCATTTAACACTAGATTTACCAGAGCCTACGAAAAAACTCGTAGATCCAGCCCACCTTAAATCCGTTCGCATTTCTCCCTCAGAGTCTTTTGTCCTGTAAATGTGCCAATTAAGACAAGCAGCAAGCAGCTTGCCATTCCATTCCCCCACCGACTTAGAACATGCACAAAGTTCTCCCAGCTCATGCCTTGATTGATTATCTGGGAGTGGAGTGCTGGAGTTTTAGAGTGGAAATAATAGATTGTTATTTGGAACACATGCATTTCATGTGTGTTCCGTTTCTACAATAATTTGTGTAAACACATTGTTAAAACAGAAACGTTTTTCATATTTTAGTAGTAAATGACAAAATGTTGGCATAAACTATATAATGTGTGAAGCCTGAAGTCCAAAGATCAAATAAACACTTTCACAAAAGGTACGCATTTGCTACGACCACATCGGTGGTGCAACAGTATCAACTGTTGACTGATAATCAAAACTTCATGGGTTCGAGACCGGACAAGTCTGTTTTGAGAAGTGAGCTGCTCTTATTCTTACTATCTTAGAATAAAAACATACATTTGATTTCAGTCTGTAACAACCGGTGTAAATTTATGAAACTTGTAAAGCTTAGCTTTGTTTTTTTTTATTTAGTTTTATTCTCTCAGTCGCGTACACGATTCCACCCCCCAAACCCCCGATCTACCTCTTAAATACAAAGCACAGTGACGGCAGCTTCCACCTGCAGCTATAGACTCTTCAGTACACAAGCGACTCTACACGCTGGTGTTTAGATCTGGACGGTGTATGTGCCCAAAAAAGAAGTCTGACTGCATTCTCGCACCATTGCTTGCGTACTGAAGTGTCAGCGTGCACTTTTCGTAGCATTACACATGTGCTTTTTGAGTATGCCCGTGTTGATCAAACACAGGAAGCTCTGCAGTCTACTTGTGACTTTACGCTGTAGGAAGTAACTAAATCCAAATAAATAACATTCGATCTGGCTTTTATGTAAGTAACATATAAATGTTCTGTCCTCTGTTCTATTCTATCCTCTACATCTCCTGCTTGTGCCCAAAACATTAACATTTATATGTTACTTACATAAAAGCCAGGTCGAATGTTATTTATGCCAACATTTTGTCATTTACTACTAAAATATGAAAAACGTTTCTGTTTTAACAAAGTGTTTACACAGATTATTGTAGAAAAGGAACACACATGAAATGCATGTGTTCCAAATAACTATCTATTCCACTCTAAAACTCCAGCACTTCACTCCCAGATAATCAATCAAGGCATGAGCTGGGAGAACTTTGTGCATGTTCTAAGTCGGTGGGGGGATGGAATAGCAGGCTGCTTGCTGCTTGTCTTAATTGGCACATTTACAGGACAAAAGACGCTGAGGGAGAGGTGCGAACGGATTTAAGGTGGGCCGGATCTATGAGTTTTTTCATAGGCTCTGGTAATTCTAGTGTTAAGGAACACTGCAGAATAACACCACTTATATAAATGCAAGATGCTAAAAAAATAGTTAATCCTTTGTTTTTAGTTTAGTAGATTATTATAATGCACTCCTAACTGGACGACCTAAGAAAGACATCAATTGGTTGGAATTAATTAAGAAGGCAGTAATAAGAATCTGAAAGTCTGAACACATCTCGCTAGTCTTAGCATCATTACTTTGGTTAACTGTTTCCTTTAGAATTGACTTTAATGTACTCCTAATGGTATATAAAGCTTTAATCATACTCCATCCTATGCTTTGGAGTGCCTATCCCACTGCAAGTCACATTAGATCTTCTAATAGTGGTCTGCTTAATAGTCCATGAACTAATCACAAAAAATTGGTGATGTGGCCTTTACCTGTTAGGCACCAAAACTCTGTAATATTTTACCAATAGTGAAATTAGAGGCTAATTCTGTGGAACATTTAAAAAAACTCCTAAGATTACAATATGCAAGCTTTCGAGGCAACTTAGGCCACTTCTTCAGGCTAGGACAGATACAGCATTTTGCCTGAAGAAAGGACCTGAGTTGCCTCGAAAGCTTGCATATTGTAATCTTTCTAGTTAGCCAATAAAATGCGTCATTCTCACTACATCCATAATGGCTAACATGATAGAACATCCTAGTACTGAAAAACTCCTAAAAACATACTTTTTAAATTTGGCTTTTTTGTAGCTATGTAATCCTAATAAGCTATACATGCATAGAATGATCATATTCTTTACTTATAGATTACTTTTAGCAATCTTTACTTATCCCTACTTTTCTCTGGTTGATTTTGCATTTTTCAGTGGTGGAATTTTGCACCACCACCACCTGATCAAGGCACTGTGAAGTCACTTGTGGTGCTTGAATGAAGGCAGGTGCCCCAGCTGTCAACAGATCCACTACTTCGAATCCTCTGGGACAAAGCCTGGAAATGATGACGTATGAATATTTATGTTAGGTAGAATGCCAGTAGAAGCTGTCTGGTCTGTTTAGCATGGGGCCGCTATAGATTTTGTCCAGCTTATCTGGAGTTCTTTTGTTTTTGCTGCCCTCCAGCCATCTGACCTTATCATAAAACACAATCTTTTGAGACTTACAATAAGATATTATATATAAGGACTTTACTTTTCTACTAATTACTGTATATATCCACGTTATGTAAGATTGTACTGATTTATTTTTAATTACTCACTCATTATTATTCTTACCTAATTTAATTATGTTTTCTTTTCTTGTAACTATTTATTTGACATCTTATGAAGCACTTTGAGATACCTCCTGTGTTTGAAAATGTGCTATAGAAAATTAAACTTGTGGAATGAATGAGAAGGATGGCTGCAAGGGCGCTGAGGACAGATATGGAGGCGTTTGTTAGAGGAATCTGTGAGCAAGTGACACACCACCTATGGTCTAGAGACTTACGTCCTACTTACAAAGGAACTGAGGCACTATGCACATCCAAATCTGTTCCTCAGAGAGTCGCAGTCAGGGCAGGTGATAGAACGGTCCTTATGGATGATGTTGCAGTTGTGAACCACTGGACTGGCTACTTTGGGCAGCTATTTAAAGCTGATCTTCTGGCTACAGCGTTGGATATCTCTGGGTTCATGGTTCTTGAGGCTGACCCTCCAATTAGATGTGAACAAACCAATCTCACTGAGATTGCACAGGTGGTGAATCAGCTGATGGTAGGGAAGGCTGCAGGGATCTGTGGTATCCGGGGTGAACTTCTCCATGCTGGTGGTGGGACTGTCATCATGGCATTGCAAGCAATCTTTGCTTCCATTTAAGACAGGGGCATCATTCCAACTGACTGGAAAATGGGACTTATTGTTCCTATCTGGAAAAGGAAGGGTGATTGCCTGGATTGCAGTAACTACAGTGGGATAACACTGCTCTCAGTGCCGGGTAAGGTCCTCACTAGGGTGATCCTTAATAGGATCTGTGATCACTTGCTCACCTAAGAGCAACCAAAGCAGTGTGGTTTTACACCTACAGTAAGAAGCCTACCATCAAACGCATACTGGCACTGAGGGTTCTCGCCAATGCTGCAAGGAGTATAAGTATCTGGGCTTGCAAGTATCCTGGATAAAAAACAAGATCCAGGCCTTTAATGACCTCTTGGGCACAGCCATCGGCAGTGTGCCTGTCTGCAGAGGGAATGCCGACTTTGTCAAGAGGTTTACTTACATCTGAAGCAAGATTCATGTCTCTGGTGACTCTTCCTTTGAAGTCAGTAGATGGATTGGGAGAGCATGGGTTGCTGGAAAGGGGTATGTGCAGCACCCAAATATCTTTGCCAAAGGATGAAGATCCAAGTCTTTAGAGTCCTGGTGCTTCCTGTTTTGCTATATGGTTGTGAGACATGGACGCTCTCCAGTGACCTGAGATGAAGACTGGACTCCTTACATACTGTGTCTCTTCGGAGAATCCTTGGGTACTGCTGGTTTGACTTACTGCTGTTGAACAAGCAGCTGCTCATGGAGTCCCAAATGAAGCACATTACCTGCATTGTGAGGAAGTGTCAGCCATGGCCATGTGCTATGATTCCGTGAGGGTGATCCATCTCGCAGGATCCTCATTGCTGAGGACTCGAGCAGCTGGACCAGGCCAAGAGGATGTCCACGTAATGCCTGGCTGCGTCCATTTTTGGAGAGTGGGACTGGACCCTCTGTCTGCCTGGGACCCCGATGTATTTCGTGTGATGGGTGCAGCAATACACTGTACCAGTGCATGTTTCCCAACCTGACCTGACCTTTTTGAATGCAAATCGTGATGATGATGAACATTTTAAAACTCTAGGTGAAAAAATAATAATAAAAATAAAAATAAAGCAAAACTAGTGGGATGACACCAAAATACAGAAACAGCTTGGTTAATTAAGGTAGCACTCCAGGAAATAAAATAAAATAAAATAAAATAAAATAAAATAAAATAAAATAGGAGATTGCTGAAATGAACTCCTGTAGCCACAGTTTGAATCCTGGACAGAATTTGAGAAGTACCGTTAATGAGCACTATTAATGAATTTAATAGTATACATCAAAATATTTTTACCTTTATCTTCATAGAGTATGATCAGGATTTAAAGATGTCCCCATATTTACATATGAAGAGGATGTACAGATGTCCTTGTACTTATATCTGTGTGGACTGCTATATACTGTAACATACTGTATTGCTAAAATAACTGTATTTTACTAATCTCTTTAACACTCCAAAAAACATTGCCAATTAAAAAACCCTCTCAAATTGGTATGAGACAGCCGTTAATATCATCAGCTGAAGTAGTTATTTTTTAGTCCCCTTTCTAAGGAACAATAGATGCGAATTATGTCTTACATCTTAGCTAATCAAACAGTTGGCGCCAAACATAAGCAGATACACTTCTATACAGCTTAGTGATGTGTAATTAGGGTTTTCTAATTTACTAATTTACAAGAAATCCTCTCAGGCTATACACATGCAGGTCAGGTGGAGCCTCATCCTCAAGAGAAGATAATCCTGAAAATGACCTGGTTTCTTTAGGTCACACTTAATGATTAGCCAACTGCAAACAGGCCATTCTGTTTCATCAGCTTCAAAGTTGAGGATGCTGTGATGTGGGGTGAAAAATGTAAAAAAAAAATAACAATACCTAAGCACACTTGATCCTTCCTCGTTTCTCTTAAGCTGAAACTAAGAATAGTTTTATAGCATGCAACACAGAGACATCCTGAATTTACAATACTAAATTCTTCCAGTACTGAGTGGATTAGCCATATCAAATCTGGTCTAAAGGCCCCAGACTATCCATCTGTCATACTGCATTGCCAGTGTAACAATAAACCAAAAGAAGAGGCATGGAACAAAAGCAGGCTTCTCAAACTACAATATCAAGAGACAAAAAACGGTCATGAAAGCCATAATGTTTAAAATCAACATAATGCCTTTGTTTGACCGTCACAGAAACAACATTATCTACTGTTTGATTAAAGTGCAATTCAAAGCACTAACTGCTTTTTGACTGCCTATGACAATATTTATTACAATTGACAGTTTTTATATGTTGCTTATTGTTTTAAATATGTAGACGAATAAACCATATTTACAAAACATTAATATTTTCTATGCAATCTACTCAAAAGACACTATGTCAGGCTGCTAAGACATTGGAGATCGGGTTTGTCATCAAAACAGAATCAAATGTACATCTCCATAGTTTACTGAGCTAATTAAAGCAGCTGTCCCTTTTGAATATAATGGGCAGGTTTTAAACAAAGAGCAGTAAGCCCATGGACCATCAAACGACAGAAACCAAGTCTGGGTCAGCTTTTTGTTTACATTTTAAGCATTAACGTAAATCCTTTTTAATCTTCTTTGCCAGATACAGTACACGGATTACATAATGTCTTCTCTAAAAGGAGACACCCCATTAAGTTTTACAGAATCTCATAGAAAACTGCACAATCTAGGATAAATGGTATTTTATGTTATACTAAATTTTAAAATTTATATAATTTTTCAGAACTTTCATTAAACAAATGAATATTTATATACCTAATCTTTGAATGCTTTTTTATTTCTGTGTAAGTTTATAGTTGTAGCCATATTTATCTTTCTGTCTAAATAACACTGTCACAGTGTGACATATCAGCAAAATAAAACTCTTCCATAGTTGTAATCCATCCATTTTCCAACCTGCTGAATCCGAACACAGGGTCACGGGGGTCTGCTGGAGCCAATCCCTGCCAACACAGGGCACAAGGCAGGAATCAATCCTGGGCAGGGTGCCAACCCACTGCAGGACACACACAAACACACCAAGCACACACTAGGGACAATTTAGAATCGCCAATCCACCTAACCCGCATGTCTTTGGACTGTGGGAGGAAACCAGAGCGCCCGGAGAAAACCCACGCAGACACGGGGAGAACATGCAAACTCCACGCAGGGAGGACCCAGGAAGTGAACCCAGGTCTCTTAACTGCAAGGCAGCAGCGCTACCACTGCGCCACCGTGCCTCCCCATAGTTGTAATTCAAACTTGAAACTAAAATCAGAAGAAAGTAGCATAATTTCAGACAGAAAATAACTGGCAGAACCTAGTGTGCATTTCTAACTACTGTATGCATTTTTTATATGCTGTGAAAAGGTATTTGCATCCTCCCGATTTCCTACATTTTTATCTGTTCCTCCATTAGCAACAGTGTCTTCAACCAAATGTTTCCTATAGTTGAATATCAGCCATTTGTGTCACTGTGGAAGATCTAAGCCGGCTCTTTTGTGTGGAACTGCTTTGATTCAAAAAGTTTTAGAGCATAAATTGCTGGTTTCAGGTTCTGCCACTGCTTCTTTATTGGGTTTATGTTCAGACTTTGACAAAGCCAGTCGAAACTTTGCTTTTGCTTGTTTTCAGACATTTTCATATGGACTTGCCTTTGTATTTTAGATAATGGTCTTCTTTTATGACCACCTATGGTTCTGCTTCAGCTCATGGACTAATGACTGGACATTCTCCTTATGAATTTTCTGATACAAAGCAGAATTCATGTTTCCCCGCAAGTCATGAGGGAGCAAAGTATCCCCACACTATGACACTACCACCACCAAGTTTTTCTGCTAGTAAAATGCTTTTATTTTGGAATACTGTGTCTGCTTTACATTGGATATGCTAGAAATGGACCCATGTTCTTCAAGCAACTCAACGTTGGTCCCTTCTTTTCATAAATGATTCTTGCAAAAGGCTGGGGAATCATTCACATGCATCCAGGAAATAAGAGGCAAGTATTTACAGTATGTTCTTCTTGGTTAGCAGTGTGTTATGAACAATTTCTTACATGTGAAGGCCAAAACCACCTAAACCCTCCCAAAAACCAATAAACCAGGAATAAAGATTAATTTTTAACAATAATTTAAAAATATACAATGACTGTAAGATTTACATAAACAATTGAGACCAAAATAAAAATGGAGGTAAACCAAGAAAGTAAGGAACTAATTATATTTGTAAATAAAACCGAGCAAACCAGAAAAAGAATCACAAAAATAAAATCTCTAAACAACAAAGCCAATTGGGATATCCAAAGCCAACTCCAAAGAACAAAGAAAAATGGTTACAACCAAAAATATTTTGAATACATTTTTTAGACAAATACTAAATTTCAAATTGTACATTGATGTTCCTTTGATATGATGCGGAGTACCAAACATGGTGAACAAAGTATAAGTCCTCCAAAATAGGCCTCAAAGCCAGGCTATGTCTTACCTAGCCTACCCAGAAAAGACCTCACTCCAGGCAACTTGGCACTAAAATCTACCGGCCCGCTTTGGCCTACACAGGCCTGAAAAAGTGTCTTGACTTCAAAATACTTTAAATGTTCCAACATGTCTCAAATGCCTCTCAAGGGAAAGGGGAAAACATAAAAAAACAATAACTTTGGCTTAAAGAGACATTCTTATTTATAAAGATTCTTTTTGTGTAATATGTTATCAAAAAATAGAAAAAAAAAAAGTTTTAAAAAGTGCAAAAAGACGTTTCCTGAATGGAAATCCTAGGCAAACAAGTCTCACAACTCAATCCAAAGCTGGAGTTCTGAAAAAAAAATTAACCCAAAAACACAATGCTCACAATTGAGTCCAGTAAATTTCAATGCATCACTCCTGAGATCCTTGTGTTTAGGTCTTAAATATAATGCACAATATGTTTCCCCATTTCTAAGTGAGCTTGTTTCACAAAGGGGGTCTGCGTTCCCCCACCCTTCGAATCATTCTCACTTCACCAAGTGGGATGTCTAAGGAGTGGTGAAATCAGAGTGGCCCTGCCTCTTTGGGTTTCATCCACAGAACACAAGAAATTCATTCAAATTTAAAGACATACTTAAACATTATAAAGTTAAATACAAAAGTGTAATCCATTACATAGATAATTTTAAGGAAATTGGACTTAAGTTACAATTTGATGCTTCCACAGCCAACTTTAAAAAATGGAACAAGCTAGTCCTATGCCGCTGCTTAGTGGCACGACCAATGTGTGCCCTGAAAATTTCTTAGCCTGAAAGGTTGGTGGCTGTTCATTCGATTTTGTTTGTGGGATTTGTTTCATCTACGTCTTTTGATGTTTGAGGCATGTTGCGAAAGTGATTTGCACTGCTGCCTCACAGCTCAAATAACATTTGTGGTCACAACAATCGGTCTAGCATAGTTGGCTGACACTTCCCTAGTCCTCAGTGACTATTAAAAGACCGTTTCACCATTACTAAACTAAAAAACTAATTCACTTCCTCCTTCCCCATTGAGATCAGTGCATTTTGTGAAATTCTGTGAATGTCCCGAAAATTTCAGTGAATTTCAGAAAATTTCAGAAAATTTTCACCAAAACCATCACAGTTTAGATGCAAGGGACACATCTTCCCAAGGCACAAAACTTAAAGCTATTTAAATTTTGATGTACAGGTAAACTGGTTCTTTTGTTTTGTTGAATTCTTACACCTTAATTACAAAGCCTTTTCTCAAAACGACTGTCTGAGATGGAAAAGTCCAGAAGCTGCGCCACTCCAACAATAATTTGCATACATTCCAGCATATGTGAATTGTGAACACATGACAGAAAAGGATAAGTGAGGTGATGCCTCGTGTGAATGTGAGGAAGATGAGTTTTCCAAAAGTAAAGATTAATAATATTTTAGGAAAAATGTACACATTTTGAGCTTACGAATAGATAACGGGCGTTTAAATTATACAACATGAGTTACGCAAGAATTTTTTTCTTTTTTATATTGACTTTTCCATATTGTTTTCTATTGGGTAGAACTGGTCTCCATTAAAGTTCTGTTACATCATAAACTGTTTTCTCTTGTTCTATATGAAAACAATAGACAAACAATTTTTCTTCACTACTAAAACAAAATATATGGGGTAAGTACCATATAACAAGTATTATTTTTGGATAGAGTATTTCTTTTAGCCCTATTTAGTATCTTTATCTCTGTTTAGCTGCTTCTGTCTTTTTAGGGTTACACAAATAACTCTCTGGTTGTAATAGGTTTGGAGAGATTCCTAAATAGCATGGGGTGGAGTGGTGGTATTGAAGCAAAGTGGATAAAGGAAGCACAGGTTCCACGACTGTTTAAGAAACATACCTGAGAGCTAGTTCATTCATCTCCACCCAACCAAATCATACCAATATACAGCATGTGTTTATACATACCGCAGTGCTGCAGTAGAGGGGTTGTCCATTGTTTGCAGTCACACACTTTATTTTTGAAGCTCAGCACAAAGATTAGAATTTAGGGAGAAAGTGTTCACCTTGCATTAACAAAGCAAGCACAACAGAAGCTATCTCAGGTACCTTGTATTGCATAGAAATGTGTAACGTTGACTCTGTCCGAGGAAGACTTTGGGAGCAGATTTCTGCTTTACCTATGTGGGAAACCAGAAATGCACATATTTGTGCAATTAAACTAGAAGTGTGTTAAATGTGACTTTCTCCAATTCCTACTCTGAATTCAATACTGTAAATAAGTCAGTATCTTATATATAAATGTCTACGTGTGGAAGTATGTGTGTCAGACTGTCCAGCCCGGAAGTGAGAGGTGGAGTCGGGCTAAGGGTTTCCACCTCCGAGGGTACACAAGTGAGGCCAGCACGTTGGCAAAACGAAACCTCCGAAGAAAGAGTCACTCACTTAGCTGCTAATACAGAAGCGAGGTGAGCACATCAGCAAAACGGTATCCCTTTTACTTTTCCTCCCGCCGCTAATACACAAGTGATGCGAGCACATCAGCAAAAAGAAACCTCCGAAGAAAGAGTCACTCTCTTAGCTGCTAATACAGTAGCGAGGTGAGCGCATTGTCAAAACGGTATCCCTTTTACATTTCCTCCCACCGCTAATACACAAGTGAGGTGAGCACATTGGCAAAACAAAACCACTGAAGAAAGGTAAAGTCGCTTAGCCCCTAATGCACAAGCGATGCGAGCAAATCGTCAAAACAAAACCTCCTAGGAGAGAGATGCCCAGAGTAGTTCTTTTCAATTACCTGACAGCACTACATTTCAATTTTTTTTCTGATGATTTCAATAGTTGGGTGGCATGGTGGCGCAGTGGGTAGCGCTGCTGCCTCGCAGTTGGAAGACCTGGGGACCTGGGTTCACTTCCCGGGTCCTCCCTGCGTGGAGTTTGCATGTTCTCGCCGTGTCTGCGTGGGTTTCCTCCGGGTGCTCCGGTTTCCTCCCACAGTCCAAAGACATGCAGGTTAGGTGGATTGGCGATTCTAAATTGGCCCTAGTGTGTGCTTGGTGTGTTTGTGTGTGTCCTGCGGTGGGTTGGCACCCTGCCCGGGATTGGTTCCTGCCTTGTGCCCTGTGTTGGCTGGGATTGGCTCCAGCAGACCCCCGTGACCCTGTGTTTGGATTCAGCGGGTTGGAAAATGGATGGATGGATTTCAATAGTTTCTAGGACCCCAAGCTTTTTACAGCACGGGCTTACACAGCTAGTTTTCTATAAAGGTAAATGCAACATTATTTTTATCAGATTTGTTTTTATCCATTTTAATATTTTTATGCATATTGTGCTTTATAAAATGTTACTTCATTGCATTACATTATGCTTTTCAGTGTCAAAAGTATATTGATTTTGTCATAGAGCATGGCTTTCCATTCTTGTGTCTTTAAAAGCATCTCCCAAAGAGACTCGTGTAAACTAAGCTACAATGCAGCAGGTTGGAGCTGCCGACAGAGACGTGGTGCCCTGTCTCTTCTGCATACTGCATGCACCTTTGGTTGTAAACTCCCTTTAGTGCTTAGAGTTATTTTGTTAACCTACCAATTTATTCTCTGAATGTTCTCACTCAGCTTGCAGTGAGTTACAGTTTATTAACCTTCAGAAAATATTCTGTACAAACAAACCAAAAAAAAAAAATGTAACACATTCAATATTTTCTGCAACATTATACATTTTTATGATGATACCCATAAAAGAAATAATATAGGGCACTAAGCCAGAAAGATGTTCTATACTTTAATTATTGATGAGAGCTGCAAAAATCATCATGGTATGTTAAGAATCGGCATGCAGTATAATCCATATATTTTACAGCTGCAGAGAGGCTCATGTCAAACATAAAATAAAAAGAACTGCATTGCAATTTAAAAATAAAAAGAAAAGAGTAATCATTTTAACACTTTTATTACACCTATTTTTCACTAAAGTACTGAATAATCAATATTAAAGCTATTAGGTGTAAGAAAACTCTTCTGCTGAGTCATCTGTCACTTCATTTAACTTACATTAAATTAGCATGCTTAAAAGGACTGCTGAGACATAACATATTGATTTTTTTTAACCTTAACTTTAGGTCATGCAATAATGAATAAGTGAAGTGTAAATCCTTCAGCTTCTGAGCATTAAAACCCAAAGAGAAGGCACATCTAATGTTACTAATTGAGTTTTCACTTAATATATTTATAAATATACACATCAGATTTGATGAGGTTAGTCACTTGATGTATTTGAAAATGATGAGTGAAAAAATATTTAATATTGCATAAAATATACAAAAGATCCCACTGATCCTCCATGTTATAACTTTGATTTATAATTCGAAGGATTAGTCAACTTGTTGCCCAGATTGAGGTCCATAGGCACAAAGTATAGTCCAGTAGAAAAAGAAACACAGTTGTTATGAAGACAAATGCATGTGTTTTTTTTATCATTCAGGTTCAAGCGGATATTTTAGCACATGTTGTAATGTATGGATGAAGTTCAGGTGTCATGATATTATGCAGAATCTATATAATGTACTTGTGAGGCCACTTCTGGAACACTATGGCACAGTTTGAGTCACTCTGTTACAGGAAAGCCATGGCCTTGCTAAAGAAAGTTCAAAAAAGAGCTTCTAGACTCTCTTCAGGACTTCGGATTTAATGCTATGAAGAAAGATTGAAAGAGATTTTTTACAGCCTGAGCAAACAGAAAGTGGGTTTGCTGTAAGTGCTAATCATGCCAACTAAATCTGGGAGGTCGGGAAGCAGAAAATGGATATTCAGACCAATAATACTTTATAAAGTACCTGATTAATTATTTCTAAATCTCCAAACATGAGGACACAACCTTTGCATACACAGACACCATTACCCCTATGTAGTGGCTACCCACTTGTTAGTAATGTTACTTGTCTGCACCTTCTTTCTTTAGGTTGACAACAGTTGCAGTTTGGTATAATAAAAGAAACTGACTCATAGCTTGTATGCTGTTAATATCTAACAAGGAGAAAGACAGACAGTATATAGCTTTCATTTGTTCAAAACTTGGAAACTGAGGTATGAGGGACTCTGAGAGGCCACCTTCTGTATTCAATGAAAAATGTTTAAAAATAAATTTGCGTCCCCTTATTTTAGAACATATTTCAAGGGCCTCAGGCATATTGGTCAAGTAGGGTCTTCTAGTATCCCTGAAGTAAAACATGCAGAAATAGGACTGTTAGAATTAGAAACTGAAAAGATAGCAATATTAAAGATAGACACATTCTAAGGTCCAGCTATAGATAGATAGATAGATAGATAGATAGATAGATAGATAGATAGATAGATAGATAGATAGATAGATAGATAGATAGATAGATAGATAGATAGATAGATAGATAGATAGATAGATAGATAGATAGATAGATAGATAGATAGATAGATAGATAGATAGATAGATACTTTATTAATCCCAGGGGGAAATTCACATATTCCAGCAGCAAAAATATTAAATTAAAGAGTAATAAAAAAAAAAAAAAAATGCAGATAAAAAAACAGACAATAACTTGAATAATGTTCAACGTTTACCCCCTCTGGTGGAATTGAAGAGTCGCATAGTTTGGGGGAGGAATGATCTTCTCAGTCTGTCAGTGGAGCAGGACAGTGACAGCAGTCTGGACAGCTATACTGGTCTGATGGCAAAGCAGGACAGAATTTCTGTACTGAAAGGCAATCCTGAGTCCAGGTTAGGTGAGTTTATTAATGCTGATGCACTTTTCCTCCACACTTTTTATACTGAACTAGGCTCACCCGACTTTTATCCTCAATTTGTGTGCGCTCCATGTGTACATCAGGCATGTAAGTGTAGGGAATGAGAACATCAAAGTGCCCATTCATAACATCTCCCGAAAACCTAAGTTTTTTTTATCCCTTGGAGTGCCTGTCCAAACTTGGAGTGTAGGACTCCATAATAATATACTTGAAACTCATAGGGGAACAACTCTCCCGCTGCCATTAGCTCAGAAATGGTACCATAAGTTTGAGACTTTGACATTTCAGTGAAATACTGTAGCTCATTTGTATAACAGATTCCTGATGGCATCATTGTAAATGGCTGAAACCTTGACCAATTACTTAAAACATGTCGTACAATGTCGGCCCGAATCTGTACCGCTAAAGACAGAGTTTCATGCTCTAAATAAGCTATAGATGAGAATAAGCAAGCACCATCTCCCCTGATATTTACTGCGCGGTGAGGCATTTGTACTCCATCAACATTAATTATTTCCAGAGACATAATTTTGTCTATTTTTTCCAGCACATCGCGCACAAAAGCAAGGGAACGATGGGAGCACCAGAACTCTGCTCACATCGCGTCGCTTCGTACCGCAAGCCGCAAGTAGTAAGTCTGTGATAAGCGGAATACCGCTACGCTTTGCACTCACGGGACGGAAGGACAATCCCGACCACTTTTATATAGTGAGATGATCAGCACTTGACATGGATAGTATCATGTACTTCCTTTAGCAGGTCTTGGGACACTTGTGACTTTATAGATTCTGGTAGTAGACTGCTAATTTAATGATATATATATTAGATTTCAACAGAATTGTTTTTACACAGGATCATGTGGCAGATCATGTGGCGCCCTGTCCAGGTGTTGTTCCTGCATTTGTGTGGATGCTTGCTGCCTGCCACACTGCTCTGGATTAGCAGATTAAGAAGTTGGATCGATGGATGGGTGCAGGAAATGCCCGATGCTTATATCCTTCGTCTGTCAGCGAGGATGTTGTCAAGGGCTACTTCAATATTTTCTCTGCATTTATATGGCAGCGCCGTTTTATTTTTTTCCCCGAAGTACAAAAACTCACACATATGCTAAGTGGTATCTTTAAATTAGCCTTGTTGAGAGCATGAGTGTCGCATGTGAAGGACTAGTTTGTTTGTTTGTTTTTTTCATTTTGAATGAATCTGTAAGGGGATAGTAGGTTTAGAAAACAGATGGTTTTCTAAATATTTTCATTTGTCTTTTTATCAGTTGAAACATGAATTAGAGCACTTGTTAAAAGCTCTAAAAAATCTTGTTAACATTAACAGTAAGACTAAATAACCTGATAAATGAATAGAATGAAAAGTCTCAGTAAGGTTATTGCTTAATTGCACTGCTCTTAGACGAAGCCAGTTAAGCATTAATGCCTTCAAGCCTGTCTGACCCCATGCCCTTCACCTTAACCTGTGAGAATTCTGAGCAAATATTTACCCCATTAAGTTTCATGATTAGGAAAACACATCTTCTGTTTGGTTTCATTCACACTTTACAGCTTAAACCTTCACTTTGTCAAACCTACAATGCCTTACTGTTCTTGTTACAATTTTTAAAATGAGCAGGTGAAATTTTGCACCTTCACTTAATCTGGATACTTTTTAACATGTTTTGTAAACACCATTAAATATACATTAAATAAATCACACATATTTATTGGCTGGCCCAGCGCTGTTTCAGCTGTGGAATGGCCAAAAGGCAGCTTGATGGATGAGGTCTCCAGGACTCTAAACAAATCCAAATCATATTATGTGATATCATCTACTGTTAAATTCTGCTACGTACTTCTAAAATTTTTATTTTTATACTGTATCGAGGATTTGTTCTGTTCTGTGTATTGTACTGTATAGTATTGACCCCCTTCTTTTTGACACCCACTGCACGCCCAACCTACCTGGAAAGGGGTCTCTCTTTGAACTGCCTTTCCCAAGGTTCCTTCCATTTTTTCCCTACAAGGTTTTTTTTGAGGGAGTTTTTCCTTGTCTTCTTAGAGAGTCAAGGCTGGGGGGCTGTCAAGAGGCAGGGCCTGTTAAAGCCCATTGCGGCACTTCTTGTGTGATTTTGGGCTATACAAAAATAAATTGTATTGTATTGTATATTCATATACAGACATATGAACAACTGTTTTATAAGGAGTGCTAAGGGACAAAGGCTGTGGGCACACCTGTTTAATGTAGTGAACCCAAGTATCTAGTGAGGGTATCTAAATCCAAAGGTATCTATCAAGGTTATAAAAAGATGTCACATACTTATCTGTAGGTTCAAAGGATGCTGACATGTATATTTGAAATGAAGGCATTAAGAGGGGTGCTAAGGGTTAGAAGCTCCCTGCCGTTATATAAGGTTAGGTTCAGCGTAGCTGACATTCCCTCTTACATTAAAACCGTAGAAACAGTTTGGTTTGGTATTACCTTCTAAGAGTAATTCCAAAGACCACTGAAAAATAGGATACGATAATTAATACAATCAGAGAGAGAAGCTAATCTTCTTGTGTTTTGCAGGAGATAGTATGCAAACCGTCTTATAGGTGATTAAGTGAATAAATTACGCTGACATTCAGGCATTGATTTTGTTGAGGCAGGCAGTTAGATTGACCATGGCTATTTTGCATTCAAAAATAACTTTCAGCTGTGCATCATCAGCATATCCATAAAACATGAGCCTGTGCTTGTAAATTAGATGATGCATATATTTACATGGAAGTATGAAGAGTAACAGCAAGAGCTCAAAGTCTTAGTGAGACTCCTAGGACAGATGTTGCACTGCTGAAAATACTTGTTAGATGTTGAAGGAGTTGCAACTCAAAATTGATTTCAAGTCTTACATAGGAATTATAGATTTAAAATGGAGCAGATCTCAAAGGTATTGTAAGTGCTGTATTTGTTAAAACAGCCAAAGCTTGCATCCCTTTGCATAATGAAGATTGGTGCCTTTACAAAAGGAAGAAAAAAAATCCACAATGTAACAGAAATCTGTTAGCATCAGAGACTTGCAAGCCTGGAATGGCCATCGGAAGGTTTAGGGGCAATCCTAATAGCCTGCCCAGTCTTCTAACTGATTTGGCCTGTACCCCTAACCCTGAACACAACACAGAATATTACCGGATACAGAAGGAGAGGAGAGATGGAGAGAAAACAGCTAGCAGTAGCTGAAAGCAAGCGAGATAAAAGAGGAAAGCCCTGCATGTCAATGCAGCAAAATCACAGAGTTATTTAAATCTTTGAATGAATCAAGTACAGGTAATTAGACATTCCAAGCTCCAAGAATATCCTGGAAATCTCCCGAAACCCACAAGAGAATTCCTATGTCCCGAGTCTTCCCTGCATGGAGTTTGAATGTTCTCCCTGTGTCTGCATGGGTCTCCTCTGGGTGCTCTGGTCACCCCCTGCAACCCTGGTCTGGATTAATGGGTTAGAAAATGACATGACATGACACTCTTCTTCTTCTCATTGTGGTTGACTCGATCATGCACAACTCGTACAACTGCGGCACTGTACCTTATTTATTTTGATGGTCACATCACGAAGAAATGGAGGAGCATCCTAAAAAGAAAAAATACAAAAAATAATTTTTCATCAGTATATACAAAAGTTTACATTTGCTTTATACCTGTTTAAAATAATTTTACATTAGATTGTTGCACTGTGTATAACAGTGATTTTTCAATAGTTGGTGGTGAATGGGGTGAATGAGGTGTTCGTTATCTGAGTTACTATAAGGTGCTAAGTCGTTAAAAAGAAAACAATCAAAAGTTTTAGAACGCCTCGATTTTTCTTCAAATTTAATCAGTTGAAATGCAATGAATGACTTAAAACAGTGAAGAGGTAAGCAATACACTAAAGGAGGTTTAAATTTAAAGTGTAGGTTAGTACTAGGGTGTTGTACCGTGTTAGCCATTATGAATGTAGAGAAAAGCCAAGCAAAATGACACCTTTTATTGGCTAACTAAAAAGATTACAATATGCAAGCTTTCGAGGCAACTCAGGCCTCTTCTTCAGGCAAGATGTAATACAGAGACTGGAGTTCCCTGTGTTTATATACACACTCTAGTACAAGAAACAACATTGGTAAATCTTTAAATGAGAAATTTTAAATGTAAAAAATTAATAGATTCATTCAGGCTAGGGTTAATTTAACAAGAGAGAAAAGAACAATGTATTGTCAAGATCTCTGGATAAGATAACTGTCCAACAAAGTCTTTTGAAGTTTGTAATGAGTTTTTTCAAAACAATGTGGATCTGTAGACAGGTTGTCTGTCATTCTGAGAGATGTAAACAATCCTCATATCTGGCCATAAAACTCTTGTCTTTATTCAATCCATGTTGTAATGTATTAAATTTTAGCATAAGTTTAACTTTCCATTCTTTTCTCTCTTGCTGTGTTTTGAAGTTGCCCATAAGCACTGTGACTTTAAAGTCCCTCTCACAGTGTCCAAGTCTGTTGAAGTGGGCCGCTACAGGAACATCTGTGTTGCCATGTTTAATGTGGAACCTGTGTAAGTTCATTCTCTGGCGGAGTGTTTGTCCAGTTTCTCCTACATAGAGTGCAGTGTCAGGACATTCCATGCAGAAAATTAGGTAGACTACATTAGATGATCTGCAGGAAAATGATCCCTTTATATGATATTCAATTTGGCAGTGTGGTATAACTATACAAAAACTGAAAAAAGGATGTATCTGAATGTGCCTTCTTCAGGGAAGAATTAATAGGTTACAACCTACAGATGTTCTACAGCAACTAAAGTAAATTAAGCTTTGCAAGGTGAAGCAAACAATTTGCAAAGGTGTCCCAACTTCTGTCGATTACTTAAAAACTCTTTGTCTGTCTTAAAGCAGAGATGGAATAGACTGTATTACTACACCCTCTAAAGTACTATTTGGACAATATTCCAGTGATAATGGCAAGAAAATGGCAAGTAACAAATGAAATGAGACGGAGCATTATTACCATTAGAAGGGTAGAACTTTCATTTAGAGAAATTACAAAAAAAATCAAGGTGTCAGTGAGTACGGTGTCCTACACAATCCAAAGGCAATTGGAAACTAGAAGAAACTCTGATAGGAAGAGATCTGGCAAACCCAAAGTCCCAACCCAATGAGAAGACAAGTTTCTGAGAAACACCAGCTTACATGGTAGGTGCCTCACAGCACAACAGCTTAACAGTGGTCGAAAAAAGCAAGTTTTTTATAATTTATCCTTGGCCTCTAAACATTTTTGAGGCTTAATTTTAGAGGATTCAGAGGTTAAGAAAACTTGTGGCCACATTGATATATTTTTAATGACACTGAAAGTAAATAACACTCTCAAATGTTTTCTTTTTTATAATGGAACAGCCATTTTGAGAGTTATTTGTTGACAGTTACTATGCTGTTGCCAGCTAAGGTCAAGCAGCAGTGTGTGGCGTGTGATATCACCAGGTCAAAGGTAGTCCAAGATTTCATATTCTCCAAAAAGACCTTTGCATTCATTCCTTGTTGTTTCTGCAATTCTTTTTCACTGTGATTTACGACTTACAATTTTATTTTTCAGTAACAAACTTTCCTACACTATTTCCTAACTAGCATTCTTAATACACATCTTGCACACTATTTGCTTAACATTTAAACTTTGTGGTTCTGATCTGTGGTTTAAATTTTTGAACTTATTGACATCTTCTGATTCAAACTCAACTTAAAACTGCTGCCACCCTCTGCAGTCAGTACAATTGTGATTTAAGGTTTGCAGAAAAGAAAGGAGAAGCATGACACCCAAAAATATTGGGGTAAGCTTAACTGATTTATTTACTCCTCACTCAAAGGAATCAGTTAACTAAAGACTTTTAAAACAGGGTCAGGAAGGCAAAAATACAATTAAGGCAAAAAAATACAAAATACTGCAATGAAGAAAAGGCCACTTAATATAAAAGCCAAAATACCAGCAATAAAACAATGAAGTAAAGAAAAACAAATGCAACATTAGTCCATTACCTTTTCTGATTTATATTAATGACATAATTCCAGTATAGGTGGAAAAATTTTGAAATTTGCAGATGATACTAAAATTGGAGGAATGGCGGACACGGAGAAGGCAGTAAAACAATTCAGAAATTCCTGAACAAGCTTTAGAACTAGTTGAACATTTTGAAAACGCAATTCACTGCAGAAAAGTGCAAAGTGCTACACATGGGAATAAAGAACATCAATTATAAATACAAAATGGAAGACAAAGTATTTAGGGGTTTGTGTTGACAAAACCTTTTCATTGTCTAGGCAATATCCAGCAGCGGTTAAAAAGGCAAATAAAATGTTAGATTCTAACATAGCAACTGCTGCATATAAATCAAGGGGTGTTATGCTCTGACTGTATAATGTCCCAGTGAGACAACATCTGGAGTATTTTGTACAGTTTTGGTCACCACTCTACAAGAAAGATATACAGTCAATCCTCAACATTTATGCTTTTAACTTTCACGATTTCAAGCATTCATGAGAGTTTATTTGTGACCTCTTTATTACTTTCGTGTTGACAGCCTCATACATTCACTAGGTTTGCAGCTATAGACAGTAAAAAAAAATGAGAGTCGCAATGCTGGCAAGTTTGAGGAGTAGCTAATATCCAACTAGACACTACACCAGTCTTGTTCATCCTGCCGTTATAAAGTAAAGAGCTCCCCATGCATTTGTTCCATATTTTCATTTTTTCTTACTTTGTGTTGCAATTATGGCCCCAAAGCATACTGCAGGATTTTTGGGTGCTAAGCCCCAGCATGCAAAGTCAGTGATGTGGCATGGTGAAAAAATAAAGGTTTTGCATAAATTTCATGCAAGAATATCAGCTACTGAGTTTCACGTTAACGAATTGACTAGGTAGCTAGACACTTCGAGGCTGCTGATATCTCATTATCAATTACAGTCTTGAGGTGTCACAGATGACTGCGGTCATTGCCTGGCCGGGATGCCTGGAGGGACCGGAAAGAGACATTAATAGTTTCCGGGGCACAAGGGGGCAGCCGCCCTGGATAAAAAGAGGACCACGGGAAAGGGACAAAGATGATTTGACTTATTGGGAACCGTGGCCACCACCAGGGGGCGTTGTGAGCCTCAGGATACCCGGATGTGATTACTTCCGCCACACTTGGCAAGATGGCGGAGGGATCGGCCAGGGACGCCCGGAGTGCTTCCGGTTCAAAGGGCAGCACTTCCGCCACACCAGGAAGTGCTGCCGGATGGACATCATCAGCCACCTGGAGCACATCCGGGTGGGAATAAAAGGGGCCGCCTCCTTGCAGTCAGTGAGCCAGAGTCGGGAGTGGGAGAAGGACGAAGCTCCCTGGAGGAGTAGAGGTGGCAAAGAACTGAAATATAGTGGTGATTATTGTTGAGTGCATTGTGTGTTATGGTGGAATTGTGTTTATTAATGGAAAATAAACGTGTGCATTTTATAAAGATGTGGTCTCCGACTGGTGGTGTCTGGGCAACTATCACAGAGGTTAAACACCAACTCGCCTCTACTATGCTCCTATATGCAATGACCTTTAAGAATCTTGAGCGGCACATGAAACAGACGTCACTAATGGATTATTTCAAGCCATTGCATCCTTCACAATCTATAATGCCAGCCACCAGCCATGAAGAACAGAGTGTTTAAGGGGATGTTGAGACCTCGTCAGTCTTATTGTGTTCTGATAGCTGTGACTACATTTTTTTCTTTTTTAATTGAAATGTTACCAAAAAAGGTCTCAGAGTTGGGTACTGCATTTTATGGGTTATTTCATTGTTATTGTGTTATGAAAAGTGCATATTATCAAAAATGATTTGTTACAAAGAATTATATGAAGAAAACTGTATTTTGTTCAATCTCTTGCAAAAAATCACACTTTTATTGGTGGCCGTGGGAACCTAAACCCCTATTTCCCTTAGGTTTAATGTATTAACATTCATGTTTTTGACTTTTACATCTTTTCCTAGGAATGTTACTCTTGTGGAAGTTCAGAACTGAACATTTGAAGCTGTGGATAGAAGAGCAATCACATGCATCCCAGGACTTAAGAACATGTCATGGTCTGACAGATTCAGAGTATTAAACCTGTTCAGTTTCAGTTTCGGGCAGTGAAGACTGTGTGGGAACCTAATCCAGGTCTTCACATATCTCAAAGGAATTGATAAAATTTTTTCAGCTTAAGGGTGAAACACTCAAGGACACCAGTGGAAATAACTGGGAACTGCGTTTAAGACTAAAGCCAGGAAGCACTTCTTTACACAAACAGTTGTGCAAATGTGGAACAATCTACCAAGTCATGTAGTTGGAGCAAAAACCCTGACAACCTTGACAGCCTTTAAGAAGTACAGTATCTGGATGAGCTACTGGGACATCTTAGCTATTAACTAAACCAACAATCTTGATGGACTGAATGATCTCATCATGTTTGTCAAATTTCCTATGTTCTCTACTAAATACTCGCTTGAAGAGGTGAATATGCATGCAATAAATTACCTTTTGTTTTATATTTGTAATTGATTTAGATCTGTCTTTACTTTGACATTATTTTTTTTGTCTGTTGATCACTGTCAAAAAAGGCAAATTAAATACACTGTGATTCAGTGTTGTAGTACAATAAAATGTGAAAACTTTCAAGAGAGTCAATACTTTAGATAGGCATTGTAAATCCTACAGGTATTACAAATGTATATATTTAATATTGGAATGTTCTTAAGAAAGTTGTGTTTTATGATCGCAGCTCAATGTACTTTAACACTGGAGCCCACTGTACTGTGATTGGCTGGAAAATTCATGTGGCGAGACAGCAGGATGAGTAAACTACCAGAAAGAATATCTTCTTGTGTCTGCTTTCTGTGCTTGTAACCATCACGAAGTCATTACATGTATTATCCATTTTAATTTGGACTGGGAGGCTAAAGTATATTATTGCAGAGATACATGAAGCCTCAATAAAGATGAACCTTAACAAGACCTGGGGCAACCATAGAATAAGTAAGAGCATTAACTATAATGGGTATACCATACAGATCCACATGTTAAGTGCTAAACTGGCTGGTGAAGTGTTGGTCATTGTCGTGTATTCATACTTACCAGGTAAGAATCAAGCTCTGATGACTCTTTAACTGGATTAAACTGGTTTGAAAATAGATGAATTAATGTGACAGGAATCTGAGAAGTTAGGTGTCTTGATGTTTGGTTGTGGAAACAGCATTCGGAACAAAGTGTAGGATATTTTGATTGCTGTTGGAGTTTCTGGAGGAACAAAAGCTTTTGAATGTTCTCACGATATTGGCACTGACTTTCTCTAGAGACTTTTATTTCCTCCAAATGTGTATTTGATTAATATATCTCAGTTTTCTCAATTTGGATACACAGTATGTGGCTTTGCTTCTGTGTACTCTGCACTCAGCAGGCTTCTCATTGAGGATTGGTTCCTGCTTTGCATCTCTCACGACTGGGTTTATCTCTAGGTCTGCATGACCCTTACAAGATAAGGAATTTAAATAAATTAATGAAATTTGGTAAATGTTTAAATCACTGTCAATGTTGTGATTGGTGTGCTGTATCAATAAACTTTATTATTAATATTATTATTAAAGTGAAGACACAATTCCAAATCATGTTTCTTAAGCTGGCTTTAATATAAAGGTATAAAGACATTTAAAAATATGTATATATATATTAAAAAACAATAATGAAGACAAGGTGCAAAAAGTTTGGTGTCACTAAGATACCAATTTTGAAATAAAAGGCAAAATAGCAAAGTTGGAATTTGCCAGAGGAAAGTTCTCTTTCTTTTCCTGGACAGCTGAGTGTCTTATTATGGGATTAAACTTAAACATTCGGCCTCGAGGAATGTTAGCAGAGACCACATGCATGAGAATTGGAAGCAGGCCGAGGATGGCTTTCTGAACAGCTGAGACTTTGGTAGGTCATGGACACTTGCCAGCTTTGTGATCAGCCTTCATGTGGAACAGCTGGGAGATAAAGCGCAACATTTTTCCTTAAAGCCATAGGATGTGATTTTGAAATGGAGCTAAATTTCAGTTATGAAAGACAGTTCCATGTAATTTCCTGCGCTGTGACTTAAACCTACAGGTAGCCCTCAAACGAAAAATGTTTAAAGTTGTCACTTTCCAAACAAAGCTTGGGAGTGTAAAAAAACTTAACTTGAATAACAGACAGCTTAAAGGTACACATGTTCAGTGTATGTTTACTTTTCTGCATATCACATTAGCATTGAAACAATGATTTTTACAAAAAAGATGTTTTTCATTTATGTTAGTTTATTTTTACCTCTTGGGCTCTTTGTTCAGCATATAATAACATTTTTAAACAGACGTAATTCAATTCAGGATTGCAGTGAGGCCAGAACATTGAGCATAGGACAGGAAGCAATTCTGGATGGGGTGCCAGTCCATCACTACGCCCTCTCATGCACACACTCGTGCTCAGACTCACTAAAGGCCAATTTAGAATCACCAGGTTAATCTGACATGCACATCTTTGGGGTGTGCGAGAGAAAACAAGAGTCTAGAAGGAAAACCCATGTAGATACAGGGATAACTTTATTTTCTTTATTATTTGTTTTTAATTTGTAAAAATACAATATTAAACATATTTCTTTTCTGTAGACTTAATAAACCTAATTAGGAGATGTACACATAACTGCATTATGCTCTACAGTACTGCAAACGCTATGTTTGTCCTCTTACCTCTAGATGTTTGGAGATACAGACTTCAAACTTTATAGCTTAACTGTAAAGTATTAGATTTTTAAATTTATTTTCAAAATATTTCATGGTTATGTCCATTTTCCCAATAGAAATTCCCATATTATTTTTGTATAGTATATTTTATTTGAATATTTCAATTTATTATAGGAATTAGTTCAGTGGATGGAAACCGTTACTTTAAAATGAGTTCACCAAGAACACAAGGTTGGAAATTTGTTAAGGGTCAGTTTCACACAAATGTTAAAAAGTAAATAGAGACGTATAGACACATGGAATAAATGACCAAATAGTGTGGTGGACAGTAGGACTTTAGGGACATTCAAAATTAGACTTGATATTATTTGGGAGAAATTAAGTAAATAGGATTGGCGAGCTTTGTTGAACTGAATGGCCCGTTCTTATTAAAAAGTGTTTTCTAATTCATTTTTGCACTGGCTTGTTGCAGTGTGTTCTTGCATTAATCATCTTTAATAGAATACTTGTTCAACAGAGGGTCTTCTCTACCTGATTTTCTTAGCATTGTCTATATTGGGGTGGCCAACTCCGATCCTGGAGAGCCACAGTGGCTACAGGTTTTCAATCTATTTTGTTAATTAGTAACTAGTTTTTGCTTCTAAATAACGTCATGTTAATTTATCTGTTATTTAAGACTCAGACCCTTTTAAATCAGGGCTGTACAACATCAGTCCTGGAGGGCCGCAGTGGCTTTAGGTTTTTGTTCCAACCCAATTGCTTCAATAGAAATTATTCATTGCTGACAAAGCACTTATCGCTCAAGTGACATTTTTCTTCTTCGTTTTAGTTTTCTCGCTTATTTAGATTATGAATCTTTAATTGGTTATTTTAATCTTAAACAGATGTATTCATTGTTTTGACTGCTCCTTATTAGCAAGAAGATGCAGAAGACAAAAGAACCAGTAGTTCTACATCTAACTTGTCTCCATTTCCACCTGTATTCACTATTTGGTTTAATTAAGTACTCAGAAGTTTTTGAAATTTTTGTTTTGTTTGTTTTCCCTTAAAGATAGGGTGAGAAGCTCAGTCATCCGGGAGGGGCTCAGAGTAGAGCAGCTGCTCCTCCGCATCGAGAGGAGTCAGATGAGGTGGCTCGGGCATCTGATCAGGATGCCTCCTGGACGCCTCCCTGGTAAGGTGTTCTGGGCACGTCTAACCGGGAGAAGGCCCAGGGGAAGACCCAGGAAATGCTGGAGGGACTATGTCTCTCGGCTGGTCTGGGAACGCCTCGGGATTCCCCTGGAAGAGCTAGAAGTAGTGGCCGGGGAGAGGGAAGTCTGGGCATCTCTGCTCAAGCTGCTGCCCCCGCGACCCGACCTCAGATAAGCGGAAGAGAATGGATGGATGGATGGAAGTACTCAGAAGTAATCTGAAGAGCAAGTGAAGAACTGAAAATTACTCATCGGTTTTAGGTTTCAAATCACTTGGATGATACATGTATCATTAGAAAGGAAAAAAATCAATGCTTTAAGAATGAACTGACAGTGTAGAGTTAAAACATTAACAAGCCATGAAATTAAACAAGATCTGTTATGGGTGTAGATTGGCTTCTAATTAAGCAACTGAGTTGGAACAAAAACCTGCAGCCATTGCAGCTCACCAGGATCCCAGTCATCTCCATTAACCTCATTTTGATTTATTATTGGTAAACTATAGCAGTGCCTTTTCTGAATGATTTGGCCTGGAAGAGGCAGGGCTAGAGAACAAGTCCTTGGTGAGGTCAGCGTTATTCTTCTCGGTCATTTTCATCTGAATCTATTAATTTTCTCAAAAATGTTGCTTTTGATAATTATACAATTTCTTGATTGGCCAATTTATTATTATATAGAATGAATCCAATCTTGCATTACCTAATGGCTGTCTTTAAAGGATAAGTTCGGTATTTTTCAAGTCAAAGCTTTTTTTCTTCACAAGCATGATATATATGCATTTGCTATGCAAAATTGTGTTCTATAATTAAGTGTTTTCTATATATTTTTAAAAATATCTTTCTCTCAATGGAGCTTTACAATGGAGGCTAACGGGGCATGGGGCACCACCGGAAAATACTTATTGATGAAACGACACGTTTATGGCAACAGAAGGAATTTGGAAATAATCATTGTATCACATATTTCTGGTACTATTTTTCTCATGGTAAGGATATGTTTTCTATTCACTTTTGTGAGTTCTCACAGAATTACGGAAGTAACTCAAAACAAAACCAACCACATGGCACAAAAAGTTTACTGTGATACGGCCTTTAAAAGGAATTCATGCACAGGGGATTCTACCAGAATTTTCCTTTATGCTGCAGACTTTTTTTAACCCTTTAACCGCCAACTCCCTAAATATTCCCCAAGCCAGGCGAAATCTGAACAATTTTTGTTTTTTTACTTTTTTACATTTTTTTTACATTTTTTACATTTATTCAAGCAGTATTGACCACTAAATGTTGTGCAAGTTGCCAGTGTATACACGAAATCTATAAATGTAACCTGAATTCTCAGCTAAGCAAAACATCTTGATACCAAACCGTGCCCTTTTCAATGGTAGATACTGTCGAAACTGTAAGCGGCCCTTCCACGACAATAAACTTTCATCAACTGCAACTGACGGTCCTGGCATGTAGGGCAACTGAAATGCTTCAAATAAATGATCAATCAAAGGACGTAGCTTGAACAAGCGGTCGCGGTTTGGATCTTTCTTATCTGGCTCGTTTCTGTTGTCATTCAAATGAAAGAATTTCAGCAGCAAAGAGAATCGGTTACGTGTCATGACAGCTGCAAAAATAGGTGTTGCATACATAGGATCTGTAGACCAGTACATCTCAATATCTGGTTTTCTGATTATTCCCATCAACATCAAAATCCCAATGAATTTTTTCATTTCGTTTTCATCAGTGTCAAACCAAGCACGAACACGGGAATGTGGAGGTAAATTGGGATTTTTCTCAATAAACTGTGCTGCATACAGATTTGTCTGATGAACAAAATGTCTAATCAAATCAGGTGACACAAACAGCTCATAAAACTGCTCAGCAGTGTAATTGTTTACATCAACAATAAAGCCACACGTTCCCTCAAACGAATGCAGAAAAGGTAGTTCACCTCGGGCAGCAGCCCAGCTGAGATGCTGGGGATACACCCACTCAGCGCCGTCATCCGATGCGTCTTCATTCACAATATCATGCAGCGCACGTTGCTGCTCATCACTGTCACTAAAATCTTCTTCAGAACTGCTACAATCATGATCAGAACTGTCCAAAATCGCCTGCAAAGCCTCACTTGAAGTCAGTTTACGTTTCGCCATATTCACAGCTGTTACATGCGAATCACGTCACATGACCGGCCAAAACAACCACAGACTTGTCGAAATACAACGTAGTAATAATACCCACGCCAAACCGTCAGTTATACTACTTGCCAGGCATTCATATAACCACAGGCAAATGTGCCGGATAATTCCGGCAGTATGGCGTTAGCATTAAAACAGCGGTGCCGGATATATCCGGCAGAGGGCGGTGAAGGGGTTAATGTGAGCATTAATTTACCTAACTAACGATATGTGTCCCTCTTTTGTTAATGACTACTGAGACGTGCTAGTTCATGGACCTTTCATCTCCCTAAAAATTTACAAACTATCAGATGAGTATCTCACAACCAACAACTGTACAGGAAAATATATTGGTTATAAACTACCTAAACTGAAACAGCAACCTGTTTAGAATCAAATGGCTTTGAGGTGATAAGCATAAGCCTCAATAACATGGAAAGAACATACAGAATAAACAGAAGATTATATGGTAGTCCGGTAGCAGTTCTAACTACTAAAAATGCAGTCATTTTTAAATACGAAGAAGAAGGGCATGTAACCAATAAACCCTTATGGTAAACTGAAAACTTCAAGTTGCACATATGTGTACACACCCAAGAGTAAACTTAAAACACTTCAGGGCCAATTAGTCGAGCTCCATGAGCCAGAGAGAGGCCTGCAACAACCGCCACACAGACAGTGTCATATACTACAAAGAATAACATTTTGTCTAGATAAATTTAAGCATGTGGTAAAAAAATAGGGAAAAAAATTTGAGGAATGTTATAAACATTTTAATAATACATTAAACTACTGAGGGAAGCTTACTACTTATTTTACACAACAGTTTACAGTATGTGAGTTTGCCCAACTGGTCTTTAAGGCAGAAACGCTGCTGCCCAATAGACTATATTATAATAGAAACTAAACACTGAATCCTAAAAAGCCAGCACAGACAACAATGAGATTAACTGTGTGCTGGTTAAGTTATATTATTAGAAGGAGGTGAGTATATCTGTTAAACACTTTTAACTCTGAAGAAACAGCACGTGTCACTGGAGTGTTTCACAATAGAATATCAAGCATGCTATGTTCTCTTTTGTGACCTTAACACTCTATATTGTATTATCATTTTTACAAATATCCTGCTGTAAGTTACCTTCAAGATGTGTGTTACAGTAAAATAAGCAAAAAATGTGTCTTTCTTAAAGCTAACTTACATATAGATTAATTTGTTTCTATGAAAGGTTTTCACATACTGTATATTGGTCTCTAGCTGTGGTTTTGTATGACTGCACTGAAATTAGGAGATGATCATGGTAAAGTAAATTAGCTAAGGCCAAAACCAAGATAGCGAGAATCAAGGAACACTAGAGAAACTTTGTAGTCAAAATTCAAAATAGAGAAGAGTCAAAACCAAATATTTACATGTAAACTAAGCCAGAATGTTAGTCAAATATCATTGCCAAAAGACAGCCGCAAATGCAAACTATGATTGAAGAAAATAATGCTAGGTTTTTTAGATTGTATGTTCAAATTTGGACAAACAAAGAAGTGTCAAATTCCAACGTTAATACCAACGACATTATCACACATCTTCCAGCTAACCTTGCATGGCAAAGGTCTAGCAACAAAGAGCACAAAATAGTGACGTAAAAAACTAAATCAAAATGGCACCATTAGCTTGTAACATAATGATAAAACTTCAAATCCAAAATCCATGAAACGGGTGCATTCCATGATTTATCTTCTTCTTTCAGCTGCTCCCGTTAGGGATTGCCACAGTGGATCATCTTTTTCCATATCTTTTTGTCCTCTGCATCTTGCTCTGTTACACCCATCACCTGCATGTCCTCTCTCACCACATCCATAAACCTTCTCTTAGGTCTTCCTCTTTTCCTCTTCCCTGGCAGCTCTATCCTTAGCATCCTTCTCCCAATATACCCAGCATCTCTCCTCTGCACATGTCCAAACCAATGCAATCTCGCCTCTCTGACTTTGTCTCCTAACCGTCCAACATGATCTGACCCTCTAATGTACTCATTTCTAATCCTGTCCATCCTCGTCACACCCAGTGCAAATCTTAACATCTTTAACTCTGCTACCTCCAGCTCTGTTTCCTGCTATCTGGTGAGTGCCACCATCTCCAACCCATAAAACATAGCTGGTCTCACTACCGTCCTGTAGACTTTCCCTTTCACTCTTGCTGATACCCGTCTGTCACAAATTACTCCTGACACTCTTCTCCACCCATTCCACCCTGCCTGCACTCTCTTTTTCACCTCTCTTCCACAATCCCCATTACTTTGTACTGTTGATCCCAAATATTTAAACTCATCCACCTTCGCCAACTCTACTCCCTGCATCCTCACCATTCCACTGACCTCCCTCTCATTTACACACATGTATTCTGTCTTGTTCCTACTGACCTTCATTCCTCTCCCCTGTAGAGCATATCTCCACCTCTCCAGGGTCTCCTCAGCCTGCTCCCTACTATCACTACAGATCACAATGTCATCAGCAAACATCATAGTCCACGGGGACTCCTGTCTAATCTCATCTGTCAACCTGTCCATCACCATTGCAAATAAGAAAAGCCTCAGAGCCTATCCCTGATGTAATCCCACCTCCAACTTGAATGCATCCGTCACTCCTACCGCAGACCTCACCACTGTCACACTTCCCTCGTACATATCCTGTACAACTCTTACGTACTTCTCTGCCACTCCCGACTTCCTCATACAATACCACAACTCCTCTCGAGGTACCCTGTCATATGCTTTCTCCAGGTTCACAAAGACGCAATGCAACTCCTTCTGGCCTTCTCTAAACTTCTCCATCAACATCCTAAGAGCAAACATTGCATCTGTGGTGCTCTTTCTTGGCATGAAACCATACTGCTGCTCACTAATCATCACCTCACTTTTTAACCTAGCTTCCACTACTCTTTCCCATAACTTCATGCTGTGGCTCATCAATTTTATTCCCCTGTAGTTAAAAACTCCACTGCCATCTCTCCTAAACACCTCCATGCTTCCACAGATATGTCATCTGGACCAATGGCCTTTCCATTTTTCATCCTCTTCATAGCTGTGCTTACTTCTTCCTTGATAATCCATTGCACTTCCTGATTCACTATCTCCACATCATCCAACCTCTTCTCTCTCTCGTTCTCTTCATTCATAAACCTCTCAAAGTACTCTTTCTATCTGCTCAACACACTCTCCTCGCTTGTGAGTATGTTTCCATCTTTATCCTTTGTCACCCTAGCCTGCTGCACATCTTTCCCAGCTCGGTCCCTCTGTCTAGCCAATCGGTACTGGTCCTTTTCTCCCTCCTTAGTGTCCAATCTCTCATACAACTCATCATATGCCTTTTCTTTAGCTTTCGCCACCACTCTTTACCTTGCGCCTTGTCTCCTTGTACTCTTGTCTACTTTCTGCATCTCTCTGACTATCCCACTTCTTCTTTGCCATCCTCTTCCTCTGTATACTCTCCTGTATTTCCTCATTCCACCACCAGGTTTCATTTTCCTCCTTCCTCTTTCCAGATGTCACTCCAAGCACCTTTCTTACTGTCACCCTTACTATATCTGCTGTAGTTTCCCAGCTGTCTGGTAACTCTTCACTGCCACCCAGTGCCTGTCTCAACTCCTCCCTAAACTCAACCTTGCAGTCTTCCTTTTTCAACTTCCATCATTTGATCCTTGGTTCTGCCCTCACTCTCTTCCTCTTCTTGATCGCCAATGTCATCCTACAGACCACCATCCTATGCTGCTTAACTACACTTTCCCCTGCCACCACTTTGCAGTCTTCAATCTCCTTCAGATCAACTGTTCTGCATAGGATGTAATCTACCTGTGTGCATCTTCCTCCGCTCTTGTATGTAACCCCATGTTCCTCCCTCTTCTTAAAATACATATTCACCACAGCCATGTCCATCCTTTTGGCAAAATCCACTATCCTCTGACCTTCTTCATTCCTCTCCTTGACACCATACCTACCCATCACCTCCTCATCTCCACTGTTCCCTTCACCAACATGCCCACTGAAATCCACTCCAATCACCACTTTCTGTCCCTTAGCTGAATTCATTAAATTTACAAGAATTTCCTCAATAATTGGTTAAAAAAATATTAATTATGCATTGTTTGACAACATGTTCACTTCTACTTAAAATGTTAAGCAGAAATAGTCAAATGTATCTATTAACAGTTTTACACTTGACATTTATTTCCCTAAAACATTGACTGCAGTCTTATTTTTCTTATTTTTAACATATGCCACCCTGTATTCTTTTCTACAATATACACATTATTAATTTTGTTACAACATAACTCCACTTGAAGGTGTTATATGAAAGTAGACAGGTTTTGTGCTTGCAGAACAAATTTACTTCAGTGGTAGTTTTGTGCATGGATCAGAGGCTGCTTCTTCTTTTTGTTTTGAAGAAGTTTCTTTGTTCCTCTCCCTGTGTGAGTGTGCCTGTCACCAAAAAGGCTTTTTAAAGATTTAATCCTAACCATCTGAAAAAAAAGAAAACATTTGCACCCTGAAAAATAAGCATGTTGCTTGTGATATAGTAGTTTTCTGGAACTTTTGTAGTGCTGCAAATTTCCATGCAGCTATTTCATCACATCTGTTCTGAATAGGCAGGTACCTTGGAGGACTTGTCATACTATTATTGTTAGGTGTGATGTACACGTCTGCGGAAAAAAAATTAAGTTGTTTCAGAGGGGGTTATCAAGCTATTAGTTTTCTGATGGATACACAGTAAAACAGGTCTGCATTACCCAAGATATTTTTGTGGTCACTGAGATAGTGGACACCCTTCTGTTATTAATTAAATTAGGATATACTAGTATCAAATGCAGGTATACTAAATAAAACACTGTTTAATCACATTATACATATACAGTACAATTAGCAGATAAATATTGGCTTTTCCATAGCCCCACGTCCATTTGTGCATTACCTATAATACTTTGTATCTGGTTATGCAGTATCTATAAAGGGCATCTAGAAGTTCCCATGTGTAGCCAAATTAGTTTTGTTCAAAGCCACAGTATACAGACAATGTCGCAGCCTGCATCTGAATATAACAGTCTAGAACTGTGAGACATCAGCACTACCCGCTTACCTGTTGTGTCACAGTCCTGTTCTTTAAATGAACAACTATATGATACCATTCAGGGACTTGTAACAACTAGTAATACTTTCCATACACTTAGTTGTTATTGAAGAATGCCTTTTCTCCCTTAATTATACCAAGAGAGTCGAATGGTATTATTACTTTAAAAACACACAAGGTATAATTCCCAAGTATACTTAGAACTGACAAAAAGGATAAAATCTACTGCCACACTAAATCTCCCTAAACATGTCATTGCACTGCCTCTCTCATAAGTTGAGTGCTCCCCTTCTCTAACACCAAAATGCCACCAGATCCTCCCTATTTCTGTAACCTATGGCCTGGCTTCCTTTTTCTAGTAAGGCTCATTGCAGCACTGTAAAATCTCAAAGTCACCAGTTCAGTGACTCCTCCTGCAGTTACTGAGAAAAATTCTTATTGTTCTAAGTAACTGGAAGGACAACAGAGATTACTCTCACTTGTCCACTTTGAGCAGTTGCATTAGCTTCCTGTCTGTTCCCCAAGAGCTCACTGTCTACATTAAGCACATTTAGCATAGGATCTTATAAGATCTCGGAGAATGTGTTGCAGGCTTCATTCCAGAACATCACAATTTCTCTCTTGGATTTCTTGAGGATTCTTTTGTGTAGTGCAAAATGCAATGACAGGGTTGAACTCCTTGCAGTGAATATTTTTCCTAACCTTTATCTAATGGCCCAAAATAGCCTGCTGTGATTGTACTTTGAGAGCAAGCGAGGGTTTGTCTCTCAGTTGGAAGTCCCCATTAAGATGTTGCTACTAGTAATGTATCCTGGTAGCTAAAGGTCAAGTCACATTACACAACTTTTCAAACGATTTTCAGTCATAGCCTTCATTTATATAATCTTAGCAAGTTGGAGGCAGTTGGAAGCACACTCCAGTGAAGCCAGTTACATAATGTGACATGCTCAGCAACTCAGTCCAGCCAGTCTGTGACTTTCAAATAAAATCAACCAGGTCTGATTTTGTCTTCAGTTGTGGGGGTGGGCTTTGCGGGCATGAAAGCTGACAGCCAATAAACACTCTTCCAGAAGTATAATGCATATTATGCAGTGACAAAGATTAACACTAGAATTCCTGAAGCCTACGAAAAAACTCGTAATCCTGGCCCACCTTAAATCTCTTTGCACCTCTACCATCAAGCATCATTTGTTTAGTAAATGCGTCGATCAGCACAAGCAACCAGTAGCCTGCTGTCCCATCACCCAGCTTGACGGAGCTCAAAAAAGGGCTCCCCAAAAGGTCTCCCCGCTCAAGCCAAGGCTCCTTATCTGCGTGTGATGTGCCTGGAGTTATATAGGGTAAATAATACAGCATATCGTTATTTGGAATACATGCATTTTATGTGTGTTCCGTGTCTACAGAGATCTGGGTAAGTGTAGGATGAAAGGAAATGCAAGAAATGCTAAACACATACCTAAAGCAGAAACTTTTTCCATGTACTAATAATGGCAAGAAGTGTATAATGTGTGAAGACTTTAGTCACATTTAAGTTCTGTTTTTTGCCTTTTACATTTCCTTTGGCCTTTTGTATGTTTTTGCACCGTCAGCCTCAAGTTTCAATCATCAGTTGCACTGCAGGTTTTCATGTGTGACGTCACAGACATCATTTTATGATAAAGCCAGGTGGCAGGTATGTTGGCTTGCTAGACAATTGTATTAACAAGTTTTTTTAAAACTTAAAAAAAGTTTTGCTGTTTTTTTTTTTCTTTTTCTGTTTTTTTGCTTTATAGGAAAGGAATACTCCACCCAAAATAAAAGTGAAAAAAAAAAAACGCAGGAAGAAGTGCTACAGTCATGGGTTACCACTATGAAAATGTTATGATTCAACCCAGGGTTATTGCTCTGGCTTAAATGTATTTTTAGTAAAGGTAATGTTTCCCTGTTATTTAAGTTTTCATGTTTAATTATTTATGTGTCCTGTTTTCTTTTATGTAAAATTAAGTTTTTTTTTTGGATTGATTTCTTTAATAATTTAATTCATAACTGTTATGTAACTATGTGTAATAGTATATTCTCTTATGTCCTTTGTATCTTGTGGGTGGTACCCCAAGAGGCGGGGCCACCCTGACATCACAACTCCTGAGACCTATCTCTAGTTATTTAGGTCAAAGCTGAGAGATTTCATGTATGGCACATTGAAGTTTTCTGGAGTGATTGTAAGTATCATATTTTCTTTGAATTGAATTATTTCTGCTCTGGTTTTCACGTGCTGCTTTCAAATTGTATTTGGGACTTTTTGCTTTAGAATTGTCTTGGAGGCAACTTCTTTTGATTTTTCTGTTGTTGGCTTCCTAGCATCTAAGCAACTTTGCTTCCTCCAGGCAAGGTATAGTAATTCTCAGGAAACAAATGAAAGCAGTGCTGTAAGGTTTGACTTCCTCATACAGTACATTTGTTTTCATAGAGGTGCGCCACAAGTGCAGCGTTTTGGGGAATTCAACAGCAGCTTGCAAAACAGCAACAGTAAATTCATTTTCTGCTTATTGAAGCAGCTTAGTAATGCATGCTTTCCACATGATTAAGGTTTATAGTAATATTTGCTTTTCTTTACTTTGGAATGTCTAATAGTATACCTCTTTCAGCGCTGCAAAAAATTAAATCTATGCCAAGTGATAAGTATTTAAATCATGACATTAAATCTTGTTTTCCTTATTGTAAGAATTACTGACTTATCCATAAATTTGTATTTGTGATTATTTAGCTTACTTTAAGAAATCTTGTCAAATAAATTTTGCTTAATCCTTTTGTAGATTTTTTTGCTAATACAAGCAAAACAATTCCCATTTAAAGTTTTATTTTTTTGTCTAGTTTTTGCATATACATTTTTTGCAGTGATACTGTGCTTTGCATTGCTAATATAATATGTGAAGCACCACATCAGCCAATGAATGGTGGATTCCTGGGTAGGACTCCTGGCCAATGAAGAATATGGGAGGCGGATCTTCAATTCAAAGTCTCATTCTCATTTGAGCACACTTCACTAAGTGAAGAAGTGGTTAATTTAACAATATTGTACGAAAAACACATTTGTTTTGGACATTGTGATCTTATGACGAATTATGTGACACGTAATTTGAGATATTTTAATGGAGGTTTTGATATTGTTTGTTGTTGTTCACGTTGGAACTGCATTGAGGCCCTTTGTATCAGGAATTTTGTTATCTCCATCTTCAATGAAATCAAGAGATATATTTTTTTTTTTTGGCTACTACTGCAAACAATGTGGAGCAAGAATGGGAATTACATCTCATACAATCCAAACATTTCTAGATAGCTTCAGAAAGGTTAAGATGCTAAATATACCCCACAATATCTAGAAGAACTCATACTGAAAATTGAATACTTTAATTTCTTTCAGCAATAAAGTGAAAATCCAGTTAGGCCTGTTTTGGCCTTTGCCACATCTGGTGCCATGCCAAACACAAATCTCTATCCATCCAACCATTATTTAACCCCCTTAATCCAGTTGATGATCATTGAGAGAATGACTAGAAGCACTGGCTGCAAGACAGGAACCAGCATACACTCATTTATACATCCACATTTATTCATAAGGCTAATTTAGATTCACCATTTAATCTAACATGCATATCTGTACGGTCTGGGTAAAAAGCTAAAGTACCTGGAGAAAGAACCTACATTGATAAAGAAATAACATGCAGAATCTACATACTTAGTGCCTAAGCCAGGACATATTTAAAGTATTTTAAGCACAAGAGCTCATTTTGACTTTTGTACAAAGCATTCCATCAGTTTCTTCTTTGTTAAAGACTTTGGTGAAATATTTATTTAGTTCATTTGTTATTTCCTGCTCATTGTCAATGTAATTTCTTTGTACATTGCTGTGGCATCATAAATGGTCCTTTTCTGCTTTTTGCTACAGTATTACTAGAACTGAAGTTGTTTTGTTTGCCCTTTCATTACATTTTTGACTCTCTCACTTAAATGTTTGGATGCTTTTTTAAAATCTGTATTTGCAATTTCTGTCATTCCTTTAGGAGTACAATTTTGTGCTCTTTTAATACGTACTATGCGAGAAAGTTTTGTAAATATGTTGACATTTTACCCTCAGGGTTTTGACAAGATTTACACATTTTAGGCAGCTTTGAACACAACTTTGACTGGGTTTTGTTACATTTGTCTGAGTGTATTTGCACCATTCATAGCTTGAATTGGAAAATGGATGGATGGATGGATAACTTGAAATTTTGAAAACTGATCACAGTCACATTTTACACTTTTATGAAAGCTAGAACCTCATGGATTTTGAATGAAATTGATTAATTGACACTATGGATTTATCAATCAGTTCCTATTTAAAAAATGTTTTATATGAAAGCTGTAGAAAATAAAAATGTATATAAATGTTATTGAAAGCATTTTTTACATAGTTGTAACTATTTCTGGTAATCCTCCATTTAACATTTATCATGGAGGAAGGAGATTTTCAGTGGGGAAGGAAGGAGTCCGTGAAAAACTGAGGATGTGGAACACACATACTGTAATGTAAAACCGATGAATCCTTATTGTTTTGTAATCCACTATGAAAATCTCAAGAGATTAAATAAACAAATACCAGTAAAACAGCGGGCTACTATACATCTTCCACAGCCTGTTTATATTATATTATATTATATTATATTATATTATATTATATTATATTATATTATATTATATTATATTATATTATATTATATATGGATGCAAGTACATTTTTTTTTTACCCGGGCATGAAATACTGATCAATACATATCAAAGACAGCAGATTATTGAATATTTATTGAAAAATTTCTTTTTGATATAAATCACAAATAGTTTAATTAATTAGTTCTTATGTTGTCTATGTTTAAACAGGAATTTGCAGAATTTCTCACAGCTTCTAAAAAGAAAGGAATCACAGGCGTTTCAAAAAGAAAATAAATGCAGCAAACTTAAAACAGTATGTTGTTGACCAATTCCCGTAGACTCATTTTACATACATATAAACAAACCTTTATATTAACGTAATGCCACAGTCTTATTCTGTTATGAGTTGGCATCCTTGTCTGGTTTTAGTGTCTGGCTTTTGAATGATGTTTCATTGAAAATCTCTGGCCCCCTGTGACCCTGTAACTGGATTAAGTGGATTTAAACAATGGATGGAAGCCTGGTATCTTTGTAATTGCAGAAGATTTGTTTGGGTAAAAATGAAGTAAACAACTCTCTCTTAAAACATTAAAATAAATTTTGAAATCAGAATGTGGAAATACATAATATATAATCTGTAATTTTGTATCTGTACATATACACTATGTTTTTCTGGTTATTATTACACATATAATGTATACAAGAATAAAGCTATAATGAGTGTTATTCCATTTAACAATTCAGCATTATAGTGAAATCCAAAAACTGAAAAACACTTCTGATAAAAAGAGTTTAGTACTGGATGCAAAGGCAGTGAAATAGATGCTGGTTTAGATTCTGCAAGGATGTGAGTCTGACTCTTATTAAACATATTAATCTAAATAAACCTTGAGGAACATCTCATTTTCTGTCTTTCGTAAGCCTTTTAAATTCCTTTAAGCATAAGGTAATTTAAAGGATTTCATCTCTGCTTTGATATCCAACCTAAAATTACATAACGAACATCTTTTGCATTTGTAAAACAAGTTCATTATCTAGAGGTACACACTAGTAAATCTGTGTGGCTGCAAATCTAATATTACTCTTTAAATCCTCATTTTTTAATTTTAATATTGCCATGTTGTCAGCAAACAAATGGTGAAGCGTATCAGCCATTTTATCGGTACTACTTAATATTATATTAATCTTCACATAGGCTGGGTTAGCGTAGTAAAGCATCACTGAGAGTGAAATGTTACTGAAGACATTATAGTCACCAGCTGAGTGGGAATTCATTTGGGCTGGTGCTGCTGTCTCAGCTCTCTGGAAGTGTACCCAGCAGAATTACAAAAAGGATTGGTGTAATTGTAAAGAAATGTATTACCTTAATGTGCAATCACTTTGGATGGTTAGCAAGTCATTTATAAAGTCAATTAATAGAACTCCACGTATTCATTTTCTGGGTCACTTTTTCCATTTGATAAAGGAATGCCTATTAACATTATATGTGATCATCATTGTTATAATTAAAAATGAATGGTATTAAAAGTTTTCATCCATTTCTCCAATGTCCAGACTATCTGTAGATATTGGGTTATGGAGTGTTAGCACATTGAGAGCTATTTCCAAGAAACATTTTATTGGGTAAAGGTACTGATTAAAGAAGAAAATAAATAATACAATTACCTGCGCCTCAATTAACTGAGGTTCTGTATTATCCAAGATGAAGCTGTAAGTGTAACACACTACTTTTCTCATTATTCATAAAAGCTTTGCTGTGACTACTGTGCTGAGTGAGTAAATGTTATACTTTGATCTCGACTGTACTGAGCGAGTGGTTGTGGAGCTGGTGACTTTGGGAATGTGGCTGTGACTCACTCCCTCCTGCCAAGCGTTGACCTTGTACACATACTCTGCTGTTTTGTTCACTTTGGACTTCGTGTTTATACGAAAATGAGATTAAAAAAAAATCACAGAAAATCTACACAAGATTTCTCATACAAATGGTCTAAATTAGATTAGAATAGATATGATTAGATAAACTTCATGAAGCCCATGGAGAAATTCAGAAGCGTACAGCAGCAGAAACATAAAAAAACAAGGATACAGACTGACTGGACAGATAATACAGCCAATCAATCATTTGATAAGTAAATACATGAATAAAAATAAACTTAATGAGTATATCAGGTACAATTGCTTGATAGCAGTAGGCAAGAAAGATCTCCAGTGGTGCTTCTTAACCCACTTAAGTGGAATGAGCCTGTGGCTGAAAGTGCTCCAAGAGGACACCTCCTAGAGAAGATGGAGAGGATTTTTTGTGATGGCATCCAATTTTGCCATTATGCTCTTTTCCACAACAGCTTCTACTTTGTCCAGGGTTTGCCCTCTGATGGAGCAGGCTTTCCTCGTTAGTTTTCCTCTTTGCATTGCGTATCTTTTGAGCACAGGTTGCTTTCCCAGGAGACTCCATCATATAATATCACACTGGCTACTACGGACTGGTAGAAAATTTCCTGCACCTTTCAGAAGACCTAAATCTCCTTAGGAAGCACAGACTGCTCTGGTCCTTCTCTACAGCACCACTGCTTGTTTATTATTTATGTGAACCCCCCAGGTACTTCTACCCACTTCTACGTGCTCCCCTGAATACTGATTGGTTTTAGAGGCTACTTGGCATGCAGGAAGTCCACCCCCTGCTCTTTTGTTTTGTTGATGTGGAGTTGCAGGTTGCTATTCCCGCACCACAGTCCTCCACAACCTTCCTGTACTCTGATGCGTCTCCATTATTAATGCAGCCCATGATGGAAGAGTCATCTGAAAAATCTGCAGGTGGCAAGCCCTGGTTTAGTCCTGGAAGTCTGTTGTGTAGATGGTAAACAGGAAGGGAGACAGGCCAGTGCTTTGAGGTGCTCCAGTATTACATACAATCCCTCAGCCTAACAAACTGACGTCTGTCAGTCACGTAGTCCATCATCAAGGAGATTGCGGGGGCGTCATGATTCAAAGCCTTGAGCTAAATTCCACTGAATTTTTGTTCTTTATTTCACCTTACACAATTTCTTGTATTAGGAATTTGTTCATTTTCGCATACCCCTTGGGGTCAGTGTGCAGGATCAGCCATTGTACAGCACCCCTGGAGCAATTACAGGTTAAGGGCCTTGCTCAAGGGCCCAGCAGAGTAGGATCTCTTTTGGCAGTGACGGGGATTTGAACCAGCAACCTTCTGGATACCAGCGCAGATCCTTAGCCTCAAAGCCACCACTCCGCCCTGAACAGCAGGAAGATACTACACTTGCTGACATTTTGATGCTGAGGTAACTATGGAACATTGCTTTAAAGAAGCGAGGAACATTACATTTTTTAAGGTTTGAAAAGAGGCTTTAAAGTGATACTGTACCATGTAATGTGCCAAAATCATTTTTATCTGTAATTTTTAATCTGAAATGGCCGTGGCCATCTGTTTTCTCGAAGTTTTCAGTTATCTGAGGTAGCTTTGGTCCACATTATCTTGGATAATCAGGGTTCTACTGTAATAATAATCTTCATCATTATTATTAGTATTATGATGGGGCAGCACTGTGGTGTTCTGGTTAGCACTGATGCCTCTTGGACCCAATGTTCCAATGAATTCTCAGCCCATTTCTTGTTCATGTAGAGTCTGCATATGCAAAGGTTTTCTTTTAATCCTCCAGTTAAAAATCAGTGCTTAATTTGTAATTCATATTGACTTCCAAGGGAACAATGAGGGAACAATGGGTGTTCACTGACAATAGCAATTTGGACACCAATCAGTCACTCGAAAAACAGATAAGCATAACATTAACTAGGCTTTTGTAAAGTTGAAATAAAGTCCGTGTAATAAACTTTGTGCATTCAAACATTACAAAACAATTAAAACCAAATATTGTATGTAGATTTTGGAGTTCTGGAGTGCATTTGAATGTACAGGAGTACTTGTGGAGGTCCCAGAGTGCAGAAGACTCAAAATCAGATGTATTAGAACTGGTTATAAAATAGTGACAATTTTTATATACACTACATATTATTTAAAGGGATATATGACTGGCATGAGGTTGCTGGGTCAAGGGTGCCATCAGCTAATTCAGGGCAGAATTCAGTCATACAAACCACAGCCAGAACACAGAAAAATATACTGTTAATACCAGAGGGATGCTTTGTGACAAAGAAGATGCCTCCAGAGGGTGGTAAGTCCTGCATGTGTGTTCCTAGACAATGCCAGCATATTTCGGAGAGAAAAGTAGCCTTGAGTTCCCTTAAGAGTAAACAATTTGAGATTCCCTGAAGCCAAAAACAGGAATATCAAAGGTGGCAACATAGCCAAGCTGCAAGAAGCTGTCCCTGGTGCAGGAACTTAGAGAGGCACCTTGAAGACCTGGCCCTTTAAGACTGCTATAGGAATTTTTCTGGTGGCCTATGACCCCAGAAGTGATTACAAGGCTTGGCCTCAGGTGACCCCAGGATGGGGTTTTAAACTACCTCACTAGCAGCAGCCAGTTGAGTATAAGGCTGCAAGGAGAGCTGGCGTGAGATAGAGAGACCAGAGTCTTCAGGCAAGTTTTTAGGCTTTTGTTTTCTGGCTGGGGCCCATGCCCCATGACTTCCATTATAAAATGGCAGGACAGTTTATGTATTTTTTAAAATCTATAGAAAACTTAATTTTAGAACACAATTTCACATAGGGAATGCATAAGTACCATGTTCATAAAGAAAAAATTCGACTTGAGACATATCCTTTAAGCTTTTTTCCTAACAGTTATTTCCCAATATTGGTATTTCTGCTGAATCATAAATTTGCAATTACTTTTTAAAAATTGTTTTCAGTCATTAAAAATTAATTTGCACCATTTCCATTGCCATTTTGTTTCTCCCAGGAAATTGCCATTTTCAATAGCCATCATCATAATGTACCAAAAATGCTATGGAACATAGTCCTGGAATTAACATGATTGAAGATACCAGCAAAGTGCCATAAAGAAAGGTGTGTTAGATACATTATCATCTGAGTTTGCGGGTATTCCGGAAAAACAGTGATTCAGTAGTCAGTGATTTATAGATTTCTGGTTTCCTGATGTTTGCTTCTGAATTCCTTACTAATTCTTCAATTACAATTTTGTTTAGGTGAACAATAGGACTGACCTTAAATTTGATTTCTGGCTTGTTTAATATTTCCTCTCCCAGTTATCCCCATTAGTTTTTGTAGCCTTTCCTTGTTCAAAGCTTAACAACCACTACACCACGTTACATAATGCCTGTAAATGATTGAGAGACCCTATGAAATGCTAAAAGTATGGTGGCACAGTGTTAAGCACGGAGACCTCAGGTATCTAAAGACTTCAGTTCTCACTTCTCAGCGTGGTGCGTGTTATCTCCTCTTTGTTTGTGTTGGATTTTTTAAAATTCTGCAGTGTCTTCTCACAATCCAAATACATGTGTTTTAAGTTTTGTGAAGATTCCAAAATAGCCCATTTGTGTGTGAGTTTGGATGTGTCCTGTACTGGACTGGCATTGAAGAGAGCTTATGGCATTACACTTCTGCTCAGTGCTGGAACTGGAGAAGCAGACTTTAGGGCACCAACTCTTTTCCTTAACTAAACCTCCATCTCTACTGCTGTATATTTCAAACTCTGCTTTAATTTCGAAAATTCCAAATCCACTATGTTTATCCACTAGGAACTGAACGAGCAAGAATTGTTTGATTTTGGCTTTGTTTTTCTCATTTAAATTTTGTTGTCTTATTTATTTTTAAATTCCTTATAATTTAAGCCGTTACGTGCTAAAAATTAGAGAAACGTTAATCAATTCATTTAAGATAGAAACCAAATTTAAAGCTGAGATTGGTTTGAATGAAAATCTGCAGCTGCTGTAGCACTCCAAGACAAAAGTACAAACATATTTAAAAGGTGCATGAATAGCCGTTCATTTATATTCTTCAAAAAAAATGAAAGGCTCAAAAATGTGAAGCACACAAATGACCTATATACTATTGTGATGTGTCAACACACAAGACAAACTCAAAAAGGACAAGTAAGTGTTTGAACCTGTTCAGCCACAGTGCAAGGCACATTAAGTAGCCATCAATGTGTCAACAGCAAAAAGGAGAAGAAGGTGTTGATATGGCCTAGCATCTGGAAAACATTTTTTCCTCTTGGAACACAAAGGTTCTCTGGGCTATGTAATTAATATCTCATTACAGGGGAAAACACAGCATGTACAAGGTGAAAGAAGAGATGTATTACTTTCTTTTGTACATGCCTACACACACATACACATTTTGTTATATATACAGTGATCCCACGCCTATCGCGGATGTTACGTTCCAGACTCATCAGCGATAGGTGAAAATCCGCGATATAGAAAGACCATATAAATAAACATTTTTTTTTTAGTTTAAGCCTTAAAATACCCCGCTTAATACGCTTTAAACACATGTAAACTTATTAAAACAAACTTTGTAAACACATATGATATGTAGATGTCGGGCTAAGGATATGAGTAACATCTCTCTGTTATAAAAAGAATCTTGGGAGTGACACCAGGGAGACGAAGCTTGAACTTCTCGGAAGACAATTTGACATCCCGTGAGAGACATTTTAACGTCACGTAAGACAAGGCAGTGAGACAGAAGGACAGCTGCTGTACAGGCTTTAAATGATCGACATGCAAGGCAACAAGCAGAACAGGCATCTTGGCAGAAGCAGCACAAAGCCAGTAGCTGATCCGTCCACTTCTCCTTAGTGTGCGTTCAGCTCCCACTCCCTTAACAACGCAAGCGGGAGAGATGTGAAGTGGCAGGAGCGTAGTGCGCCTCCGGGGGGGGTTGAGCGAAGCGATCGAGATCAGATCATCTCGGAGAGACACTTTGATGACACACCCTGCTTACAAACAATTTAAAACAAGTTCACTGACATCTAACCTAGCAGTTGTTGGAAGGCTTTTGGCAGACACACTTCAGGTTCTCACAACTCTTAAAACAATGACAAGCAGAACATGCAGCTCGCCAGCAGCAGCTGCAGCAAGCCAGCAGATGATCCGAGTGCTTCTCCTTAGCATGCATTCAGCCCTCACCCAGCACCCTCCCTTCAGAACGCTATCGGCAGAGACGCGAAGTGGCAAAAGGACAGCTGCTGTACAGACTTTTAAGTGATTGGCTCAAAGCGTGACAAGCAGAACACACAGCTGGCCAGCAGCAGCAGCAAGAGAATTTCTTTGTGAATTTCTCCCTTGCGATTAATAAAGTATCTATCTATCTATCTATCTAAGACAGCAGCTGAACCGATCGCATCTCTTTAGCGTGTGTTCAGACCCCCTCTTCACAACGCGAGCAGCATTATAAGTCCCATGAGAAAGAGATTTAGCCATGCCCAGGGCAGGAAATAAAGGACAAATATTGTTTTTACAAAAGTTTTAAAGTAAAAATGAAAATAATGCATATGTAACAATTCCCATAAAAATAACAATCTCTTTAAATTGTTTATTCGGTAAACCAAACTCGGGGGTGGTCGAGTGAAGCAAGCAGGGGGCGGAGCCTTCTAGTAAGAATAATAATAATAATAATAATAAATCTGCGATGTAGCGGGGGATCACTGTATGTGTATATACTGTATATATAGTACCTGTCAAAAGTTGTTTTTTTTTTTAGAAATTGATACCTTTTTTTAATCAAGATACCTTTTAATGAGTTAAAAATCTATTTCCAAGACATTGTTAGTGTTTCTAATGACTGTTATTTCTTGAAATGACTGACTGATTGATTATGACTTCAAAGTCCCATTTTCAGAAGCCATCCCTTCATTGTCCTAATAGTAAACTCCCTTAGTTTATTCTTAATTAGTCGTGCAATTATTGGTTATTAGAGAAGCCTTTGTAATTGTATTTACAGCACTGAAATCTGTTATTCTGTTTACTTGGGTGACAAGATACCAGGATAAAGTTCCATTTGGGGCTCAAAAATCATTAAAATGAAACATCTTTCTTTTTTTTGCAGAATAAAGGCCAGTCCATGTGAGAGACAGCCAAGAAACTCATCTTTCATACAAAGATGTCAATTACTATCTTAAAAGAAGGGGGTAAATTGGATCTAACCAGAAAAAGAAGTGGAAGACCCAGATATGCAACTGAATAAGAGGACAAGGACATCAGAGTCTGCAGCTTGAAAGACAGATGTCTTAAAGGTTGTAGAGAGCTAGTTTCTCTTGGCAGTAGCCATAGAATATAAAAATTGCAAAACTGCAATTTAAATAAAACTCAGATAAGCCAGGGCTGCAAGCCGTGACCTTTATACGGGTGCATGGATGACATTACTTGTCATCATTATGGGAAAGACTGCCACAGTACCAACCACATAATTATCCCCAAAATGTTTCTGAAAATGGCAGTAAACAATTATAAACGTTTCAGAGAAGCCAATAATCACAAAATAGGTGCACCAATAAAATCCTTGTGTCTGAAAACCTCTAATAAGAAATCAAAATCAACTTTATCTAAGGCAGGAGAGGCAAAAACACTATTAAAAGTCAACACTTAGAACAGTATGGAAATTCCATGGATCCGAAGCAATGCTTGAAGCAGACAACAGAACAGGTGGTACTCAAGTTGTTTCTGCATGTTAAGCCAAATGGAGATCGATGAATACATAATAACTATTCCTCCAGCTACGTCACATGCTGATTAACACCTGTTGCATTAAAGTATCGCAAGGTTTGTGAGACGTTTGTTATAGTATATTGTGAGTACCTGTGTTGAGAGATGTTTGTGGCACTGTGCGTTTTACATATATAATCCAAAATCCTGGACGCAGGCTCCAGGTGGGTGCCAGTGCATGTCAGAATGGCTACCTGCTGCTGTGAGGTTGATTGGGTTGCTACCTGGTCACACATTCATGTGCAAATCTGGGCAGATCAGCCTCAGAGCAGATGATTGTAGCACCTGCACCAGACTGGTGCATCAAAAGGGAGCCTGCATGACGAAATTAAGGAAAAACAAGGAAAAAGAAAACCATGAATGAAAGAGCAGTAATGGTGGCTTGAGCCAGTGTGAGAGAGAAGAGGCAGAGCGGTCAGTCAGAGTGATTGGTGATCCAAGGGTGGATCATTCCCTGCAACTCTGTGGAGGAATGGATATAATGGTGGTGGTGTCCTTCCTAAGGATCTCGAAGATGCTAGGAGAGCGTGGTGGAAGATAGAAGGGCAGAAGACTCTGAGAGGGTCAGCCAGGAGATGGCAGAGGGAAATCAGAACAGCAACTGCTGGCATCTCTGCTGGTTGAGCAACCTAACCTGTTGGATGAGCTGGGGAGACAAATAATGAAATACATGCTGGGCTCAGGTGGAAAATGAGAAAGGTCCTGATGACTGTAGGTTATTATTCTGGTTTTATTGTTGGATTTTTTTATTGGTTTTTAACTCATGGACTTTCACTGATTTTATGGATTATTTATTTAGTGACTTAATTTGGAGCACTGCATTTTGCACATTATTGTTTGGTTTTAATAAAAGCACTAAGCACTTACTCCTACTCTTGCTTACTGTGTGTGTGTGGGATCTTCATTTACTCGGCTCATCTTTGTTTTAGTTATCGACGGTCCCGGGTTCAAGCTGCCGGAGACTGTGGAGCCAACCTAGACAGTCACAGTGCTAGGCTGACTACTAATTCTGCCAGTACACATGAAAACCTCTGGATAATCCCAGTGGATAAAGTGAGAAGTGATGGTAAGGAGTACCGGTGATTACTAGCCAACTTCAAGAATTGGTGCTGAGGAAAAAATGGTTTATGGGCTGAACATCTATCTACCTAACATCTACTGCTGTAGCCTAAGCAGCTTAGGGCAACTACACTTTTAATTCTTTGTCGAGGTCGACAGATATCTGACATGGCCCTATCAGAGTAGGCACTCAGCCACACCTAAAATCCACTTGGATTTAGTCCGTTTAATTCCTGAATGTGCTGGTGTACCATCTAGTGTAATGGAACCCTGTCCATAGTTGGGGCAGGAATTGCATCCAATGTTGCTGGAATAAGCTCAGACCTTCTATGATCCTATAGCTCAATAATAATCATTTACAAATGGATGGATGGATTTCCTTAACAAGCACATAAACCTTTCATGGCTATCTCCCATGCTCTCTCATCTTCTTTCTCTACTAATACTAAGTGGCTTGTTTCAGAACACACAGAGAAACAGAGGAAGAGACTAAACCAGTTAACTTATGCTTTAAAATCCAGTGATTGAGCTTGTAGGCCATACTACCTGTCACACCCTACTGGATGCTAAGATGCTAATCATTTTTATACAGTAGTTAAACTAACCTTCATGAAAACATGCTCTGCCATCATATATCCCCACACACAGTTCTGTGGTTTGTTTCTTGGGCCTGGCTGATTGCAAGTGGCATTCTAGACTCTATTGAAGTATCTCTATAAAGGCAGATATTTAATGAAGAGCAGACACAGGCACATTGACTGCCTTTTTATGTGCACCTGCATTTGTATTCCATGCTGGTTTTGTAGAGAAGTGTGGTAAATATACAAGTATAATGGAGCAATCCTATTATGGAGCACACCACACTGAAGAGGCAGAATACAGTCTGTTGCTAATATTAATTAACATTAAACACATTCTACTTAAGAAAGACTGCATATTGTCGCAGCCATTTGCATTTTTCCTAAGTCTGCGTGGGTTTTCTCTGGGGACTCTTTGGTTTCCTCCCACGTCTCAAAGACATGCAGTTTAATTTAAATGGGATTTTTAAATTAGCCTAGAATGAGTGTTGGTATGTGCATGTTTGTACCCTCTGACTGAATGGGGTCCTATCCAGGATGGGTTCTTGCCTTGCCTTGTACCATTGTTGCTGGGATGGTCTCTGGTGACCCCTTAAAATAAGCAAGATCAGAAAATGGATAGAGTAGTGTATAAAACAAACAATAATACCCAAGAAACACTAAACATGAAGTAAACCCCAAAAATACAGACAAAAAGTAAGCCACATTTTATCATAAACTCTAAGCAATGCAAAGAACTGCACTGGACACTTTTATATGCGAGTACAGACTGAAGCTGGCGCTAAATTTTACTTTCTTTGCCACTTATATCATATTGTTATGGTTTTTCTAGGGCTTTGTCCCTCGCTCAAGTGATATTTTTGTTGACTTTTAAATATTTTGTTACTGGTTTTATCATTTCTATGTACTTATGTCATATTATTGTTTTTATTAATGTTGAGTTTAGTTCTAGTTGACTTACCCATTTATGATGAGTAGATTACTACATCTAAATTGTTGAAAAATTAACAGCATTTCATTTAATTCCTTAAATGAACACTTATTCCACTTTATAATGCTTATCATCCATCCATCCATCCATCCATTTTCCAACCCGCTGAATCCGAACACAGGGTCACGGGGGTCTGCTGGAGCCAATCCCAGCCAACACAGGGCACAAGGCCGGAACCAATCCTGGGCTGGGTGTCAACCCACCCCAGGAAATGCTTATCAATATTCTATTTAAAGAAATATTAAAACTAAATTGAAGGAATAAATATACTGTTGTTTATATAAAAGTTATCTGAGGTGAATAAACATAAGACGTCAAGGGATTTCTTCTTTATAAGCTACAATTTTTTGTTGGATCTCGTGAAGTGTAAATAAGCAAAGGCCTGCTTGACATCACACATGAGCAAGCAACATAAAGCTGCCCATGACAGAAACAATCTGTTGTTAAAATATTTTACCTGGTCTTAAGTCAAGGTCTGTGATTTATTTATGATCATAGCAAAGCAGACACAGATAGGAATTTGCAAACTTTTAAAAGAGAATGGAAAATTATTTGGAATCAGACCTATGAAAACGACAAGACGTATTCAGTTGCCTGTCAACATTTCAGCCACAGTATGTGTCTCGAAGAGCTATAACTTTCGATGTACCATTTTAAAATGGCTGTTTTGCTGTTTTTTTCACTATCAGAACTTTCTTCTGACATCTGCAGATCTGGTATTTAAATTGGTTCTCTTTCTAGAATACATACTATATTAAAAGGAGAAATCATCAAAACAATTTACTACATATTTGATTGTTCTGCTCCACAGAGAGATCATTCATAGATGACAAACTGCAGAGAAATAAGCTGACTCCTATACAGCATCCAAAGTCTATAACAAGATCCTGCTAACCTGAATCAAGAAACCAGCGAGCGAGATACTGAGAAGAAATCAGGAAGGCTTCTGAAGAGGACGGCACTGAACAGAACAAGTGAATATTCTAAGGAGAAGAATCAAAACTGTCAGTGAATCGAATTTATCACTCTACATCATATTTGTTGACTCCAAGAAAGCATTCAATTCATTCAACAGAACAGCTATGTTTAGAATCATCAGACAGTATGGGGGTACCACCCAAAATTATTAGGGCCATTCAGACTAACTATGCAGGCTCCAAAAACTGTTATCATAGTGGAGGGTATATTCTCAAAAGAATTCACCAAATCAACTGGTTCTGCAAGGTGATACATTAACACCTTTCCTCTTCATCATCATCATGCATACCCCTCTCAATCACGCTGAAACCCAACTCACACAAAATAGAGTTTCTGGATTTGTTACCAAGCCAAGACAATCAAGTCAATATCCAGCAACAACAGTCTTCAAATTAGACTTTGCTGACAATGTTGCTTTACTTGAAGGAAGCACAGAAAGAGTACAATCTCAATTTAAAACAACTAAATTAGCTAAAGATAAAGGTCTTGAAGTCAACCTCAGAAGTTAGAAACATTCACCATCCATCCATCCATTTTCTAACCCGCTGAATCCGAACACAGGGTCACGGGGGGTCTGCTGGAGCCAATCCCAGCCAACACAGGGCACAAGGCAGGGAAACAATCCCGGGCAGGGTGCCAACCCACCGCAGGACACACACAAACACACCCACACACCAAGCACACACTAGGGCCAATTTAGAATCGCCAATCCACCTAATCTGCATGTCTTTGGACTGTGGGAGGGAAACCGGAGCACCCGGAGGAAACCCATGCAGACACGGCGAGAACATGCAAACTCCACGCATCGAACCCTGGTCTCCTAACTGCGCTACCACTGCGCCACCGTGCCGGCCCAACATTCACCAATCAATAGTCAAACTTCAACATCGAACTCGAAGGACAACAAATGTATAATTTCATATATGTAGGATCAGTGGTAGGCTGAAAAATGGAAGAGGCTGAGGGCTCATTTATACTTCACACTCAGAACGCGTACATGCACACATCATGGCTTCCACACGTCCCCAGTGTTCATTTGATGCGTCCTCTGAGCAGGTCCTCAGAAATTAATGCAACACGTGCGCGAGTTGCAGTACCAGCAAAAAGTCGGGAGGCGCAATGTGATAAAAGTTGGAATGTAATGTCAGGGTCTGTTTAATATCTAAATGTTACAGAAAGCCGCTTTGGGGATCCTACGGGATCGATGTGCTCGCTTCGATGTTTGATGAATGGCTCGATGTGGTGAAGCAAAATGCCGACATACAGATGCATTCGTGGTGCTTTTATATTTAAGCGTCACATATTCCTGATCGTAATGACACGATACATTTTAAAGGTCTCACAAAGCATCTTTTGTGCCATCTTTTTTTTCTGGGGCTTCCTCCTGACCTGACAGCAGCGGCAAACAGTAATAGATCACCACACAGTACACATTAAATGTATGAAATTCCAACTCTCTGCACATTTAGAATCCTTAGATTTATACTTGATATCACTTTCATGATGAAATGCATTAAAGTATGTATATTACATTCTACAGATAAATCATTAACTTTGTTTAAATAATGAATACTGTTAAATTACACATATGGGGGCGGCGCGGTAGTGCTGGTGTCTCGCAAGGAGTCACGTCGCTTGTATTCCCTGCCTGGAGTTTACATGTTTTTCTTCTGGGTTTTCACAGTGTGCTCCGGTTTCCTTCCAAAGATATGCAGAAATGGTGACACTAAAATGACACGTGTTTTCTGTGTGTGAGTGCTTGTATTCACCTTGCGATGAGCTGATGTCCGTCCAGGAATTGTTTCAGCCTCGTGCCCAATGCTTGCTGGAACGGACACATCCCTGGATTGATGGATTTAATCATTAAACATCCTTTTCAGAGATATTGCGGTAAGGTGTCATCGGAATTTAAAGGGTGTTCCAGGCAATACACCTTGATAATATCTCGCACTGCCACCTGGTGGATTCTTCCAGATTTACGTAAAGTACGCATGCAAGTATAAACAGTAAAACACTTCTGTAGAAGGAGCGTCCGCTGCAGCATGCATCGCGTGAAGTATAAACCCGGCCATAAGGTTAAACCATGCAAAATTGAGGGTGAGAGACAGCGCTCAGGCCTTATTCTGATACTGTCTATCCCCATCCTCAGTTCATCAGCCTTTGCCAAGTAAGCTCCACCTTGTTCACAACCACTGGGCTATTTAAAGTGGCAAAATTGCACTTAATTTAGACTTACTTAAAAATGGTAAAATTAGTCAGTCATGAAACTGCAGCTGTATTTTGAAAAGAATGGATTCACAGAAACATTTGTAATTTTGCAGACAAGAATTCATCTATAAATTCTGAAACAAGTTTGACAGCCTCTCCTGATACACATTGCTTCTCTTGGCCTATTAAATTCTTTCCACTGGGCTTGAAAGCCTTCCTGCAGGCAATATTGCTTAGCATCTTCCCACTATCTCTTCCATATGGCAAACATATGAGCAGCTTGCCACATAAAAACCAATGATTTTACCCAATAAAACTCAAAACTGGCAAAAAGCATTCTTAAAGCCCTATTATTGTGGTGAACTGGCAGCATGCTGTAAATGTCCTGTGAGTACCATGATATGACCATGTCTGGTTATTGCATTTTTATGGAAAAGCCCATTTCAGACTTCTTTTCTTTTTGTTGTGAGCATAGCTAACATACAAAACCCAAAAAACAAAAAACAGTAGCATCTATTACAGTACAAATTTTTTAAATGCTGTAAGATGGTGGGCCACATAATAACATAACAACACACAAAATGGTGCCACTTATTTACTTACCCTGCAAGGAAGATACAAAACTAATAAAGAGAGATCTCTTTGACCCCCCAGTAACCAGAAACAGAATCACCTCTGTACGGACATATTACTGCTCACCCCGAAGACCTGACTAAATTACATTATAAATTGACATAACTCAAACTTGAAGGATGAAACAAACAAACCGACAATTACATAAATAAATAAATGTCACTTTGGATCAAAGAAAATACAGGAATAAAATTTAGTGGAAGAAGAAAAAAAAAAGGAAAAATCAGATGACCCATTAACTTCTATCAAGAGAAAGAGCCAAGGTTATAAATTACGGTAAGCTGATGGCCATATTATTGGCCTCAACTGGAATGGCAATATTGTAACTGCAACTTTGTTAATTTATGGCTTACGGGTGTTCTAATTGGACAAGGCTATAGAAGGAGGTCTACCAATTGCAGGGGTTAACCAGTCAAGATTTTAAACCTGACTAGCATAAGTGGTATGGAAGCAATTATTACTAAAGTAAAACTTTTTGTTGTTTGAATGTGAGACTATAGCTAGGGAAATAAAAATATGGGGATCGAGGGTGAAGGTAAAATTCAGAGCTGAAGACAAAAGAAGATACAAAAAAAGACTAGAAAAAGAGAACAAGACCAGAACATAAACTAGAAAGTTCCGTTATTAATGGGAGCATGAGTAATATTAGAGGTTGGAGCAACTCCCGTGGCATACACCTTCAGGGGCTTAGTCCAACCGTTGAAACAATTGCAACTGAATAAATCAGTTGTTAGGATTATTAAAGTAGGCCTCAGCAACACCTCTTCCAGCAGCCATACTCAATAACCCATAAGTGAAAACATGGTTATAGAAAGACTTGAATTTTACTAAAAATCAAAAATTGAAATCTTTAATTCAAGTAATTTTTCAGATCTTTCATTCAATACTTTGTAGAAGCTCATTTGGTGGCAATTACAGTGCGGAGTCTTCTTGGGTAAGGCTCCATTAGATTGGATAGGACATGTCCGTAAACTGCCATCTTCAGGCAAGTCTGGTCTTTGGCTCTCTTGACAATTCACAGACAGTCAAAGCCACATCTGTTTTCTTCAGGTCATCGTTGTGCTGAAAGGTGACCCTGCACCTCAGTGTGAGGCCACATACACTCTGGAGCAGGTTATCTTCAAAGACGACTCTGTATTTGGCTGCATTCATCCTCTCCTCAGTTCTGACCAGTCTGAATGTCTGCGCTGCTGAAAACCATCCCTATAGCATGATGCTGCCACCACCATGCTTCCCCATAGGGATGATGCTATACAGGTGATTAGCAGTGATTGGTCTTTGCCAGACTTAGTGCCTGGAGTTGTGCCCAAAGAATTAATTTTTGTCTTATCAGACCAGGGAATCTTTCTCTTCATGCTCTCAGAGTCCTTTAAATGCCATTTAGCAAACTCCTTGTGGAAGTCAGCCATACTGCTATAAACTCCAGATTGTTGGATTCTGCTGAGATGACTGTCCTTCCAACAGGTTCTCCTATCTCAGTTGAAGGCTTCTAAAGCTGTATTAGAATGACCATTGGGTTATTGGTTACCTCCTTGACCAAGCTGTTTTTTGCCCAGCTACCCAGTTTTTGGCCGAATGGCCAACTCTAGGAAGAGTCCTAAAGGTTCCAAACTTCTTCCATTTCACAAATATTGAGGCCACTATGCTCCAGGGAACAATCAAAGCTTTAGAAATGGGTTTTATACCTTTACTATGAACAATGTCTCATCTCAACTCGATCAATGAAGTCTACGTAGAGTTCCTTGCACTTCATAGCTTGGTTTTTGTCCTGACATGAACTGTGAATTGTGGGACCTAATACACAGGTGAGTGGCTTTGTTAATGATGTCCAATCAATTCAATTTGCCACTGTTGGACTCCAATCAAGTTCTATCTCAAGGCAAACAGGATGAACCTGATCACAATTTGGGGTGTCACCGCAAAAGGTCCAAACACTTACATGAATGAGAGATTTCACTTTTTGATTTTTAATACATTTGAAAACCTTTGTAAAAACATTTCATTTGTCCATTTAAAATTAAATCTACAAAATAATAAAGTGTGCAGAAAGTGAAGAGGTCTGAATATTTTTTCAATCCATTATATACCCTGTGCTATTCAAATGAGAAATTATGTTGTATACTGTTTTTTCTGAGGTTGTCTTTGTGAAAGTGTTCTTTGGTTTACATTCTGTGGATAAGAAGTGTGGTTAGGGCTAGAGGAGCAGAATGCATATTTGATGGTGAGTGGCGAGAACAACATGGTGAGTCTTTTTGTTGAGTCAGTTGGACAAAGACAGAGCTGTGGTATTGAAAAGCCATAATGGACTTATTTTATTCAGTTTCTACGAACCTCTCTCAGTATATATTCTTCAAAATGTGTATACATGAACATAATAATTATAATACAGTTTATGTGTTTTCTTAGTTTCCCTTATTGTTTTCTTCAACCAGAACATCTAACTGAAGTATATAAAATGCTCTTGTATACTTTGCTGTAATGAAGATCACAAATGAATTTCTAAACCAAACATCTGCCTCGGGTACTCCAGATAATAAAAATAATCCAAGTAAAATGTCAAAAAATTTTAAAAGGAAAATCAAATCAGGTAAACTTGTTCCGGTAATTGAACTTTTATTATTCAGTATAAGGAAGAGCAGATGGGAATTTTAGATAATGATTTTATATATTAATTACAAAACAATGCCTACTTTCAATTTTTATTTCCAGCAAAATGTTATAGACTTTGACAGTAATGACATGTCTTTATGAATAAAATCTGAGTTTTCTTTTTTTTTATTAAGAAAAGAAGGAAATTATTTCTTGACATTTGAAACTTAGGTCATTGTAACCATGAACATGGCTCTGCATATAACAAATACATTTTAGACTCGTGTACTGAACTTACTTTTTAAATAGTGGATATTAACAGAGTAATGTATTTGGTGCAAAAAGGTAACTTTTTTTTTTTTTACTGTTCTGCTAATCAAAGCACAGCAGAATGATCCTGGTCATATGTTTTTATACCCACCTTTACGTTTTCTGAACATGCTTCTTCAGGCAAAGTGTGTGGAGAGCTGGAGCTCATCATCAGCGTCAGGCCAAGGAAGGAAAAACTTTTCAACAGGATAACAGGATATCAATTCACTCACATCTACATAACAATCCATATATTGTCCATCCTGTTTAACAGTTCCGAGTGTCCAAAGTTCAAGTCAATTATATGTATTTGTTCATTTTATTAATGCATGTTGTTAATTGTGGCATACTAAATAAGAGGTTTTACTGCTTTAACATTATATACTGCTACTATACTTGTCTAGCAGTTTTTGAGAGACAAGACTTATTTTATAGTTTGTGGTATGGTCAAAGCCTGGGCCCTAACCAAGAATTGAAGATAAATTAAGAATACGTGTGTGGAAGTCCTGGTCAAGCAATTTAATTACTTCAATTCAGTGTATTTTTGTATTGCGCTCTTCACTGAGTGCAAGTGCAGAGTCCTCAAGTAAAATGCAAATATAAACTTTACTAACTACAAAATGATTACAAAAAGTAATATCTGTCCATTAATTAATTGTTGAACTATGACCAGTAGGCGACAGAGGAGATGTCTGGCCGGAGAAGTGCACTTCATATCTTCAGTAATATTGATCATACTTATGCCAACATTGTATTTTATCTTCCTCTCTGGAGTACAGACCATGGTAATGACAAGATGTCAGAGTGAATGTGTGGAAGAATAATTTTAGGGTCACATAGCATTCATCTTAAAGAAATAGCATAAAGGCTTAATAAATGTCAGAAACCTGTTCAGGCACACCAGGAAACCAGATAACGGTCAAGTGAACAACAAAACATACACTGAAATATAAGAATTGGTTTAGGAAAAATACTGAGCTGGTCAAGTAAATAACGAATGTACCAGAAAAAAGGTTGATGTAATATTCAAAATGTACTGAAGGATGACTAAGAGATGACTAAGAAATCAGTCCTATAAACGAGAATGGACAATTCTTATATGCACAGAAATTTCAAGGGTGCTGGTGCAACTCAAAGGTATGAGAAGAACCAGAATATAATATAACAGAATTTTATTTTATATAAATCATTTGGGTGTAAACCAATGAACCAACCAGAGTGAAATGTATGCATTGATTGACACTGTATGTAAATTCAGTAGTTTATTAAATAAACTTCTATCCTTTGTTTCTCTGACCGTTCTGATCATTCTCACCATGCTGTAAGAAACTGCATTTGAAGAATACTTCTTCCAAGGCATTTTGCTGAGGAGTCATTAAAAGATACAATGAACAGCTTTTCTTCTGCCTGATTACTGAATTGCTCTGTTAGAGGATGTTTATTTCTTTAATAAGATGTTAAATTTCTACCACAAGCGATACTCATTTCTCAGCTGGTATCATTACTAGTCCAGTCTAGAAAGGCAGTCTTGATATTATTTTGATAACCAACATCCATAAACATTTCACAATCTACAAAGAGTTGCTAAACAAAATATATAGTGCAAGTTTGTTGAAGTGTCAAAGGAAAATGCTTCTGACAAAGCAGAAGACAGCAAGAAAGTGCATTTTGTAAACAACTAGGGACACGCTTATAACATTCCTGAACTCAGAATAATGCCAAGGAAACCAAAATATGAAAATTGAACATTTATTAGTCAAATACAGTAATCCCTCCTCCATCGCGGGGGTTGCGTTCCAGAGCCACCCGCGAAATAAGAAAATCCGCGAAGTAGAAACCATATGTTTATATGGTTATTTTTATATTGTCATGCTTGGGTCACAGATTTGCGCAGAAACACAGGAGGTTGTAGAGAGACAAACACTGCAAACAAACATTTGTCTCTTTTTCAAAAGTTTAAACTGTGCTCCATGACAAGACAGAGATGACAGTTCCGTCTCACAATTAAAAGAATGCAAACATATCTTCCTCTTCAAAGGAGTGCGCGTCAGGAGCAGAGACTGTCATAAAGACAGAGGAGAGCAAACAAATCAATAGGGCTGTTTGGCTTTTAAGTATGCAAAGCACCGCGGCACAAAGCTGTTGAAGGCGGCAGCTCACACCCCCTCCGTCAAGAGCACAGAAAGAGAGAGAGAGACAGAGAAAAACAAGCAAGCAAAAATCAATACGTGCCCTTCGAGCTTTTAAGTATGCGAAGCACCATGCAGCATGTCACTTCAGGAAGCAGCTGCACAGAAGGTAGCAACGTGAAGATAATCTTTCAGCATTTCTAGACGAGCGTCCTTATCATCTAGGTGTGCGAACAGCCCCCCTGCTCAATCCCCCTACATCAGGATCAGAGAAAGTCAGCGCAAGAGTGAGAGAAAAGTAAGCTGGGTAGCTTCTCAGCCATCTGTCAATAGCGTTCCTTGTATGAAATCAACTGGGCAAACCAACTGAGGAAGCATGTACCAGAAATTAAAAGACCCATTGTCCACAGAAATCCGCGAACCAGCAAAAAATCCGCAATATATATTTAAATATGCTTACATATAAAATCCGCAATGGAGTGAAGCCGGGAAAGGCGAAGCGCGATATAGCGAGGGATTACTGTAATAACAGAGAGGCCTGAATATATGGATTAATCAAAGCAGAAAACACACAAGTAAAACAACAACCCAAACCTCTAACCATTAGGATGGCTACCTACTTACCCAACGTCATACCACCATAAAGCTCTCTTGATGTCATCTCTACTCTCCTACTCTCTTCCTCTCAAGAGTCAAATGGTTGTCCTGTGCTCACCTTACAAATGCACACTTAGCTAACTCCTGCTGATGAGACAGCTTTGAATCCCTTCCTGTGATTTTTCTAAGAGCTCAATTTGGGGCCTCTTTCATGTTCAAGAAAACCTATTATACAGTTCTGGAGATTCTACCTTTTGTCCTCCACCAGGCATGAGCCCCTGGTATCATTTGATCTGGAGAAGAATCTCCAGATCAAATCTGGGCAACCTGCCCACAATAACATTCAGCATGGGTTCACAAACAATGTATAGCATTATTACTGCCACGGATTGACCTATAGGTCTTTGTCGACCACCAATTAGTTATATCCATGGCATGTTTCCCCTAATTTACTACTAACTGCCTTCCTTAAACACTTTCATATGAGTTGGCAATTTTCTCATTTCTTATTCTGTCCCTTGTTGTAACTCCACACATCCATCTCAACATTCTCATTTCTGCCATATCTAACTTCTTCTCCTGTGCTCCCTTTACTGCCCTTGTCTCAGCTCCATACATCATTGCTGGTTTTACCACTGTCCTAAAAATCTTACCTTTAATCTTCACCTTAATTCTTTGATCACACAATACACCTCATACCTTCTTCCAATTGTGCCATCCACACTGCACTCTATGGGTTGTTTCCGCATCTAATTATCCATCTTTTGTGTGCCACAGGAGGGACCATAAATCTTGAAAAAAATACAATAAACACATACAGAAGCTCGTCTGTTCCAAAAAATTTTTATGTTGATGGACATTGGTTTATTTCAACATTTTTCCATACACATGCAACTCCAAATTGTAAAGGTGAAAAATGTCAGTTGTCACAAAAACAACACAAAGTCATAAAAAGGATTGGGGCAGCCACCCGTATATTGTGCATTTGCTGCAAAATGGTTAAATAGTTGAGAGATGTTCACAGGTACGAGTCCAAAACAGAACTGATTTTGGTTGCTTAAGATGGCTGCTTTATATGCTGAGACCACAAGTGACATCATCAGTGGTGCCAGAACCAGAAATGATGTCATCAGTGGTGCCGGAACTGGAAGTGATATCATCAGTGGCATCGGAGCTGGAAGTGACGTCATCAGTGGTGCTGGAACCCTGCAGAATTTCCCATGGATGGTCTGCAAGGGATTGAGAAAGAAAGTCAGTGCACCTCGCCGTCTCCTGGTCTGGAGTGGAATTACTATCATTCAGGCCCTTTAGCTGTCTACCAATCGCATGTGTGTGACACAGTGTTACCCTGTAATCAAGTGGCTGGCCCTCACTTATCACCCACACACTGCTGCTGGGATAGACTTCAACTCCAAATGACCCTGGGCAGAAAAAGAAAATGGAAGGATGATAACTAAACATACAGTAAAACTACAGAAAAATGTGCTGCAGCTATGGCTGCAGAGAAACCTAATAAAACAGTGTCATTTAATAACACATAGATCAATGACAGACAGCTAAGGCAGTACAGGATAGATAGATAGATAGATAGATAGATAGATAGATAGATAGATAGATAGATAGATAGATAGATAGATAGATAGATAGATAGATAGATAGATAGATAGATAGATAGATAGATAGATAGATGTGAAAGGCACTATATAATAGATAGATAGATAGATAGATAGATAGATAGATAGATAGATAGATAGATAGATAGATAGATAGATAGATAGATGTGAAAGGCACTATATAATAGATAGATAGATAGATAGATAGATAGATAGATAGATAGATAGATAGATAGATAGATAGATAGATAGATAGATAGATAGATAGATAGATAGTGTGGCACACGGCTGGGGGTGGTACCCAGCAGGGACGGACAGGAGGACCAGAGGAGGGCTTGTGCCTCCTCCAGAGACCATGAGGGGGTGACCGCCCTGGTTGTGTTGGGGACCACGGGTGCAGGGCTTGGAAGCCCAACCCTGTAGGGGCCTGTGGTCACCGCCAGGGGGTGCCCCGATGCCTTGGGAGCCCTGGACCTCAGCACTTCTGCCACACCCAAAAGTGCTGGGGGGAAGAGGATCGGAGACACCCGGAGTCCGTCCGTGTGCACAGCCGGCACTTCCGCCACACAGGGGAGTGTCAGTGGAGGAGTGTCGGGAAGCGCCTGGAGCACATCCGGATGTGTATAAAAGGGGCCGCCTCCCTCCATTCGATGGCTGGTAATTTATATTAAATAAATAAATTGCCTAATTATGTAATGTTTATTAGTATTTCAAATAAAAAATACTTTAGTATTGTTAGGCCAAATGGATGTATAAAAGAAGCAGACTTAAAAGCATAACAGGCAACATTCCAAATGGTTTTGTATGTAGAACATATGTGTAAAAATGGGAGGAAAAAATACATTCTGTCTACCATCTTCAAAAGGATCTGCCTTCCAGTTGGCTGCCTTCAATTTGATGTAGTGTATATTCAAACAACACATTTGGCACATTCATCAGCATTCTCAGGTTACTTAAAATGTTTAAGATGTGATCCAAGAGCATAGAAATGTGCAGTGTAGTATAAGCGGTAGGTCTGTTTGCTAGCAACTGCCAAACCAGTTCCTTTCCAGTAATGTTGAATCTTTGTTTCTGAAACGTATTTCAACATATACATGCATGTTATTAGTTTTACTGCTCAAATCAGAATGATGTGGCAAGATGATCAAAGTGGAAATGCTTCATCTGTGCAATACTTGCATCCTGAGTACAGAACCTTCTTGAGGGTGGTTGGACAGAAACAAAGCAGAATACTAGATGTTCAAAGAGATACTTGAAACCTTAATAAAACACACTTACAAATGTAACATTTGTCCTCAGGGATGAAGAAGAGGGCGTATGTAAACTTATTTTTTAAAATACAGTAAATGTAATACATTTTTTTGTTTCAGGCTTTGACAAGTATTTATAAACCCCTAGGGAGTGCTCAGCTATCCAATAAACAGGACACCAAGGATATGTCATACTTTATATCCTGCCATATTTAAGCACTAAGCTCTAGCTTCGGGGCTGATCCAATTAGAGTGTTTTCTCTTTTCTAGCTCTTGCTTTATTCTCATCTATCAGTCTTTTCTAACAGAATGCTTCCCTTAGTTTAGGGTCAACAGCTTTTTTACAGGAGAGTGTGAAAAACTAATTTTGTGCTGTAACTGGAAGAAGAATCGTGTGGTTGAGGGACAAGGACTTCTTGTGACCCTTCAGAGTTGTGTCTTGGACTCCAGGCTTTCAGTTTATTGCTAAGGAGAGAGACAAATAAAGTCTAAGATATCTAAAATGTTTAATCCCAGAAGTCTGATAGCACTGAATGATGAAGATTTTGCTTCCTAAACAATTTTGGCCTGCTGATCACAAAAATCGCAGTTAAATTCCCTATCATCTCATACCATTTTATTACAATTGCATGTTTCTGTGTTTCGTGTCATATTATAAGTATACATATACAGTGCAAGAATTACAACTGGAGCATCTGTGGTGATGCAAAAGTACTGGTACTGCTACTAGGAATGAAACTTGGAAATATTAGGTAGAATTGTTTTATTTGCGAATGGGACAGCCATCAAAAAGAAATGGCCTCCCTGTAAACATTTATTTCCAGGGCAGAAAAGTGTGACACATCAACCACTTGTCAATACAACAATGAGATTTTTGCCTCTTTTTCATGTAAAATTTGGCCTGATGAAAAGATGTTGTGAAAACGACAAAGAAGGAAGGTGAAGGATTTTGGTATTTGAGAAAGTTGTTTCTATGAATAACTGAAGCCAAGTTTAAGGAAAGCATTTTTATTGGTCAGCAAATTAGACATGTGATCAATGACAACCAGTTCAAAATCTGCTAGTGGGGACAGAGGAAATCGCGTGGAAGGCATTCAAGGTTGTTGTCAACTACAGAGCACCAACCTACATCTATTATTATTATTATTATTATTATCGAGTTGGCTGACAACATGCTTAAAGCATTTAAATCTATGAAGTACAACATGTTGCTAAAGATTCATTTTGCACACTCACACTTGAGCTCTTTCCAAATCTTGTTGCTGTCAGTATTGACAATAGTGAAAGGTCTCACCAAGACATCACAATGATGGAAAAGTGGTGTCAAGGCAAGTGGAATCCATCTGTGCTATTGCTGGACACTGAAACGAGAAGCATCAGATGCTGAGCAACAAAAACCAGCAGCAAAAGACTTTTAGCTCATCAGAAATAATGTAAAGTGCCAATATTATAAAGCAATTTAACACACTAAATTCAATAATTATTTTCATGTTTCTCAAAATTCCTAGGTGATACAGTCAATTGCAAGTTATTTATGTTTAGCTTGAAGCTGTCTATCATAAACTCAATTTTTATGAAAGCAAAACTTTTAAAACCATTTGTTGTCCGGTGTAAGGAGACAGAGAAAGCTATAACATTGCAAATCTGTGTCCACTTTTTAGATAGAAGGCTAGGGGCAGAGTAATTCGTAAGGCAGCTAATAATGCATTTTTGGACTTAGCAGTTCTGAAGACTGGGATTAAGGTGAGAACTTTTTTTTTTTTACTTTATTTTTTGCTTTAGCAATCCCTGTATTTGTTATCCTGCACAGTCATACTATATTTTTAATGTTAGCCATAGTTGCTGCCCTGCAAAACACAGCATGTATATTTGAGAATCTTACCTTATCAGCATCTAAGAGGATTACTAGGGAAGTAAAAATTTACAACAATCCTTTATTAAAGGTATGCAGTAAAATGCAACTAAACTGTGGCAAGGTACTCAATCAGACAAGCCTGTGAAGAAAATTCAATAATAAAAGAAAAAATGCCAGTTTAAATTACCTACAGCTCTCAGCAAGGCAACTTGCAAGCACTGCATTCTCTTATCAAAACCTCACATCTGAGCGAGAAGCAGGAGGCCAATATAATTACTAGTAATCAGTTTACTAAACAGAGCAGGTTTCTCAGATGAAGCGAAGCTGATCTACATGTAAAGTTTACAAACACAAGTAAGAAGGTACAGACAAAAAAAAATACCAACGTTGGCTTTGCTAGAGTGGAAGGAGGTAGAGATGATCATTATATATTGATGGACAACACTGTCACTGGGTGGTTTATGAAGCCAAGGAGACACCTGGAAATATTTAACAGATTGGTTAAAACAGCCAAGGAAGGAGACCTTGTAACAAAATTGACTCCAGACTGTCACATTGGTTTGGGGTAGCCATCCATATAATATGATCCTGGCTGCAAAAGGTTTGAAAAAAGGTTGAGATATTTACAAGACAGAGTCCAAAACAGAACTGATCAAGTGGAGGTAAGATGGCGGTTTTAAGGGTTGGGAGAGGAAATGAGGTCATCCATGCCGGAACCGGAAGTGACGTCTTCGGTGACCGGAAGTGACATGATCTGTGGCACTGGAAACCGATGGGATTTCCCAAGAATGGTCTGCAAGAGACTGAGAGAGACAGTCAGCTCACTCCGCCGCCCCCTGGTCTGGCGTAGTATTACCATTACTTAAGCCCTTTAGCTGCCTCCTAATCGCACGTGTGTGAAAACATATACTGTATATTATTTTAAACAAATACAGTATGGGATACCCCATGTAGAATAAGGAGGCCAGAATGTGTTTAGAAGAATAAAACTAAATGTATTTAAGACTAAAAAATAAAGTTAAAAGAATACAAGACCATAAGAAATTTGACAAAGAAGATGTAACCATTCTGTCCATCAGGCCTATTTGTTTAGTTAATAGCTAAGCCATCTGGATATCTCATTCTTATATTTCTTAAAGGTTGTTAAGATTTCTTCTTCTACTACAAACGTCAGTTTGTTACACATTTCCACAACTGTTTGCATAAAGAAATGCTTCTTGTGTTCAGGCCTCTTAATTTCCTCTGGTGTTCTCAAGTACAGGATTCATCCTTAGGTTGGAGGAATTCTGCTTGATCTACTTTATAAAGGCCTGTGAGATTTTTGGAGACCTGGATTAGGTTCTCTGCTGGATTAGGTTTAATTCTCAGAGTCTGTCAAAGTACAACATGTTCTTAAGTCCTTAAGTTCTTCTTTACACAGCTTCTAGTGCTGCAATGTCTTTCTTGTAGCATGGTGACAAGAACTGCACACATTACTCCATTTGGCATTATATATTCTGAGCATAACATCCCTTGATTGTATTCAATGATCTTTATGACCTAACGTTTTACTTGCCTTTTTATTTGCTTCTCCACACTGAATAAATGATGAAAATGTTGTGTCAACATAAACCCCTAAATCCTTTTCCAGAGGTTGCTTCCTTCAGGGCCGTGTCCTCAATCTTGTAAAAATAATTGATGTTCCTTTTGCCCACACGTAGTACTTTGCACTTTTCCACATTAAAATGCATTTCCAAGTGTTCTCCCAATTCTGAAGCTTGTTCAAGTCTCAGGAGTGTAGAAAATCCTAAGCTATCGCCCCATTTATTAAATTTATTGTTCAAATTTCTTAGCTCATGTACAGTTAGGTCCATAAATATTTGGACAGAGACAACTTTTTTCTAATTTTGGTTCTGTACATTATCACAATGAATTTTAAATGAAACAACTCAGATGCAGTTGAAGTGCAGACTTTCAGCTTTAATTCAGTGGGGTGAACAAAACAATTGCATAAAAATGAGAGGCAACTAAAGCATTTTTTTAACACAATCCCTTCATTTCAGGGGCTCAAAAGTAATTGGACAAATTAAATAACTGGAAATAAAATGTTCATTTCTAATACTTGGTTGAAAACCTTTTGCTGGCAATGACAGCCTGAAGTCTTGAACTCATGGACATCACCAGATGTTGGGTTTCCTCCTTTTTATTGCTCTGCCAGGCCTTTACTGCAGCGGCTTTCAGTTGCTGTTTGTTTGTGGGCCTTTCTGTCTGAAGTTTAGTCTTCAACAAGTGAAATGCATGCTCAATTGGGCTAAGATCAGGTGACTGACTTGGCCATTTAAGAATTTTCCACTTCTTTGCTTTAATAAACTCTTGGGTTGCTTTGGCTGTATGTTTTGGGTCATTGTCCATCTGTATCATGAAACACCACCCATTCAATTTGACTGCATTTAGCTGGATTTGAGCAGACAGTATGTCTCTGAACACCTCAGAATTCTGTCCTGTGTCACATCATCAATAAACACTAGTGTCCCAGTGCCACTGGCAGCCATGCACACCCAAGCCATCACACTGCCTCCACCGTGTTTTACAGATGATGTGGTATGCTTTGGATACTGAGCTGTTCCACGTCTTCTCCATACTTTTTTCTTGCCATCATTCTGGTCGAGGTTGATCTTGGTTTCATCTGTCCAAAGAAAGTTTTTCCAGAACCGTGCTGGCTTTTTTAGATGTTCTTTAGCAAAGTCCAACCTAGCCTTTCTATTCTTGAGGCTTATGAGTGGCTTGCACCTTGCAGTGCACCCTCTATATTTACTTTCATGCAGTCTTCTCTTTATGGTAGACTTGGATATCGATATGCCTACCGCCTGGAGAGTGTTGTTCACTTGGTTGGCTGTTGTGAAGGGGTTTCTCTTCACCATGGAAATGATTCTGCGATCATCCACCACTGTTGTCTTCCGTGGACGTCCAGGTCTTTTTGAGTTGCTGAGTTCACCAGTGCTTGCTTTCTTTCTCAGGATGTACCAAACTGTAGATTTTGCCACTCTTAATATTGTAGCAATTTCTCAGATGGGTTTTTTCTGTTTTCGCAGCTTAAGGATGGCTTCTTTCACCTGCATGGACAGCTCCTTTGACCGCATGTTGTCTGTCCACAGCAAAATCTTCCACATGCAAGCACCACACCTCAAATCAACTCCAGGCCTTTTATCTGCTTAATTAATAATGACATAACGACGGACTTCCCCACACCTGCCCATGAAATAGCCTTTGAGTCAATTGTCCAATTACTTTTGAGCCCCTGAAATGAAAGGATTGTGTTAAAAAAATGCTTTAGTTGCCTCACATTTTTATGCAATCGTTTTGTTCACCCCACTGAATTAAAGCTGAAAGTCTGCACTTCAACTGCATCTGAGTTGTTTCATTTAAAATTCATTGTGGTAATGTACAGAACCAAAATTAGAAAAAAGCTGGCTCTGTCCAAATATTTATGGACCTAACTGTAAGTCCCAATCATGGACAAGGCAGATGGACCACCCAGTTTCACACCTCATCTTCACACAAACATCCACCATCACCCAATTCAGGTCGATTCAGAGGTTCTAATCAATCTAAAGGCAGATCTTTGAATGAAAAGCATAAACCTATGCAGATATTGGGAGAAAATCTGAAAATGAATAATAATGAAAACATAACTACTTCTGCATGCTGCTTTGCTTCCATATGTGGGGTTCTGTTTAAAGCATGTGCAATCCCTATCTCTTGTATTGATTTCTAGCTACCTTTGCTTCTCTTTCTCAATATTGGGGTAGCCATTTAAACCTTTTTTATTATGAGCAATTGGATTCTGTTACAGAGGTTTGCTGTTACTCATGCCACCTATATGCACTTACGATATACTGTATCTAAATTAAAATAGTCGTCAGCAAAGTTTTAAAAACTTAAACCTCTCAAAATTGCCAGGATGTTCATCATTTGTATTTTGAATGTATACATGAAAATGAAAGAACTCTCCTGTGAGGAAACCCTGTGGATGAGGATGGCATGTCACACACTTTCACTCTTTGTGTACTTCTTTTTTAAAGTTACTCAACCAACATACAAATTATAAAATCACTCACAAGCTCTTATACAAGAGGCACATGACACATCTAATAACGCCAACCATAATCTTCATGGTCTGATATATTGATGGGTCCGATTGGGACCACCTTATTGATGGAATAAAATAAGAGCTTGGTTTGCCTAAATCCTTGCAAATAATTTAAAAAAAGTAAAATTTCTTGGAATAAAATACAACCTGAGTGCTCGAATCGCTATCAAAGCACAATTGCAGCTACAGCTTTCCTGAAACTTGCTAACAGTAACAAAGACCCAGAGCTGAAAGACTGTCACTCAACTTCTGAAGGAGTTTAACTAAGATGACTGCCGGACTTCATTTAAAATGGTAGAGTCTCAAAAACAAAAATAAATTATATTGTTGTGCTTATTTCTCTTTGTGGTGTTTTGGAAGTGTCTCACAAAAGCCTCATAAATAGTCTTCGGCAAAACCTGCAGTTCCCCTTGTGTTTCTTTTTTGGTGAACCACTGATAAAATCTTTATGATTTGTAAAACCAAATAACAAACATATCACATGCAAGAGACATGTGTTGTCAACGTAGAAAATAAAATATAAATAAATATAATTTTAAAGAAGACAGCTGATCTTGGTTAAGACTAAAGTACATATTTGTTAACCCCAATGGGCAAAACTGAGACAAGTCTGAGTGCAGACGCCAACAAGTTTTAAACAACTGCAAAATGGTGGCTAATAAGGACCACTCAAGATGGATTAATGTTCCTTTATTGCAACTTGATATGCTCTGGATTTTTTTTTTTGTCAGAAGATGGCGGTGTACAGGAGTGCTTAAACAGGAACTATCTTGCCTATGGCTGTGTTGCATCTGGCGACTGTGGTGTGTCATGCATGTATGACTGCGGACCATCTTATAGGCTCTGAGGAGGTAAGCAATACCACCCCGGGACAAGAGGGCGAGATGACACTAACCACTGTTTCTCTCTGCACCGCAGTTCCATGGGGATATCAGAGGATGTCAGCTAGCTTTACCCACAATGCCTGGAGTAGGCTCTGCTATATTTGCCTGGAACACTGTAAAAATGGGCAGACGCCAGTAGGAGGCACTAATTTTGAACCAGGACACCACTGGAGACAGAGCCCCCACTGGATTACCTTTGTATAGGCTAAGAAAAGCTTCCCTTGCTATGTGCTAAAGGTACAGTTCCTTTTTGTATTTATTCTCAAATCATTAAATGGGGTTGTTTAGCTGGCACCCCAACTTTTCTTCTCGCTTCTCAGTCTAGTCACTCGGTTACAAGTGTTGATCTAAATTTGGTCGTTTTTGTTTTTGCAAAGCCTTTTCATGCCTAATCGTGCCTTTGACATGCTAATGTACTTTCTTTGTTCAACTGTCTTCTCTACTTGTGATTCTCTGCAATGGTTGTCTGGTTATTTGGAGTTAAGCTGTTTTTCTGGCTACCCATTAACAGCTGCTGGCACCCTATTTTGGCACAGGTTAATGGAAACATGTTTTCTTGTGTTTGTTGATATTGAAAATAGTGTGTATTACCCACCTGTCCATTATCTGTACCCTCATAGTCCAATACAGAGCTTCCAGGGTTGGTGGCTATCCCTGTAGAAAACCCACCCTGGAAGGTGGGATGTAGGGAGCACATTGACACAATACTCCTGTTTATAAATGGCCGATTTAAATTTGTTACTATTATCTAATATGCACACTGTGGGTGCCTTGTGTTAATATTCTCTGGGTGTTTGCTCTGGATATCCCATCACACTCCCTGGGTAAGGTCTTTTCCAGCTGTTTCCCAGTCTCCACCAGAAGCAAGCAGATAACGTACTGTGAGATATTCAGAGCCCCTCTACTTTATCTTAACAAAGCAGGGTCCCTATGGCATGCCAAGTGGCTGCTTTGGCAGATGTCACAGGGAGGTGGAGCAAACCATATCACTTTCAGATAAATGTATGTGTTACAGTTAATGTGACTTTGAAACCACTTAATTATTATTTCCATATTTTTTAAAAATGGAGCACAGGTAGGTTAAGAACTTGCAAAAGCAAAAGGTGACAAAGAGGTTCAGTGGTGGGGATTTAACCAGCAGCCAGTTGAATTACAGTTTGTCTCCTTAGCCACCATTACTTAGGCTATAAAGGTAAAAATTCAAATAAATAAAATGTATTAGTTATTCTTAACAATAGCACAATAATGAACCATCTAGTAAATGTTGTTTGTGTTCCACACCACAGCAGGATGTCTGGAACTGTAAAACAACTAAAGCTCGGCCAAAACAAAGACAAGTAGCTTCATAAATAGGCAGACCTTTAATCAACAAAAGTCAGCAGGCTTGCAGTAAACAAGCTATTTCTAACATTCTTGTAACTCCTAATCACTTTTCTCCTTAGAAATCAGTGTGGCTTTTAACTTCTATTTGAGGATTTTAAGCTATATTAAATATAAAGCCAATTGATGGTGGCAAAGAGACACAGTGCTTAGCTCTGCTGTCTCACAGTTCCAGTGCCCTGGTGTTTTATTATGTTATCAGGTCACTTGTGATATTCACCTGACACAAAATGTACCGCTTAGTCTTTTTTAATGGTGGATAGGAAGAAATGTCTCAACCAGCTATGTAACTGTTATTTGTAACTTCCTGCCTGTCTCAGTGTCTTCTTGTATCTTTCTAATTCCATCCTATAGACCTCTAATGGCAGCCTGCTCGCCGACATGGACTGTCTTTTATTTTCACTCTTTTACTTCAACCCAGTTGAACCAATAGAGGATTCCACAAAATGTCCTTCGCACCATCAATAGACCACAGCTAGATGAGGAAATGACAATCCTGCACTCAACAAAGCTGGTAATCAATAATCAGACAGAGACATTGAATTCAAGCTTTCTCTTAAAAATTATATTCATTTGCATAATAACCAAAGGAAGAAAATATAAGCAAATCAAATAATTACACAACCTGGGTGGGTTTATGCATTCAATCCCAGGTGACAGTTCCTAGATAGTCCAGTTCCTGAGTTATTGATTATATATCCTTAATCGAAAAATAAAAGAAAGAATTCTTGCCAGAGAAAGAGCTCCTTGGAAAGTGTTCAGCAGGTAAACAGTTAGCAGACTCCATGTAAATGTCCATGGCTCGTCACACCAAACACTCCATTTTGTAACAAAGCCTACCAACTGAACTAAACTAAAACTGAACTAAAAGCTGAATTTACTGAAAAATGTTCTAATGAAAGACAGCCACCTCCATTCACCCAAATTAAGCTCTCACAACTGGCTTAATGTCTGCTAGCAAGGCGGTTAACATTTTTACAGTTTTTTAAAACACAGGAAAGGTGTCACACAAACTCAAGGTTGATTCCCATGAGATTCAAAAGCTGCAAACAGACTGACTATACAAAAAAAATTCTAAAGTCCTACTTTGCTTTCAGTTTTCCCAGAATACATTTTACTCCTTTTCAGTTTGACAGTTGTCGGACATTTACCTGAAATCTGCCAATTGAAAAGATTATAGCCTCCTGATACACCTGGGTTGCAATCCTGAACTGGATATCTCTGTGTGGAGCTTGTATGATGTCTCTGTGTCCATTCATCATCCCAAAGACCTCAGGTTAGATTAATTAGTGACCCATACTGGCAGTGAGTGAGTGTGCTCTATGATGGACTGATGCCCTGTCTCGAGTTCGTTCCTGGCATGTGCCCAGAGATTGGCTCTAGTACCCTAAATTCAGTAAAAGGACAAATCAATGGTGATGTGTTTCCATATGTGATTGGCGTTGATGTGCAATGATAGAGTCTAATAATAATAAAAATCCTGACTGTTAAGACCATAATTAATTTAATCAATTATTTATCTTTCCATTTTCATGCCTGCTTTATCCAGGTCAGTGTCAGAGAAAAGACTTCAATCTTATGCTACAAAAACATAATTTTATACTACAAAAACTAGCTGTTATTAATAAAGTGAAAGGAAAATTTAGAATAAAATTGAATTTTGTTCTATATGTGGCTTAATTCAAGAAGTATATCAGATTATTGTCAAATATAATTAATTCAGTAGATAACCAAGTCAAGTTGGGGAGCATGCACTGGTACAGGGCGTTGCCGCACCCACCACACGATGAAACAGCTCAGGATCCCGGTTGGCAACCCCCCAGGCAGACGCGCAGTCCAGTCCCACCCTTCAGAAATGACCTTCATTCGGCTGCAGCCAGGTGTTACGTGGGTGACCCCTTAGCCTGGTCCAATAACTCAGGTCCCCAACAATGAGGATCTTACAAGTTGAATCACCCTCGGGGAATTGTGCCACATGGCCGTAGTGCTGTAACTGATGCTCCCTCACAATGCAGGTAATGTGCCTCATTTGGGACTCCGTGAGAAACCGCTTATTTGATACAAAATCAAACCAGCAATACCCAAGGATTCTCCGAAGAGACACATTACTGAAAGGGTCCAGTCTTCATCTCAGGTCACTGGATAGCGTCCATGTGTCGCAACCATATTGGAGGCAGGAAGCAAAAGTTCTCTAAAGACATGGACCTTCATCCTTTTGCATAGATATCTGGAGCGCTACACACCCCTTTCCAGCGACCTCATTACCCCCCCATGCTCTCCCAGTCTGTCTACGGACTTCATAGGAAGAGTCACCAGAGACACGAATGTCACTGCCAAGGTAAGTAAACCTCTCGACAAGGTCAACACTCCCTCCACAAACAGAAAAACTGCTGATGGCTGTGCCCAAGAGGTCATTAAAGGCCTGGATCTTGGTTCAGATAACCAGAATATTGAGGTAAGTACTTTCCAGTCATGCCAGGTATTCTCCATGAACTCAGAGATCCTTGAAAGTGTTGGCATGGCAGTTTCACCTCACAGTAGCTCATCTGCCAGTGTGAGCATACTGTGCGCTGCCTAAAAATGGGACAAATGGAAATCGTTTCACGCAAACCTTTTCAGGACTGGGGGGGGCGTCAAAAATGTGGGAAACTGAGTGGTGGCAGTGCAGGGTTGTAATCAGTCCAACTGCCAGAAGCATCTGCTCCATGACATAATTAGCATTAAAGATTATGGAAAAGATGGAGTATATCTCTCTAACAATTACAAAAGGGAGTCTGACTAATTTATAATTGTCGCTAATCTAATTAATAGATCTAAATCCATTTTTGTCATTTGAATATAAATAAAAGATCATAAATCATTTAAATTAAACTCCCACTAGTGTCACAGCTTTTCAAAGGAAAGATGTGATATTTAATCACTTTTATCCCAAAACAAATCTCTTACATATATTATTGTTTTTATTTATTTTTCCATTTAAGAATAATAATGCATTGCAGTGGTCTGTTTTTTTTCATACAGGCCCAGTATGTTTAACTGGACATCTGTGAATATATTAAGAAAAAGCTACAGCTAAAATTGAAAACATACGATAAGGTAATAAACAGAAACAGACGCATTACAAAGATAAGAGAAGAATTAAAAACAAAAACATTTAAATTATTTATCCATTAGCTAAACTGTCATGTTTTAAAAATTGAAATGTTTTACAACACAAACAAAAGATGCACATAATATGCAGATATGTACAGTATACCTTAGCTGATGCGTCACATTCACAAACATCACTTTTTTTTAGAAGATTAAAGCCACATGTTAGGGAAAACATGTGGATGATAGTTTTGTATTGCATATTTCCTAGTAATAACTCTAGGTTAAACACATTTTTACTTTTATTTTAAAAGTTACACTACACTGTGCAAAAATGTCTGGCACTTGTGAAAAAATGCTTTCAAAAGATATTCCATTAATAGTCTTTCTCAATCAATAAACTTCTTACAAATTGCCGTAAGCAGAAAAACAAAAAAAGAAACCATCATGGAAATTAATATTTGTTGTGACCCCCCTTGCCTTAAAACAGCAGCATTTCTCTTAGTTACACTGTCATGTAGTTTCTAAAGGTCCTCACGTGGTCAGTTGTCCTTGGAGAACTTGCCGCAGCTCCATTGCAGATTTCTTATGTGCTTCTGTCAATGCAAGTAATCCCAGACTGGCTTGACCAAGTTGAGATCAGGGCTCTGTGTGGGCCATACCATCTGTTGCAGGATTCCTGTTCTTCTTTTCACTGCAGATCGGTTTTTTATGATTTTAGCTAGATATTTGGGGTAATTGCCTGCTGAGGAATGAAGCTGGAATCGATCAGATGCCTCCCTGATGGTACTACATGAGGGATAGTACTTCTCAGCAGTAAGGGGACCATCAATTTCAATCAAAACACCAACTCTGCTTACAGAAATACAGCCTCAACCTGCATTCGTCCAGGTATCCTTCTCCAGCCAGTCATCAGTCATGAGCACCTGCAGTTTTTTTTTTTTTTTTGGTTCCGTAGTCCCTGTGTTTTCATGTGTAGGAAAGGCTCTGTTTTCAGCACAGAGGAATAGCTCTGTGGTCTCGATTCTTCCATGAAAACCACTTCTGATAAGACTTCTCCACATTGTGATTTTTTAAATCCTTTTTTTTTTTGCCATATACAGTTTACTGCATTAGTACTTTGTCATTTTTCGCTTACCCCAACTTACTCTCCTGAGACACATGGAGTTTTGGGGTTAGCTATTTGTACGGCAACCCTGGAGCATTTGCAGGTTAAGGGCCCAATGGAGTAGCATTCCTTCTGTCACTGCTGGGATCTGAGCCAGCAACCTTTGAGTTGCCAGCCTAGATCCTTAAGCCAGAGTGCCACCACTCCATCCTACAATTGTAGATGAGAGCACCAGGGTCTCAATTGTTTCTACCAGTTCTGAGCTGACAGAGGTGCTGGGCATCTTCTGATTTCAAAGTAGTAAAATTACAAGAAACAAGCTTGTTTGCTGCTCTTAGTTTAGGTGGCCGACCACTGTATTTGCAGTCCTCAATTCTGTCCATTTGTGCATCTGCAGAAGAACTTGGTAAAAGAAAGACATATCTATTATGAAATACCTCCTTGGGAGAGACCTTGATAATGCAGTATGACCACCTTGTATATTGTCACTAGTACCACAACCTTACCTTTTTAGAATGGTTGTACCTTGCCCAGTCTCCCCAACATACATATGTATCTGTTTCTGTTAATCACTTTTGTTCATCTTACACATGATGCCATTGATCATTAGCACCTTAATCAAGCACTGGGCTGTATGCCTACAACAAACTCATGTTTTTCAACTGGAAAGTGGTCTTTAACTACATAGTTTCTTTCTTTAAGGACATTCAAACATTTTATTGATGACGTCACTTAATCATCTCAAATAATGGGCATACTTTCAGGTATTTTGATTTTAACTGAAATTATAGTTGTTTGCTTGTAGAGTGCTCCATTTTACATTGTGGCTGGCCTAAGAAAGTTTAAGTCTACACTTTTGTTAACTTTTCAGTTAACATTTTTTAAGTTTACCCATAGAGCATGTTACAAGCATAGCTATATTATACACTAGCAAAATACCCACGCTTCGCAGCGAAGTAGTGTGTTAAAGAGGTTATGTAAACATATATATATACATAAACATATATACATATATATATACATATCTGCATATACACATATCTACATATACATATATATCTACATATATAAATATATATATACATATACACATCCACATATATATACATATATATATACACATATCAACATATATATATACACATACATATACACACATACATATATACATATACACATACATACATACACATACATATATATATATATATACACATACATACATACATACACACATACATACATACATACATACACATACATATATATATATATACACACATACATACATACATACATACACATATTTATCTATATATATAAAGGAGAGTTGGGATCCGAGAGACTGTGTTTGTGTGTTTGTGGAGGGATGGAGAGTTAAGGCGGGTGTTGGCGTCACGTGATCATCTCCCCTCCCATTCACCTCATTTCATTCACTTCATTTCGCTCCAAGCTGAGCTCCGCAGCTGGCGCGGTCTTGCTGTTCTTGATTTGCTTTTCACATGGCCAACTATACGTTGCATGCTCAAGAGTAAGCTCAGCGCACAACTTGGTCATATTACAACCGGAGGGGCGAACTGACAACATGGTATACAAAGAGATCCTTAACAAATAATTATTGGTATAATTTCCCTCAGTTTATTATTTAAAATTTTAAAGCAGTACTTCGCCGCTGCGAAGTGTGGGTATTTTGCTAGTATATATATATATACACATACAGAGACATATATATACATATACATATTTACATATCTACATATATATATGCATATCTACACATATATACACATATATATACATATTTACATATATATATGTATATATATATATATATATATATATATGGAAGAGAAGGTCTGTGATACGGTTTGCATATTTGCAGTTGGAGATCCACAAAGGGAGAAAAAACGAATCACGTATCATAAAATAGTTTTATTCCTGAGCTTTCAACCCCTGTCAGGGGTCTTCATCAGAGGATAATGCTTAGACTTACAAGAATCAAAGGCAATATATAGCAACACATTCAGTGGGGGGTGGGTAGAGGTGACTAAGTCCGTATGATCAAAGGGGGGGGGGGGGTGTATGGTTAAATTAAAGTGCATATGTCCTTCTTAAGTTGGCATATGCTGGGTTTATGTCCAAGTGTCTGTTGATGGCATTTTCATCTGATAGCCAAGACTCGGCCAACTCTCTGGCGCTTTTTGTACTGGCCTTAAATTTTACTTTTACGTTGTCCCAGTTGAATGTGTGTCCTGTCGATTTAGTATGTGCATATATCAAAGATAGTGCGTCCTTTCTTCTGACAGCGTTGCGATGTTCCTGTACACGTGTTGAGATTTTTTTTGACGTTTGTCCTATGTATACAGCTGAGCAAGAATTGCATGGAATACTATAAACTGCGTTTCGTGTTTCGGCTGTCGATTTCTTGTTTTTAGCATTAAACAGGACCATGCGCAGATTGTTGGTGGGTTTATGTGCTATTTTGATGCCCCACTTGGTCAGGGTGCGTGCCGTGCCTTCTGACACATTATGGTGGTACGGGAGTGAATGCCAGGTGGGGTGGGGGTTCTGATTTACGTCATTCATTAATCAGAGTCTACACAGCAGGCGCCAAAGGAATCAGCATACAAGCGACGTAAATCAGAACCCCCACCCCACCTGGCATTCACTCCCGTACCACCATAATGTGTCAGAAGGCACGGCACGCACCCTGACCAAGTGGGGCATCAAAATAGCACATAAACCCACCAACAATCTGCGCATGGTCCTGTTTAATGCTAAAAACAAGAAATCGACAGCCGAAACACGAAACGCAGTTTATAGTATTCCATGCAATTCTTGCTCAGCTGTATACATAGGACAAACGTCAAAAAAAATCTCAACACGTGTACAGGAACATCGCAACGCTGTCAGAAGAAAGGACGCACTATCTTTGATATATGCACATACTAAATCGACAGGACACACATTCAACTGGGACAACGTAAAAGTAAAATTTAAGGCCAGTACAAAAAGCGCCAGAGAGTTGGCCGAGTCTTGGCTATCAGATGAAAATGCCATCAACAGACACTTGGACATAAACCCAGCATATGCCAACTTAAGAAGGACATATGCACTTTAATTTAACCATACACCCCCCCCCCCCTTTGATCATACGGACTTAGTCACCTCCACCCACCCCCCACTGAATGTGTTGCTATATATTGCCTTTGATTCTTGTAAGTCTAAGCATTATCCTCTGATGAAGACCCCTGACAGGGGTTGAAAGCTCAGGAATAAAACTATTTTATGATACGTGATTCATTTTTTCTCCCTTTGTGGATCTCCAACTGCATATATATATATATATATATATAGACATACATATATATATATATATCTATATCTATATATATCTATATCTATATCTAAATCCCCGCGAAGTACTGCTTTTAAATTTTTATTAAGAAGAAAACCTTTTTAAATTGAGGGAAAATATACCAATAACAATTTGTTAAGGATCTGTTTTTTTGTGAAGCTGCCTTAACACAGCTTTTCCGCTGTTTTATAAACGAACGGCATATAAGGTCTTCCTTTTTCCTTGCTTCGCCAAGGAAGGAGCCTTTTTATTAAATCCAAGGGTTCTTCGCTTTTTTTTTCTTTTTTTACGATTGTTATAGTTCTGTTTGTATACCACGTTGTCAGTTCAGCACTCCGGTTGTAATATGACCAAGCTGTGCAAGCTTACTGTTAAGAATGCAACGTATAGTTGTACAGGAGAAAAGCAATCTTGCCTCAAATCAATGGCAACCTTTTGTAGGTCTATGAACTTAATTTAAACTTTAGGTTTACACTGTGCTTTCTTTCCGAAGTACTTGCACTCATGAATATGTCTGTATGCGTCAGTCGCTCAAATCCCCGCGCTTTGCACCGGCGAAGCACTGCTTTTAAATTTTTATTAAGAAGAAAAGAAAACCTTTTTAAATTGAGGGAAAATATACCAATAACAATTTGTTAAGGATCTGTTTTTTTGTGAAGCTGCCTTCACACGAGTGATCACTTCGAGCTGACTTGCTGGCCAACCATAAGCGTTACCTGGTAGGTAACCACCCATACAATCAGATTGTGAATCAGACTACGAATGCCATGAATGTAATTACCCCGATCTACATGCTGTCAAATAAACGAACCACACGCCGTGGCGCAATTTTAGGGGCTTCGCCTCTAGCGCTGACGTCCGAGGTTCGATTCCCGTAAGGGAGTGAAGTGAGTGGGTGGTTACCTACCAGGTAACGCTTATGGTTGGCCAGCAAGTCAGCTAACATCAGCCACGGTGCCTTCAGTTGTGAGAAGCAGATCATAGAATGGTTGAAAATAGTTTACTGTCAAATAATGCAAAGAGTACACGACACGTGTTTCCCCCTTATTCTTGGCTCATCAGGTGTACACACTCACTGCACTCGCTTAAGGTAATCGAAACTCGGACGTCAGCGCTAGAGGGGCTTCTCAGCGATGAAGTATTGCTTTTAAATTTTAATTAAGAAGAAAAGAAAACCTTTTTAAATTGAGGGAAAATATACCAATAACAATTTGTTAAGGATCTGTTTTTTTGTGAAGCTTCCTTTATACAGCCTGTCCGCTGTTTTATAAACGACGCCATATAAGGCCGTCCTTTCTCCTTCACAGTCAGTTCACGTGATTACGTGGGAGGCGTGATGACGCAATACGCAACCCCGCCTCCCACGGCCAGCGAGCTGCAGTCCATTACAGTATATGGACAAAAAAGAGGTTCCAGTTATGACCGTTACGCTTTGAATTTCGAAATGAAACCTGCCTAACTTTTGAAAGTAAGCTGTAAGGAATGAGCCTGCCAAATTTCAGCCTTCCACCTACACGGGAAGTTGGAGAATTAGTGATGAATGAGTGAGTCAGTCAGTCAGTCAGTGAGGGCTTTGCCTTTTATTAGTATAGATTACATTACATTACAAGCTGGTCTGCTTTCTGCATCAGGTTAAGAAACTCAATAGAACTGGTGGACCCCATAGACAGACAGACAGACAGACAGACAGACAGACAGACAGACAGACAGACAGACAGACAGACAGACAGACAGACAGACAGACAGACAGACAGATAGATAGATAGATAGATAGATAGATAGATAGATAGATAGATAGATAGATAGATAGATAGATAGATAGATAGATACTTTATTAATCCCAATGGGAAATTCACATTCTCCAGCAGCAGCATACTGATACAATAAATAATATTAAATTAAAGAAAGATGATAATGCAGTTGAAAAACAGACAATAACTTTGTATAATGTTAAATGTTAACGTTTACCCCCCCGGGTGGAATTGAAGAGTCGCATAGTTTGGGGGAGGAACGATCTCCTCAATCTGTCAGTGGAGCAGGACAGTGACAGCAGTCTGTCGCTGAAGCTGCTCCTCTGTCTGGAGATGATACTATTTAGTGGATGCAGTGGATTCTCCATAATTGATAGGAGCCTGCCGAGCGCCCTTCGCTCTGCCACAGATGTTAAACTGTCCAGCTCCAACTTTATTTGTTTGAAATTTGGATTTTTACAGAAGCTCTTTAAATAAATAAACAGGTAGATATGTAAGTCAATAAAAGATCTGCTGCTTTTCCATGTCAGGAGGAGCCAGTTGAGGTAGCTTTGTAAGTCTCTTTGGTTAAAAGCACTTTGGATAAAAGCGTCTGCCCAACAAATAAATGTAAAAGTTTGAGTATGTTTTTGTCATGATCCCTAGGCATCTCCCTCGGGAAATGTACAAGGCACTGACAGAAGGACCAGGGGCAGACCCAGGACACACTTGAGAGATGACATGTTTCATTTGTCCTGGGAGAACCCAGGTATCACCAGGAAGGGCTGAAAGACGTTACTCAGGATATGGAGGTCCAGTCATCCCAGCTCATTGTTGTCCACTGTGTCTGTCACTGGGAAAAGCAGAATGTAAATGAATGAATGAAAAAATGGAATTGAAAATGAATATATATTTTATGCACAGCCAAATATATCACATTTTTGATGCTTTTGGCAAATGCATTTTTTAAATTTATTTTTACCCTACAATAAGTCTTATCTTATTAATAATAAGGTGAAATATTTTTGTAATCTATGGTATGCGAAACAAGAAAGGGAAGTGAAGTTCTCTGGCTCAGTGGTGAGTTCTGTCAGTGTAAGCCATCTGCTTGTTATCTATTAAATCAGAGTTTCTTTGGTTCACACTTTCATTCTCCAGTTTACGTAACAGACCAGGTCATTACTGAGCTTTTATGTAACCCAGTTACCTTTTAGCTTTCAGGTTGGAGACATCACTCAGTGGATTAGTTGTGTAATCTATTTTTCTTCTTCTTCTTGTAATGAGATCTATTACCGTGTGGTCTGGTTACATATAATTCATTAGTGCTCAGCACTGTCACTGGGATATTACAGCCTGGAGAACACAGCAACAGGGATTCGGCATTTGTTCTGTTGCTATGTTACTTTGCTTCTGTGCATTAGATTTTGAACTTGTAATGGGATTGCGAATTGGACAGTCTTTCTTTAGCCACATAGTTCACAGCTTATCAGGGATTCCTGAAGGTGCTTTGTGGCATTGTAGCCTTTTCTTCCGCTTTTGCAAAGGCTACGGCTAGGTCAAGGGATGTGGCTGGGTATCCTGTGTTCAAGTTAATTTGCTAATGGGATTGACGTTCAGGGCCAAAGAATATGATCAAAGTCGATCTCATTTGCTTCTAAGTTAATGACATAGTCCGAATAGTGATTGGTTAAGTTACTGTCTTGCAAGATGATCCTTAGAGTAGACATTCAGCTTTGCCATGCTCTGTTAGTCAGTAACAATTCCCAAATCAGTGGGGAAGAAGATAAAACCAAGGCCATAATTTTTTTTTTCTTTTATTTTTAAATAATCCTAATGTTATGGAATAGTCACAGGGTGCAGGCCCATAAATATTAGGACACGGTATTGAGTTCTCCAAAGTGGGGTAATGCCACTGTTTTATTCAACATTACTTCCAGATTAGACGAGTTGTATTTGTTATTGTTGCATCTTTATCTTGTTGTTAAGCTAATCCATTTGTCTTTGCTTTATTTAGCATCTTTAACAGTGAGCTTAGCTCTGAAAATAAATAAATTACATATAAGCCAACTCAAAAGCGATGTGCAATAAAACCTGGAATACGACAGCATGAAATAGCGGCAGACTTGACAAGAAAAAAAGACGGATTTGGCTAATATATGGAATCCTTTTATATGTATTTTAGGGCACTTACATGCAGGTTTATTTATAAGTTGGGAAAGTCACACCATGTAGGAATGGTAGGAGTGGGGTCTGCTTCTTTACCACAAGAACATACTCTCTGCCTAAGAGAAAAGATACAGGGATCTGGGAAAGGAAACGTTACTTTTTTGAAAATACCTTTTTCTACATCTAATAGAGAAGAGTCGAGTGTTCTGTTTACTTTCACATGTTGAGACTTAAAAAAGCCCTCAAGTGGATGTGACGAAAAGAGCTCCAGAGCTGAAATGTGCTGTAAATTGTGTTACTACAACCTCAGAAAAGAGGTTTTATAACACAGCAGGCAGTTTTGTATTCAACTTATAAACTGCCCTGTCTCCCTTCCTGTTTACCCACTACCCAACACAATACCAGCGCTGGCCATCTACAGGAATTCTTGGATGATTCCTCCATCATAGGCTGCATTAATAATGGAGACAAGTCAGAGTACAGGCTTTGTCTTGTGGTGCGGGGACAGCAACCTTTAACCCAACATCAGCAAGACAAAAGAGCAAGCTGCTGGAAATGCCCTACCTGTCCATAGTAGCCGGTGTGGTGTTCTACATCGCAGTCTCTTGGGGGAGCCCTGATAAACTTATCAGGAAAGCCTGCTCCATCACCCGGTGAATCCTGGACACAGTAGAAACTGTTGTGGAAAAGAGAAGGATGGTAACATTGGATGCCATCATGAAAAATCTCGTCCATCCCCTTTAGGCAGCATTCTCTTGCAGTTCTTTAAACCACAGGCCCATTTTTTCACAGTTTACTAAAAAGAACCTCTGCAGGGCTTTTCTGCCCACTGCTATGAGGCAATTCAGTGCTTCCAACCGAAGTACTTGTTAAATAAATAAATAAGTAAAAATAAACTTATCGATTGATTGGCTGTATTATCTGTCCCATGAGTCTGTATCCTTGTGTTTTATGTTTCTGCTGCTGTATGCATCTGAATTTCCCCAAGGGATTTATACAGTTTATCTAATCTAATCTAAATATGTTAAGGTTGTAGTTAGTAAGAGAAGAATTGTTAGGTTATGATTTTAAGTATTTCACATATTTCACATTGGAACAGCTTTTAAATTCTAATTGAGATTTCATTTGTTAATAGCATATAACAAATATATATATGTGTGTAGTATATATAGCGAGTGTATTATGGTGAACAATTTTATGGAAGAAGATGATCCGCTGTGGCAACCCCTAACGGGAGCAGCTGAAAGAAGAAGAAGATGATTATGGTGAATAATTTGACACCAAGAAGTAAGAAAAGAGGACCACACTGTCCCTAATACATTTTTTTCTGCTCCTCTTCATAGATATGAGGACCTATCCTCACAGGTGGCACAGTGGTAGTGCGGCTGCTTTGCAGTAAGGAGACTGTGGAAGATTGTGGGTTCGCTTCCTGGTTCCTCCCTGTGTGGATAGCGCTTTGAGTACTAAGAAAAGCGCTATATAAGTGTAATGAATTATTATTATTTCACACAACAACCAAATGATGTCACTGCTCTGCCCTGATTACCCCAATTCCTGTCCGTGACCCATAAAAGAAGACCCTAACAGGAAGCTAGTAAAATTCAACCACTACATGCTCCGGGTTATTACAGCATTGCCACTTATCAGTATTAAAATACAAAGGATTGTTCTTTCCATGCTTCTTCATGGAACATTATTCAATTTTTTTCCTTATTATTAAACAAGGCTTTCCCAGCTTGGACCCTGTTCGATTATTTTATAGTATTTTTGTGCCTTCACACATATATAGCATACAACTCTCAGACCTGATTAATTCAATCCAGGGTCACAGGAGGGAAAGAACCTATCCCATGAGCATGGGCCACAAGGTGGTAGCCAGCAGGGCACTGCTAGTACATATGTACAGTAAAAATACATTGACGAATACACACAATGTGGTCTAATTCAGAACGTTTCATGTGCGTATTAAATAGACTTGCAGAGTTTGCTAAGTCAGATGTCTGGTATAAGTTTTATTACATTTGATAAACCTCTCCAACCTTAAACGTTTGAACAAGAAGTCCATTTTTTGTGTTAGTGCAGTGTGTTATTTAATAAATAGGTTGATTTTGTTTTAATTTGACCCTTTCTCATTTCCTTCTAAACACTTTACTAAAACAACTTCTTCATAACAGAGATAGCTAGTAATCTCTCGGCTGCTGTGTTATTGGCATCTCATTGTTAACTAGTAGATGGTTCAAGAAAAAAAGAACAGACTAGTAAGGCTTTAAGGGAATGAAAACATCTTCGGGAGTTTCACAGAGAAACAAAACCCCCATGACTGGTGTAGTGCCCGGCGGGCGTCCATGCCCGGCCGGGACGCCCAGGAGGAGTGGAGGAGGGCTTGTGCCTCCTCCAGGACACAAGGGGGCGTCCTCCCTGGTGGCTTTGGGGACCACGGGTACGGGGCTTGGAAGCTCAACCCTGTAGGGGCCCGTGGTCACCGCCAGGGGGCGCCCCAATGCCTTGGGAGTGTTGGCCCTCAGTACTTCCGCCACACCGGGAAGTACTGGGGGGAAGAGACTTGAAGACACCCGGTGGACTTCCAGCTTCACCATGGGAGCTTCCGCCACACAGGGGTGTGGCTATGAGCCCTCAGGATCCACCTGGAGTCCTTCCGGGGGGAATAAAAGGGGCCGCCTCCCTCCAGTCATGAGAGAGAGTCGGGTGGAAGAGGACGAAGCTTGGTGGAGAGGAGTGGAGGCAGACCAAAGACTGAGAAAGGCATTGTGCGTGTGGCCAGGACTTAAGGGGTGATTGGTGCTGAGGCACTGGGTATGTGCACTATATATTGTATAAATAAACATGTGTGTGGTAAAACCATCATGTCTGCCTGTCTGTGCCCGGGCTGTTCCCCACACTGGTCATTTCTGATACAGCACTCTTAGGGTTAAGGCGATCTGTCTAATCAAAAGAGAAGTGCAATTAGCAGCAGGGATTGGCTTGACATGAAGAAATGGTTTTGAAAGAAAACCTGCACTCTGCACCAGTATGACCTGCTCTTGCTCTACTGTTTCATCAACCTTCGTTTACTGTATACTTTATATATGGAATGTTATTAAGTACATGTAGTGTGATGTCTTCCATTATTTTGTGATTAGGATGCTCTTTACTTTGATAGGTACAATATATAAAAAAATTGAAGCAGATTGACAGTGATAATCCAGGCTAGACAAGCATTGACTTTTATAACTGAACATTTTTAATGAAGTGCCATATTTCCTTTTATATTTGAACCGTGTCACCTATTAATTTATCCTTAAGAAGAACAGCTTTTAATCGAGCACTCCATTCACCCTGCATATTTCTTGCGTTCCATTTGAGCAGAAGCATGTGAAGCCCGATCATTTATTCATCCTAACTCATAAATGGTCCTTTTTTTTTTTTTGCTGTAGCTTTGGGCATTCATTTCTGTCAGCATGCAAAATTAATGCTTCATTGCACTGTGTGATCATCTTTACAAATCTTATACAATGAGGATATATTTTAATAGAAATAAACATTTCAAAATATGGCAGGGTGTGAACTTTCTGTGCTCCTGTAGTCCCTCAGGGGCCAAGACTGTTCTCGAGTTTCTTGCTGCTACTGGCATTTGTCTTTTTAACCACTATACCTTGGGAATTATTATTGTATATAGATTTATGTTCTTCTTTCTGAGTTTAGTTTAACATTTTTTTGTACAGAGTAAAACCGAACTTGGAAACCAGAGTCAATCAATAAATCAAGCAATGATTATTTAATATGGTACCCTGTGTAGGAAGTATTCTCACTGATATTATACAGAACATACTAGCACAACACTCCTTACACTTAGAAAGGAGCATATAGCAATAACTAATGAAAGTCAAACTTAAATCAGCATCTTGAAGAATGACAAAGAGATGTCAAAAACCTTTAGCTAAACTCTGTTATACAAAGGTAGAATCTCGTTTCAAAGCTTTAACTGATACATAAAGCAGCAACTAAACTTAACATCAGAGTCTAAGCCTAGTGCTAACCAGATCAGAACCAGATTATTTAAAATAGTGACATAGATGGACCTTGGTAAAGGAAACACCACCCTGATCCATACTTGGATGCCCAAACAGGCCTGTCAGACCCATGAGCAGGAACCCAATGATCAGGGGCTCACTCATGAAAATTAAATCCACTGGGTCTCAGATACTGACACAAGGAGTGATGACAAAGATTTAATTCACCTGCAAGGTCAGTTTCTGCCATTCTATGGGGTTCTTTCAGGGTCATTGAGAACTCGGGCACTCTGAGCCATACAGGATTCTTCTCGGTAAGGTAGGACACTGATTTATTAAGAATTCTTCATTATTTCCTATTTAATTGTGTTTTGTACTGTATTTAGACCTGGTGATAGATGTTGGCCCATATTAGTTGGTTCAGTTAAGTTATTAAATGAAATAAGAATGAGGATAGTCTTTTTCATATTATGAACTGGGCCTCAATTAAGCCAGTATTAGACCTTATACCCCAGTAATGAAACCCCCATCCTAATGGTCATTCCATTCAACTCTACACTCTATCTCTCCCACAGGTCATCAAACAAAATCTCCCCATTTTGCAGACTGATCCCTCCACAGGAGTCTTTTTTCCTAAACCTCCCTTGATTTGCTTCCATTAATAACCTAACCTATACAAACTTCTTGTTCACAGCTCACTTCACAGAGGAGAGACACACTGCAGCCCAGGTACTTTCAGCTGTAACAGCAGAAGCTGTGTCACATAAAAATATGTCATGAACAATTCTGTTGTATCTGATCCCTCTGGTAAATTCAATATTTAAAGTCTAAGTTACTGCATTCCTTGTAGGAAGTGTCCAGCTATCTACACAGATGAAACAGTGAAATGGCTAACACACCACTTCAGGGAGAACATTCTAGCTGTTAAGATCAAAGGCCCCACACAGCCTGTTGTAGAACACTTTACATCCCTTAGTCACGGCCGCACTCATCTCTCTGTTTGTGTTCCTTCACGGGGCTTCAAAGACTCTTTTCAAAGAAGAAACTAAACTCATTCTCAGCCTGGAATCACATATTTCTCCATCTTTTAATGGCTGACTATTTAATCTCTCCTTTTATCTTCCCTAATGGCAGTTTTTTCTCACTCACTCTCATATTTTCTTGGTTACCTGCATTTTCCTTTTCAGTTTTTCCCCCAGTGAAGGCTAACTTTGTGTCACTTCCCGTCTTTCATTTTCAGCATGGATCAAACCTTTAACATCTTTTTCCTTACAAGTGATAACGTTGATGGCTATAACGGTACTGTTTGTAGTTCTACAGAATCGATCAGATACATCTCAAGTGCAGCTTGTAAGCATCAGCAAAATTCAACACCACACAGTTTGTTTGGTTTTAGCAAAGACAATCTTGGCTCAAGACAACCAGTGACTGTGATTTTTGTGATCGCTTGTGAGGAATGAAGGCAGTTACGTGAAGATTGGATTATTTTTCCATCTCTTGTTATTATGGAGTGTATTATTACAGAATTTGAATTTGATTTATTGAATACTAGCCGTCCCCCACGGCTCCACCCACATATTAGTGAAACAGGACAGTGTGGAGGGTCCCGTCCGGCTACCCACTCCCCTCGGCCCACAGCCTCTGTCTCGGATTAGCGCGAGTATATCGCTCCTGCAAGTGAACTATGATTCTTAGCGCTAGTAAAGTGAAGTTTTTTTAGATTGTGGTTGATGTCCTATAAGTTTGGTTGAATGATGCACTTTTATTTGACGTGTCTGTAGATTGGTTCAGGTTGGCGGCAGGAGTTGGGAGAGGGAAGCCCAAACTGTCCTCAGGCCCAGAGGCCCTTGGACTCCTTGTTGTGCTGCTATACCAGTAAAGATCCATTGTACAGGTCTTTTATATATTGTTGTCATACCTGAAGCACAGAATGAGGATGAGACACTGGAATGTGGGTATCAAGATGGCAACCACCGTTATGAGTTGTATTTTGTTAATACAACTGATAAGAAGCCAGTGGAATGACAAACGGTAAGTAGAGTTGCTACCTGGTGTTCAAACAGAATGCAGTGAAATTTTACCAGCTGCTCTGTTAGGTATCTTGGGATGAGTCTCTCCATGAAAAGACTAATTTATTGATTTAAATTTAACTGGATTCTCCTTGCACTGATGATGTTCCCTTCATAGTGAGTTCCCCCTGGGGTCCTACAATACAGCCCATCTAGAGTATGGAAAGAACCCATTTTAGCCAGTTGATGCAAAGGAGAACACCATCAGCTCAAGTCTGTAATTGGCCTACAGACTTTTCTTCACAGAGGCCTTATTTGTTTTGAGCACCGCTACACATTAACATTTTCAGTCACAAATAATGTAGTTCAGGGTCGCTGGCAGCATCAGACGGAAAAGAAACCTACCCTGGTGGGGGCATCAGTTCACTGCAATGATAATTCACATGCAAAACCATGCTGGCTAGTTTACAATTCCCCATCTACCTAATACACACATTTTTGAGATGTGAGAGAAAAATGAAGCATCTTTAGAAAAATCTCATGATGAACAAATGGAGAATATGCAGATGCACAAAGTACCTGAGAAGCAGCAGTGCTAACCACTGAGCCGCCCTGCTGCTTACCGTTATATAGACATGAAAATTAAAGGATTCACTTGTCTTCACTAAAAATCTAAAGAAGCACAATAGACAGGTTATTTTATTTTAACATCTTTTAGAAACAAATCCCCAATTTTCCTTGGACACAGCAGCTTGTGAACAAAAGCGTGGGTAATTAATAGGAGAAAAATGGTTGCATTTACAGTAATAAAAAAAAAACTCATTGGCATCAAACCTTCTGGTGACACACAGCAAGCCACAAATAATTAACAATTAGTAAATTAACAATTAGTTTCATGTTGGCAGGATAAATGACAGAGAGTCTCAGTGATGTGCAAAGCATGGCATTGCTTTGTGCCCTCTTTATACTTTAAAATCACTCCTCTGCAATTCAGGCTTTATATATTTACTAATTTACTTTTCCTTCATATTATATTATCAAACATTAGTATTTCATACAAACAAAAAAAAAATTTCAACATGCTGCAAACTATTTTAAACAAAGCTAATCCTATGCTTTAAATTATTTGTGACCACTGTTTGTATTTCATAACGGAAAAAGAATAAAACATCCTAAAACACAAATACCACATTTGTATTAATTTGATGTTAAGTTAGTATTAAAACCACACTGCCATATTTGAGAACTGAAACTGAATATCATTGTAGTACAATACCAAGCCCAGAGTTCTAGCGGGGATGGGCATTTTGAATCCTGTCGTACGTAAGCAGTAAACCACAACAGAGTAGTTAGTAAGACAGTTGGTGAGCTGTGGGTTTTCTCTGGGTGGTCCAATTTCCTCCCACCGTGCAGGAAGAAATGACTTGTCAAATGTCTCTGGAGTGCTTTATATAGCTCATAAAATGATCAACATTGCTTTTAGATTATTATAATTACTCACAGCAGCTTTTTAAAACTCTGTCTCCTCCAAAATAGAGCCATTTTCCATTTGACCCTAAGGATGCCAGTTTGTCTGACACAGTTCTACTCCAGTGTGTGACAGAGGAGCACAGGCCACCTCTAAAGGTAACGGAATACATCTTGCAAAAGGCGCCTTTGCTTGCTTATATGGGAGAAATAGATGAGCATAAAGCACTACAGTGGGTGGTGAAGGTGGCACAGAATCGATCTGATACACAGCTTCCTTTTGTCCAGGAAATATATGACATCAGATGTCCTTAGAAAGGCAAACAGTGTTTTTAAAGATATCTGCCATCCTGCACAGCTGGACACATCCTCTGTTCTGATGAACGGTATTGGACCATTAACCATTTGATTTAAGAGTCATACTCAGGCAGCCCCTCGTACTGATTATTTGATGATTTCAGCTTGTACAGGGAGATTCATGTGAAAGAGGCTCCGAATATTCTGTAATAACTCTCACTTGGACGAAGCAATCTGAACAAAACAATGTGCAATGTGCTCCTCAGTATATGGAGCTTCAGACAAGCCGGGATGCCCCTGTGTTGGAGCGATGAGGTAGGTGCCTGCCAGACGTTGCAACATTTAACCTCCGTTTGCAACTTCAGGGTGCATACCGCCCGTACCCCTTCACTCAGTCACTCGACTTCTCATCAGGATGGTGGTGTACTGTATTGAGCAGTGTGTCTTCAGGGTGTGAACCTATTGGGTCACCAATTCGTTTAAGCAATATCAGAATCAACTGGATGATCGTGAGTTAATGGAAGGTTACTTCCAGGCAGATGGAGTAATGTGTCACAAATCGGCATGAAGCGTGGCAGAGGAGTCCTTCTTCAGCAACAGGGTAATTTCAAAGGGGCTTTGGCCACCATGGTCGCCAGATCTGACACCATCAGACTTCTTCCTTTAGGGTATGCTCAAAGGAAAAGTCTATTGGAACAAGCCTCGCACTGTGGAAGATTTGAAGGAAAACATCTAACGTGAAATTGCTACTATTCCCCCCGAGACACTTAACAATACGTTCAGGAACATGGTGCGCCACGTCGAAGTGTGTCTGGCAGAAAATGGAAACCACTTCCAGCACTGCATGTAATAGAATCGATTACACATACGTCAAACTATATAGCATATTTTCTTGGTCCAAATTGCTTCATCCTAACGGGAGTTACAACTGAACATTTGGGGCCTCTTTCAAGTGAATCTCCCTGTATATATACAGCCATGTGCCGATTTACGGCTCCATTTGGGTCAGGCTATTGGGCGTATATAGAATTGGATGTATGTCGCTGTCAAAGTGTACAGGTCATTGCTATTGAGGCTCGGTGTGGGTCTGGTGGTGGTCACCAGTATACATACTTTAACTGCCGGTAAGGAGTAGCACAAAGTGATCTTTGAGTTTCATCTTCCCCACGCAGGCTTCGTGTAGAAGGCAGTGTTTCTCAATCACTGAATCGCAAAACACTGTTGGGTTGCAGGCTGATATTTTGGATCATGGGTTGCTGTAGTTAGTTCTTGATTGGACTGCAGATTGTCAATTAAGTGATGGACAATGCTGCGTGATATGTCTTCCCATTTTTAAGTGAGCTTGTTTCATCAAGGGGCATCCTCCACCCCGCTCGCACTTGCTTCACCAAGTGGGACACCCACCCGCTCTACAGATCACACTCATTTCTGTGTTACTACATGGAAGGTTTTCCACTAACGACAGAGGTGTTGCATTTTGGTACACATGCTAAATGCAGGAGCCACTTTTTCCAGTTCAGCTCTATTTTCCTGACTGTGAATTTTGTGCAGCTGCACTAACCATCTTAATTTCTCCACAAAGGCTGCAGCAGAATGGTTAAAAAATAACCACAGGAAGGCAAAAGCACTTTAGGGTAAAAACATTTTGGAGACCAGCCTCGACACAGACAGGCAGACACCGATGGTTTAAACACCACAACACATTTATTCATATTTACACTATTTACACGATTGCACACAACCCAGTGCCCCTGCACCACACACCCTCAGTCCGGGCCTCTCCAATGTCCAGCCTTCATTCACCATCTCCACTCCTCTCCTCTGAGCTTCGTCCTCTTCCACCCGACTCAAGCTGATTATTGGAGGGAGGCGGCCCCTTTTAAGTCCACCCGGACGTGCTCCAGGCGCCTCCTGACGAGCTTCCTGCGACACTTCCTGGTGTGGTGGAAGTGCCGCATGAGTACCCGGAAGCACTCTGGGTGTCCCTGGTATTCCTTCCTCCACCACCTTCCGGGTGTGGTGGAAGTGCTGACGTCCAGGGCTTCACAGGCATCCGGGCGCCCCCTGGCGGTGACCTCGGGCCCCTATAGGGTTGAGCTTCCATGCTCGGTTTCCGTGGCCCCCATACAAACCAAGGCGGCAGCTGCCCTCTTGTGGTCCGGAGGAGGCGTAAGTCCCTCTCCCGGTCCTTCTAGGCGTCCCAGCTGGGCACAGCCTCCAGCTGCCCGCCACAACATGGAGAATTCTTTGGACAAAACAGTCTAGAATTACTTGGAAATCAGGATAAGAGGAACAAGTAAGCTTTAAGTCAGAAAGAATGATGGTCAAAAACAAAAGTAAAAAAAAAAAAAACTCTTGAAAAGAGAAATTACCAGAGGAACTAACGTTTTTCTCACTTGAATCTTTCCTTAGAAATGACTATGCATGCAGCTCACCCTTAAATAAGATGGCCACCAAAGCCACCTAACCAAACCACACATATAATGTAGGATATGCCAACTAGAGAGACATAGTGACCTAACAACTAATAATCCAAAACGTCGTTGGGTGATGATGATGCCACTACAACACTAAAATGGTAAACTGCTGTTTTGAAGAAAAAGCCATATCAGAAATCTGAAATGGTCAAAATTGAACTCTACCACCTAACATCTATGTTCGTTGGCTCATTTTAATCTTTTCTTTTTTCTGAGGCTAGGGATCTGTACCAGCAATCAGAAGGCTGCCAGTTTGAATCCTGTAAATGCCAGAAATGACTCTACTCCATTGTGCCCTTGACCAAGAAAGGTCCTTAGCATGCAATTGCTTCATCCTGGGTTTGATGTTAATTGGCATCCAGCCCCACAAGCAGGTCCTCCAACTTTCAGGAAAGACTTGGTGGCTGGTGGCAGGATTGGCACTCCAGTCACTATAAAAAAAAAAAACTCACATTGTTCCTGTGTGGTGCTGAGGTGTCACCCGCTGCACTCAGGTCCCAATCTGGGTGGTCGTTGTGTGGTGAGTGCAGCAACGTGCTGTAATCAGTGCATTCTCCTAGCCTTTTCACGGTTGTAGAAGACACTGGTGTTTGGAGGGTACTATTCATGGAAGTAGCCAACTGAGGACATGTAAAGTGTTTGTTTCTCAAACTGCGATATACTCCGATATACTTACCTTCGTATGCAGTTGTGCATCTGGGCCTTCCACTTGTTTTTCTATCCTGGTTAGCAGTGGCGTAACTAGAGTTTGTGCCGCTCGGTGTGCGGCGGTGCTTCAATTTGCCGCCCTCCAAAATATCTGAATATGTTAACCTATTTAAATAGAAAGTGAAAATGATGTATAGAGAAAAATTAAGATAAATTTTGCATAGATTTATTCATATATAGAGAAACAGCAATTATTTTTCACATATATTTATTTATAAGCATCTACTAGACTAGAACCAGTGTAGTGTACAAGTGATGGGGGGGGTGGGGGGAGATGTGCGCAGAGCAAGAACAAATTCGGATTGATAACAAAACAAAATTCTAAATTGCAAATTAGTTGTTTATTTTCCTACAAATTATTATTAGCGTAATGTTTATATTTATTATTGTTATTGCCTCGTAAATTTCAACTGCTGTGTCTGATGCCGTCACAGAAGGACAGTCCGAAAATGATTTTTGAAGTATTTGTAGATAAAAAAATCAGAGAATTTTACTTTTTTCATTCATGAGTGATATTTTTCCGAACCCTGCTGCTTACACACGAACTGTACTGAGCCTTTTGGCCAATAATGCCGCCCGGGGCGGACCACTCCTAGCTATGCCACTGCTGGCTAGATCTAGGGTGCCCTCTTCTCTTATGACAGCATTAGATGTATTTTTTATGAAATCTTTACAGCTTCTTGGCAATCTGGCACATGGAATAACCTTAACTCTACCAAAAAAAAAAAAAAAAGACTGGCATGTTTCTTAAAAAAAACTCTTTTGTTTAGGTCATCCTAAACTCAAAACTGAACTTTTAGGAATTTTAGAAACTTGAAATCGAAAGTAAGACAATTTACTTGTGTAAGTGCACAAACCAGGCCTCAGCTTCTCGAATACACAGCATTTAAATGTGACTAATTAAGACGGAGTTAAGAGCTTACCATTAGGACAATGAAGTAATGGCTACTGAAAATGGGGCTTTATAGTTATATGTGAATAATAAAAGTCACACATTTAAAGCAGTAGTAGCCATTTGCAACATTAGAAATGCTATACTTTTAAATCAATTTAATGGCACCTCAATAAAAGGAGGAATTAATTATCTATCACAAACATGAACATTTCTGAGTGATTCCAAACTTTTCAAAGCTAGTGTAAATCCACACATTCATTTCAGAGTATACATCTTGTTTGTTTGCATAGCCTATTTTATATTTTTAATTAATGTTCCTTTAACCTAACATTTGTACTTCTCTAAAATAAACTACATTTAACAACCTTTTAAAATCATGCACATTTTTCTGATTTACTCACTGCATTTAGATTAATATAATTTAAAATAAGTAGCGGCCAAGACACAGCACACAGGCAGAAGAGTTTCAGCCAAGCAACTCTGATCAGGGTACAGAATGGAACAGTAAGAATTTCCAGAGTCCATGTCACCTCCTGCCAATAACTGTGTGTCCTAAGTAGATCTGTGTTGCATTTTTCAAAATCTGTGGCAGTGTATATTCTGTGGCCTTCATCTCTTCCAAGCTCAGAACAAAAGGTGACATTGCCATGGTGATTTGAGAGGCACGGTGCAGCAGCAGGCGACCTTAACCTGGATCAAGGCTCATTTTTTGCTCAACGACCTTCTACACCAGAGAAGCATTTTTGGCCTTTGAAAAGATTGATTGACCAAAGGATTAGGAAGCAAAAAATGTTGAGATAGTAGACATACAAGTAATTTCTGCAGTCTGACAATCTTTACATCTTGGATTCAGATGTCTGAGGAGCTATGCAAACTGAACCCACTTCCTTAAAGAGGTCACTTTGAACTGGGAACGAGACGGGAAGTTTGAAATGCTGCACTTATGTCTGTTTTGGCAGGAAAAATAAGCAGCCACTATACACAAATTGCATGTGATTTATTTTAAACCACACACAGCTTATGCAAAGGAATATTTAATATGAAATATTAATAGAAAAAAAGTAAAATATGAATTAGAAAGAAACACCCAAAAAATGTAATTACTCTCATGGAGCAGGGCCAGCCCCAGAATATCATCTGTAAGGGGTGAAATATGGCACGGAAAGCAGACTAGGGTATGCAGACAAAAGGATGAAGTACCAGCAGGGTCACCCCTTTTAATTATAACAAAAATACAGAAAATCAAATCAAAAATACAAAAATACAATAAATCAAAAGGACATACAGCTACTGTTAGCCTTGGAATAAGTAATTTTTGCAACAGAGTCAGAGTTCTGTCCTCCTTGTATGTGGGTGAAACACTGATGCCAACCTGTCTGGGCGGCCTCTTTTTATAGTGTTGGTGGTGGAAGCGATGGAGCCTTCTCCGAGCATTGGGTGAGGAGCTAGGCATCGTCCATTGATGATACGGGGAAAGAGAATATCCTGTTACCATCAGCGTGCCCTGCCATCCCGGGGTGGAATTCTTACTTCATCAGAGTCAATAAGATGGTCCCCAGAACCAGGAACCATCTGGAATTCAGTAACAGTTGAAATGCAACCAACTATCCAACTGATGCTTTATTTTTACTTCTAAACCAAATAAAATGTGCAGTAACAACACATACCACTAAGTCTTCTTATACAATTAGTTAATTTTTAATTTAATCGGAATTTCATTATCCTATTAATAACCTGTTCTGAAAAAAAGTAATATAGTTTCATTGATCATCAGGACAACATATTTATAAATGGTAATGCAAAATAAATGTGTTATACGTGGAATATTCACAACTGTAAGTTGGAAGCTTAATTAATCTGCTAAACAAACAAAACAGACTCAAAGTAAAAAGTTACTCTATAAACGATCCACAAATGTCGACAAATTAGAAGATTATTGATAGATAGATAGATAGATAGATAGATAGATAGATAGATAGATAGATAGATAGATAGATAGATAGATAGATAGATAGATAGATAGATAGATAGATAGATAGATACTTTATTAATCCCAATGGGAAATTCACATTCTTCAGCAGCAGCATACTGATACAATAAATAATATTAAATTAAAGAATGATAATAATACAGGTGAAAAAAACAGACAATAACTATGTATAATGTTAAATATTAACGTTTACCCCCCCTGGTGGAATTAAAGAGTCGCATAGTTTGGGGGAGGAACGATCTCCTCAATCTGTCTGTGGAGCAGGACAGTGACAGCAGTCTGTCGCTGAAGCTGCTCTTCTGTCTGGAGATGACATTATTTAGTGGATGCAGTGGATTCTCCATAATTGATAGGAGCCTGCTGAGCGCCCTTCGCTCTGCCACAGATGTTAAACTGTCCAGCTCCATGCCAACAATAGAGCCTGCCTTCCTCACCAGTTTGTCCAGGCGTGAGGCGTCTTTCCTCTTAATGCTGCCTCCCCAGCACACCACTGCGTAGAAGAGGGCGCTCGCCACAACTGTTTGATAGAACATCTTCAGAATCTTATTGCAGATGTTGAAGGAAGTGGTCTCGAATAATGACAGAACTGAGTCAGTGTCAACTGGATAGATGAGCTCTTATGCTGCGTGGACGGGTCCCTTTAGGTGTGAATTAGTTGTCAGTATAGATGTCTGAACACTGGTAACATGCAGCTGTTTCTAAGGTGCAAAATAAGTATGGAAACACATTTATGTGTAAAACAGAGGGGGCCGAACAGTTCAGTTGAGGGGACAATGCACCCATGCACACCTTTCTACTCCACTGCCCATGGGCTCTAATGTAGTATAGCAGGTCAGCAACTTAATATTTTAGTGGCCTGTTTTTAAATAAATACACATTTGAATGGCTGGCTCGGTCTCAGTGGGTGTGTGTGCTTGTGCAGCAGGAGGTTGGTGAGATAATTGGGGTGACACACAACTGCACATGAGGTGCGGTCTGTTACAATTGCTTCATCGGCCTTCTGTGGTGTGTGATGGAGGCAATGCACCCACTTAGGTATATAAGGGGGAGCCAGCACAAAAAAAGGGGGGAAGCTAAAGAACGAGAAAGAAAGGAAAGAACAGAGCCATGAGAACAGCATTGGTGGGGAAGAGGCAGAACCAGACAGCCAGTGCGGTGAAGGGCAGCATGGGTGTGAGCACCACAAAGTAGTGAAGGATCAGCACTCTACGGATGGATCGTCCCCACTGAATATTGGTGAGGAGTGGATGTGATCGAGAGGGAGTCCTACCCTAGGGATCTGAGGTTCACCAGGGGAGCGAGAAGGAAGATGGGAGGACTGACATCACTCGAGGCAGCCAGGACAGGGGTTGGAAGGTGTGGAAAGACTGCTCTTCTCTCTGCCACTGAAGACCTTTGGTTAAGCACAGTTGTCCCATTTTCATTCTTCTTGCTTTGCCTTCAGTCGTATACTAGCCAAGCTCTCACAGCCTCTTGTTTGTGTAAGTGTACTGAATTTCATATTTTCCACTCCTGGCAAAGCCCCTGTGTATCAAAACTAGAATTGCCACCTCTTATCATAATTATCATTTTTGATTTACTAGAAATTTATTATTGACTACAAGACAAACAGCCCGTTTCGACAACGTAAGATGAAACGGGCATGAGTGGAATAGTATAATATATAATAAGTATAAGCACCACAAACCTGATATAGGTGTATTGAATGAATGCGTAATTAGGCCTTGAGCTGTAGTCGAAATCGCCTTTCAGGCCTCTAGAGCTTTAATCAAAGTCGCCTTTCTCTTTGAATTTTTGCAGCCGTAAATCCACTGCCTGCCGCGATGTCGGTCTCGTAAGGTTTTTCGGGCAGCTGTGCAGACGGCGACTGTGCATTCGGCTTCGGACATGCGCAGCAGGCGATGTGCGCAGAAGGCGACTGCTCATTCGGCTTTGGACGGACGTGAGTGAGTGAGTGAGTGAGTGAGTGAGTGAGTGAGTGAGTGAGTGAGTGAGTGAGTGAGTGAGTGAGTGAGTGAGTGAGTGAGTGAGTGAGGAGACTGGCGAATTATGTATTAAGATTTTTGTTTATGACTGACTGGCTATTAAGTTGTGTTCCATCTTTAAAGACATTTTGAGATGTTCTCTCAATGGTTTGCTGCCATGTAGTTTTGCATTGCTTGGCTGGATGGTATTTACATGATGAGAAGGTCACATGACGTATGATGTCATTGCTCCTTGCCTGTTGTGCCACAACTTGCATCTAAGATTTTGGATAAAGTGTAACAAACAATATGCTCTGTGAAGGTTTTCTTTGTATAGTATTGGCAAGGAATATATTGTTTTTGAGACTACAGCATTATTTTTGCCTTTTAGGTGATTTTGTTAGACATTTTTAACACTTCCAGATTTTCAGAAAAAAAAACAAAAAACTTCCGATTTCTGAAGCCAGACAGCCAAAGGGCACCTCCACTGCACTATGGACCCCCATTATTATCTTTTTTGTTTGCTTTAAGTCTATTGATGTCTACTACAGTAATTTTTTGAATAACAGTGGATGTCACCGATGCATACATAGTCTCTTCCCACCCTAGAACTTCAGGCATAGAGGTGGAAGTTGAGTCGGGCAATGGTTACCTGGCAGAGAGGATATGCATCCATATATCAGAGAGATATCAGAGGGATGGAGGAAACAAAAGATGAGAGAGAACCAAGTGTGTCTTTGAAAGATCAGAAAGGAATCCATCCCATCATGTTAGCGGGGACAAAACGGTTTACCTTACTGGGACTGAAGAAGATTATTCTGTCTTATTGTTGCTAGTCTGGCTTGCTGTCTTACTATTTTTATAAAGATTTTTGTGATGGGGTGAACTGTGAAACGCTCTGTTTCTTTGTATAATGTTAAGCTTATTTTGAATATTTTTCAACATTTCATAAGGGTTGCATATGGAGTCACCTCCATGTAACAATTGGTATTTCCATATTTATTTATTTAGCAGATACCTTTTCTTTAATTGCCTTGCAAATATCAGGACACATACAATACAATTGTTTGGCAAAATGGCACAAAGTGAATGGATAGCTGCTAATAATAATATTTTATTATGAGAAGCACTGCAAATATATATTCTGGACACGTGGGAGTAATGACCCTATACTCCTTTAAACTGTCTTTTTGAACCAATATTTAAATTTTCTGAATAATTAAATTTGCATTATAGATTTCATCAATTAACATTTTCCTTTCAAATTATTTGATAAAGATAATTTCTTAAATTTGTGACAGAGACATCAAATGCAGCCAATTTTCCTTAAAATGTACATGATAATAATTTTGTAGCTTCACATTCTGGAAAATTTGGAAATACAAAATGTTACCCACCTCTGTAATGTGAGGTGTCTTTGAATTCCTAAGAAAAGGATAACAAATTTTCTTTGTAGAGTACTTTGCCATTTGAAAGTGTGTAACTTGGGCTGCATTAGCAAAGCACATATTGTAAGAATATTAGTAGCTTGAGACCCGAGGTCTGTTGTCAGTGCCTCTGATTTAAGACAAAGCCTTACAGATGCCAAGAGAAAAATGATTAGTTCATAGTTTGGACTCTGTGCAATGCAACGTTCATGTAAGACAAATAAAAGAAATGTGACCAGACAACTGGGGTGACAAAAATGACACTAGTTATCATTGACAGATAATATTACCTGCCCATAAAAGCCAGTAAAGTGTATTAAGAAAAAAATGAGAAGAGGAAATGCCACCCTCTCTATTGAATGTATTCCAGAATCTACCTCTTGGCAGATTTTGACTTAGAAGACGCATACACAACTTTTTTTTAATGTCTTTGTATACTTTTTTGTATGCCTTATTATTGTGGCGCACAACAGCCATTATATTGTATACTTATTTCTGGCTTTCCCTAATCCTACTTTTTTCCTCTTGCTGCTGATGCCTCCTGTCAGTTTGTCCCCCGCCTAAGCCCCCTAGAATCCCCTTAATCAGCGTGTAGCCGGCTGCTGTCACAGCAGGAAAATTGATAGGATCTGCAATGCAGATGAATCACCAGAGCCAGATTAGCTGTTGATGCTGATGATGAGCTGTTCCCCTAGTGCCGCTGCTCTCTGCAGTTTCCTTTGTCTGCGCTGTGCCTGTGTTTGAACGACTCAGTTGGTTTCAGCTGGTGCCAGCCAGTTCCATTCTGGCAACCAGAGATGGTGGGCTGTGATGTTGCAGCACCATCCAGAGGTGATTTGAGAAATAGCACTCTTGGAATTGTAGAAAGCAAAAAGCAGGACAATGGCAATCTAATCTAATATTGACCCAGTGACTGCCTGGATATTGCTTATTATAATTTTTGAGTCATTACTGTCACATGTGCAGAGTACAGTAACATTAATATTTGCATGTTCTAATTTCAATATCAAGATGTTAGGTATCCATTTACAGTTTTGCATATCAGTATATAAGACAAAGGTTTATCTGTGTATTTCAGATGTGGACTTTTGAAAAAGATCATTCCATGGTGAACTTAAATGTGTGAATGATGTAGACATTTAAATGGCCAATGTCATTTTTTGTTCAATACATTTTTGCTATGATGTAAAATCTGACTAGATTCAATAAAATTATGTAATATGATCATATAATAAATTAAATCTGATCATGTAATGAAACAATGAGCTCTAAATGTAATTCTTTCCCAGCAAACATGCACTCAGTGGCTCCTTGGCACACCATGGGCAGGGTGGGCTTGGGAAAACCCAATTAAATAAGACTGAATGTGGGGGCTGCTACAAGGGGGTTATAACCAAAGTTCCTCTAGTGACCTAGGATGTGGCAGTACAACCTCAGCAAGTCCCTCATTGGCCCAGTGATGGTTTGGCAATGCTTGCCAATGGAATTCCTAGCACATTGTTTCCTACTTTTTAATGTTGTTGCAGAGTAAGAAACGTATTGAATTAGAATTTTCAGTGGGTTTTAGATTTTGTGTGTAGAAGTATAAATAACAATTTGATCGACTTCAAAAAGTATCATTTTTAAATCAGCTAAAATTGCAAAAAAAAAAATATATTATTGGTAATGTTTTCATGTTCAGGGTTTTAATCCTGCAAAACAAAAAAGATGGACTAGTACCAATAAATGCAAAAGCAAGAGTTTAACACCACATTAGTATTGTGTTATTTTATTCATTTACTTATTAATTAATAAATTGTAAATCTTCATAATTACACATAATTTAAATGACAAAAAAAAACAACTAAAGGCTAAAACAAACAGGTAGTACTGCTGCCTCAAGGTAAGGAGACTGGGGTTCACATCTCAGGTCCTCCCTTGCGAGGATTTTGCATGTCTTCCCCTTGTCCATGCTGGTTTACTCCGGGTGCCCTGCGTTCATCCCACAATCCAAAACCATGCAGGTTGGGTGGACAGATGGTGGTAAAATAGTCCTATGCTGTGTGTGTAATTGTATTCATCCTGTGATGGGCTGGTGCCGCGTTCAGCGGTTGCTCCTGCCTGTGCCCATTGCTTGCTGCAATAGGCTCCAGGTGCCCAGCAACCTCACCCTGGTATAGAAAAATGAATGGATGGACTAGTGAGGTATATACATTTTTCAGGTTCATGACCAAATTTGGGTTCCCTGTCTGTTTGCACACACTGGTTAAGTGTTTTAGGGCCAACGTTTCCCCAATGTGCAAATCTTAATTGGGCTACTGTTTGCTGGCCACACTAGGCCTACACTGGCCCAGTGTCTGTTAGTTTTCTGGGTTATATCTGAAAAATGCTTCTAACAGAGGCAGCATGAAAATTGTTATGTATCTATCCATTCATTCATTCATTGTGACCCTTGTTCAATTCCAAGAAACAGCAAATAGGCATAACAAGTGCCAAGTACTTCAAATCAACAACAGCATCTGTCCAAACTAAAGCTCATAAGATAGTGTGAAACAGCTGAAGCCTACGGTGAATCCAAAAATGCTGCTGTTAGCTGATTTGCTAGTAGTTGCCTGACACTGTTGCTGGTGCTTGAGTTGACTTAACAGAACTACATACATATAAGGCAGCACTAACCATGCCAACAAAACTTTAATCTGCCACTAATAAACACCTAAAACTTGTGGTAATACATACCTGGAGATAAGGTTAACGAGAGAGAGAGGGAGAGAGAGACAGCTCAGTCAAAGTAAGAAATACATTTACATTAATTTTATATTCTTAAGTAGAAAGGCATACGTGAGGCCAATACAATCTAGCAGATTTTTTCATGATAATTCCTTGGATGCTTGCATCTTGGAGGCCTACATCTGTGAGAGATGGTAACTCATCTTGCACTGGAACCTCAGCGTCACTGAACTCACCGAGGAGATTGCTTACCTGGGTTATAAAAGAGAATAAGAGAAACATGTCCAGGTGTTGTTTAGACACAAAGTGAGCATCACTAAAGGAAACACATGTCCACAGTAATAGAGACAGGTTGATCAAATTCTGACAGGAGTATGAGGCAAGAGGTGCAGACTGCTCAGGCTTCTCCCAGAAAGGTTGAAGAAGAACTAATAGAGGACTACAGTGTTTGGGGGATTGATGCACAGGTGTTTTCCAGCAACACTGGAGTCTTGTATGGTGTGTTGCGTAAGAGGACACATGGGAGAGTTGTCTTGGCATGTGGATACTGTATGTTTCTGGCCTAACCCTGACGAGGATCCAATCATCATTGTCCACCTCAGCGCTAATGGCAAACATAAAGGTTGGCTGCCAGGTGTGCAAGTCAAATTCAAAGATCTATGTTGTAAGGGTGAAGGCAGAATTGAGAAGGTCCTCTTTTCTGAGGTTCTAAATCTGCAGTGAACTAGTCCAAGTCGGAAGGAGGTTATTAGAATATATAACTTGGTATATTTTCAATAGTAACTTACTCCTCTGTGCTTAGGGTGATGAAAGGGAGCCGAGTATGAACGCTAAGTTACTTCAACCTCAACAGAGAGCTTAACAGCAATGGACAACTGACCAGGAAAAATGTACTTCCTAAAGAATAAAAGGTGCATCGTTTTGACTAGGAAATTAAATTTAAAACCACAATGTTGCCAAGTGAATAACTACCTCTGACTCGCTCTGTGATCCAGAACAATAAACAGTGTGGTATATCATAATGTAGTATGGCCTTGGAGGTTGCCTTCAGTACAGGTATCTCCCAAATAAAGAATAATCATGAACTTAACTTTTGGAGTCCATATCGATGTGCAGCTACCCTTGCTGGTTAGTGTGAGCTCTCAATTGGCTTCTCAGGGATAATTATATAATTCTAGTAAAATGAAGAAATATGAGATGTAATCCTATGGGTAAACAAAAAATTACAAAATAATACGTGCTGTGACTTGGAGTGCTACAAGGTGACAGGCCAATGCAGTCCTTCTCTGCTACAGAGAATACTGGAGGGTCAGAGAAACTGTTGGGATCCAAGAAAAGGAAAATGGCAAATTAAGTGTTCCGAGTGCCTTCTCCTTTAAGTGGATATTATAGGATGTTAGACATGATGTGTAGGGCTGGACCTTTTGGGATGATCTCATTTTTATTTTAAACTACTAGTGTAGGTTAGGTGGATTGGCAATTCTAAATTGGCCCTAGTGTGTGCTTGGTGTGTGGGTGTGTTTGTGTGTGTCCTGCGGTGGGTTGGCACCCTGCTCGGGATTGGTTCCTGCCTTGTGCCCTGTGTTGGCTGGGATTGGCTCCAGCAGACCCCCGTGACCCTGTGTTTGGATTCAGCGGGTTGGAAAATGGATGGATGGATGGATGGACTCACACAACTACAGAGTGAGTTCGCCTAAAGGATACTGGTAGATGTAACAGTGGTAGAAGAATGAAGGAGAATATTTTTGTGGTTCAGGGTCTGCAGGATATATAAACTACTTTTTTACGGAAAGTGGCCGAGCCCCATCATCGGGACTATCTCTTTTTTTTCTTGTAAATATCCTGTTTTGCATTGTGTTAATTACCTTCACAAATATGTAAACTGACACCGTTTCTAAAATGCTTCAAAACATTTGTAAGAATACCTAAATGTATTTAAAAGATGGCAATTGGATGGTGGTCTATAATATAATATTACAAATAATAAGTTCTGATAAACACTGTATATACTATGTCCGCATTTTTTAACATCCTTCTAGTGGTGAGATCTTTTACGGACCCGAAATAAGCTTGCAGAGCAAAAACAAAGAGAAAATTCATTTTTAGTTGCTGCATATAAACAATTCTAAAAGACATAATCTGTCGCAGGCTGGTTTGGAGTAATTGTAGCACCTTTGACTCATCCGAGTGGTGTTGCTAATATGTCAACAGGAGAAGGCTCTTCATTCTCTGCGTTTATCAGGAAGGCTCTCACTTCAAAGAAAAACGTAATGCACAACAAGAGAATAATCAAGACATGACTGGAATGGAGTGAAGATCTCTCATTCTGTGCTTTATCATCTTTAAGTGCTTCCCTTATCAAGTGTTACAAAGTAAATGCTCAGCATAACTCCACATTAACACTGAAATATGGCCTGCAAGCTCAGAAGGCTTTTTGGCTCTAGCAGGGAATATTTCACTCCTGATGACATCATTTTTAGTGGCAGTTGATTTAGAGAGTCCCTGCACAGCTAAATTGATTACCGCTGGTAACTGTTTGTCAATAACGCTATTGATTATTTCCCCAAATTTGATTAATTTCTATTAGTTCTTTTTTTTTTAAACAAACATTGTGTAATATGGCTTACATGACAGAAGGTAATAAGTAGCTAGAGCCTGAATCTAGCTGCAGGATTTCATCGTAATGCTTGGTTGTATTTCAGCTCATTTTTAGGTTGACGTTTTGTTTTTCTCTTTTTGCACTTCATCCTTCAATTTAGAATGACCTAAAACTCAGAAACTCTGGAGTGTGCCGCAGTGTTTCTGCACCAAGTTGGTCCCTGTAGGTATCTTCATTTGTGTTGTGCTGTTATGTCTATCTGACCGGTGCAGAATTTGCAATGAACAAGACCGGCAGCAGAAAACAATGAATACTTCCATCCATCCATTTTCCAACCCGCTGAATCCTAACACAGGGTCACGGGGATCTGCTGGAGCCAATCCCAGCCAACACAGGGCACAAGGCAGGAACCAATCCTGGGCAGGGTGCCAACCCATCGCAGCAATGAATACTTAATAATGCTAAATTATTTTTTCAAATGGCATGGACCTACATCCCTAGTTTTTAAATTATTAAGACAAAGATCATAAGAGGTGTATCACAGAAACAGAATACAGTTCGGTAAACCAAGCTTCTTGAACTGAACTCAAGTTTGCACAATTTCATACAAAAGCATGCAGCTCCATCTGAATGCTCCTTCAAAATGGGAATCAAGAATAAATAAAATGAACTCAGTAAGGCACACAAATTTGCTGATCATCTTGTAAATCTGCTACTTAGGGATGTAACCAGATATAAACTATATTTCAAGGGGGTTTAATCCTGAAATCCTTTTCTAGCAGCTACACCTGTGCTATTAGTTAAACCTGGACAGTTGGAAAACTCTGTTATTATACGCATTTTTAAATTAGGATAATCTGATCTGATCTCCAATTATTGCCTAATTTCTGTTTTACTGGTTATGTCAAAGGTTTCAGTTTCAGAGAAGGTTGAATGATTACAGTATTTAGAACACAATCAACTTCTGCATGCTTATAAATTTACTTTTAGCTGAAAACATGGTACAGAAAATGCAAATAACGTTTTAGAAAATGTGAAGTGTTCTTCATTTAGATAGGGAAATGTATTGGGAGCAGTGTTTCTTAATCTGAAAAAGTCCTTTGAAACTATCAATCAGAGCATTCTTCTGTTTAAACTATCCACTTTTTATTTGTTCAGATAAGAATGTGACTGATTTGCCTCATATCTTCAAGCTAGAAAACAACATGTCAAAGTTAACTAAGAAAATTTATTAAGAACAGAATGGACATTCCTCATAGTTCAACTCTATTTGAGACAGCACTCTTTGATCGTTATTTATTTATTATATAAATAACTTGGTGTCTATAAGTTGTCCAGAGGTTGGTAGGTTGCTTTATGCAGTTGAAACCACCATGTATACCCTCCAGTTGAAGCTTTAACTAATTATGATATATAAATAATAACTATCAGTGGCTCTGTCAGAACCATCATGCATTAAATTAAAATAAAAAAAATTCTATCTTTTTAGAAAACAGAATTCATTTTAACTGAACAAAGAAATAGAAGAGGTTAGCATTGTCGAATTTTTAGTAATAACACTCGACTATCTGACCTGAAATTTGATAATCTATTAGGAAAACCTTCATGCTAAGGCAGCCCATGCAGTTATTTATGCATATTATGTTTGTTTTTCCATTTTTCAAACTGTATTACACAGGTATGGCGACCCTGAAGGGCAAAACTTAAAAATTAAAAAAAAGTGCATAAAATAACAAATTATATTGAAAAACACTTCATAAAGTAAAAAGTAGTGCAGTAAATTAATATTACCAAATCACTGCATAAAATTATCAAATAAAAAAAATAAAAATTAGCAAAAACGCTGCATCCCCAAAACAGATAGATAGATAGATAGATAGATAGATAGATAGATAGATAGATAGATAGATAGATTTTTCTGCTCTATATATATATAAAATCCTAACCCTAAAAGTGCAACAATTTTGTGCAATGATTTTATGTGACAGTTTATTGTCATGCTTTAAATCAGGCTTATTTTAAAGCCTACATATAAATGTTTTGTATCATTCTTTTTAGAATTTATCAAACTTTAATGTGATGTTGTTAGATTTTCAGATTCGTATTCCATTTTTAAATTATAAACTAAAAAATATTAAGAACTCATGTCCCGAGAATTTGTGCCAAGAGATTTAACCATGCCCGGGGCCGGAAATAAAAGACAAATAGTAGGACAACTGTTGTACAGGCTTTTACATATTCGAAGCGCCGCGTGAGATGCAGATCACACAGCATGGCAGCAGCACCAAGCCAGCAACTGATCAAGCAAAGAGGAGGTAAAAAAAAAAACTGTATTTGTTTCCCATTGTATCACCGTTAAAGAGGAGGTTTCGGAGGAGCGACCACATCTCCTTGGGGTGTGTTCAGCCCCCCTCTTCACAACGGGAGCGGCAGAGACACAAAGTGGCTGGTGCATAGTGCAGGCCAGGAGGGTTGGCAAGCGAAGCAGGGGGGAACCCCCTAGTGTGTGTGTATATATATATATATATATATTGTGGAACTTGACCCGGACACAGACAGGCAGACACGTTGTAATCACCCAACACACATTTATTTAGGGCTTCCATATTTACAAATCAGTACTCACAGACCCCCAATACCCCACAGTCCAGGCCAACACAATGCTTTCTCTCTCTCTCTCTCTGTCTTCAGACCGCCTCCTTCTTTCCTCCAGAGACCTCGTCCACTCTTCCACCCGACTCAAGTCCATCTCTGAAGGGAGGCAGCCCCTTTAAATAAGCACCCGGATGTGCTCCAGGTGTGTTCCCGGTAATCTCCCACCAAAACGCTCCAGTGTGGCGGAAGTGCTGGCTGTCTCCCGGGAAGCACTCCGGGCATCCCTGTTCCTCTTCCCCTCAGCACTTCCACCACACCAGGAAGGTCCAAGGTCCTCCAGGAATTGGGGTCCCCCTGGCGGTGACCATGGGCCCCTACAGGGTCGAGCTTCCCAGCTCTGTACCCGCGGCCCCCAGGGCGGTCGTTCCCTCGAGTTCTGGAGGAGGTACAAGCCCTCCTCTGGTCTTCTCGGGCATCCCGGCTGGGTACCACAATATTATATATATATATATATATATATATATATATATATATATGGTTGAAATAGTTTACTGTCAAATAATGCAAAGAGTACGTGACACATATTTCGCCCTAATTCTGGGCTCATCAGGCGTACACACTCTACTGCACTCCCTCTCGGGAATCGAACCTCGGACGTCAGCGTTAGAGGTGAAGCCTGGAGGGATGGAGAGTTAAGGCGGGTGTTGGAGTCACGTGATCATCTCCCCTCCCATTCACCTTATTTCATTCACTTCATTTCGCTCCGAGCTGAGCTCTGCAGCTGGCACGGTCTTGCTGTTCTTGATTTGCTTTTCACATGGCTAACTATACGTTGCATGCTCAAGAGTAAGCTCAGCGCACAACTTGGTCATATTACAACCGGAGGGGCGAACTGACAACATGGTATACAAAGAGATCCTTAACAAATAATTATTGGTATAATTTCCCTCAGTTTATTATTTAAAATTTTAAAGCAGTACTTCGCCGCTGCGAAGCGCGGGTATTTTGCTAGTAATAAATAAAATCTTTACAATCAATAGCCCCCCCCACCTCACTGCCCCCCCCCCCCCGTAACTTTTGCTATATATTGCCTTTGATTCTTGTAAGTCTAAGCATTATCCTCTGATGAAGGCCCCTGGTAGGGGCTGAAAGCTCAGTAATAAAAACTACTTTATGATATGTGATTCATTTTCTCCCTTTGTGGATCTCCAGCTGCAAATATATATATATATATATATATTATATATATATATATATATATATGTTTCATGGCATTCGTACTCTGAATCACAATCGGATTGTATGGGTGGTTACCTACCAGGTAACGCTTGTGGTTGGCCAGCAAGTCGGCTAACATTCACCACGGTGCCCTCTCTCAGTTGCGAGAAGCAGATCATAGAATGGTTGAATAGTTTACTGTCAAATAATGCAATGAGTACGCAACACGTGTTTCGCCCTAATTCTGGGTTCATCAGGCGTACACACTCACTGCACCCCCCTCTCGGGGAATCGAACCTCAGACATCAGAGCCAGAACCGAAGCCTCTAACGTTGCGCCACGGTGTGTGGTTCATTCATTTCACAGCATGTGAATCAGGTAAATCAAGCGTTACCTGGTGGGTAACCACCCATGCAATCAGATTGTGATTCAGACTATGAATGCCATGAATGTAATTACCCCGATCTACATGCTGTCAAATGAACGAACCACACACTGTGGCGCAACGTTAGAGGCTTTGCCTCTAGCTCTGATGTCCGAGGTTCAATTCCCCAAGTTTGTATGCCTGATGAGCCCAAATTAGGGCGAAACACATGTCACATACTCTTTGCATTATTTGACAGTACACTATTCAACCATATATATATATATATATATATATATATATATATATATATATATATACACACACACACACATACATACATATTTCGGAAAAAATGAAATAAATAATTAAACGTGCAAATAAATAAAAGTTCTGTGAAATGTGAGCATACATAATTAAATAAACGCATCATGAAATACAGCTTAAAATAAAACTGTCACTTTCACTCATCAAAGTTGAGAGGGTGGGCTCCAGCACATACTGTGTTTTGTTTGGAGAGTCATCTAGAGTAGATTGCTCATGCCTAATTCAGTTTGTCAGTGAGGGAGATAGAGGTTGATGAAATAGCAAAATAATTAATTAGAAAAATACACACTACTACCAATGAAAGGGGTTCTGCCAAATTACTACATATTTCAGAGAGAAAACTGAAGATTTATCAGAAGAAATTAAAATGTTGATGGCCCTTTTAAACTACAATATCAATGAAACTGTTTTTGAACTGGTGCAATGGACTAGGCCTCACGCCAGTTCAGGTAATGTAGTGACCTGCCCTGAACACCCATCCTTTGACATTCCAGCTGAGTCAATAGAACACTTTCTTTCAAGCGGTTTAAAGGTATGACAGATTACAGATCTACATGGTGTATCAGCAAAGATGATCACAAGGTGAATGAGCCATTGTGAGATACGGAAAAGAAAGTATCTTGTTTGCCACTAATCAGAGCTTTAAAGTTGCTTGAAAAAATACTTGTGAATATTCATCTGACTTTATACTCGTAAAACAAGGGTGAAATATTCAGTTTAAAATATTAGTTGGCGCTGCTCTGGGCTTTCTGTGTCAAAGTGTCTAAACTGAAACAGGTGCAGCTCACTGTATCTCCCACTGGCTCATATACAGTATAACTAAAATATAATAAGAATTTGTACTGAATAAACATAAGAAGCTGGTGTGTGATATTAACCAAAACTGAAAACAGAAACATTGCTCAGCCCATCAATGTCTAGAAATTGCCTCCCTCTGCAAACATGATGTGTGATCCGCTTCGCAGCCCATGTTCCACTAGCTAGTGTGGCGGTGAGCATACATGCAGCAGATGAGGACAACAGTCACGTGGAGCTGCAGGAAGAGCTGTTGCAGGTGCAGGTCTAGAGTGCACAGGTACTCCCTATACTGAGTTTATGCAGAAGTAATAAATTGTATTTTGTCATTTGGCCTTTTATAATAAGGCACACAATGTGACCAGCTGACTAGGTGTGGATCCTGAGCCATATTCCATGATCTGACAACTAAAATGAAACTGTAAATTTTATTGTCCATAATAAATACAAAGAGAAAAAACAAACCAAATATATTGAAAATCTATAATCCCAGTAACACTGCAAGGACCATGCTAAGAAGCAAAGAGCTGGAGGCTTCACAATATTTCTGTCTGTATGAGCTCACTGCAGTTCTCGTATAATGATGAAGCGATGCCCATTTCAACTTTGGTCAAGACTGTTGCCATTTACCTGTGCTATAATGCCAAGAAAAAATAAAATTAAACCGATTTTGGGAAGGGCGGCACGGTGGCGCAGTGGTAGCCACTGCCTCGCAGTTAGGAGACCTGGGTTCGCTTCCTGGGTCCTCCCTGCGTGGAGTTTGCATGTTCTCCCCGTGTCTGCGTGGGTTTCCTCCGGGTGCTCTGGTTTCCTCCCACAGTCCAAAGACATGCAGTTTAGGTGGATTGGTGATTCTAAATTGGCCCTAGTGTGTGCTTGGTGTGTGTGTGTGTTTTTGTGTGTGTCCTGCGGTGGGTTGGCACCCTGCCCGGGATTGGTTCCTGCCTTGTGCCCTATGTTGGCTGGGATTGGCTCCAGCAGACCCCCGTGACCCAGTGTTCGGATTCAGCGGGTTGGAAAATGGATGGATGGATGGATGATTTTGGGAATGGAACACAAGATTAAAAGGGAAGTCATACAGTATACAATGATAGCATGCACCCTGTTGTCTCCAAATATCACTCTGTATGATCACTACCATAAGATGCATAGTAATGTAAATGGAGTGTTTTTACAACAACTTTCAAGGGTAATCAAGGGCTGGATACTGAGAAAATTAGCATTACATATTTTGGCAGGCGTTTGGTCTTAATGGATCCACATCCTAGCAATCAGAAACAAAAACTTTGTGGATGAAAAATAATTAAAATGGACTCCTTATTCAATGTAGAAAAATGTTGTACTACATCTACTACTGTAGAATGACATTTTTACTACTTTTAGTCTGTTAATAGTGATGAGCCAGTGATTATAACAAAACTGAATTGTCAGCAAAACTTTTCTGCCCTAAAAGAATCACAAAAATGCCAATTCTCAAATATATATATATATATATATATATATATATCCATCCATCCATCCATTTTCCAACCCGCTGAATCCAAACAGGGTCACGGGGGTCCGCTGGAGCCAATCCCAGCCAACACAGGGCACAAGGCAGGGAACCAATCCCAGGCAGGGTGCCAACCCACCGCAGGACACACACACAAACACACCAAGCACACACTAGGGCCAATTTAGAATCGCCAATCCACCTAACCTGCATGTCTTTGGATTGTGGGAGGAAACCGGAGCGTCTGGAGAAAACCCACGCAGACACGGGGAGAACATGCAAACTCCACGCAGGGAGGACCCGGGAATCGAACCCAGGTCCCCAGGTCTCCCAACTGCGAGGCAGCAGCGCTACCCACTGCGCCACCGTGCCGCCCATATATATATATATATATATATATATATATATATATATATATATACACACAGTATATATATATATATATATATATATATATATATATATATATATATATATATATATATATATAATCTATTTTTCTCACCTGTATTTTTATTTCATCTGCTAATAAGTGACTGTGCCAATGCAGAGACTACAATTCCCCCCAGACACAGATAAAAGAAAAATACTGGGGCTGATGGGAGGATGCCTTAATCAGCAAGCACCAATTTTTTAAATAGAAGCACCAGAAAAAGCAAAATCTCACCTAAAGCTGCACCTGCATTTCCTTTTTCTATAGCTTTTGTCTAATAGAACGTCTTTTTGTCTCATCATGGATTGTGTTTAGCCGAGAGTTTCCCCCATTTATTTTCATTTGGACTGTTTTCTGAGAAATGTACTGGTCCAAAAGGTGTGTACAGTGTTACAAAACCCTTAGGAGTAATGTCCCTTACTTTTCGCCCCCCAAAAACCTTTAAATATTCTTTTAGTTTGTTTTGTTTTGCATGAAAAACAAAAGTTTAATATCAATAATATTTAAAAAAAACTGAGGAAATCAGCAAAAAGTATGCAATAGAGCTAAGACACGCTGAAACCAAATGAAGCACAACTGCATTTGAGTTGCTCTTCTTCAGAATATGATAGAAAGAGAACGACTGAGGACAGCACTGTTGAGTGTGTAAAAGTAATCAGTTTGTTGCTGGCAGACATTTATTCAAGTCCCTGTTTTGATGAGGGTGTTCTAATTTTAGGCTTTAACACCAGTAGAGACCACCACTGGTGTTGTAATCTCCTGTAATCTGGTGTTCTTCAGCAATCTCTGAATCAAACCCCCTGTCCGTTCCCCACTCCCCATCCTGTCCTACTGCAAAGGTTTTTTTTGCAAAAGAGAAAGACATACCGGAGGTTGCAGAATGGAGTACTTTGGTGAGCCACCCCATCTGACAGACAAAGATCACTACCTTTGTACTCAGGCCCACTGAGGCTGAAGTTCTGTTGCTTAATCCTCAGTTTATTTGGTATTTAGGAGCTCTTCCTTTGTTCATGTCTGCAATGTGCTTATTTTCTAAATAATTTGCATAGTTCGGCTTCCTTACCATGATTTCGAGTAGAAAGAAAATATGAATGTACCGTCCTGTTTTTAACAACATTTAACAAATGCTCAATAGGTCAAGGGGATGATTTCAACTTCCCTCAATGTGAAATGCTAATAACAGTGAAATTTCAATCAGAATGCTTAGCTGATTGGCAAACATCAATTTAGAAGCTACTTATGACTAATATTGATGTTATCTGGTAAGTACAAAAGTTAATTTTAACTTCTAATTGCCAGAGTATTTACTTTTATATAGGACACTTCCACTTCCAAGCCTAAAGGAGAGTATTTCATATTCCAAATAAATACGGAAATGTTTTATCACAAGAACCTTTAGCAAATATAATGGTATATTACTCTAGGCTTTCATTGAACATAATAAAACTAGGAGTTTCAAAATGTGTCATAAAATGAGCTAACAGTGTTGTAGTTCACGGACTTCTTGGAAGTACATTTTGTAACAGAATGGTGATTACTCAATAGGCAGATTGTGTGAATCACTGCAGAATTTACTGACAGCTTAAAAAGTTTTCATTTCAAACACAATGTGAGCTCCTTCCCACTTTTATTAACTAATTATATGGTTCCATTTGTATGTAGAAGGCAGGAAATCCATAAAAATAAATATGATATCAATGTCAGAATTATCTCAAGCCAGCCCAGCAGGTGCGCACTTAAGAAAGGTTTATTGGCTTCCTGACCTCGTGGCCTCAGCAATATGACACTGATTTTGATAAGGCTTCTCTAAAATGATTTCTATCTTAAAAGCAAACAGTATTTGTTGGTAAAAGGGACAGGTGAACAGATTAAACATTTTAAACTATCCTTGGCAGCATACAACTCAGATAACCTTGGAGAGGAATTGCTTTGTTGGGCAGTGTTCACTGTTACAGATTAAATGTTCTGTTGAGTATATAACTGGATGAGGTTAAAAAGTTTCGACGTATTTACTTAGATTTTCTGTTTCTCAACATACTGTACAGCATGTCTTTAATTTCCTCTGTGCAGATTGCACAACTGTAGTGTGTCAAGGAATCTGCTAAAATTACTAACGTATCTGGGTGACTTGGATAATATGGAATCATTCCATATTTTTTAATGTGACATTTTCATATCTGTACTGTTATTTTGTGGCCATCATTAGGGCCATAGAGAATCTAACCCGTGGGACAGCAGATTACTTAAAGTAGAAAAATGTACTGTCGTTTTTAAAAGGAAGACCTGCATTATTCTTTTCCTTTTCTTCTATTCTAATAAAAATGTTTTTATTGTTTTTTTTTATATATAGCACCTCTCCCTGAGTGCTCCTTCTAAAGCAGTGGTCTCAAATCCCAGTCCTGGAGGGCTGCAGGTTTTCATTCTAGCCCTATTCTTAATTGGTGACCAGCTTTGCACCCCAACTTAAAAACTGATACCATGCCAATGCAGAGTAGGGGATGCCACATATCCATATCATGGAATATCATAAAGGTACAAGACTGTATGCTACAGAATTAAAAAGTGAAAAGGGCCAAACCCATAAAGTAATCACTTTGACTTTTCCAGATTTAATTAAGAAAAGATGAATGGGTACATGCAATCAGCGTCTCCTTTAACACTTAGGATTTTGAGCTTGTACTTCAACTGGTTAGCTTTTAGGAAGCTGATTGCACTGCAGTTCACTTTGGCATAATGCGGTCAAACTAGAGCGCGTAGGCCGAACTACAGGTCGTATTCCAACCACTAAGGTTGTTTTTAAGTTTTTTTATTGAATTGTATTTTGAAAGCACACATTTTTTTTTACCTATGTCTATTTTTATGAACAGTTATCAAAATGATTTTTTTAGTAGTAAATAACACCCCACTAAATTTTAAGACTTTTACAGCCTTATTCTTGTATGATTACTACCATTTGTTGCTACTGCTTGTTGTAAACCATTAGTATTTAAACTTATAACACTTTGACATTCCTTGGCTCATGCATAGATTTGACTGACATCTCACTCAAGATACATTAAATTCTAGCCTTGTGCACATTGAAGCTGTAAAAGTGTTTGACACCCTGCAATCCAGAATTCAGCTAGGGTCCATGCTTACTGGAGAGCAAGTAAGTAAAAAAAATATATATATATTTATATATATATATATATACAGTGGTGTGAAAAACTATTTGCCCCCTTCCTGATTTCTTATTCTTTTGCATGTTTGTCACACAAAATGTTTCTGATCATCAAACACATTTAACCATTAGTCAAATATAACACAAGTAAACACAAAATGCAGTTTGTAAATGGTGGTTTTTATTATTTAGGGAGAAAAAAAAATCCAAACCTACATGGCCCTGTGTGAAAAAGTAATTGCCCCCTGAACCTAATAACTGGTTGGGCCACCCTTAGCAGCAATAACTGCAATCAAGCGTTTGCGATAACTTGCAATGAGTCTTTTACAGCGCTCTGGAGGAATTTTGGCCCACTCATCTTTGCAAAATTGTTGTAATTCAGCTTTATTTGAGGGTTTTCTAGCATGAACCGCCTTTTTAAGGTCATGCCATAGCATCTCAATTGGATTCAGGTCAGGACTTTGACTAGGCCACTCCAAAGTCTTCATTTTGTTTTTCTTCAGCCATTCAGAGGTGGATTTGCTGGTGTGTTTTGGGTCATTGTCCTGTTGCAGCACCCAAGATCGCTGCAGCTTGAGTTGACGAACAGATGGCCGGACATTCTCCTTCAGGATTTTTTGGTAGACAGTAGAATTCATGGTTCCATCTATCACAGCAAGCCTTCCAGGTCCTGAAGCAGCAAAACAACCCCAGACCATCACACTACCACCACCATATTTTACTGTTGGTATGATGTTCTTTTTCTGAAATGCTGTGTTCCTTTTACGCCAGATGTAACGGGACATTTGCCTTCCAAAAAGTTCAACTTTTGTCTCATCAGTCCACAAGGTATTTTCCCAAAAGTCTTGGCAATCATTGAGATGTTTCTTAGCAAAATTGAGACGAGCCCTAATGTTCTTTTTGCTTAACAGTGGTTTGCGCCTTGGAAATCTGCCATGCAGGCCGTTTTTGCCCAGTCTCTTTCTTATGGTGGAGTCGTGAACACTGACCTTAATTGAGGCAAGTGAGGCCTGCAGTTCTTTAGACGTTGTCCTGGGGTCTTTTGTGACCTCTCAGATGAGTCGTCTCTGCGCTCTTGGGGTAATTTTGGTCGGCCGGCCACTCCTGGGAAGGTTCACCACTGTTCCATGTTTTTGCCATTTGTGGATAATGGCTCTCACTGTGGTTCGCTGGAGTCCCAAAGCTTTAGAAATGGCTTTATAACCTTTACCAGACTGATAGATCTCAATTACTTCTGTTCTCATTTGTTCCTGAATTTCTTTGGATCTTGGCATGATGTCTAGCTTTTGAGGTGCTTTTGGTCTACTTCTCTGTGTCAGGCAGCTCCTATTTAAGTGATTTCTTGATTGAAACAGGTGTGGCAGTAATCAGGCCTGGGGGTGGCTACGGAAATTGAACTCAGGTGTGATACACCACAGTTAGGTTATTTTTTAACAAAGGGGCAATTACTTTTTCACACAGGGCCATGTAGGTTTGGATTTTTTTTCTCCCTAAATAATAAACACCATCATTTAAAAACTGCATTTTGTGTTTACTTGTGTTATATTTGACTAATGGTTAAATGTGTTTGATGATCAGAAACATTTTGTGTGACAAACATGCAAAAGAATAAGAAATCAGGAAGGGGGCAAATAGTTTTTCACACCACTGTATATATATATATATATATATATATATATATATATATACTGTATAATCTCTCTCCTAGGAGGATTTGTTTTGCCGACATGCTTTCATCGCTTGTGCATTAGCAGCGAAGCGACTTTGTCTTTCTTCGGAGGTTTTGTTTTGCTGCCATGCTGACCTCGCTCGTGTTATTAGTGGCTAACCTAGTTTTCTGTTTCCTCTGACGTGGAGCCCTTACCCTGACTCCACCTCGCAATTCCGGGCCGGACAGAAATACACACTTCCACACATAGACGTTTATATATAACATAATGCCAAGTGATTGTTGCCAAATGTCTTCTTATCATGCTGCCTCCTTCTTTATACTTCCTCCCGAATTAATGAACAGTTTGGTGGAGAGGAGGCAGGGTCTTTGGTGGTGTGTTTAACTGGAGAGAGAACATTCTAAATACGTTGTGCTCCTAATTGTAAATTATTTCTCTTCCCATTAAAAACTCCCCTAGCAGTATAAAGTCAGTGGTTGCATTTGTGGCAAAGATCAACATAAAACACCACATTTAAAGCTGAAATATTAGCTTGACGTAGAAAGGTAAACCAAAGGGCACAGATTCACAAACATACAAGAAGACATACACATTTAGTTAACCCACTTTTTCTTTCCCTGCTTAAACTTTCAGAAAAATGTTTTAGACCCAATACAGTAGCTGTGCATATTTTAGTTGAGTCTGTTTATTTATACCGTTGTACCGGTAGCTGTGACAGAGTGCCTAAGGTTACGCTCATGGTTAGGATAAATATACAGCAAGTCTATTGACAAATTACCAAAATCAGAAGTGGTAACAAACAAAATATCTTATGTTCTCAATGTCATACCATTTAAAACAGCATCTACATTCAAAAATGCAGCTGAATGGATGCAAGGAGGTCCAGCTTAATTATATCACACTACATACATCTAACATATATCCCATATTTTAGCAATCACAAAAACAGGATGGAGGATAACCAATATTCAACACATGCCCCACAATGATGAACCTTTATTCTCCCTCTTCTTTCGGCTGCTCCCGTTAGGGGTCACTACAGCGGATCATCTTCCATATCTTTCTGTCCTCTGCATCTTGTTCTGTTACACCCATCACCTGCATGTCACCACATCCATAAACCTTCTCTTAGGCCTTCCTCTTTTCCTCTTCCCTGGCAGCTCTATCCTTCGCTTCCTTCTCCCAATATACTCAGCATCTCTCCTCTGCACATGTCCAAACCAACGCAATCTCGCCTCTCTGACTTTGTCTCCCAACCGTCCTTCCTGCGCTGACCCTTTAATACACTCATTTCTAATCCTATCCATCCTCGTCACACCCAATGCAAATCTTAGCATCTTTATCTCTGCCACCTCCAGCTCTGTCTCTTGCTTTCTGGTCAGTGCCACCGTCTCCAGCCCATATAACATAGTTGATCTCACTACCATCCTGTAGACCTTCCCTTTCACTCTTCTCCACCCATTCCACCCTGCCTGCACTCTCTTTTTCACCTCTCTTCCACAATCCCCATTACTCTGTACTGTTGATCCCAAGTATTTAAACTCATCCACCTTCACCAACTCTACTCCCTGAATACTCACCTTTCCTCCCTCTCATTTACACACATGTATTCTGTCTTGTTCCTACTGACCTTCATTCCTCTCCTCTCTAGAGCATATCTACACCTCTCCAGGGTCTCCTCAACCTGCTCCCTACTATCGCTACAGATCACAGTGTCATCATCAAACATCATAGTCCACGGGGACTCCTGTCTAATCTCATCTGTCAACCTGTCCATCACCATTGCCAATAAGAAAGGGCTCAGAACTGATCCCTGATGTAATCCCACCTCCACCTTGAATGCATCCGTCACTCCTACCGCAGACCTCATCACGGTCACACTTCCCTCGTACATATCCTGTACAACTCTTACATACTTCTCTAAAACCGCCTATTACAGGCGTCTCTAACTCCAGTCCTAGAGCACTGCAGTGGTTGTGGGTTTTCATTCTAACCCAGTATTTACTGTTAACTTCTTTTCCCTTAACTTTAATTGCCGTGTTTTTTAAGGCTTGGTCCTTTGAATTACTTCATTTTTCCTTAAAAGGCACCCACAGAGAAATAAGATGTAAAATTAGCCAACTCCAAGCAGTTTCACTCCAACTAGTTTCTCAATCAGAAGCCAATTCTTGTGCTAATTAAACCCATTATTTAACTCAATAGTTTGTTGCTGCTCTCCTTCTGCCACAGCAGACATTTCCCAAACTGCTGGTTTTCTTTTTTCTAAGGACACCGTCAGAATGTTTTGTTGGCCTGAGCAGATCAAAATTACTGAGAACCTTTCTTTATTTTCTGATAATGTACAATGGACACAGGTTGCTGGTCACGTGTGACTCATTTTGTATTTCATTATTGTTTTTATATATCATTATTATTTCAAAAGAAATAATGAAGGGATTTGAGTCATTAATAGCAAGTAAATTAATATTAAGGCAAAAGAGTGCATTAGCAGCAAGAACTGGTCACTAATTAAGGAAAGGGTTAGAAAAAGAAACCTGCAGCCACAGTAGTGCTTCAGGACCGGAGTTAGAGACCCTTGGCTTCTTATGTTAAAACAGCTTGTTACTTGGCAATTGAAAATTGTCCCTTGCCTCTTAATGCTTTTGTGCCTGTATGGTTTCATAATCAGTTTCTAAGTTATAGAAGCATGTCATGCTGTTTCTAAATCATAAAAACACTAGCTGTGTGTGGTTGTTGGGACAAAAAACAACCCAAAGTTTTACTATATTGGTGAACTTGCAGAAGCACCAGCTAAGTGGGCTTGTCTGAGACCAATGTGTAGTCGGGTGCAGCTGTAGCACAAATTGAGCTGGACAGGCTGGTACCTGTATCAGGAAAACGTATGGTAGCTCGTTGTGTGAATGTACAACATGCATGTACCACAAAGCTGAGTTTGTCTGCTTGGGTTGAATGAGAAGTGAGGTACATGTAAGCGGCGAAAAAATGTAAAAGTACATGCATGCGCCATCTCACCAAGCGCAAGTCACACTTGTATAAGCTTGTACATCTTCCGTAGAATTCACACCAACTCCCATGGCTGTGGTTAAGCGTGAGCAGAGCGGACTGCTCTATACACACACAGACACACGCACAAACATCTTTCATAGTGAGAACTGAAGTGCATGCAAGTGCCGAAAAAATGTAAAAGTGCATGTATGCGCCATCTAGTGGCTGTGGTTGAGCGTGAGCAGAGCAGGCAGTTCCATACACAAACACACGCACAATACTGTGTTGTTGGCTCCCATTTATGAGGTAAAGCAGCTGTTTTTTGGAAACATGATTGCATGATTGGTAAAAGAGCTGATCAGAGGAAATGAAAAGAGAAGAAGAGAAGAAAGGAGTTAGGGGAAGTCAATCCAAGAATGTTCCGAGTTGCTATTGACACAATAATTGATCTGCCTGTAATGTCTAAACATCCAACAGTACCAGACTGTATGGTGTGCATTGCCACACTTTATTTTGCTTTTGTTTATGGCACTATCTATTTGAATAATGCCTTAAAGTAAAACTTATCAAGCCAGATTTCCTACTTGCATACTTGCTCTGTTTTACCACATATTCTTTTCTCAGGCAGGTCATTCTGGTGTGAGTGAGAGAGCACACTTCCAATAGGAAGGCTACAGTGACGGTCATACCTGGGTGAAGTCTGAAGGAACTGTTTTATGCTTTATAAAGAAAAATGTCAGTTTCTAAGTCACTAGGGCCTTTATTTGGTACTAACCTGTATGTGGCAGCACAAAAATCTTCCAAAAACACTGCTATTTGTTTTGTAACTCTCCTCTAAATTTACACTTTTTCTGGGGAATCCTTTGTACCTACAATCAGATGTTAAATTGTAACATGACTTTGCCATATCCTCCTAGCAAACAACCAATTCAAACTCCCACACCCGCTTTTCTTTAAGCAAAACCCTAGCGGTATTCATACTACAGTGGAACCTCGGTTCACGACTGTAATTTGTTCCAAAACTCTGGTCGCAACCCGATTTGGTCGTGAGCCGAACTAATTTCCCCCATAGGATTTACGTAAATACAATTCATCCGTTCCAGACTGTATGAACTGTATGTAAATATATTGTTTTTAAAGATTTTTAAGCACAAAAATAGTTAATTATACCATAGAATGCACAGTGTAATAGTAAACTAAATGTAAAAACATTGAATAACACTGAGAAAACCTTGAACAGAGAAAACTAACATTGCAAGTTCACGCTACAGCCTTACGAACCGCTCGCTGTAAAAACTTTTTTTTAATGAGTTTTAAGCACAGGGAAAAAAATGAAAATTTGAAAAATCCTTAATTTATACAAAAACATAAACAACCAAGAAAACTAACCTTGCATGAGTCAAGTTCTGGCATGAAGGAAGTGAGGAGGAAGAACTAGCCACTCATAGAAGGTTAGTTTTGCAGCAAATTGCCATGAATTTTCCTGGCTTTCTCGCATAACATCGCCTCGCTTACACTATCCCCTGCAAGTTGCTTCTCGTTCAACCACACTAGCAGCAGTTTTTCCACCTCTTCCAGCACTTGAGGCCTCTGCTTGGTTAACACTGTAACTCCTTTTGCAACATCAGCTGCTTTAATGGCCTCTTTCTGCTTCAGAGTAGTCGAAATCGTAGATTTTGACTTCTTGTACTTGGCGGCAAGATCAGTAACACGAACGCCACACTCATACTTTTCAATAATTTCTTTAATTCGATTTCAATTTTCTTCGCACCTTTCTTCTCACCAACACTACCACTCTTCGCCTGCTTAGAGGCCATGGTTAATTGCAAAATTAATGCAAAAGCATGTGAAATAGAGCACAAAGAGTTCACAGCGAATACAAGCACGTCTGACAGAGAACAATGTACAGGGAGAGACTGAACACATGCGGAAATCATCGGCATTGGCATCAAGGGAAACTGGCTTGTTCATCACCCAAGTGTATGGTCGTGAACAGATGCAAAAGTTTGGCGAACTTTTTGGTCGTAACCTCAATTTATACGTGTTCCGAGATGTTCGTGACCCGAGGTTCCACTATACCAAGTAACAGAGCGTGCAAGTTCAAAACATCTACCAGTATCGCATGGAATAAATGAAATATGCAGGCCTAGGAGTAATGAGCAGAAAAAAAAAAAAAATCCTGAACACTTTTAAGGGTTAAAACTCAGGCAAGGTAATATTTTAAGCTGAAAAAAAGAGGACATGTCTGGGAAAAAGTAAATGCCTGGTATTTCAAGAAGGAATCCATGAGACAGACACAGAGAATATTTGAAGTATTACTTGTAGTCATGAAACATTTAGATATAGAGTTGTCTCATACAATACTTAAATATGTCTGCCTTATGACTCAACACTGTTGACACTGAGATGACATTGCTTAATTAATTAATGCTGTCACTGAAGGCAGTCTGCAGCCAAAATAAAATAAAAAAGTATTTGAATAAAAGTGTTGAAAGGTAAGGTGTTAATTAGAATATGTTAAATAATTAAGGCAAAGTTAAATAATAAGAAATAACCCTTTCTAGGACAGCAGCCAAATGTCCTTGTCCTCCTAATCAAACTGAACAGTTTTTATATTCCTGCCTCCACTGGTGTTGTTGATTTATGCTTTTTCTTTGTGAAGGTACCTTTACTGTTCATAAGAATAATTTCCTACAAGAAAATGTTTGTATAAAAAGATTTTTTTCCAATATTATGCCTATTCAAGTTAACCTGAAAAGGTCCCTATTGGACGTACAGACAATCCATTTAAAGCACATTTCAGAAATGTGTTACAAATAAAGATGTTACAACAGCAAAAACCACACTTCTTTTTAACTCATTGGAAGCAAAAAAGCTTATAATTTGCCATTTAATGGTCTGTTGGGGATAAATGATATACCCCCTGCCCAGCTCCTGACTCCTGATGTCATGCTTCCCCCTTCCCTCAGCTCGCAGCCTCTGTCTTGGATTAGCGCGAATATATCTCTCCTGCAAGCGAACTATGATTCTTAGTCATAAAATCAACCAGAATTTTCAAGCAAATTATAGAAAAAAACCCGATCTAAATCTGTTAAGTAGTTTTCTCGTTCGCTAGCTAAGTGGAGATAATGCTCCCCCCTGAGGCTGGTGAGTGAGTGAGGAGAACATCGCCCCCCACAGCCCTTGGCCAACTGCGTGTTTCTCGGCTTTGCGCAAATAAATTGGTACCACAACTGACTTATGATACATAGCGCAATGAAAGAAGTCGCAAAATCAACTGAAATGTTCAAGCAAATTATAGAAAGAAAACCTGATCTAAATCCATTAAGTAGTTCTCTCATGAAAAGTGTTGGGATTTAATATACAGAGAGATGTATAGTTTGTGAGTATGCTTTGTTTCTTCATGGAAAAGCAACAGCAACTTTCATTTCAGAAAGCAATGAAATGTATTACCTATATGTAGATATGACAGCACTCTAGGGAAGTGGCACGGAAGTTGTTCATTTTAAATATTGACTTGGCAGTAAAATCATCCCCAGATGATGACATTATATAGCCCTCTCTTCAAGATGTCAGCTGTCCCAGTGACCACTTCTTACTCATTGCAATATTGCACCAATTCTTTAAAAAGGCTGGGGTGGTCTTTGCTTCTGCTGTGGTCATGCAGCCAATGATGGGGGCGCAGGAAAGTTGTGTGCTGTGCTGTCATGCGGTGCAACAGGGGTGTTTGACACTGCCTATCTGAATGGTGATTTGAGTGTTACATGTGGGCAGAAGAAGCTGCAGAGGTAGTGGTCTCCTGGCTGTCTTTGTTCCTTGAAATGAAGCTACAAACTGTTTTCCCATTCCTGGATCTCAACTTTGAGGCTCTCTATCAATAACTCAGTCCATGTTTTCAATGGTGCTTTGTGTTTTTGGTGTCTGCTCATAGGACTTCTCTTGGTTCCACTCTTGACATCAATGAAGCATTGCACAGCACATGCTGACCCAATTGATTATTATTGCTCATTTCATTGATCTTTTAGGTGGTTTGTTATCCTTAAAAGGACAGCTCACTTTAGCCAAACTAGAATGAAGATCGCATGATAGTGGTAGACTCGCCTTTTTTATAGGCTTCCATGCACGCAGTGCTCCATCTGTTTACTTGAATAATGGAATGCCAGCTCATATTGCTGCTGACTCAGCACTTAAGTCAGTCCTGCTAATGGAGGAGTTTAGTGCTCTTAAAATGCACTACTCTTCCCTGCTTTTTTCCCCATGTCACCGTGTGCTCAAAAATGTAATTAAAGCTGTCACCTTGTTGTCTTATTTAGTAATTGGCCCACTGCCAGTATTGTCATCATCAGGCCACTTACTTTACAAAAATCTGAACTGGAAGAGGATACCAAATGAAGTTTAAGTGAAGGAAATGTAAAGGAAAACACGTCTACAATATCTATCCATCCATCTTTCCAAATTCTAAAACGTTTATTCCAAAATCTTGGCAGAATCAGTCCCTTGGAAGATAAGGTGACTAAAATATATTAGATATAAACTGATTAGTATTAAGTTAGGAAAATAAGCCTTAAGTGAAAGGCCTGGGAGCACTAAAGGAACTTGTCTTATCAAGAAGCGGAGAATGTACATGTAATGTCAGGTTATAAAGCACCCATGCCAAAAGAAATTATGCTTAAAATGTGCAAGGAATCGGATAAGTCATCTCTATAAAAACTTGAGAATAGAGCTACCAAAGGTATGAAAGTTAAGATTAAAGTCAAACAAAGATTAGGATAATGTCAAAGGTGAAGATCACGGGTCTTGGGGATGGAATTAAGACGTGCACCAGGAAAGGTTCTTTGTGGTTGTAGTCTGTTGTTTTCTTTTTTTTAATCATAGTATTGAAAAGCAGGAACAAGAACTGAAAGACAACCCATGACTCTGCCTCTAACTTCACCCCTTATGGTGCCTCAACATAAAAAGCTCGGAGCAACATCAGATGGTCACCATTTGCTGTGCAGACAGCACATCAGAGCCCAGAACTGACTTCTTTGTTTTTAGTTTATTTATTTATTTTTTGTTCAAACCTGCCTGCAGAGTATTAAACGGGGTTAGGTTGGGTGCCACAAACCATCTTGTCATTTTGTATATTCAGTGTTTACTTCATGAAGTGCTAGTATTGTATGATGTTATGAAAGTGTAGGTACATTGGATGTCACCTGCTAGTTCATAATTACTTTTTTAATAAAATTCTGAGAACACAGGGAGTTTAGGACAGGTCAGTTTTAGAACTATACATAAAGGGATGAAAAGTGGTGTAAAAACAAATATGTTTTGTAATTTAATTTCTAACCCAAAGTTCAAGTGCCACAGTAAAATAACTAACACATTAAAAATCACTTACTTGAATGTTAGGAGTTTAAAAAATAAAACAAATTAGTTGGAGCTGTATGTTGCTGAGCATAATTATGAAAATATAACAATAATATAAACCTGGCTAAATAACAAAGATGAGGGGGAGTGTAACATAGATTGTTACACATTTTAGAAGAAGGATAGACAGAAATGAAAATGAGAGTGGTTAGCCATTTATGTCAAACAAAATTTAAATTAATGTCTCCTTCAGTTGGATGTTGTCCCAACTGTTCTCAAAACAGTTGTACAAGTCATATAAGACTAACAACTGTAATACAAACCGTAGGGTGTATGAGAACATGAGGGCAACAATTTAGAAAGGACATTAGGGAAGCTAAAAGGAAGATTGATAGGAATATTGCAGATAAGGTGAAAGATAATCTCATGGGGCCAGATGTGAATTTCAATCAAGAATATGTGTCTGGGGACAACTCATTAAAAGGTGTATGCTGAATAGTGGCCAAATCTGTGCTGTAAAGGCTACACCCTCAGGGCTTCTTCCAAAATGCCCACTTCCAGTTTCTTAAGTCCATGCATTTTATAACCACCACGTGGGTTTCAGGGAGTGAGCAACAGATACTAAACAAAAGACTTGACAGTGAGAGAAAATAAGAAGCAAATATAGCTGTTATCCATTCAGGAGCTCAATAGTGCAATGCAAATGAAATCTTAATACTTAATTTGCATATTATAATGAGCACTGAGACAGTGGAGACAATCAGACAGACAGACAGATAGATAGACACACACACACACACACACACACACACACACACACACATAGACCACTACAGCTACACGTTTGTGAAGTGTGTGTCTGCTACAATATTTTTTTTTTGTCTTTTTAACTATTGTTTCATATATGACACAAAAACAGCAAACAGAGTTTAGATAAGCATTGTGGCCTATGGATATACAGTACAATGTATTATAATGCAGCAGCTATTTTGTCACAGCATGTTTGCATTTTCAATTAGCCAGTAATGTTAACTAAAATTTCTTTAGTTTTTCATTAAGACATGCAGTCAGAAGGTAGCTGTTGTGCCTCTGTGTATCTACTGGTGCTGTTAGGCAGATATGTTGATTCGGGTGTTTTGAGTACTGAAATCTGCATTTCCATTCGTTCTTCATTATCACTTCTCTTACTGGTAGTCCTTTTGACAGTCCATTAACTTCAAATGCGTATTTTGCTGTTCATATTTTCATGAATATAAGATCTTTCAAGCTTACATCGATTCCTACAGTATCATCATAATGCTGAACAACATGGTACTTGTGACAACATATCATTCATGTTTACCACTCGTCCATTGATGCTATCAGATGCCAATGTATAATCTGATGTTACAGAGAGGTTTTTCCATTGCATATGTTATGTTTATTTTTAAAACAGGTTATTTTTATTTTTAAAATGTGCAATGTGCTCTTTGCACACACAGCCCATATTTACAGTGATCCCTCGCTATATCGCGCTTCGCCTTTCGCGGCTTCACTCCATCGCGGATTTTATATGTAAGCATATTTAAATATATATCGCGGATTTTTTGCTGCTTCGCGGGTTTCTGCAGACAATGGGTCTTTTAATTTCTGGCACATGCTTCCTCAGTTGGTTTGCCCAGTTGATTTCATACAAGGGACGCTATTGGCAGATGGCTGAGAAACTACCCAACTTACTTTCTCTCTCTCTCTCGCTGACGTAGGGGGGTGTGAGCAGGGGGGCTGTGTGCAGCTGCTTCCTGAAGGACATGCTGCACAGTGCTTCGCATACTTAAAAGCTCAAAGGGCACGTATTGATTTTTGACTTTGTTTTTCTGTGGCTCTCTCTCTGTCTCTTCCTGCTCCTGACAGAGGGGGTGTGAGCTGCCGCCTTCAACAGCTTTGTACCAGCGGTGCTTCGCATACTTAAAAGCCAAAAAGCCCTATTGATTTTTTTTTTGACTGCTTGCTTTGCACTCCTTTGAAAAGGAAGATATGTTTGCATTCTTTTAATTGTGAGACAGAACTGTCATCTCTGTCTTGTCATGGAGCACAGTTTAAACTTTTGAAAAAGAGACAAATGTTTCTTTGCAGTGTTTGAATAACGTTCCTGTCTCTCTACAACCTCCTGTGTTTCTGCGCAAATCTGTGACCCAAGCATGACAATATAAAAATAACTATATAAACATATGGTTTCTACTTCGCGGATTTTCTTATTTCGCGGGTGGCTCTGGAACGCAACCCCCGCGATGGAGGAGGGATTACTGTATATCTCATAGGGTTTTCTTAGGAGACCTTTTGACTGTAGACAGTTAATCGTAAACAGCTTGCTTTCTGTCAGACCAGGTTAACGAGAGCACATTTCATCTTACAGTTCAAAATCACTGCCCCTACTTTGAGTGTCGCTTTCATGGGGCATTGGATTGGTTTAGAAATGTGTCACTTAATGTGCCATCTAATTATTCCTACCCAGTTTTAAGCAAATTTCACTCATGGATGTCTCCAGAAGTATATATTATATGCTTGGCTTCAGCAATACTATTCAAAAAATGACCCAAACAGATTCTTTCTATATTTTAGTAGTAGAAGGGCAGTCAATGAGGAGGTGAAGCATATCATTGATAGAGAAGGGGAACTGAAATACACAGACAGTGAAACAGCAAATACTCCAAATGTTTTCTGAAGTTTTCACAAGTAAGGAAGTGGACAACTTCCCAGCGTAACAGGGCCTAGTAAGGAAGTTCTGACTGGTTTGTAAATTATAAAGGAGGAAGTACTGCTTAAATATAGGCTGAAATTTAACAAATCACCAGGACCAGATTATATTTATCCTTGAGTGCTAAAGGTTGTTAATGAGTACATATATAAACCATTGATGCATATTTTTAGAAAATCACTGAACACTGGGGAAATTCCTAATGACTGAGGAATAGCAAGCATTATCCTGTTATATAAAAAGTTTGACCAGGCAGATGCAAGTAACTGTAGGCCAGTAAGCTCAACGTGCATTACAAGTAAATTAACGGAAGGAATTATTGAGGAAAAGATTGGACATCATATCACAAGTACAGGAGTTTTACTGAACAGTCAGCATGGCTTTAGGAGAGGGAGGTCGTGCTTTACTAACATGCTGTAACTCTATGAGGATGCAACAAAAAGGTACAATCAGAGTGGTATAGTTTATATTATTTATCATGATTTTCAGAAAGCATTTGATAAGGCTGCACTTAAAAGTCTGGGTATCAAACTGAAAGAAGTGGGAGTTCAGGGTATAGTGTATAGACAGATGGTTATGGTATGAGGAACCTTATCAGAATTGGTTAATTGGTTAAGTGTAGTATACCGCTGGGGCCTGTGCTGGGGTTGCTGCCATTTTTAACATATATACTGTAAATTATCTGGATAGGAATTTCAACAACATCATTAAATTTCCAGATGATACTAAGCTAGGTGGATTGGCAGATAATCTTGAAACCGTTGAATTATTACTGAGAGATTTGGATAGAACACAGACTTGGGCAGATTTGTGGCAAATTAAATTTAATGTAAGTAAATGTACGGTACAACATGTAGAAAGTAAAAATGTTAGATCCGAATACACAATAGGAGGTCTGACAATCGAAAATGCACCTTATGAGAAGGATTTAGGAGTCACAGTGGACTCTATGCTATCAACTTCCAGACAGGGTCCAAGCCATTAATAAGGCTTACAGAATGTTAGGTTATATAACACGATGTGTGGAGTACAAGTCCAAGAAGGTGATGCTTAAGTTAAATGATGCATTGGTGAGGCCTCATCTGGAGTACTGCATACAGTTTTGGTTTCCTGGCTACAAAAAAGATATAGCAGCACCTGAAAAGGGTCCAAATTTCAAGACTGCAGGGGATGAGTTATGAGGAAAGATTAAAGGAGATTAACTTTTCTGTTTAAGCAAAAGAAGATTAAGAGGTGCCATTGCTAAAGTGCTAAAATTATGAAAGCAATTAGTACAGTGGATCAAGACTGTTACTTTAAAATGCATTTAACAGGAAAAAGGGGACACAGTTTGAAACTTGTTAAGGGTAAATTCTGCACAAATTTTGGGAAGTTTTTCTTCACAAAGAGAACCACAGACACATGGCATAAGTTAAGAAATAGTGTGGTAGATAGTAGGACTTTAGGGACTTTCAAAACTGGAGGAATTAGGTGAATAATATTGGTGAACTTTGTTGGGCTGAATGGCCTGTTCTTGTTAAAATTTTTCTAATGGTTCAATGTAATTTTAGTAAGGGTGGATTTTCATACCAAAGGAAACATTTCCTGTAAATACATGAACAAATTAGTAAGTAAAGTTGTTGAAAGTATGTAATACTTTGGGACCTTCAAATTTTGACTTGAAAGGTACTGTATACATGTTGCAAAATTTTATAAACATTAAATGAATAGTTTATTCTCATCAAATGATATAGATCTGGACAAATTTCTACTCCTTAAGTATATAATATACTACTACTTGGCATGAGTAATTATTTGCTTCCACATGAAGGAATTTTCTAGAAACAATGAAAGGGTCAGTATTCAGCTACAGATTGGCATATCCATTAGGTGACTGAGTAGGTTTTAAAGCTACTTGTGGCTAATAAAACATCATTAGGATTAAAGAATTCTATGTTTGGGAAATTAATATTATGATGCACTGGGAAGGCTGTCTCTGCAGTGATATGTACTTCTTTAAAGCAACTTTTAACATTTAATTGAAATATGCTTGTATTAAGAGGTCTTGTAAACTCTTTGTTTTTTTTCTGACTAAACCTGAAATTATAAAAGGAAATTTAAAACTAGGTTCTTACACAACAATTATCTTATCAAAACATTTTACAAAATAAATAAAAACCTCAGTCATTTTAAATACGATTTAAGGTTTATGAAAAGTTAAACTGACAAGCATGGATAATAGGGAATCTCTACATAAGTCCATTCAAGCCGTTATACAATACAGCCGTCTATTTTCTATGTATTAGCACATCATTGTCAGCATATTATTCATTTACTGATGAAACATTAAACTTTTTGAGGCATGGTTAATAACTTTTGACTGCTGAATCAAGAAAAACCTATTATTCAACATCAGTACAAAAAGCTGACAGGTGAAAATGTATAGATTTTTATTTCTGCTGAAACTTTCTTTGTTTAAAATTCAAGCTTCTGCATGCAACGACTTGAGGTTAATGAGACAGTCTTGTGCTGGTCATTATACAGCTTTGTGTGAAATTTCTCTACAATTGCCCTGTGCCTATAAATTGTTTTGCTTTTTTTAAATCTAAAGTGGTTTATCTGCCACTGAAAGTTTTAAAATGGATACTGAAGAGTAATGGACTAATGTTGCCAGTGAGATTCCCACAGTCTAACTTTACTATTATAACATATAAAAATATTCTTAGACCATGATTCATTTTATGAAATGATTATTTATACTAGATGCATGTGAACTGCCACAATAAGATTATTAGGTAGTATTGGTGCATCAAATATTACTCAAACAGAGCCATTAGAGGATTAGAGATTATTTCTGATTACGTTGTGACAAATAAAATAAGCATTGTATTCTAAAATGGGTCAATGTGGGCGCCATGACCAAGACCAGTGGTGCAGGTACCTGAGCAGAGATAAATATACAGTTTTGAGTAGAATTAGACAATGTTTCATGTAAATTAATGAAAAATGCATTTTAATGAAAAATAATTTATGCAATCATTAGTAACAAATCAGCCTTATGGTATCCTGCTACTGATGAGAACTGCGAGTTCCAAAGCACACAAGTCCCAATAAGTTCCAAAGGCACTTCTAAAAATGCCCACTAGAGAGGGATGTCAATGTGAAACTCTGGCTAACAATAAAGGCAAATGCTGGATCTTTATAAAATAAAACACTGATTCTTAACACAGCGGTCAGTAGCCAAAGCAAACTCTGGAGAGCACAAAAGGCAAAAGTCAAACAAAGCCCCAATACAGAAATTCAAGGCAAGGTCAAAAGCAGAGCAAGCAAGTCAAAAATCCAAAAATACACAAAAAGCACAGAAAAAGATACAAAAACTTACCAACATCAAAGCTCATTCACAATGAACTATGGAAGGCCCTCTGGATTTATAGGGCAGAGGGCAGTTCCTGGCGGTGACTATGCCTCTTGGGTGACCACCCACAAAACACATGGAACATAGCAAAGACAACTGATACAACAACAACATTTATTTGTATAGCACATTTTCATACAAAATGTAGCTCAAAGTGCTTTACATAATGAAGAAAAGAAAAATAAAAGACAAAATAAGAAATTAAAATAAGACAACATTAATTAACATAGAAAAGGAGTAATATTCGATGGCCAGGGTGGACAGAAATAACAAAAAAAAAACTCCAGAAAGCTGGAGAAAAAAATAAATCTGCAGGGGTTCCAGGCCACGAGACCACCCAGTCCCCTCTGGGCATTCTACCTAACATAAATGAAATAGTCCTCTTTGTAGTTAGGGTTCTCACGGAATCACTTGATGCTGATGGTACAGACTTCTTAGATATGTTTTCGGAGATAATCGCTTAATGAATGAACATACTTATCCTGATTACAAGTATGTGTGGAGTATGTGAATTTCCCCTTGGGATTAATAAAGAATCTATCTGATTATGTTTCAAGATAAACTCAAGACTAAATGTACACTGTCTGGACCTTAGATGAAGAAACCACCTGGACTGTAGATGTAATGTGCCAACCTTAAAAAAAAAAAAAAAAAGTCATTGCGTAAAGCACTAGGAAAAGGAATATCAACAAAGGAGCCATATACTACATTATATAAGCAGATAAGAAATAAGCCACTTACTTACACTGTAATAAACACAGACAAAACCAAAAATAAAGAATGATGTACATAACATAAATGAAAGAATCAGAAATGAATAAAGGAGACACAAAACATGAATTTGAACTGCAGCCAGGTGAGGAACCCTGGCTGAGACATGGCAGCTACCATGTTCCAAGTGACAGCTAATCTACTTGATTGCTGTTTAATTGTGGCAATTATTGGCATCCGGTTAATGGAGCAAAGCATACACTGAGGAGCTCAGGATTTCCCTTTCATGGCTAACCAAACCAGCATGGTTTTTTTTTTTTTTCCTGGTTCCTTGCATAGTCTTACATAATGTAACTTCACAACCCCATAGTTAAGTTAGAAATTAGGGAGTACCATAAACACCCAAAATTCCTCAAAAGTCTAAAGCCCTCACACCCATTATACAAGCTGCCAGTCCACCCAATTCATACACAAACATCTGCTTTAGTTCTCTATAGAATTGTTGATTTTTTTTTAATCCATGGTCTCTTGTTTTTCCAAAGTTTATAACTGTTAGTTTGTTTTAACACTCATATTAAGAGAAGTACAATTTTGATATTAAATTAATTTAACAATGTAAATTACTCCATCTGATTTAAGATGAACACCTGACTGTTAAAAAAAATATCTGAATAAGTCTTAAAATTGTTATGTAATTTTAATCTCCGAGTACATAAAATTTTGGTTGGCAGCTAAAGATTGGATTTAGGATGACCTAAGGCTGGAAATAAAATGCCCTTATTAAAATTAATCTAGAATTCTTTAAAACATCTACTGCGTATCATGGGTTCATGTGGGTCCTGCCCTGGAATGTTGTGTTTAGCCTTTCCTGTATTTTGTTATGGTCATGAGCTATGGGTAGTGACCGAAAGAACGAGATTGCGAATACAAGTGGCTGAAATGAGTTTCCTCTGTAGGGTGTCTGGGCTTTCCCTTAAAGATAGGGTGAGAAGCTCAGTCATCCAGGAGGGGCTCAGAGTAGAGCCGCTGCTCCTCCGCATCGAGAGGAGTCAGATCAGGTGGCTCGGGCATCTGATCAGGGTGCCTCCTGGACGCCTCCCTGGTGAGGTGTTCTGGGCACGTCTAAGCAGGAGGAGGCCCTGGGGAAGACCCAGGACACGCTGGAGGGACTATGTCTCCCGGCTGGCCTGGGAACACCTTGGGATTCCCCTGGAAGAGCTAGAAGAAGTGGCTGGGGAGAGGGAAGTCTGGGTATCTCTGCTCAAGATGCTGCCCCCACGACCCGATCTTAGATAAGCGGAAGAGGATGGATGGATGTATTTTGTTACTTTTCTCTTTTCTTTGATGTTTTTTTTTATTATTAACTGTTTTATAATTGTTAAATCTGCTGTTTTAGTTCCCTCTTGTCAGTTTAGTTAAATGTGTTCATTTTTCTGTCAGTTAGATTATGAAGTTAATTGTGAAGTTTTAGAGTGAGGTCCCAGATCTGCTGAATGCCCTCACGTGATGCCATTAGACTTGATAGCAGTATAAGAGAGACGCATCAGACTCCTGCTGCCACTGCTCAAGTGCACTGGTATTTGTTAGCATTTACTGTTACTGTGTTCTACCCTGTTCTGTGTGCTTTTTTGGACTTGTTTTAGTGCTCTGTTGACCTTCTCACTTGGTATCTTTTGGTTTTTTTTTTTGTTCAATTTTGGTTATGTTTTAGGATTTTGTTTTTGGGATTGATGAATTTGGCTTTGTTGTTTTACGGTTCTCTTTTCAGTTTTTGCATTTCTTTAAGTTCCTACTTTCCTTCTTTATAGTTTTGTTTTTTAATTTTGTGTTTTGATTAGTGTATTTTCATTTTTGGATATTTTATATTTTGATATTCAGATTTCGGTATTATTAATTTTATTTTTAATGTCTTTTGTTTTGTTAACTCTTTATATTATTTAATTATTCTTTATATATAATACAGTAATGTGGCTGTCTGTTTGTCTGTCCAGGATTTTAAATCACCTGTAGCTTGCAAACCATTTAAACTATTGCCCTGAAATTTGGTACAGATGTACTATGTGACATCTATTATCCGCTTTTGGGGTGATGACTGACCTCCAAGGTTATTCCTCTTTTTATTTTTATTTTATTGTAGAATTAACTCTCTGCAGCGGCCAGCAGGGTGGCCATGTGGCGCATGTATACAGCGCCATTCTCATCCCTACCACCTTCGATGTCACTTCCCCTACCTCTTCATATCTTAAATCATTCTTGAGGCAGATTGAAGACTTAACTGCCAGCTTATGTGAATAATTAAAGAAAACGTACTAAGTAATTGCAACAAAAACACTGACTTAATCAGTTTTAATGTGAAAAGATGCTGAAAGAAGAGAAGAAGCGGGCTGTTAGGGTGGAGAAAACAAGAGCTGCTCAGGAAGCAGCAAGTGCATCAACCTCTGAGCAAACAAATGCTAAACGTACAGAGAATGAGTATGAAAACTATGAATGCTCAAGTCAAGTGTATTCACTGCACGTTATCCTGCAGTGTGCCATTACTGATATTTAATAATTAGACTTTTAATTGGTGTCACCAAGGATTTTTCTAGATGGTTTCCCACCCCTTTTTCTCATTCTCTTGGGCATATGTTCATAACAATATAGGTCATATAAGAGTGATGGCTATGGGTAAGTGTGGATGATGTTGCTGTGAAGTGGTGACATCAACATGGTGAAAAGTGTGAAAGGCCTCTAAAAGATCCACAAACCATACCAGGACCTTCACTGCCCTGTGTAAAGAAAGACCTCATCCCAGGCAGCCTGACACCAAATTCAACAGGCAGTCTCTGGCCTGCACAGGCCCAAATTAGGGGAATGACTTTTAAAAGTTCAAAAATATACTTTAAATGTCCCAAATGCAAAACAAAACATGTTCTTCTAGATATAGAAAGACTTGTTTGATATATACAGGCATCTAAAGATTCTTTATGAATCCATTAATCAGAAAAATAAAGTACAATAAGCAAAATCCAATACCAGAAAAATTATCTGCTAGGACCATCTCCTCCACCTGAATATAAAGGTGGAGGACGGTGCCAGCAGCAGTGATGTCACAGTGACCCTGCCTCTTGGGATTTATTCCACAAAACACAACTTAAAATCAGAAATACACAACACATACCTACTAAATAATATTTAAATAAAGTAATATTAACACAATTTAAATAAAAACCACAGCACAAGAAAAATAACCATTTAAAAATAAACGAAATGAGAGAAACAAACATAAATCAGGAAACAAATGCTGGTTGATACTATAACAGATATTATCAGCACAGAGAGGTATTTTTTATTCAAATCATATAGAATTCCTATAATTTGCAGTTGATTATGCAAATGTGGCATGAGGTTCTTTGACTGAGCTGGCATCCCTGCATTAGTGCCTGAAAGTGACCTGCCAGAGGTGACAAAGCCAGTTTTCTCTTTTATACTTACTGTACATGTGCACAATTATCACTTAATGCAAATGAACAAATGTCTCGCACAAGATATGATTATACTCACCTACCACTGGACAAGCTGAAGTACCTTTCTAGCGTTGACTATTTTAAACCATTTACGGCTTACCAAAACCATGAATAACCACAAGTTAGTCATTTTTAGGAGCTCTCTCTTGTTTTTGTTTGATTGCTTACACCAGTTACCTCCTTAAAGGAGGAATATTCTGAATGAGTTTTGATGAAAGGTTTCAGTATGATCACAAAAATTGTGACTGTAAATTATGACAGTAAACTTTAGTAAAAACATTGCCAACCCGCAGCTTTAATTTTCACACTAATGAACAGACCATTTATTTTGAACAAGATTGTTTAAGGTATTCACATAACTGTAGCTTCTTAAGGAAGAACAAGGGAAAAAATAAAATGTACATAATATTTGGAAATCATCTATCCATCTAATGAATTTAGCATGTTATTAGTTTCAATCCAGCCATCCTAATTCAGTATTTTTTATACCAAATTATGCTGAAGAATTCACAAAAAGATAAAATGTATGGAGGCCTCAGCAACCCAAACATTTGTTGTTAATATCATGCATCCTGAATTACCCAAGCAAACAGACACACCCTAAATATGACAATACTCTGAAAAAAATAGATCCGAATATGAAGAACTAATATTTCTAAGGCAAAGAATAATGACAAAACAGTTTGCCTTTTTACTTTCATGTAAATGGGAGATTCGAGATGGGGTCAAAAACAATGTTCAAAATGTCAAGAAAAGTTCATTTTAGTATAGTATCTGTGGAAAATTTAAACTAGACTTTCACAACTTAAAATGTAAAATTTTCATTGGAAAATTATGTGTTTTTTACGTTGTGTACTGCTCCTGGAAGACTGCATCCTAGGAAAGGTATACTAATTTAGAACAAGCAGTTCCTGAAATATTCGCCCTGAACACTGAGACCTACAGTATTTACAACAATACTTCAGAAAATATTGAGCTATTTATTCAGCAAATTTGCATCGTGTTTGCCTTATTACAGACTACAGGTCTATTTACTTTTGGTCCAGTGCTTATTCCCATATCTTCAAAAATGGTCTGACCTATGTCCATGATATCTGCTGTAGGAATGGTTTTATTTAATTAGGATTTTTGCAGTCGGCTCTGTTTAGTAATGGTACCAGCACTGTTGTTTTGGAAAATGTTTCAACAAGTAGTTTTTAAGATACATAACATAATCAAATATACATGTACATATACATGGAGGCACACAAAAAATGAATGTACACATATGCTCACACACTCAAAAGATGTTAGAAGTGACAGCTTGCTGGGTGATGAAGCACATGCTGGGTGATGAAGAGGAAAAATAAAGACACAAACACACAGAACCACCACCACAACAGATCCTTAAAGGTTGATGTGGACTGAGGCATTAAGCAATGCCTGTGACAATCTGTCTGTCAATGCAATTTGTTTATTTCATTTGACCCAATGTCATTAGTTTCATATTAAATATTATTTAAGTTGTTCACTTTATTTAATTTCCTGCTCATTTTTCTCTATATTCTATGTGTACATAATAAATATTACACAGGATAACTAGCTGTGTTACCCAGCTTCACCCAGGAAATTTCATAAAAAAGGGGGGCTGAGTTATAATCCCATCAGTGAATGAGATTCATCAGAAATACTATGTAACCAAATTCTTTTCTGTATACAGTATGGTGTGGTGTAGTGGTTAAGGCTTTGGACTGCAAACCCTGAGGTTGTGGGTTCAAATCCTGCTACTGCCACTATGTGACCATGAGAATGTCACTTTACCTGTCTGTGCTCCAACATTGTATCTCAGATGTTGTGTGTTTCCTTGGGTAAAGGTGTCACAATACAATGTATAATGCAATGAAATATCATTTGGAGCAAGCCTAGAAGTATATAAGAGTAGATATATAAGCATTAAACTATGAGAAGCACAGTTACTTTTAACAGTTCCAAATATACACTGAATAAAAGTAAAGGTAAACATGAAAGCATAAATAAATAAATAATAAATTAAGTCACGGTGAAGATTTCTGTGAAATGTAATGGTCATCAGAGAGTTCCACATAAGAGTGAAACGATGTATGGTTGATGCAGATCTTCAGTTCAACCAATGGTGGTTCTGTATAGGAAGGGGCTGTGCATTTAATAGGCTGATTGCTTTGGGGTAAAAGCTGTTCTACAGCCTGGTAGGGCGGGCAAGGAGGGCTCTGAACCACCTGCTAGAGGGCAGAGGATTGACATTTTACAGATGTTCTCTGCTTTTCTGCTGCAGTGGGTAGTGAAGATATCTTCCAATGATGGTAGCTGAGTGCCAGTAATACTCTGAGCCATTTTGATATGTTGGAGGGTTTTCCTGTTCTCAGAGTTGCAGGGAGAGTACCACGCTGTAATGCAGCACGTGATGGAAGTCTATGTGATGTACCTGTAGAAGTTGACTAGCAGCTGTTTTGGGAGTTGTGCTTTTTTAGGCTCCTCAGAAAGTGAAGCCTTTGAAGACCTTTCTTGGCCATTGAGGTTGTGTTTGTTGTCCATGACAGGTCCTGGCTGATGTATGCTCCCAAGAATCTGAAACTCTGGACTGTCTCCACCCTCTCATCATTAATGCTGATGGGATGGTGATCACTGTAGTTCAGTCTCCTGAAGTCCAGAATCAGTTCCTTTATTTCCTTGAAATTGAGAGCAAGGTTGTTGTTCTGGGTCCAACCCTCCAGATTCTCAAACTCTTCTCTATAGGCTGCTTCATCATAATTAGAGATCAGGACTACCACTGTGGTATTGTCTGCAAACTTTATTATGATATTAATATTATGAGTAGGTTTGCAGTCGTTTGTGAAGAGGGAGTAAAGGAGAGGGCTCTGTATACTGCCCTGTGGTACCCCAGTGTTACTGATGAAGAGAAGTGCTTACCCATGAGCACAGTTTGTGGTCTGTTAGTGAGAAAATCTAAAATCCAGTTACACAAGTGTGAGTTGGGACCCAAGTGGTTTAGTTTGATAGTCAGTTTGTTGGGGGCTAGCATTGAAGACAGAGTTGTAGTCAATGAAAACAGAGTCACTTGCTGCTTTCTGTTGAATATGCCATACACAATTGCACATGAGTAAAACATTTCTTCATTAGATCGATTTCCTCTTTTCCTAGTAACTTGGCTTTTATTGATGGGCATTTTACAGGAAAGTGTATTCTTTTGAATTGAAATCAATAGGTATAATGTGAAATTTGAGTATACTGTATAGTATTATCAGGATTATATGTTTATGATTTTCACTTGTTTACATCATTCATTCAAGTATTATATTTTGGAAGCTTCTTAAACTATTGAGAGTCCCTGATTAAGGTCTGCTAATGCAAATGTATATGTAAAGAATTTCCAAGAGTCCTGGAAGAAGACGACCTTGTACGTGTAAACAATTTCAGATGGCAGGTTGGGGGTCTCCTTTTAAAGTTCACAGTTGTGAATGTGTATTGTAGTGGAGAAGGCTGTGGGAGACCTGTTAAGATTAAATTTATGCCATCTGCCCCCCCCCCACCCCCCATGCATGTCTTAGATCTGAGGATGACACTTGTGTCTCTTCTTCTCTCTTCCTGCCATTTTGCTTCTGACAATGCAACACTAATGCTCACATCCACAACATCTGGCATCAGCACTCAAGCTTTTTAGCGCTAAACATTCAGCTTCACCAAATGTTCTCTTTTCCATTTCACACTACACTGCACACAGCAAACGTGATTACCTCTGGTTTTTCCTGTACAGGAAACCTCCACCCTATTGGCTAGTGCTGCTATCCATCGCTTCTGCTGCATTCTTCATTTACATAAAGCTCGCTGTCAGCACAGCACAGGGCATGTTAGTCAGCATAGTATTAATAATTATAGACAAATAAAAAATGCACCAATAAATAAAGAAAATGTGTCAGCTAATTTTCTTTTTTCTATAACTTCATCAGATTTCAATCAAATAATAAAAGCATTTTTGAGATTTTTGCGTATTCAGTTTTTCTGTGGTGAGGAGGGGGTGTTACCCTTAAGCATTAATTTATCGAATGTCTTTTCTTAGTGGGCACCTACTGCCCTAAAATGTACAATCCTGCCAAATTTCAGCTTTTTACCTAAACTGGAAATTGTGTTTTTGTTGATAAATGAGCCAGTTAACTTTGCATTATATATTGTATATATCGATGTACTTGATTATAAATTATTATACAGTACAATGTCAATGCCAATTTATTTATATAGCACATTTAAAACAACATAGTAATGCTGTGGCCAAAGTGCTTTACAATAATAGAATAAAAGAAAAACAAAACAAATTAACATAAAACATAAATAGAAATAAAATATATGAACATAAAATACATAATAAATAGAAGTAATGTTATATACATAAAAAATAGAAGTAATGTTATATAATCACAAAGAGGAAACCATCAGTATTACTGCAGGTCATGGAATGCAAGTGAATAGAAATGAGTCTTTAGTCTTGTTTTGAACAGTTCAATTGTAGACGACTCCTTTATATGATGAGGTAAAGAGTTCCACAGGTGAGGAGCAGCAGCTGCAAAAGCCCTGTCCCCCTTAGTTTTACACTTGGTACGAGGGACAACAAGAGACTGCTGACCAGAAGATCTAAGCACTCTAGATGGCTGATGTAAAACACACAGTTCAGATAAATAGGCAGGAGCAAGCCTATGTAAAGATTTAAAAACTAGCAGCAAGATTTTAAAATCAATTTGAAAACTGACAGGCAGCCAGTGTAAAGAAGCTAATATTGGAGAAACAGAGTCATACTTTCTTGCCCCAACCAGAAAGCGAGCAGCAGCATTTTGGACCAACTGTAACCTGTGTACAGTAATCCCTCGCTATATCGCGCTTCGCCACAAAATGTTTGTTTGCAGTGTTTGAATAACGTTCCTGTCTCTCTGTGACCCAAGCATGACAATATAAAAATAACCATATAAACATATGGTTTCTACTTCGCGGATTTTCACCTTTTGCGGGGGTGTCTGGAACGCAACCCCCGCGATGGAGGAGGGATCACTGTATCAGGGATTTATTAATCCCAGAATACAGCGAGTTGCAGTAATCGAGGTGAGAAAAAATAAACGCATGAGTAGCTATCTTAAGATCCCTAGAAGGTAAAAAAGGCTTTATCTTATCTAATAGACGAAGTTGGAAAAAGCAACTCTTGACTACAGAATTTACTTGTTTCTCAAAAGAGAGGTTACTATCAAAGGTAACACCAAGATTGCTGACTTGAGGTTTGGAAAAGAGAGAAAGAGCCGAGAAGTCCAAGACCAATTTGGGCTTTAGCTGATGGACCCACTATAAGCACCTCTGTTTTATTTTGATTTAGATCAAGAAAATTATTAGCCATCCAGGATCTTAGTTCAGACAGACAGTTGTGGAGTTGATTTGTTGTAGAGTTGCAGACAGGAATATAAACCTGAGTATCATCAGCATAGCAGTGAAAAGAAATGTTAAATTTCCTAAAAATAGCTCCAATAGGGTGAAGGTATATGGAGAATATAATAGGACCCAAAATGGATCCCTGAGGAACACCATATTTAAGAGGAGCAGTAGAAGAAGAAGATGAATTAAAAGTCACTGAAAAGTGTCTACCAGTTAAATATGACCTGACCCAGTTAACAGCAGCCCCTTTAAGCCCGACAAGATGTTCAAGCCACAACAGCAATATCTCATGGTCAATAGTGTCAAAGGCAGCGGACAGGTCAAGGAGGAGAAGGACTGCCGCATCACCTGAGTCAGTAATAAGAGAGATGTCGTTGAACACTTTCAGGAGTGCCGTTTCAACACTATGATAACGCCTAAAGCCAGATTGGTAGATCTCAAATAAATTATTGGAGTTTAGGTGATCAACCAATTGATTATAAATAATGCTTTCTAAAATTTTAGCCAGAAATGGCAGTTGGGAAATTGGACAAAAATTGGCTAAAACTGCAGGATCTAATTCTGCCTTTTTTAGACGGGGACGGACTGCAGCATGTCTAAAAAGTAAGGGCACAACTCCCGAACTAATAGAATCATTGATGATGGCTAATAAGGGTGGGCCCAACACATCAAAGGCTACCACTAAGAGACATGGTGGTACAATATCCAGAGGTCTGGGGGCTGGTTTAAGGGTGTCAATAGTTTTTTTTAGCTGTGAAAGTGAAACTAGATCAAAGGATTCTAAGACAATGTCATAATTAACAGTAGAAAGTTCATAGCCCGTTTGAACAATGCCACGGCGGACAGTATCGATTTTGCTGACAAAGAATGATAGAAACTGGTCACATGAATGAACAATGCTATTTGATCCCATCGCAGAGTGGAGTTGAATGGCCGCATTAATTGAATTAAATAAGACCCTAGATTCTTTGAGTGACGGGATACTAAATTGGCAAAGAAGTTTTGTATTGTTATCTTAACTTCGGCCTGGAAATTGAAAAGAGAAGTCCTCAAAATCTGTTTAGAGACAATCAGTCCATCTTCTTTCCAATGCCGTTCAGCAGTTCGACAGGCGCGGCGCAGTGATCGTGTATTAATGGAATATACAATGGATTATTTTGTAGTGTAACATCTTCCATTGAGCGATTTCCTGCGGTATTACTAAAATGAAATTTACATGGAAGTGCTATATGAACCATTCCATAGTAGTTTTTTATTTATTGGTTGATCTTTTACTTAATTTTACTTAATTGTGACCTGCTGTATTCTGAGCTAACCTACTGAGAAATAAGCTTTGCAGAGCAAATTAAATCAGTTTTTTCCAAAAATGTGAAAAATTTACAGTCACACAAACAAAGAGACTTTTTAACTTCAGTAGTTAACGTTACTCCCTCATAGCTTTAGCAGTGGGTTTGAATCCCTGTCCTGCCACAGACAGTGTTTTCATGTTCTCGTTTATTGATGCTGGTTGGTTTCCAGTTGCACAGGTTCTCGTCCAACATTCAAATGAGGATTTTTAGAGACTCTAAATTGGCCATTGTGAGCTAGAGTTCCTTGTGATAGACGAACACTCTGTTAGGTTTAGTTCTGGCTTTGTATTAGAGGCTGTTGGGTTAAGCTGCCAGCTACTCGTGAATCTTTAATTGAATCAGGAAATGGATGAATCAAGGATTTTAATCAGCAACATTTAGCAAAACAGAACAGATCTATTCACTTACCTTGGTAATGTTCTTACTGTATGTCTTTGTATTTACATCAAGATTTATGCTGCAGATATCGGCATATCATTTACAGTTTATTTTCAGATTCTTAAGATTTGCTATTCCAATTAAAATTTAATGGTGAGGAAATATTTTTTTCCTTTTACAGAATCTTAAGAAGTAACATTCACATGTTTATACACTCCTTTTCAATGAAAAGGATTACTTATGTTTCTGATGACAATAAATTATATAAGTAATTACATTTTTACACAGCATATTTCTAGTCCCTAAAGAGAAATCATATGGTAAAATGATGACAATTTAAATGCTTCCAACACATTAAACACTATTGTACATACACAGTGCTTATTCATTGAGCTGTTTATTCAGAGGCATAAAAATGCTTATAGCAGCTAATGTAACATAATAATCCAATAGGGAATCCTTTCGCTTATACTTCACAGTTTTATAACTTTGGTTATCTTAACCAGTTAACATAACTTTGTCGTTCTTTTCTTTTCCCACTATAACATTTATATGCATAAAAAGCTTAAAATATCATTTGGGCTCCTCATAATAGCACAGCTGTTGGTCCTGGCAGCACACTGCTTGATGACAGGTCAGTGTTTGGGAAATTTAGGAACTCTGTATCTGGATACGGTAGGGGATCTGGCACATTACTGTTCCCAGGACAGCATTTCGCAGTCTAAATGAGACCTCGGCCTTGCTCTACAGAGTCTACAGCTGTGGTGGGGAAGCTTTTGTCAAAACATATCAAGTCTGATTGTGTGGATGTGGTTCACAAAAACTGGCTTTCTTGTAACGAAACATCTATTAAAAAATTTTTATCTTGAAAGTTGAAAGGATCTTATTGAAGTGCCTACAACTCATTTTTTTAAATTAATCTTACCAGCTTTTACATTGTATTTCAGTATTTGCTTATATGAAAAAAGAAACTAGACACCAGTTCACAGCTGCCATAAATTAACCATTGACACAATGAGAGAAACAAAGACAAAAATAGAAATGTTACTTGAATTGTGGTTGCTTGCATCTGGATATTTTTAGCATTTCAGTTGTAAGTGTAGCATGTCTGATTTAATATTAACAACAAAAAAAAGTTAACTCCAGAAATCATTTTAATTAGCCTCCATATAAGGCAGATATAATTAAGATTTTAATTGTGCCAAAATACTAACTTTAAGCTTTCAAAGGAATTAATTACATGTTTTAGGCACCCCTGAACATGATTGACCACTTCACAGTGATGTCTCTGTGTCAAGATGTGGACCAGCAGCGTTTTTGGCATGGACCTGGGAGAGAGAGTGAGATCAAGCACTTAAAGAGCAGTACAGTCGAACCTCGGTTCACGAACAACTCGGTACACATACAAATCGGTTTACGACCAAAAAGTTTGCCAAACTTTTGCCTCGGTTCACGACCACACACTCGGTATGCGAACAAGCCAGTTTCCCTTTCGGTTTGTACATGTTCAGTCTCTCCCTGTGCATTTCCTGTGCAGCAAGCAAGAGACAGAGAGAGAGAGAGAGAGAGACGCGCACACACACAGGCTGCACGAGAGAGAGACGCACACATACAGGCAGTGCGAGAGAGAGAGCTGGACGCATAAGGTAGGAAGGCAGTTAAAGAATGCACTGGGCTTGATTTTGTTTTCACTTCTGTTTACAGCGATCGGTTCATTGTGTGCATTGTTGCAATGTTACTTTTCTTGATGGTTTATTAAATTATGGATTTTTTCAAATGTTCATTTTTTTCCCTGTGCTTAAAACTCATTAAAAAAAAAAGTGTTTTTAGCTAGTGGTTGGTAGTGCTATAGTGCGAACTATTGCAGTGTTTTCTCTGTTGTTCAAGGTTTTCTCAGTGTTATTCAATGTTTTTACATTTAGTTTACTATTACACTGTGCATTCTATGGTTTAATTAACTATATTTGTGCTTAAAAACTTAAAAAAAATATATACTTACATACAGTTCATATGGTCTGGAACAGATTAATTTTATTTACATACAATCCTATGGGGGAAATTGCTTCGGTTCACGACCAAATCGGTTTACGACCAGAGTTTTGGAACGAATTATGGTCGTGAACCAAGGTTCCACTGTACATATGAGAACTGCTGTTGCACTTAAGTCTGTTGGTGTCAGTACATGACATCTTGGCTGTGGAAAGTGAGTGAAGGTGGTGTGTCCATATACCCCTGGTGAGTGTTATGAGGTAGAGTGGAATGAATATGCAGGTAGTGGGTGAGGCAGAGGGAAAAAAATCAAAGGTGCCATGGAAGATTACAGTGGCAGCAGTGGCATTGGAGGGTGCCAAAGGAAGGAGACAGCCTCCTGTAAACCTCACGTGAGGAAGAGACACTGCATTTCACAATGTATTAGGCTACCAGCACCACTGATGATAAAATGTCTGCTGAATAATGCCATTAAAAAAATCACACAAAATGAAGATATATCCATATTTTGCTATACAGTATAAACATCAAAAGGACAGCACTAAAAGATTCTGTATATCGACATTAACTTCAAACACTCCACACTGAAGCAAATATGCAAATATTGATATTCATGAATTACCTGTTTTTATTCAATAGGCAAACAGCTACATACTCATGTGATTCAGAATAATGATAATGACTGCTCTAAAACAATGCTACCTTTAAATTGTGCCACAGAAAAATCAACAAATGGGTCACTTTAAAGGGCGCCATCCTTCACGTCCCAAGACAGAAATGAAACGTTCAGGCTGCATATGCACACACCTGAGGAGAAAGTAGTTTTGGATGTGGAATCACCTATAGGGAGCAATATTCCTTGCTTTCAACCCCCAAAAAATAAAAAACAACCTGAACCTCATTTTAGTGAGTTTTGGATTTCCCAGTTTCTGTTTCCAAAAGATATACTGAGAACACAGCAGCAGTCAAGGGCCTCACAAGCAACTCCGAAATAGGCTAGTGCAGGGGTGGGCAGATTCAGTCCTGGAGGGCCGCAGTGGTTGCAGGTTTTTGTTCCAACCCAGTTGCTTAATTAAAAACTAATCCTTGTCAATTATTTAATTGCATGGCTTGCTAGTGCTTTAACTCTGCCATGTCAGGTCATTCTCATATCCTAGATTTATTTTTCTTTCTAAGGATATCATCCAAATGATTTGAAGTCTAAAACAGATGAGTAATTCTCAGTGCTTCACTTTTTTTCTCTTCACTTTCCTTCCAAGTATTTAATTAAACCAAATAGTGCATGATAAATACACACAGGTGTAAATGAAAACAAGCTAAATGGAGAAATGCTGGTCTCTTTTGTCATTTGCATGGTATTGCTAATTAGGAGCAATTAAAAACCAAGAATACAGCTGTTTAAGACTAAAATAAGCAATAAGGGTTCAAAATCTTAACGAGCAAGACAACTAAAGTGAAGCTGAAGTGTTACTTGAGCAATAAGCGCTTCTTAGTAAGCAACTGGGTTGGAGTAAAAACCTGCAGCCACTGCGGCCCTCCAGGACTGAATCTGCCCACCCCTGGGCTAGTGTCAGGAACAAGGAAAATCTCACATATTGCAGATAGTGTTTTCTTTCATCCCAAATGAATGGTGCGAGGTGGAACTTTCAACATGAAAATGCAGGAAGTCACTGCATGAGGTAGATGACAGTGTGTGGAACTGCATGGAAGTAGCCGTTTACAATCAAAGTCACGTCGGGGTCAATAGTTTCAGTTGCTGAATAGCTCACTTGGAACAAATATTCCTTGGTTTCCACCCCTAAAAACTTTTAAAAAAACTCTCCAAAACCCTCATTTCAGTGAGTTCATACTTCCCAAATCAAACCTGAAAATGTCTGTCTGTCTAGGCATCACTTGAGAAAAGCTTAATGGACTCCCAAGAAATTTGTATGTACATTTGTCTTGGCCCTTGTTAGAGTATATGCTTCCTTTTTCCACCCAGGTCCACTAGGGCGGTTTCAGAGTGGCTAATTATAAATGAAGACGTCTATATGGCTTGGAAATCTTTGTCCTAATGAGGCCTCTGTAGCGAATATCCCAGAAGTGACGTAAGGAAACTTAAACCCACCGGGAATAGTAGCAGTACCTGTGCTAAGGAGAAAATGGATGCTGAGAATCGATTCTGGCAGGTTCAAGAGGCTCCCAAAACAGAAGTGGGAGCGTGGAGATCAAGATAGTACACAGACCGACAAACACTTTATGGACTGTCCTTTCAAATGCCAAAAGTAAAAAAATCAACTAGAGACAAGAAACACAGTTTATAGCATTCCAATCAGTGCTTGCCCAGCGGGATACATGGGATAAACATCTAAAGGACTTGCAACACTTATACAGGAACATCACAATGCCAAGAGAATGAAAGACCCATAGTCTCTGATTTATACACATACAAGTTCCACCGGACACATATTTAACTGGGACACCGTGCAAGTAAAATTCAGGGCTAATACTAAGAGTGCCAGAGAGCTGGCTGAATCGTGGCTCTCTAATGAAAACACCATTAACAGACACTTGAACTTGAACCCAGCATATGCAGGCTTAAAAAGAAGAACATCCAAATAATAAAAAAGACTTTATGACCAACATCATCCGAACCCCACCTTCTTAATCAACCTTTCCCTCCACCCCCACCACTCACCTGTTATGTATTGTCTTTGATTCCTATACTGTATATCTAATCATTTTCCTCTGATGATTAATCCTGGTAGGTTGTTGAAAGCTTAGGAATAAAAAACAATTTTAAGATACATGACTCATTTTCTCCCTTTGTGGATCTCCAGCTATATATTGTAACGACCTTCGCACCAGGCTCGAAAAAAGACGAAGTAAAAAAAAACCAGACAGACATAGTAAAGTCTCTCAAAAGTTTTACTTGAACAGTCAAGAAGAGAAACGCCGACCTAAAAAACCCCCACCACCAAAAAAAAAAAAAACAACCTTCTAGCACCCTCTCCAACCCCTCCTCCCATCCCGAGTCCCGCCCCCCCCCCTACTGCATCAATCAATACCCACCCTGTACTCTGCCCTCCCTCAATCGGACCTAACAGTCACACACAAAAAAAAAGGCTTCAATATGGCTGGGATGCTACAATAAACACAGTATATATATATATATATATATATAAATATATAGATAGATAGATAGATAGATAGATATTATATATATACATATTAATAAAAGGCAAAGCCCTCACTGACTGACTGACTGACTCATCACTAATTCTCGAACTTCCCGTGTAGGTGGAAGGCTGAAATTTGGCAGGCTCATTCCTTACAGCTTACTTACAAAAGTTAGGCAGGTTTCATTTCGAAATTCTACGCGTAATGGTCATAACTGGAACATGTTTTTGTCCATATACTCTAATGGAGGAGGCGGAGTCACGTATCGCGTCATCACGCCTCCTACGTAATCACATGAACTAAAAACAAGGAAGAGATTTACAGCACGAGTCAAACGCGGGAACGAAGGTAAATGACGTTAATTTTTGACTGTCTTTTAATACTGTGTAAGCATACATATTAACACATGTGCAATTAAACGTGTGCATTTACGGGGTGATTTCTCAGGCTTAAAAGCTCGCCTTTTATCAAACGCGGGAACAAAGGTAAATGACGTTGTTCACTGTCTTTTAATACTGTGTAACCATACATATTAACACATGTGCAATTAAACGTGTGCATTTCTCAGGCTTAAAAGCTCACCTTTTACTAAAAAGGTAAATGCAAAACTATTCTCAATCATTCTATGATCTGCTTCTCACAACTGAAGGCACCGTGGCTGATGTTACGTCACTTGCTGTCCAACCATAAGCGTTACCTGGTAGGTAACCGGCCACTCACTTCACTCCCTTACGGGAATCGAACCTCTGAGGTTTTCTTTTGTTCTTAATTAAAATTTAAAAGCAATACTTCACCGCTGCTAAGCCCCTCTAGCACTGACGTCCGAGGTTTGATTACCGTAAGCAAGTGCAGTGAGTGTGTAATTACATTCACGGCATTCGTAGTCTGATTCACAATCTGATTGTATGGGTGGTTACCTACCAGGTAACGCTTATAGTTGGCCACCAAGTCAGGTTGAAGTGATCACTCGAGTAAAGGCAGCTTCACAAAAAAACAGATCCTTAACAAACTGTTATTAGTATATTTTCCCTCAATTTAAAAAGGTTTTCTTTTCTTCTTAATAAAAATTTAAAAGCGGTACTTCGCCGGTGCGAAGCGCGTGGATTTGACCGACTGACACATACAGACATATTCATGATTGCAGGTACTTCAGAAAGAAAGCACCGTGTAAACCTAAAGTTTAAATTAAGTTCATAGACCTACAAAAGGTTGCCATTCATTTGAGGCAAGATTGCTTTTCTTCTGTACAACTATACGTTGCATTCTCAAGAGTGTGCTTGCACGGCTTCGGATATATATATATATATATATATATATATATATATATATGTATGTATGTCTATATATAAATATGTAAGCTTATAAGTACTGCCTTACTTCTCTTTAAGAAAGGAAGATGTAATGATACTTGATTTAAACGATTCCATGTCTTCCTGGGTTTGCTTAGCTTATTGTCAATATCTTTACACGTTTTTTTAAGACTTATTGACTGAAACGGGCTTTCACGAAAAAATTAGGGCTTTGCTACAGGATACACCCTCCACAAGTTAAGCAAGTAAAAATAAAATATATATTTCTGTTTTATTTAAACCTTTTAAGTTCGTATGCATAGCCCCATTTGGCTGTTTAATTTTTTTTTTTTCTTTCTTCAGCAATATTTAATCTCCTTAAAGAAAAAGAACATATCCATTTTACTTTTTTTGTATCTCTTTAGTAATATTTTAGTGTAAAAGGATAACCAGTATTTAAATCTTTTATGTTACTTTATACATTTATTTTACACAATGTTGAAAAATGAATAAGAAAGCTACATATTTTGGCAGCTGCTGCTTTCATTTTCAATGAAATGAATAAAGCTCTCCAAGAGAAAACGTCAATGAAGAAGAAATAGTTTGCACTATCTAAAAATGAGAAACCCTCATTTATAAAAGTTTGCTGCAGATGACTTAACTGAAAATAAATGAATAGTTCCTATGTGTATAATACATATTTATCTATTTTACTTATGCCTTTATTCCAGCAACTTACAACATCTGAGGTACAATTTGTTACATTACTTTTGTTTTTTGCAGCACAGGCAGGTGAAGTGACTTCCTCAGGGTCACACAGTGGTGTCAGTACCAGGATTTGAACTGACAAGCTCCGGGTTTACTGAAATATTACTGAAGAAAGAAAAAAAACAAAAACGGGCAAATACGGCTATGCATACAGATGTCCATCCATCCATTATCCAACCCGCTATATCCTAAATACAGGAGCCAATAAGTAGATATGTATATATACAGTATATATATATATATATATATATATATATATATATATATGTGAATGTATGTATGTATATATGTATGTCTATATTTATATATTTATATATGTAGATATGTAAATTTCTATATGTATATATATATATATATATATATATATATATATATATATATGTATATATGTGGATGTGTATATGTATATATACGTATGTATATGTAGATATGTGTATATATGTTTATGTATATATATATAGTTACATAACCTCTTTAACACACTACTTCTCCGCTGCGAAGCGCGGGTATTTTGCTATATGTAGATATCTGTATATGTAGATATGTATATATATGTTTACATAACCTCTTTAACACACTACTTCTCCGCTGCGATGCGTGGGTATTTTGCTATATATATATATATATATATATATATATGACAGCAACACTCATAACAATGACAACACAATTACATATATATATATATATGTACATATGTATATATATATATACAGTGGTGTGAAAAACTATTTGCCCCCTTCCTGATTTCTTATTCTTTTGCATGTTTGTCACACAAAATGTTTCTGATCATCAAACACATTTAACCATTAGTCAAATATAACACAAGTAAACACAAAATGCAGTTTGTAAATGGTGGTTTTTATTATTTAGGGAGAAAAAAAAATCCAAACCTACATGGCCCTGTGTGAAGAAGGGGGCAAATAGTTTTTCACACCACTGTATGTGTCAATCTATGTATGTATGTCTAGATATATGTATATATATATATATATGTACATATATATGTACATATGTATATATATGTGTATATATATCTAGATGTGTATATGTGTAGATATGTATATATATATATATATATATATATATATGTATACTGCGGTGGGTTGGCACCCTGCCCTGGATTGGTTCCCTGCCTTGTGCCCTGTGTTGGCTGGGATTGGCTCCAGCAGACCCCCGTGACCCTGTGTTCGGATTCAGCGGGTTGGAAAATGGATGGATGGATGGATATATATGTATATATATATATATACATATGTGTGTGTGTGTGTTTATGTATATGTGTGTGTTTATGTATGTGTGTATATATATGTTGATATGTGTATATATATATATATATATATATATATATATATATATATATATATGTATATATATGTGGATGTGTATATGTATATATATATGTAGATATGTGTATGTGTATATTTAAAATGTTTCCTTTATTTTTTCATAACCTCTTTAACACACTACTTCTCCGCTGCGAAGCGCGGGTATTTTGCTAGTATATATATATATATATATATATATATATATATATATATATATATATATATATATATATATATATACATACACACACAGTATATTTTATATATATATATATATATATATATATATATATATATATATATATATATATATATATATATATATATATATACTGTATATACACAGTGAACCCTCGTTTATCACGGTTAATCCGTTCCAGACTCGACCGCGATAAATGAATTTTCACGAAGTAGGATTCTTTATTTATAAATCAAATATTTTGCAGTTAAGAGTACAGAAATCCTGTTTACGACCTTCTAAATACGTTTTTTAACATTATTAGAGCCCTCTAGACATGAAATAACACCCTTTAGTCACCATTACACTCATATTACCCAATATATTAGACAAAATAAGAGAAAATAAGACATATTAGACGTTACAAATATCATATTATTATTATTGTACTGTACATTTAATTACACACACACACAGTTTTTACACACAACCACTAACCTATGAAGGCACGAGCTCAGTAGGAGAGTCTTCAGGTTGTAAGCTGGAGCGCTGATCGCACCCTCAGAGGACACAGACGCCCCTGGGAAAACCCCTGAAACAGCTGACAGTCTACCTTCACATTGCTCCTTACCCTTCTTACTTGCGCTATAACGCGAGATAAACCTCTCACGCGGTACTCCGCTTACTTAAAAGTATTGTGCAGCACCTCTCAGCTTTGGAATTGGTTGTTTTGTTTCTCTCTCTCTGAGATATTCTCTGCTCCTGGCGGAACTGTCATCTCTGACTTGTCATGGAGCACGTTTAAACTTTTGAAAAGAGAGAAATGTTTGTTGGCAGTGCTTTGAATAAAAGTTCTTTTTTTTCTACAACCTCCTGTGTCTCTGTGCAAATCTGTGACCCAAGCGTGACAAGGTGGTGCAGTATCTTCAGCAGGTGCGTCGTTGTCTTCTTCCGCTGAAGGAGTACTAGGAGTAGGCAGTAGGTGTCTGGGTGCACGGCTGAAGAACATCTTGATAGGCAGTTGCTGGCGCTGTCTTTTCATATGCGTGAGGAGGCTTTTGTAGGGTATTGCCATCTTTGATCATATCCAAGAGTTTCACCTTCTCCTGGATGGTAAGCATCTTCCTCCGGCGCTTAGTTTCATTGTCAGAAGGCTTAGAAAAAGCAGCATGTTTAGGAGCCATTGTGGGGCTTAGATAAAAGTTCTCAGAAAGCGCACGCATAGCGTGATATTGTGAGGGATCACTGTATGTATGTATGTGTGTGTGTGTGTGTATATTGTGGTGGATTGCCGGCTTCTTTCTCCGGCCCTCACCCCCAGGCCGCCAGGAGGAGCTCTCCCAGCAGCGTGGCCATGCCCCGAGTTCCAGCAGGGCCTCATGGACTATGTAGTTTTTATACACAGCCCTGCTGGATACCTTGGGGGCCACCAGGCGTCGCTGTAGGGGGGCTCGTAGGCTCGCATGTGCCCTATAACCCGGGAGTACGTCACGGTCACGTGACAGGAAGAAACGATGTGCTCCCGGGTTGAAGAAAAGGACTGTTTACCCTGACCCGGAAGGGAAAAGGAACTGTGGACTGTTGAATGGGAACACCTCCGGGTCAGGGTGTATAAAAGGACTCTGGGAAGCCCAGTACACTGAGCTGAGCTGGGAGGAAGGGTGGCAAAGTGTCTGGGAGTGTGGAGGATTATTGTTTATTGATTATTGTTATTATTGAGTAATGTGGAGAGGAGGGTGCTTTGTGCACTTATTTATATTAATAAATATTATATTTGGACTTTTACGTGGTGTCTGACGTCTAGTCTGAGGGTTCAAGGGGTCACGGAGACCTCAAACTATCACAGTTGGCGTAGTCAGCAGGATTCTCTGGCCGTCGGATTTGGCAGAGGACCTGAATTTAAATAAATTTTACTGTGGACAGAACCCTGAGAAGACAACGTCCAGACACTCAGTAACATCGCCTGAACCTACCTTCACCACGTCCGATATGGGGAAGAAGAAGGACAAGCAGAGCGACATCACCAGTGGGAGAGCCACGCTCGTAATGGCCGATGCCCGGGAGGAGCTACGGAGCAGCTGCACAACTCGGGAGAAACCTCCATGTACAGACGGTCGCTCTAAGGTACGTGCCGGGAATTTAACAAATAATCCATTTGAAATAACAATAATCAATGAACAATAATCCTCCACACTCCCAGACACTTTGCCACCCTTCCTCCCAGCTCAGCTCAGTGTACTGGGCTTCCCAGAGTCCTTTTATACACCCTGACCCAGAGGTGTTCCCATTCAACAGTCCACAGTTCCTTTTCCCTTCGGGTCAGGGTAAAACAGTCCTTTTCTTCAACCCGGGAGCACATCGTTTCTTCCTGTCACGTGACCGTGACGTACTCCCGGGTTATAGGGCACATGCGAGCCTACGAGCCCCCCTACAGTGACGCCTGGTGGCCCCCAAGGTATCCAGCAGGGCTGTGTATAAAAACTACATAGTCCATGAGGCCCTGCTGGAACTCGGGGCATGTCCACGCTGCTGGGAGAGCTCCTCCTGGGGGTGAGGGCCGGAAAAAGAAGCCGGCAATCCACCACAATATATATATATATATATATATATAGAGAGAGAGAGAGAGAGAGAGAGAGAGAGAGACAGACAGACAGACAGACAGACAGAGATGGAGGGCTGGTTTGGGACACTTACTTGTCTAGTTAAAGAAAACAGCATTGCACGCTCAGTTCTGGATTTAAAAGATGAAAAAACTGTTTCAGTCCTTGACCATAGCCTGAGTGATTAAAGAGTTTCTTTGGACCCCTTTCTTTAACATCTTCACAAATGGGAAATATTTTCAAACAAAGGCTGTTCTAACCACAGAGTGGACTTAATGTATGTCTTGCTTTGCCCCTTTAAACTTCCCTCACTCTGTGAGTCATGTGACTAAAGGTTATTGGGTGGGTCTATCCCTCTGGGTGGTCCATGGATCCTGAGTTTCTGGTGTCCTTCTTGGGCCTGTTTCTGGCCTTTCCCTTGGTAAAAGAAGAACATGCTCTGAGGCATCAAGAGTTCTTCATTTGGATCCAGCTTAGCTTCCAGCCCTTACATTGGGAGGAGTAAACTGTGACTATATACAGCATATCTCTATATGTGGTTGTATTTATATTTATCTATCTATATAATACATTTATACTATATATATATATATATATATATATATATATAAAAAACTGTAGACCCCCTCCTTTAACCGCCACCTTATCGTGGTGGAGGGGTTTGCGTGTCCCAATGATCCTAGGAGCTCTGTTGTCCGGGGCTTTATGCCCCTGGTAGGGCCACCCAAGGCAAACTGGTCGTAGGTGAGGGATGAGACAAAGAGCGGTTCAAACCTTCTATGATGAATGAAAACTTTGGACGCCGTTTTCCCTTGCCCGGACGCGGGTCACCGGGGGCCCCACTCTGGAGCCAGGCCTGGAGGTGGGGCTCGATGGCGAGCGCCTGGTGGCCGGGGCCTGCACCCATGGGGCTCGGCCGGGCACAGCCCGAAGAGGCAACGTGGGTCCCCCTTCCATGGGCTCACCACCTATGGGAGGGGCCAAGGAGGTCGGGTGCAGTGTGAGTTGGGTGGTGGCCGAAGGCGGGGGACCTTGGCGGTCCGATCCTCGGCTACAGAAGCTGGCTCTTGGGACGTGGAATGTCACCTCTCTGAAGGGGAAGGAGCCTGAGCTAGTGCGCGAAGTTGAGAGGTTCCGGCTAGATATAGTCGGACTCGCCTCGACGCACAGCTTGGACTCTGGAACCAATCTCCTTGAGAGGGGCTGGACTCTGTACCACTCTGGAGTTGCCCCCGGTGAGAGGCGCCGAGCGGGGTGTGGGTATACTTATTGCCCCCCGACTTGGAGCCTGTACATTGGGGTTTACCCCGGTGGATGAGAGGGTAGCCTCCCTTCGCCTTCGGGTGGGGGGACGGGTCCTAACTGTTGTTTGTGCGTATGCACCGAACAGCAGTTCGGAGTACCCACCCTTTTTGGAGTCCCTGGAGGGGGTGCTAGAGGGCATACCTTCTGGGGACTCCCTCGTTCTGCTGGGAGACTTCAATGCTCACGTGGGCAATGACAGTGAGACCTGGAAGGGCGTGATTGGGAGGAATGGCCCCCCCGATCTGAACCCGAGCGGTGTTTTGCTATTGGACTTCTGTGCTCGTCACGGATTGTCCATAACGAACACCATGTTCAAGCATAGGGGTGTTCATATGTGCACTTGGCACCAGGACACCCTAGGCCTCAGTTCGATGATCGACTTTGTGGTCGTGTCGTCGGACTTGCGGCCACATGTCTTGGACACTCGGGTGAAGAGAGGGGCGGAGCTGTCAACTGATCACCACCTGGTGGTGAGTTGGCTTCGATGGTGGGGGGAGGATGCCGGTCAGGCGTGGTAGGCCCAAACGTGTTGTGAGGGTCTGCTGGGAACGTCTGGCAGAGCCCCCTGTCAGAAGTAGCTTCAACTCCCACCTCCGGCAGAACTTCGACCATGTCCCGAGGGAGGTGGGGGACATTGAGTCCGAATGGGCCATGTTCCGTGCCTCTATTGTTGAGGCGGCTGACCGGAGCTGTGGCCGTAAGGTGGTCGGTGTCTGTCGTGGCGGCAATCCCCGAACCCGTTGGTGGACACCGGTGGTGAAGGATGCCGTCAAGCTGAAGAAGGAGTCCTACGGGACCCTTTTGTCCTGTGGGACCCTGGAGGCAGCTGATAGGTACCGGCAGGCCAAGCGGAATGCAGCTTTGGTGGTTGCTGAGGCAAAAACTCGGGCGTGGGAGGAGTTTGGTGAGGCCATGGAGAACGACTTTCGGATGGATTCGAGGAGATTCTGGTCCACCATCCGGCGTCTCAGGAAGGGGAAGCAGTGCAGTGTCAACACTGTATATGGTGGGGATGGTGCGCTGCTGACCTCGACTCGGGACGTTGTGGGTCGGTGGGGGGAGTACTTCGAAGACCTCCTCAATCCCATTAACATGCCTTCCAATGAGGAAGCAGAGCCTGGGGACTCAGAGGTGGGCTCCCCCATCTCTGGGACTGAGGTCACCGAGGTGGTCAAAAAACTCCTTGGTGGCAGGGCCCCGGGGGTGGATGAGATACGCCCGGAGTTCCTCAAGGCTCTGGATGTTATAGGACTGTCTTGGTTGACACGCCTCTGCAACATCGCATAGACATCAGGGACAGTGCCTCTGGATTGGCAGACCGGGGTGGTGATCCCCCTCTTTAAGAAGGGGGATCGGAGGGTGTGTTCCAACTACAGAGGGATCACACTCCTCAGCCTCCCTGGAAAAGTCTATTCAGGGGTCCTGGAGAGGAGGGTCCGTCGGATAGTCGAGCCTCGGATTCAGGAGGAACAGTGTGGTTTTCGTCCTGGTCGCGGAACAGTGGACCAGCTCTATACCCTTAGCAGGGTCCTGGAGGGTGCATGGGAGTTTGCCCAACCAGTCTACATGTGTTTTGTGGACTTGGAAAAGGCATTCGACTGTGTCCCTCGGGGAATCCTGTGGGGGGTACTCCGAGAGTATGGGGTACTGGCCCCCCTGATAAGGGCTGTTCGGTCCCTGTACGATCGGTGCCAGAGCTTGGTCCGCATTGCCGGCAGTAAGTCGAACCCGTTTCCAGTGAGAGTTGGACTCCGCCAGGGCTGCCCTTTGTCACCGATTCTGTTCATAACTTTTATGGACAGAATTTCTAGGCGCAGCCAGAGCGTTGAGGGGGTCCGGTTTGGTGGGCTCAGGATTGGGTCACTGCTTTTTGCAGATGATGTTGTCCTGTTTGCTTCATCAGGCCGTGATCTTCAGCTCTCTCTGGATCGGTTCGCAGCTGAGTGTGAAGCAGCTGGGATGAGAATCAGCACCTCCAAATCCGAGACCATGGTCCTCAGCCGGAAAAGGGTGGAGTGCCCTCTCAGGGTTGGTAGCGAGATCCTGCCTCAAGTGGAGGAGTTCAAGTATCTCGGGATCTTGTTCACGAGTGAGGGAAGAATGGAGCGTGAGATCGACAGGCGGATCGGTGCGGCATCCGCAGTAATGCGGGCGCTGCATCGGTCTGTCGTGGTGAAAAAGGAGCTGAGCCGCAAGGCGAAGCTCTCAATTTACCAGTCGATCTATGTTCCTACCCTCACCTATGGTCATGAACTATGGGTAGTGACCGAAAGAACGAGATCGCGAATACAAGTGGCTGAAATGAGTTTCCTCCGCAGGGTGTCTGGGCTTTCCCTTAAAGATAGGGTGAGAAGCTCAGTCATCCGGGAGGGGCTCAGAGTAGAGCCGCTGCTCCTCCGCATCGAGAGGAGTCAGATGAGGTGGCTTGGGCATCTGATCAGGATGCCTCCTGGACGCCTCCCTGGTGAGGTGTTCCGGGCACGTCCAACCGGGAGGAGGCCCCAGGGAAGACCCAGGACACGTTGGAGGGACTATGTCTCTCGACTGGCCTGGGAACGCCTTGGGATTCTCCCGGAAGAGCTAGAAGAAGTGGCCGGGGAGAGGGAAGTCTGGGCATCTCTGCTCAAGCTGCTGCCCCCGCGACCCGACCTCGGATAAGCGGGAGACAATGGATGGATGGATAACTGTAGACTATATATACACACACACACACACACACACACACACACAGAGTGGATTCAGAAATATTCAGACCCTTTTATTTTCTACACACTTTATTGTGTTGTAGATTTAATGTTGTTTTCAAAAAGGTTTGCAAATATATATGTATATATGTATGTATATGTAGATGATAGCCCATTCTGTGATGGCAGAGGGTACTAGACAATTCATTGTATTCAAAGTTCCTAATGATTTTATACTGAATGCTGTGAATACAGAGGTGAGCATTACAGGCTCCGGTAAATCTTTGATATTAGATGTTCACTGTGCTTATTGAAGCAAAACATTTTTGTCTGCCTCAGTTACCTAAAGAACTGAAATGGTATTAATTCCTCAGGATTAAGGATAATCAGAAAGACTGCTCTAATCAAACACATGGTAAGCACACCAGAAGCATTTTATTACACTGTACAAAATATTGAAGTAAATACTGTTTTATAATACTTCCAACTAGCAGGCCATAAAATATGTATTTACCGCTCTCCTCCATTTAACGCATGGAAGTTCAACAGACTGCTTTGACTCCTCAGGCTGTCTTTGTTATCCATAACACTTGATTTGGCACAATAATTATGGCAGATGGTAAACTGTAGATGTCTGGCACTTATCATATTGCATCTGTAGTGCTGCTACTTCAATGACAGACTTTTGTAGGACATTGGCTCATTCCACACTCCATCTAAAACAGATGAATGCCAATTTTTGGGTAACTTTCCTTTGAACATACTTGCCCTTCGTGCTTGCTCTGCAAAATAACTTGTGAAGGTAAAATTAATGTTAATTCCTCAATGTTGTCAGTGTCTATGTCATGTTCAACCTATGGTAAATTTTACTTCTTGATTTTCTTGTAGTGTAACTAGACCGAGACTGGGCAACTATCAGATTCATTTTGCTGCTACAAAACCTTTACAGTATAATGAACATTATTATAAATAATCAGTATAATCACTTACAGTAGTGAGTACTTCAGAATGTCAAACCTTAAAAGTCCAGTTTAATTGGAAGATATTGCACTCAAATACCATTTGCCCTTTAGACCAAACATACCAGCTAACACTTTGTGTGAAACTGACGCAAGATACTCATCTCAGACACAAACAGATATGCTTCTCATTCTTCATGTTTTAATTAAACAGATGTCTGTACCATGGCACACACTCGCTGACAGAACACAACCTGTCCTGGCTTTCCCTAAAGGTTCCTGGAAACAACTGTGAAAGTTCTCTGCATGTTGAACCTGGGCTGGCCTATCAATGAGTCATGGTGAGGTTACGATCCGATTGGCTAGAGGTTCATGACTTTAGCTTAGCTTGTCCTTGTTAGAGTTGCTGCTGGGGATATGCATATTTCAGATTTAATAATTGTACCTTTTGTTTTTATTTGGCAGTTATTAAGTCACTCCAGTGTCTTTTTTTTTTGGTGTCCTGCAGTGGAAATTAGTGCAGCCTGGAGTGGATGGTTCATTAGAAGTTATGGGCCTACAGGCAGGCTTTCATTAGTATTATGCTGTCATCATCTGTACTACTGTGCAATAAAGAGCACTGCTGACATAAAACAGATGTAATTTTAGACTAAAAATATTATATGGGTTAAGAAGCCTACATTAGTATGTTAAAAAATGACCATGCATCAACATTATATTAATGTAGCTGCAGCAGTAATCCATCCATCTGTCCACCCATCATCTATATATCTTCCTAACCCACTTATCCAGGGCAAGTTCACTGGTTAGCTGGAGATTGTTCCAGCAAGCATAGGGAGTTAGGCAGGAACAACGCCTAGACAGGATGCCAGTCCATCACAGGGTGTAGCAGTAATTAATAACATAAAAAAATTAAAAAACCCAACAAAATAAATTAACAAAAAGAAAAGAAACTACAGTCGGCAAGGACATCCTATCCAAACCATAACAAGTAGTGCTGTCACATTTAAATTACAATGAAATTCTTACGTATGTAGGACTAACAGATTGATCCACTCAGCGTGAGGTATATCTCTATTGGTACATTTCCAGATTAATAATAATAATAATACATTTTATTTATATAGCGCCTTTCCCATGCTCAGGCACTTCACAGAGTTTAAGATAGAACAGCAGGGTATACAGTATATAGCATTGTACAAACCAAATAAATAAATAAAGAAGATTAAGACAGTAAATTCAGAGAAAAAAGCCTAACAGACAACATAATTGATGGTCTAGCACAGGGGTAGGCAACGTCGGTCCTGGAGTGCCGCAGTATGTGCAGGTTTTTGTTCCAACCCAGTTCCTTAACGAGAACTCAATTATTGCTGATGAAGCACATATTGCTTAAGTGACATTTTAATGCTTCATTTTAGTGGTCTCGCTTGTTAAGGTTCTCCAACCTTAATTGCTTATTTCAATCTTAAACTGCTGCATTCAGTGTTTTAATTGCTCCTTATTAGCAATAAGATGTAAAACAGGGGTAGGCAATGTCGGTCCTGGTGAGCCGCAGTGGCTACAGGTTTTCATTCAACCCAATTGCTTAATTAGAAACCAATCATTGCCAATCTCAGACCTTATTTAATTTTATGGCTTGTTAGTCTGTGCAATGTAAGGCTTTTATATCATAGATTTTTTTCCTTTCCAAGGATATCATCCAAATGATTTGAAGCCTGAAACAGATCATTTTTCAGTCTGTCACATTTTTCTATTAAGTGTTTTATTAAATCAAACCGTGCATGATGAACACACACAGATGTAATTGGAAAAAAAGCTAGCTGGAGAACTGCTGGCTGCTTTGTCTTTTACATCTTATTGCTAATAAGGAGCAATTAAAACACAATGCAGCAGTTTAAGATTGAAATAAGCAATTAAGGTTGGAGAACCTTAACAAGCGAGACCACTAAAATGAAGCATTAAAATGTCACTTAAGCAATATGTGCTTCATCAGCAATAATTGAGTTCTCGTTAAGGAACTGGGTTGGAACGAAAACCTGCACATACTGTGGCACTCCAGGACCGACGTTGCCTACCCCTGGTCTAGCACACACACACATAGGTTACATGAGCATCATGACATAAAGGTAAACTGAGAGAAGGGTAGTAAAGTCAAGTAGAACTAAAAGCCTTTGAGTTTTGAGTTGTTTTTTTTTTTTTTTAAGAGAATTCATGGAGTCAGCTGACCTGATTAATTTCGGTAGGTCATTCCAGAGTCTGGGCGCTATACAGCTGAAGGCCCTGTCACCCATGGAGTGTAGATTAGTGTGGGGCTCAACAAGATTGCCAGAATCAGAGGACCATAGTGGGCGGACAGGCACATAGTGATGGAGAAGGTCACTGATGTAGTTTGGTGCAAGGTCGTTTAAGGCTTTGTAGGTTATTAGTAGGATTTTATATTCAATTCTGTAAGACACAGGGAGCCAGTGAAGACGGAGCAGGATGGGTGTGATGTGCTCGCTGCTGCTGGTCCATGTAAGGACTCTTGCAGCCGAGTTTTGAATAAGCTGGAGCTGAGATATAAGATTAGAAGGGGCACCTGCTAGCAGTGAGTTACAATAATCGATGCAGGATGTGATAAAAGCACGGACAAGTTTCTCAGCATTAGAAAAGGAGAGGAAGAAGCAAACACAGGATATGTTACGGAGGTGAAAGTAAGAAAGTTTCTTAATGTGGTTTATGTGGGCAGAATAAGAAAGGGAGGAATCAAAAATAACACCAAGGTTCTTTGCAGTAGAGGCAGGTCTGATGAGATCACCGCCAAGATGGACTGGGAAGGAGCTCATTTTATTAAGTTGCACTTTAGTCCCAATTTGCAGGTGGTCAGTTTTGTTGCAATTTAACTTTAAAGAGTTCTGCTCCATCCAGGTATTAATTTCACTGAGGCAGGTTGTGAGCTGAGAAAGCTCTGATGAAGTTCCATTTCTACATTGAAATAAAGTTGAGTATCATCTGCATAAAAATGATAACCCAGTCCAAAGCTACAAATAATATGGCCAAGGGGAAGCATATAAATACAGAAGAGAAGAGGGCAGAGGACAAAGCCCTGAGGAACTCCTTGTGTGACTGGTGCTGAGCTGGATCTGCTGTTGCCAAGACTAACAAACTTTTGCCTATCAGTCAGATAGGACTTGAACCACTGGAGGGCAGTGCCAGAGATACCCAGCATGTTCTCCATTCTGGACAGTAGAATGTCATGTCCGACAGTGTCAAATGCTGCACTGAGGGTCTAATAGAATTAATATTCTGGTTTGTCCAGAGTGTGCTGCCATAAGCAAATCATTTTTTACAGCAGAGCAGTTTCAAAGCTGTGCTGCGCCCTGAAACCAGACTGAAAGGGTTCCATCAAGTTATCAGCGGTTAAGTAATTGGTGAGTTGGGAAGCTACAACACGCTCAAGAGCTTTTGACAGAAAAGGTAAGTGGGAAATAGGCCGGAAGTTGTTAAGATTGTCAGCATCAAGCCCAGACTTTTTAACATTGAGGTTACAGAAGCAATTTTAAAAGTGATCGGCACAGAGCCTGTGTATCTGACCTCTTGTGGAATGGTTAATGGAAGATCTTTTGCTGTACCTGAGAAATCTAGACAAGTGTAATTTAAAAGCAAATATTTCATAGGATGGAAATGAGGAAACACAACACTAATGAAAGTGGAAGGATAAGGAAAGAGAAGGAGATTAGAGATATTTCTTGTTATCTAAAACAAACTTTGTTAGTTTGGTGTAACTAAATTATATAGAATGGAAAATAATTATACCAGTCAAGTTTAATCAGGTTTTACAGTTTAATAATCATAAAGAAGATAGACTGACAATAAAGATGATTTAGGGAAGAATAGAAGAATTTGACCAATTCATTTTGTAGCCATTTTGAAGATGTGGGAAAGTCAAGGGGGCATCACCCAAGAAAAGAAAAATGTTTTCAGTTTGCAAAGAGATTTTATGGATTTCATGGTTGCCCAATGTAATTGGTGAAATGACTGTCAATGATAGAAAGAAGAAAGGTTAGAGGGTAACAGTAAGGATTACAAAGAAGAGGGGCAATGGATAGCACTATGTGATGCCTTTAAAATCTGGAATCTAGGCAATGAATACAGTTTCTTAAACATATTGATGTAACCCTTCTCAAATTCCATCAAGGCACAAGACTCATCAGAGGAAGCTGCAATTTATATAGTTAAATGTCTTCCCCTCATCTGGTGAGATGAGTGCAGGCAACTGTGACAGGATAGGACCAACACTGACAATGTGCCTGAGCCAGCATACAGTATACAGTGGAACCTCGGTTCACGACCATAATTCGTTCCAAACCACTGGTTGTAAACCGATTTGGTCGTGAACCGAAGCAATTTCCCCCATAGGATTATATGTAAATACAATTAATCCGTTCCAGACCGTACAAAGTGTATGTAAATATATTTTTTTAAAGATTTTTAAGCTCAAAAATAGTTAATTACACCATAGAATGCACAGTGTAATAGTAAACTAATGTAAAAACATTGAATAACACTGACACAAACACCCAGGCTCCCTGCTCAGCTGCATGCGCAGGCTCTCTCTCTCTCTCTGCAGCACGTGAGCCCACCCCCCCCACCCCCCAACAGTGCAGCACTTCGCGCTATAGCCTTTCAATCTGATCGCCGTATAAACACTTTTTAAATGAGTTTTAAGCACAGGGGGAAAAAAAGGAACATTTGAACAAATCCGAACTTTATTCAAAAGCCAACCAAGAAAGTAACATTACAGGAGTTCAAGCTAATAGTATTACAACCCGATCGCTGTAAACACACTTTTTAAATGAGTTTTAAGCACAGGGAAAAAATGAACATTTGAAAAAAGAGAAAAGTAACATTGCAACACTTCTCATAATTAAGTATTAATAATTCTCACCACTCTTCACTTGCTTAGAAGCCATGGTTAACTGAAAAAGCACACGAAATACTGTAGAGCACAAAGAGTTCACAGGTAAAGCACGCACGTCTGACTGAGAACAATGAACAGGGACAGACTGAACACGTGCTTAAATACAGTAATCGGCGCGTATGAACCGGAAGGGAAATGAAATAGAGCACAAAGACTTCACAGCAAACGCACGCACTCATGGAGAACAATGCAACACGTGCGGAAATCATCGGCGCGCACAAACCGAAAGGGAAACTGGCTTGTTCGTATATCGAGTGTGTGGTCGTGAACCGAGGCAAAAGTTTGGCGAACTTTTTGGTCGTAAACCGAGTTGTATGTGTACCGAGACGTTCGTGAACCGAGGTTCCACTGTATTATCCACCACTTACTAGATACAAATGACACCTGCATGCGTTTGGTTAAATAATTTGGAAATTTCCAACTTTTCATTTGTATCCTTATTAACAATAAGTCCATATAAATCCAGATTCAAGAGCTGGTTACTGAAAAACAGTACAAGAGGCAGATTTATACAGGGAAGATGAGGTTGAATTAGTTTTTTTTTAGTATAGAATGAATGTCAGGTTCTGCTGGGGAACTCCATTGAATAATATCACTGAGGATTTTCTTTCTTTCTTTCTTTCTTTCTTTCTTTCTTTCTTTCTTTCTTTCTTTCTTTCTTTCTTTCTTTCTTTCTTTCTTTCTTTCTCTCTCTCTCTCTCTTTCTTTCTTTCTTTCTTTCTTTCTATTAGTTGAGGTACTCTCAGTGACTGACTATTGTCTTGTCCAGGTGCTGTCAGAGGTTATCTTGTACAGGTGCTTTGGTAGAACACACCAATCAGTGTCAAAATAGGAGCTTCACCTCCCTACAATAACCATTCTACCCCACAAGGAATCTCTGGAAAAAATACTTTCTCCTTATTTGTCCTGGCAGTGTCCAAGAAATAATTTCTGACAGACTCGCATTGCATAATAATGTAAAAACTGTACAATACAGGAATTGTATAAGAAAAAAGAATGTTTTGTAAGAATCATTAGATAATTGTTTTCATATTTTATCTGTACTTACAAAGCTTACTGAATACATAGACACATAATAATTAATTAAATATTATTGATCTCCAATGCTGCCTACAGACATGTAGATGAAACTGAACAAAGTATGAGTAAAGAAAGACCGAAATCAACAAGGCTACTTATCACAGCCCACCCCAAAACTCAGAAACTCATCAATAAACTACAAACCTTCTCATAACCAACACTCCCTCGCCCTCTGAGAGACATACCCTATAAAGCATAATACAAAAATCTTTTGAATATTTTGGTGTACTAATACAAGATTTTTTGATAACTATGTACCAGCTTTGCACATTTTTTTAAGTGTGCTTAAATATTGGTTTTGGTAGATTTTCTCTCACTTACAAGACTGTTTACTCATCTGTTAGGAGCCATAAATATCATGCTGTGCCATAAACTCTTGATGGGGCAAAGGTCAGGATGACCAAGCTTCTCAAAAGACTTTCCCATTTTCATCAGCGTATTACTCCAATATAGCTTTGGAGCACTCTCCTTCTGAAATATCGGTTTATACATGTATTCTTATATAGTGTACTATTAACCTGTTTTCCTGTAGATAAATAAAAATAAAAGTAATTTAGGAAAATAATCAGACAATTACTGCAAAGAAACATTAACATTAAAGAAAATGTACCAGTTGTTTTTTATTTTCAGAACACATTAAGTACAAATAAAGTATAATATCAAATAAAACAAATATAAAAGCTGAACAAAACATCCTCCAAATAATCTGATCAACAAAACCCTTGCATTAAGATAAAAACCAAAATCATATTTTTCTACAAACCAAGTCTTTACAACAGACTGCACACTCAGTTTCAAGACTTCCTTAATGCATCTGAAGGAAGAATAATATGACTTTTACATAATCATTCTCGACTGCTTGACAAATGCAGTATACTCTGGTGACTATGACAAATAATACAATCATTGACTGTGCTTTTAAAATTGTAAAATCACTGTCATCAACTAGGCTTTAGAATAAACCAGGTCATCTCCAAATTTAGATTTCAACAGACAACAAAACTTTCATCACTCATGAACAATACATTGTACATTTGCTTATGTTACACTTCCCATAATTGTATATTATAATGGTCAATAATGATGTTATTTTGTACCATATGATAAGGCATGTGATTTCAGAATAATATTGTCTCTTTTTTTTCTAAAATTTTACAATGCTCCCGGGTAATAATGTACTGTACATTATTAAAAAGAAACTCACTTGGTATTATTTATAAAAGTGTGATCAAATTTTAAATATACACCTAAAATGACATACACTTAAGTACACATTAATTAGTTTATAGTTTAATGAGGCTGACAAAATGTATTTAGTTTTTTTAACTGAGATATTATTTGAAAATTAATTTAAACAAGCATATATGCACAGGTGTTAAATAAAACATTTCAAAGAGAAACAAAATGAAAATTGGAGAGATCCATGTTCTGCATACATTGAACTTTTGTCAGTTAATGCATATTTAGTAGCGTCAAAAAACTTGTACAGTGGAACCTCGAGATACGATCACCTCTGTATACGAGAAATTCAAAATACGAGGAAAGTATGAGTGAAAAATTCAGATCTAAATACGAGCATTGGTTCGCGTAACGAGCCACGAGCCAGGCTGTGGGTATAGCTCGCGGCTTAGCGAGGGGGCGTGGTAGCAGTTGCGAGCCGCGATCTGCGGTGTCTGCGTTTCTCACTTAAGTGCACGGGTGGGAAACTGCCCACATCCATGATTGTTCCTGTGGCTGATGGGCTGCAGCTGCCATGTCCTCCCCGCATATATAGAGAAGCGCGAGCTGGTTAAGGGGGAGAAAAAGTAAAAGAAAAGAGAGAGAGAGAGAGAGAGAGAGGGAGAGCGAGCGCAGGCAGGGCGAGTGAGTGACTGCAGGCTCGCATGTAGCTGAACAGTGAGCTGAACAGGCGAGCCAAACAGCTGAAGCAGGACGGTGTAGAGAAGGTCAGCTGCATTAAGAGTGTCTCGCCTGTTGCAGAGCCCGCAGGTGAGACGCTAACAGAGAAGAAGCACCGGGGATTGTCATCTGTTTTTTAAAGACGGCATCCTTTTGACGTTTTAACCTCGTGTTAAAGGATTGTTATTCTTGTGTATTTTAAACCTCCACTTCACAACTGTTTTAAGGATTATTTATTTAAAGATTTATTGAATGCTCTACTGCACTTTGGACACCTGTTTTGATTCTTTTAATAATCAGTTATATTATTTACCAGTGTTATTTATTAAAGGTAGACTACAGTATATATAATTTATCAGTGTTATTTGTTAGGAAAATTGATTTTTATGTTAATATATTTGGGGTGCAGAACGGATTAACTGGATTTCCATTATTTTCAATGGGGAAGTTTGTTCTAGATACGAGAAATTCGCTATACAAGCTCAGTGCTGGAACGAATTAAACTCGTATCTAGAGGTTCCACTGTATTAGAAAGTAACTGGTAAACCTCCAAGATTATATCTAAATAACCAATGAATTCAATGCCTTAAAAACAAATGTAAAACACTGAAATAATTTAGTTTAGTACATTTCTGCTAAATATTTGACCTTGTTGACTTCAACTTAACATATGATTAAGCTGGATGGTATAATCTTTCAAACAAAGGTGAACTTAGCTAAAACCCTATAACCCTTGATAAATAATAGCTATTTGACTTTAAGCTTTAGTTGCTGCATCAATGCCTTAAATTACAAATGTTCAACAATATTAAAAAGAAAAAAAAAAAAAGGGTAACATTGATAGTGGAAAATCAACAGCAGGTTTTTCATTATTTTTTTTATTTTTTTTTTTTACAAAAATAGTGTTTAAGTTTTACTTTTAAACACGTCCTATTGATAGACATTGTCTACATTTGTATTTAAAATTATGACTACAGCAAAACATTATTAATGCCATTACAAATGCCTTTTCAATTTTTTTTCCAACAAACACAATCTTTCCAGTGTCATCTCAAAAGTTATAGAATGTATTTTTAAAACAGTGTTTGGAAAATAAGTTATTGTTCAAAACTGTGATTATATTGATAAAAAATCATTAGAATGGGTATTATAAAACAACTGTACTGTTAAAAGTAAAATTGAAAAGAAAAAACTGTGTACTGTGCAGTTTTGCATGTTTCATAAGGCATTAATCATGTGTGCTTTATAAAATAACAGCATTTGAAATTTACTTTAGAATAAAGATATCTTCTGTTCATAAACTGAAGGGTACATCTATGTAAATACACAAGTATCAATATCAAATGTTTTAAATTATGTAAACATATACATCTTTTGAGGTCAGCACATTGATCCTCTTCCTTGAGCATTCTTTATTGAAGCATAGCCCGAATAGTTTTTGGAGTTGTTTCAGCATTCAGACTCTTTGTGGTAAACCTAAAAATGCATGGCATAATAAAGTATTATATAATAGTGTACAGTGTTATTATTGCTTTAAAATACAAAACCACATTACTTAACTTAGGCTTCAGGTAGGAAGAAAACTGTACTTTATTGAATTGGTTTCTTTTAATTTGAATATACAAAATATTTTAATTAAATCAATGCAATCAATTTGCCAGTGCTATAAAAATATGATAGACAACACACCCCAAGCTCATAAAATTATTATTATCTGGGTCAATATTTAGCTCTTAGGTTCCTGTTGCATAGAAATAATGCACTCATTTCTCTTTTGTGTACATGATTTTTGTTGTTGCAAGGACTTTATGAAAGTTGTCATACCACTTTAGTTTTTTTACCTTATCAGCTTTAAAGTTAACTTCTACTATCATAATGCAAGGAAAGACAGAAAAGGGATACAAAATATCCGAGTGGCAGAAAAAAAATTTTGCATGCAAAATTCTTCAAGCTTAGGAGGAAAAGAATGTTTTTGTTTAAATATTTAAGATAAGCAGAATTTAAGACCACTATTGAAAGATGTGAAATGGTGTGCTTTTGTCTATACACTTCTTGATTTATGAAGTCACAGGTGAATGTTAAAAGTTATTTTATTAAATGTAAATGACTGTCCTGAACCAACACTGAGCTACGTTGACGAACAACAGAAATTCTAATTTAAAAGCAAAATCTATAAAACGGGGAGATTCAATCAATCACCTTAATAAATGGATAGTTGTCTGTCTGTGCTTCCATTTGGTTGCTATATCTCTGTCAAAATGGAGTAAAATTATTTATTATAAGTTTAAACTTACTTGAGTGCATTGAGAAGGCCCTCCACATTATCTGCTGGTTGTTCTTTAAGAACCTTTATGCAACCCTTCATCTAACAGAATGAAATTAAACAAGTGAACAACACACAATAACACAAACTTTTTCAGGCATTGAAAAAAGTTTCATTATTAGAGTTTTTGCTATTTAGTTGTAACATTAATTGAACATCTTTTCTGAACAATCAAAACATTCTAATACTCCTTCACCATGGACCACTTTAAAGGACAGCAAAGACTGTTAACAATGATTACATTTTAATACACTGATCTTGTGCATGACTAGTATTATTAACGTTACCTTCCAAGAACATTTTCAGGAACTGCAAGCTAAAGATGCAAACACTATAACATTAAAAACAATTTTAAATAAATCAATGCTAAAACTTTATGTTTATGCTACAAATCCCTGTTGTCTGACTTACATCAATTCTGGAAGATTTTGTAAAGGCACCAGCAGGATGTACATGATCATAAAGAATAATTACTCCCACCATGACTCTCATACAGAACAATAGAGTCTCTTCACTGTTGAATCTGCTTGTGTAATCCCTAAAGAGAAGAAAACGTTATGATACTACCATTGCGCAGTTGTTGAGTCATGTAAAATTCACCCTTTCTTTTTCTCTATTCAATATACAGTAGATGTAACATTTTTAGAATGTTGGACTGTGAACACAGCATACTATTGGGAATAACACAAAATTTACTGATTTGTAAAGATTTATTATAGCAAACTAGTAATACCAATATCATTTTTCAAGAATAGAAATGGATCATAACAAAAGAAAAGGAGATTATGTACCTTGTTCAAACATGAAATGTAGTAAAACAAACTTGCACTCACTATTTTTATTTTTCTTAAACTTAGTTTATATGGCATTTGCAAATCTACCATCTTCAGGATGCTTTCAATAAGACGTCTTCATCGATAGTTTCATTAGGTTATATTTTTTCTATACTAATGAAAAAGTTAATCTTTCCAAACATTTACACACCTCCTTAATACAATTTAGGGTTGGGGGTTCAGATGTAATCCCAGCAGCATTGGGCACAAGGCAGAAACCAACCAGAGAAGGAAATCTAGTCCCTGACAAGTTATAATCATGCGCATATCCACTGACAACAAGCTAAGTCACCAATGAACCTAACATGTGTGCCTTTGAGATACAGGAAGAAAATAAAGTAAAAACCCACTGGCAAATAGGAAGAATATGTATACTTCACCTAGATAAAAACTATCGTATTAGAATCTAGTCTCCTAGAGATGTGAGACACAGTTTACAGAAGTGGTGAAAAAGGGTTCTATTCAATAAGGGCGCGCACAAAAAGACGACCTTCAAAAGGGCGACCTCAATTGGGCATGGAGAATAAAGGTGCACGTAAATAAAGGCGACCTCAATTGAGTGCCGAATAAAGGCGCCCGTAAATACAGGCGAGCTTCAAAAGGGCGACCTCAATTGAGCGCCGAATAAATGCGCACGTAAATAAAGGAGCGCTTCAAAAAGGTGACCTCAATTGAGCACAGCAAATAAAGGCGTTCATAGATAATTTAGTTGAAATGGCTCTGGAATATGTGAAGAGCAACAAAGGTGCAGATCTACTCGTAGTCGAAGGCTATACATTCAGAAAGGAGAAAACTATCAACGGGAAACACATCTGGAAATGCACTGAATATAGGATTGGAAAATGTTCGTCTCGCTGTCATACCAAAAATATAGAAAGCTTTAGAAATAGTTCGTTAGAAGTAGTTCGTTAGAAGTTCATGCATTAATTAATTGGATGTTTTAATATTCTTGCTTTCACCTTTTTATACGTTCAATCATTGCCTTTATCTAATAAATTTTCTGTAATAATTTTGTTGCGTTTGCCTTTGTTCGCTGCGCCCAATTGACGTCACCCTTTTGAAGCACTCCTTTATTTATGTGCGCAGTTATTCGGCGCTCAATTGAGGTCGCCCTTTAGAAGCTCGCCTTTATTTACGCGCGCCTTTATTCGGCGCTTAATTGAGGTCGCCATTTTGAAGGTCGCCTTTTTGTGCACGCCCTTATTGACGGATACCGTGAAAAAGGTGCCCTGGCAGTTTTTACTCTATGGCAACCAGAGTATGAGATTTCATGGGGTATTGGAAAAAGGTTAGCGGAAATACCACAACTGAAAGTTTGGCTCGCCAACTTAACAAATGGGCATTGGGATGTCTGAACAGATGTGTATCTCCATATGGTACAAGGGTAGAATGATCCCAGGCATTTCTTTGGGTATTCCTGAGATTTAGATAGTCCTGGACTGCTTCAGAGATAACCAGAGGATCAGAATTTTAAGTTTGCTTTCTAACAAATTGCCCAAGAGGTGAGCCGGGGTAACGGGGTTTCAATGGTCAGGGTTGCAGTAAAGCCAGAAACAGAAACAGAGACAAATTGGTGAGTGATGAAATATCACAGTGTTTTGGATGGTGGTCAAGTGGTTGGCAACCTCATTTAGTAGACAGAGCAATAACTTGCATAATCAAGGCCAGGAGGCCAGCTCTGTTTTGGCAATGCCTTTTTCATATAATTTTCCATTTGGTTATCTTATCTTTTTACTTTTTTGTCTTTATAAAACTCCTCACTGTAAGTGACCTTTGTTACACTTTTTTCTGTGTTAGCAGCCCAAGTTATAATATGTAAATATATGTGTAAATGTATCTTATTGTATGCTTTCTGCAGATGTACAGCAATCATAAAAGTATTCTAATGAAAAGGACATTAAAGATTAGATAATGATTACTGAAAGTATAAGCTCTTCTTTGTTTGAAAATGTGCCCAATAACTGATCATCTACAGTATTTTAAAAATGCTGACAACATTAAAAGGAACATACAGTTTACAATATTCTGTGAATTTCTTACATTACATTTGTAGTTAAACTTTGTAGTTTTAACAGTACTGTAGTCCTTAGCATTTTGTTGTTGAAAGATTTCTTATACAACCAATGTACACCTAATCTTTGTTGCTTCTGAGGACATAATAAAATCTTTTCAAATCCTAATTAAACTGTTTAATGAAAAGTCCATTTAAATGAACCTGGCAAACACATGCCACATGCTGTAGTATTTATTTCTATTGACTTTGAAAAATTTCATACATGAATATGCAAATAGAATATAATAAATAAGCTGTTTCTTGATTAGAAAGAATTGTACCACTGCAACCTATGAAACAGACATTTTGTAATTCTGCTACAAGAAAGATTCACACTATGATCTTCAATGTTGCTGATAGAAACATTATTTTTAACAACTTAATCTACATTGTATTTCTTTTATAGAATTCCTTTCAAGCACACATAATTCTTCCATTTTATAATCAACATTTTCTAGTACTAGAACTTAGAGAGAGTATAAAGCTATGCCAAAGACATTTATGCACACAGCAAAATTGACACACATATTCAGGACCAAGTCAGTCTTTATTTAACCTAACAGAATACATCTGGCCTACGACAGGAAACCAGTTTTTTAGGAGAAAACACACTAAAAGATGGGGAAAACACTACAACTCCATACCTGCTAGCTGGAACATGAACCATAAGTACAGTAAGGCATGTAAGCAATTGTGTTATGGTATAAGAAATGCTTGAATTTTAATTGAATTGAAATATTTAAAACATGAATTAAAGTAAATACTTACGGAGTTTCCAACATAACTTTGCAAACACTTGCCATAGTACTTAAGCAATCTGTTGTGTTCTCCAGTGGTAATGTTTTGTTCTGAAAATAATATAATTTAAGTATAACATGTACATGAGATAAAAACTGAAGGTAAAAAACAAATTAAGAACTTGCATACACAACCTGGAAAACTGCAACCTTACTTTAATCAGATTCGTTGTAATAATGTTTGCATCTTTCAGTAAGAGTACAGCACAAAATACCCCTGACACATATTATTACATTTTGTCATAATGAATTTATATTTTGATTTTCTTTTTCTGAATGAATCACGTTTAAAAGTGAGACTCTGGAATTCACAGGAGACTTTTAAGGTCTTTCCCAAAGGAAAATTATACTAGATTGACATTAGCTATGTCATTGAAAAACTTTCAAAATTATTACAAGGAATGAAAACAGACTGGTGCTCCACACTTTACTCTTACTACATTTTCGTTCTTCATCTTCATATAGTTAATATAATTTATACCAAATCGTACTGGTTGCTGGTTGTCTGCATCCCAGCTAATATTCAACATACGTCGTGTTGTTTCACACATTATTATAAAACTACACCAAAAATATTTTATGTAGTTAGAGCTATGAGGTGAGAAAATGGAAAGTGCTCCATTCAGATCATGGGCCAGTTTCTCGAATGCCTTTCATCAGTGAGTAGTGACCCTAGACCAGTAAGAAGAACTTGTTAGACTCTCACTGGGTTTCTTACAAAGTATGACCCTTATGAATGTGTGTAAGAATTGGAGGAGGTGGTGAGAAGTTTCTAAATGGTTGAATCTATATGGTCCTTGTTGTGTTGGCAGATGAAAAATTCCCATTTTACTATACACCTTATTCTTAAAACACCAAATATTCCTCAAAAGGGTCAAAGACAACACAGAAATGTAATGAAAAATGAAAAAGTATAGATAACTTATACTGAAAGAGTAAGCCAGGAGGAAATGGTAAAAAATATTCTTTAAACAAACACAATATTTAAAATTTAAACTGCTGTTAAAAGGCAAACAAGATGGTAGTTCACCTGACAAAAATATTTAATTTCTGATTACTCAAATAGATGCCTTGCTAGAGGTACGTTTGAGAATGATGTAGAAGATTTGGTGGGCTGGCACCCTGCCCGGGATTTGTTCCTGGTTTGCACCCTGTGTTGGCTGGGATTGGCTCCAGCAGACCCCTGTGACCCTGTGTTAGGATATAGCAGGTTGGATAATGGGTGGATGGATGGATGTAGAAGATTCATTTTCTCAATAAACAGTTCAGTTACCAGTGTGTGCAGTGCCTAGATGGTCATTTCACTTCAGTATGTAATATGGCCTGCAGATAGTCAAAAGAAAGTTTTCATGCAATTTTTGCTTTTACACATGTAATTGTTGTTGTTGACCTCACATGTGTAAAAATTTAACCCTCGTATTAACAATCCTCAAAAATGTTTGCTGGAAGTATTATTCTTCCATAAATGTGCAAATCATCAATGAGAGCAAGTATATTATAAGGGATGTTGTGGTTAGATTGTCTGGAGTTACACAAGATACAGCAATGTGGATGAACTGCATTTACAGACATAATCAGGAGGGCGATTCTGAATATGAACCTCCAATCCCCTGAAATATATTTTACGACCATTACAAATGACCAGTCACAGATGGAATTATAATTTATGTACTTATCTTATTCCTTTGATGATTTTAATCCCTGGCAACACCTCTGACTGCAATGCTAAGGATCTGGTGGAGGAAGCTGATTACATGGTGGCATTTGAGAGAAAGATTCCATCCCCTATCTGTCTATCTCTGCTTATTAATGCTTGTGAAATAACTATCATCCTTGGCAAGGGAAAGACAGATAGAGTATGAACCCTGGACAAACAAAAAAAGTCACAGTGGTTTGTTAAAAGGACACTTTCAACATTCAGACAGTGCTCTACAGTTTTTCTCAAAAACAGTGTGATAGCACTGCTATAGTATGTACATCGATTTTTAATTAATTTCTTTATATTTGTCTGATGCCAATTAATTGGTCTGCCAGTACCAGCTACAGGTTATTTTCTAGTATGTTTCTGTCACTTTACTTCCTTTAATATTCATTACTAGGTATTCCGGGTAATTGCCTCTGTGACATCTCCATTTGGCCATACTGGAATTTATTTATACACTTCTAACAAGTGTCAACAATTTCATGACTGCAGTGTTTTATTTTTTTTTTTGTTTGTACCCATCAGATTTGCATCCAGAGACTGTGCTTTAAATATCTCATCCAGTATGTTTTGTGCATGCTTCATTTATTACAGCATTTCCTACACTGATTATTTCAAATGCCCTCATTATTGCATTACTGTATTTCATTTGCATTGCTCCATATCGGATTCCTGTACTAAACTGCTGTTTTCATCAAAGGTTTACACTAGCGATGTGCAGTAAACTAAAACTAGTTCTTTTGTACTTGTCTTGGTCACTGAATGAATGCACTGGTTCACTGACATTAAAGAATGAGTACTTTCAAGGCATGTGCAATGTGTGCTACATTTTATTTTGCATTAAGCGACAGTCCGGAGCTATCATCTTAACTTCACTTAAATGGCTGGTGTGTTCAGGAAATTGCCTGTCAATAATCTGTTTCAGCAAAACAGTCAAGATGACAACTAGACAATGAATGACTTGGTAGATGACACCAACCACTTCCCATTGATCAGTTCACTCTGGGTGAGTGACTGTGACTGTCTCAGTACGTACACTGAATGACTGAATGAACCAGTACAGCCCCTACTGATCTGAAGAACCATTGCAAGTTCATTCACGAACTGCAGACAAGAGACTTGCAGTACAGTACACTGAACTAGTTCACAGAAAGAATCAGTTTGTATACTGAACTGAGGAACGAACTGCTGAATTGGTTCACCGAAAGAATCAATTCATGCAATGAACTGCAGACAATTGACTCGCAGTACATTGAATAGCAGTCCAGTTCACTGATATATGTATAGCAGATTGCATCAGAAAGGATGGGATATAAAAAGGGAAATTGTAGGAGACTAATCCAAAAATGAAAATTATTTTTTTTAGTCATATTTCAATGTTCTCATAGTTTTATCATGCTATGTGCACTATTCTAAGGTTCTATTTATACAATTTTTTATAATGTGTTGTTAAAATTTTATTATCAAAATTCAATAAAGAGGATTATCATCATCATTATTATTATTATGTATGAATTACTTATTTTGAAATTTTCTTTTTATATTGTTTGTATTGTTTGATGGTTAAAGTTGTTACACATTTATGATACTATTCTAGATTTAAAAGTGGAATATAGCTTGTTGCTGTTTTTGAAGTGAACGAATCAGTGATTTAAAGATTCAAAGATTTTGCACATCACTAGTTTACATAACCATGCCTCTTAAAGGGAAGGTTTTAGTTGAACGTGGCTTCCTTTCACTAATGTGAGATTCTCTTTTTGCATTTATCTTCTGCCAAGCCTTCGAGTTATTGTTGAATAGAGTGTACAGTAATCCCTCCTCCATCGCGGGGGTTGCGTTCCAGAGCCACCCGCGAAATAAGAAAAGCCGCGAAGTAGAAACCATATGTTTATATGGTTATTTTTATATTGTCATGCTTGGGTCACAGATTTGCGCAGAAACACAGGAGGTTGTAGAGAGACAGGAACGTTATTCAAACACTGCAAACAAACATTTGTCTCTTTTTCAAAAGTTTAAACTGTGCTCCATGACAAGACAGAGATGACAGTTCAGTCTCACAATTAAAAGAATGCAAACATATCTTCCTCTTCAAAGGAGCAAACAATTCAATAGGGCTGTTTGGCTTGTAAGTATGCGAAGCACCGGCACAAAGCTGTTGAAGGCGGCAGCTCACACCCCCTCCGTCAGGAGCAGAGAGAGAGAGAGAGAGTTAGAGAGAGATAGAGAGAGACAGATAAAAAAATCAATACGTGCCCTTTGAGCTTTTAAGTATGCGAAGCACCGTGCAGCATACTTAAAAGCTGCACACAGAAGGTAGCAACGTGAAGATAATCTTTCAGCATTTTTAGACGAGCGTCTGTATCGTCTAGGTGTGCAAACAGCCCCCCTGCTCACACCCCCTACGTCAGGATCACAGATAGTCAGCGCAAGAGAGAGAGAAAGAAAAGTAAGCCGGGTAGCTTCTCAGCCATCTGCCAATAGCATCCCTTGTATGAAATCAACTGGGCAAACCAACTGAGGAAGCATGTACCAGAAATTAAAAGACCCATTGTCCGCAGAAACCCGCGAAGCAGCAAAAAATCTGCGATATATATTTAAATATGCTTACATATAAAATCTGCGATGGAGTGAAGCCGCGAAAGGCGAAGCGCGATATAGCGAGGGATTACTGTACTCAGTGTTTGTTAGTGAGAAACCGGCATCATGGCATAAAGACCCCATATTAAAAAAAAATATGTGAATTTAATAAACTTTATAAACATGGTAACTTATGTGGAATTAGGAAAATGTGCCTAACTATGTTTTTAGAAATATAAATTCAAGAGGCACAGTGAATATCGTATTAGTAATAAGGATGGCATCTGATAGGAAAAAAAAACAACTGAAATTAAGAAGGATTTTAGAAAACTAAAGGCAAGAGATATTTAGTTTAAGCAAAAGGTAAAAGGACATACATAAAATTTGTAAAAGATCATTTTCTTAGACATACACATAAGGCACAATATACTTATATTTAATGGAAATTATGATTTTAACATATTTTCTTGAAAAAAAATTACTTAACGCTTTTAAATTACAAAGTAATCCAAAAATCTGCTTTTCCTCTTTGTATTTAAATATGTATTTAAAACTCTATTTATAAATATTTAAATAATAACTGCAGCAAAATTATTCAATTTAAAATTACACTTTTTGATTTAGAAATTTCTCAAAATCCTGAATAAGTAATATTTTGACAGAGGGAGCATTTGCCAAATTTGCTAGGCCCATAACTCATAAGAAACAATTAGAATGAAGTACTATATACAGTATATGAGAATATTCTGCAAAATATTTTTAAATTTTATTTTTGAAAAGCAGTAATTTTAACACAGGGTACAGCTGAAACACGTAAATACTTCACCACTTAAAACAGATTTTTTAAGAATTGCACAATGAATTTTACCTCAGACACAAATGCAGTTGTGGCATTGCTCAGAGTCTTTAACATTGGCGTAGCTTCAGCATAAAAAAGTGACATCCTGTTAGCCATTTCATTGTTTACTTCATGTTCAATGTCTAACTAATAAAACAATAAAAAGAGAACATTAGTTATGTGAATAAATATACTCTTGCAAAAAATGAACTGTAAGAATAATTAAAAAAAAAAACATTTGTATTAAATTTACATTCATATTGTTTATCCTGTTGCGACTTATTGTTCGTCTGTAGTAACTGAAGTCATTCTGAATGGCTGGATTTCTCATCTGGTAAAACAAAAATGAAAAAAGATAAACCTCAGGTATATGGTACATAGGTCCAAACTTGTACTAATTTTACATATTTATAAAACACTATTATCTGAAGATTCCCTTCTTATGCAAACCTAAACATTTATAGTTTTACATTTAATTTCTATTAATATCATGTTCATGACATGTCACATGTGCTTTATGTTTTTCTTAATGCATGACTTAAAAGCTATGCAGGTTGATTAACCTAAATAGAAATTAATATGTATGACAGTAATTTAAAACAAGGTCAGAAGAAACCTTGTCAAAACACAAAGTATTTCTATCCATCAAGCTTATTTGGTTAGTACAGTTGCTAAACAATCCCAATATCTCCCAGTGGCTGTTGAGAAGATCACACACAGCATGTCCACTTTTGTCTGAAACTTCCATCACACTCTGCTTAAAAAAAGTTTTTCTGTTATACTAGGATAAATGCTGTTAAAACATGAATATGTGTTAATTTTAATATTCCTGCAAGTGTATATACATCTAGTGTATTAAAATCAATACATTTTTGAAGAAAGATACAAATAAAACTTAACCTTGAGTTCATCAAAGCGAAGAGTAAAATGAAGAATTTCAGCAAACTGCTTTGCTAGAGCTTGTTCTTTCTCTAGGTGCTGAGTTGGTGTGTAGGGCGGACATGTTAGTGATTCCAACAGACTCTGTAAAGCTTTTTCTGAAATAAAAAAATGAGCAATATATACATTTACATTATTGCCTTCATCCAGTTCATTTGTTTAAATATATTGTATAGGTCAAGTTAAGTCAAGTTCTATGTCAAAAATGTCCATCAGAGTTTAACTTTATATAATACATTCTGCTGAACTTTATTTTTAATGATAACCATAAGGGATATTGTTAAGTTCTGAGAAATAGTTTCCTATATGAAGTAACTCCATTTACCCAAAATAAGGATGTTAGATCTTCTGTGTCTTTGGAAATGTAAAAACTTGTTATCTTATGTTAGATTCTAAAAAAAACTGAGCAAATAGACATTAGCTGTACAAGCCAAAATAAAAACAAACATCGGCATAATCCCAATAATCTGGTACCTATGACAGTTGAGCATTTTGGCAAGTGGCTATATTTTTAAATTCCTTTAAGTTAGTGAAGCACAATGGTAAACCCAGTGTCAAAAAGCCAAAAAGATTAAAAATATATAGAAAAGACATTGTTACTAAGACCATTAACTAAATAAGCAAACACTATTGTTTTGTTATTTTTTTCTGCAAGCTTGGGATTAAAACGTGCTGGTAAAGCATATTGTGATGTTAGAGGTATTAAAACTCAAAGTATTTAAATAAACTACTGCATTTTTTCCTTTCACCATTTTAAATAAGTTCAGTATTTTTCAAGTTGATTCTATTTTTCACAAACATGGTGCACTTGTCACATGAAATTTTGCTCTAAAGTTAAGTGCTTTCTATAAATTAAAAAAAAAAAAATCTTACCTATAGTGATGGTTTATAATGGAGACAGGTGCACAAAAAAAACAACTTAAAAGCTTACTAGTCAATTTTTAAAGCCCAGACAGGTGTCAAGTATTAATCCACACCTTCTGTGTTTATGACGCATATGTTTATGACAACAAAAGGTATTGCGTATTTCTCATACTATTTTTTTGTTGTTACAAGTTTAAGTTTTCCATTTCCTTATGTCACATTAATACAGAAATAAATTAAAATAAAAAAGAAACATGTGGCACGAAAAATTTACTGTGATTTGTTCTTTCAAGAGGAAACCATCCTGCCAGACAATGAAAGGTTGTTGTGCAGGAAGATCAAATGCTAAACTATCAAACTTAGCTGGTCTTCTTTTAAAATGGCTGAATCTCATAATTTTATTGTTTTTTTGTTCAAAAATGGTATGTTAAACTATTTCACAATGTGTATGTAATTGTAAGACATGGATCAATATACAGCAACTGTCTTGGCTTTAAAAATGGGTGTATTGGTGAGTTTTTAAGATTTGCTCCATGGCCCATAGCCCCCATTGTAAAGAGCCAGTGTGGGCAGTATATTTTTTAAAATTTTTAGAAAACACTTAACTTTAGATAACAGTTTCATATGGCAAGTACATATACAGTATACACCATGAATGTGAAGAAATAACTTTGAATTGGAAAATACCCAACTTATCCTTAAAGAAAATGTACTTTAATTTATTTTCATATGCATTCATAATACATTTTTATAGTTGTATTAATTTTTATATTTTTAATCACATAAAGGTAATGTGGCCCTAGTTTCTTTCCTTTCTATTTAAATTTCCCATTACATGCTGCTTTGCTATTTAGCTTACTTTTATATATTTTTAACAACTCTCTGTGATGGTACAGTGTGTCAATAAAAGAGAAAAAGACAAACACAGTTTAGAACTTTGCATGATTATTGAATTTGATTCTTGTGTAAGGATTTAATTTTGGCATTTTGGTTCTTTTTAATTTCCTGGTTGTGACATGTGCTATTTTATGACTTAGCGTATTCTCATCTTCTAGTCCTTCTGGTAGTTACTTTTCTTCTCTCTGCCCATTTTCATTATTGTGCCATAACATAATAATACAAATCAAAAGGTTCTATAAGGACATAAGGAATAATGAAATTAAGAAAGATCTCAGAACAGAAATACCTTGGATTCACTTATTTAAGGCAAGTTATGTTTGCAAATTTTTGTACATTATACTTTTGTAAAAAAAAAAAAAAAAAAAAAAAAAATACCACTTTTCAGTATAAACACACTGACTTATTTAAAAATTGGTAGCTACTGTAAGGAGGAGTTATGCTATAAACATGTTTTAAGGACTTCTTTCTGGGGCTCAAGTTTACTGCTGGGTGAACAGATAACTGTAAATTGCCAAATATACTGTATGTGTAAGTGAGGAGGTTCATGAACATGCCCTGGAACAGCTGACATTCTAGTGATATTATTATTACTCGTTTTGCTGCTGCACAAAGACATACTGTAGCTTGTTCCAGGTCTGGAACAATAAAAAGTAGGTTTTAAAAGACTGCTACATGGATAATCTACTTACAAAATAGTATATGAAAATATAATACATTAAAAGATTACATTGAAAGAAATGCTGCACAAAAATACAGTATACTACAATTTAAACAATAAATGGGTTTATGATCTTCTAGTTACCCATTATAGCTGTACAGGAAGAAGAGCAATCAAAGTCTTGTATACACTTATTCTGTCTTCTTTATGCAATCGAGTGTTTAAGTTTGCATTTATTGTCATTTTTACACTAGAACACACCACATTGTTTACATGTGTATTACCATGTATACACAGCAACATAAAAATTAAAATAAATGTATTAAAGTTAGATAATTAACTGGATATCTCAGAATTTTTAGTATCATTACAATTATTACTAATTTTATTTGTGTGTGCATTCCCTTCTCACTGCCTGTTTTAAATAATTTTTTTAAAGCTAATGAGTACAAGGAATATATAGTATATCTTACCTAGTCTTAAGGAGAATTCATAGAACCTCTTTAGTTTTATAACTAAAGGGCAAACAGCATTCCATGCTTGTTCTTGTAGATGGATATCATTTGGATTTTGTATTGCCTAAGTAAATAAAATAAACAGTAGATTCAATGAAAACTTTTAAATTGGTCTATAAATCATCTTCATATTACACATTTATAATGTAAAATCAAATAAAGAAAATCCACTCTTTTCCAGGAAAAAAAAACTTTGTAATTCTACTGAACATCTTTTGGAGTAGAGTGAACTAAGATGAGCCATATGCTCAGCCTGAGTATACCATACATAACATAAAGAGAGATTCTGAAACAGACGCTTGTTGATGTTAAAAATTGATGTTCTTGATTTGTCTCCCTAAATTGTTGCTTGCATTTTTTTTTACCAAATATTGCCACAGTGTGTCAGAATAAAAAAAGTCAATGTATGCTCAATGGTTTAGTTACCTTATTCACTATAAAGTCAACATGACTTTGATTGCATGTACAATCTTTTGTGGAGTTTTCATCTCTTGAAATATTAATGCAGAAAAATTTAATATAAAAAAAAATATTAAAAAAATTATAGTTTACTGAGATAGTCTTTCTAATCTACCCAACGGTCTCTGTTTAGGCCATACAATTTGATAATTTGAGAAATACAGAAGATACGATGGGGAAAATGTGCATCTGGAAATGATGGAAAGGGACAGGGTGAAGGACAGGTATGCTAGCAAGTAACCAAAATAAAGACAAAAAGAGAGAGATGATCAAAGCAGTGAGAGAGAGAGAAAATATCAGGAATGTAGGCTCAAAATAACTCTTTTTCACAAAAAATGTAAAAAAAAAAAAATGGGGATTGGTAATATAGGCATGTGGAGTGTTGTTTTAAGCTATTTTAAGGTTGCTGATCAAGAATATGATATTTTTGATATTTGATTCTTTACCAGTAGTCCTTGCATTCTAAGTGCCACTCTCAAATTGTTAAAAATATCAAATATAAGCATGTGGGATACTGTTTAAGATTATTTCAAGGTCAATGATTATGACTATCATGTTATTTTTTTTTACTACAATTGAGAATATTAAGACTTTAAACATTTAAACTCAAGCACAAATATCTGATGCAATGATTCTTGTTTATTATGTACTTCTACCTCTACCAAAATACTGACTTGTATGAAAAATATACATACAATATTCATTCACATTACTTTCTAATGTATTAATATTTATTTTTGCTTATACTAATATTATATAGTATTTTCAAAAGCCAATAAACACTCATTAACACATAGGTTTAAAAATGAATGAATGATTTTTTAGGCAGCTTAAGACATTTGTAAAGTACTATACATGAATCAGCATAGTTCATTACACACATGCTTTTATATAATGTTTAATATAATACTGCAAAAGAATAAAAAGTTCTTAACTCTCAAAATAAATTTTTTATATTTTTTTCTAGTTTACATAGGAACAAATTAAAATGTATAACATAGTAGATGTCTAAAACATAATTGCAAACCATAATCTAATATTGTGTTGTGAATTTCTTTTCCCACTGCAAATATCTCACTTCATTTACTAACAACCAGTATTTTTTCAGATTTCAAGTTGAGTAACAACAGGAGACATACTTCTCTTATCTCTTGCACAGCTCCTTTGTAAGCTTGAAGACCAGTGAGGACATTTTCAGAATCCTGCAGTACGGCATTAACTTGATTCCAAACTCCTTTTTCACATTCAGTAGGCTGTGCATCTAAAAGTCATAAAAATATTAGTACAGAGGATTTCAAAATTAATACAAAATTTTAAATTAATATTTCTATTAAAATGGTTATATCCAAATGCACTGCATGATATTTAAGTAAATCTCACAAACATTATACTAGCAGAGAATCACATTTTACATCCCTATAAATGGAATGCTTTACTAAATTCTGAAAGCAGTGGTAAGAATTATTTTGCATATGAAGTAGTTGAAAAGGATAAACAATCATTTTAAAGTCTAAACCTTTACTCACATGTGTAAACTGTAATTTTTATAAATATCTATTCTCCAAATAACTGATTAAAAATAATAAAAATGTTATCCATAGGTACTGAAAATACTGATATATAGCAACAATAAGTAAAAAGAGTGCACACATTTTGTTATAATCTAACTGAGCAAATATGCTACATTATATAGTGTAAAAAATAATAGAAACAATATTATGAAATGCGAAAAGTGTATTCACAATGCATGTTGACAGTGGATAGTAATCTGTCATTACTGGTAAGCTAAATGTGTTCTCCAGCTTAGTTGTCCTTTCTTTGATGATGTGGGACTATATGCCAAGTTGTAAAGTGGGCTAAGTTTATGTCTTGGAATCCTGTGATGTGACACAGGGTTTTAAATATGGCACCATTTCCTTTAGGTTACCTTAAAGAAAATGCATATCAGATCCTTTGAGTTTTTGCACAATAATTAATCCCCCCCCTTGTCTCACTGTGCTGTTTTTATATACTGTATAGTAAGGCACATTAATATCTGAAACCCTTGATGAATCACATAAATCCTGGTCTTATTATTAAGAACAGTAGTGGGTTATAACATTTATTAACAAGACCAGTCCTCTAAGACAGAAGATGTTGCTGTTTATTGTCAGAATGGTTAGAAATGTTTGATCACATTGTCAAAGACTGCCTAAGTAGTCTGAGTTGTGTGTAGCAAATATAAAACTTTTCTGCTATCAGCTCCTTACTATGGCAGATTGTTAGCAACCTCTCTTGTCCCAGTTGTTCAATGGATCATTTATATATAGTTATATGAGACATATCTGATCCTCCAATTCAGTACAACAGTTGTTTGAGGCATTTGAAGTGTTATCAAATTATTTCTTTCCAAATAGGTACAGCCATACATTACTTTACAGTGAGATCACCTTTCAGTATTTTTTCACCAACAGCCATTTTAATTTCAACTTCAATAGTTTTCTGAGGAGGTTTTAGTGATCACTGTAGCATTGGTAAGGTTCATCAAAAGATGTTATCAAGCCATCTCAAATTATTCATATCACTATTTCTGTATGTAATGATCAGGCCTTCCTCTGTGATTTGGTTAAACTATACTGGGACAGAACTGGATATAGATATGGGGTTATATCAAAAACTGTTTTACGGCTATAACAGTTAGGATTAAGATGTATCAGAATTGGTTAATAATGTGAAGCTGGTTTTTACACATAAGAATTCTACCTAATGGCAAGTTTAAAAAAAAAAAAAAATCAAGAGAATTAAATTCCTTCAGGACACCAGAAAAGCAAAAACTGAAAATTATGCATACCATCTGTCAGTCTATGGCTGTGATCCAAGGCTGTTTTGGAATAGTGTTTAGAGATTAAGGACCCTTTGGATCATTTAGCAATAGCATTGAATTTTAGTAATGCAATTACTGCTGAAAAAAACAGGATGACTTGTTTTAATGAGCATTTTATGAAAGTCAAGCAAGCATCAGAAGCTACTTTCAGATACCTCCTTCTTTTAATTTTTTATACTGCTATTTTCCATTAAAAAAGTTGAGAAGTAGCTTTAGGGTTTCTTATAAAATAGTAAGCTGATGGCATGGAGACTAGTTCCTTGAAGCATGGTGGCCAGATTATTTCACGTTTTGATTCAGTTTTACTTTAGATACATCAGTGGAAATCAGCTGCTGAGATACTGCTTATCTAGGGTGGCAGTCATTGAAAGCTAATATCTATCTTGCCTTATCTCAACAAAATTCTTGAGATGTTGGGCAATAAGAAGCTGAATCCTCATCCTACTGATACTCTGGGCCAGCTTGATTTTAGAACTGAACATGGTTGCATGTCTCCTTTAGTTAAGGTTCTGAATGATTTGGCTACTATTGCCACACTGTTATAAAGCCATTTTATTGTTCTTGTCAAAACATCTTATTTAGTTATTCATTATGAACTACTCATGAACTCAACAATCTGGCATTCTCAGAGAATGTCATGAGAATAGGCTGAAGGCCTTTGAGAGGCTGGAGCTGGACTATACGAGTCCTCTTGTGGCAGACCACCTGAACCCATTGCAGTTTGCCTATCAGACAAAGATCAGAGTGGAGGATGCAATTATCTATCTGCTCCACAAGGCTTATTCTCATCTGGAAAAGAGAACTGCAGGTGGGTGAGCCTATGCTATCCTGAATAATGGACTATCTGTTGGACAGACCGCTTTTTGAGAGGCTCAAGGACTGTGTCTCTGATATGGATGTAAGCAATACCGGAGTACAACAAGGAACAGTTCTGTCTGCTTTTCACTTCCCTCTGTACACCTCAGACTATACTGTAAATATAACACCAGGTCACATCACTTGAAGAAATTCTCAGACAAATCTGCACTCACAGCACGTGAACTGTGTTTCTTGTTACTGAAAGAATTTTCTGTAGGTTAACATCTGCAAAACCAAGGAGCTGGCTATTGACTTTTGCAGCACCAAGCAGTTTCTACATCTTGTCACAATTCAGGGAGTGGATGTAGAGATAGTTCATTGCTACAAGTACTTGGGACTTCACATCAATGGCAGGCTAGACTGGTTTTGTAGCACAGATGAGCTACATAAGAAAAGGCAGAGCAGACTTTTTTTTTCTTAGTGTTGCTTTTAATGAGGGTAGTGATATTCTTCACATATTGTACAACTATGTGATGGCAAGTGCAATTTTCTACCTTGTACTGTGCTGGGACGATAACATCACTCCAAGAGAGGCCCATTGAATGTACATGCTAATTAAAAGGGCAGGCAAAGTTAATGGACACACTCTCACCCCACTGTAGGTAGTAACAAAGGTGATAATTTAAAAAACTGAGTATGAGAAATATGTATGCATGTGCATAGTTGTGTGTGTGCGCGCGATTTTCTTAATTTATTTGGTAAGCTTCTGTAAAAGTCAAATTTCCCATGAAGAAAAATGAAGATCGATCTATCTATCTATCTATCTATCTATCTATCTAGAATTTGTGCAGACATTTCTAATATTTTTATTTTATTAATTTTCATTGTAATCATTCCATACAAACAGATCAATTTATAACCCAACAAATTTGAAAACAAATCAAACCCCACCCCTGAGAAGGAGAGCTTAGCTAAAGGAAAATTTCTTTAAGCTTTTTAATAAGGCAACATTAGACAAAAGAAGGGGAGAAGTAAATATCTATATAAATAGGAGATGGAGAAGGGAGTTAAATGCAATAATAGTTAATTCTCTTATTCTAAAATAATATTGATTAAATCCTGCCAAGTTTTGAAAAAATTTTGTACAGATCCTCTAACTGAAAATTTAATTTTTTCCAATTTCAAATAATATAAAACATCAGTTTCCCACTGACTTATAAGAGGAGAATTAGGATTCTTCCAATTTAACAAAATAAGTCTGCGTGCCAAGAGTGTAGTGAATGCAATCACCGTTTGTTTGTCCTTCTCCAATTCAAGTCCATCTGGAAGGACACCAAACACAGCTGTTAGTGGGTTAGGAGGGATTGTGATACTAAGGCTGTCTGAGAGGCACTTAAAAATTTTTGTCCAAAATGATGTTAGTTTGGTGCAGGCCCAGAACATGTGACCCAGTGAGGCAGGAGCTTGGTTGCAGCGCTCGCAGGTTGGATCCTGGCCTGGAAACATTTTGGACAGTTTTAAGCGAGACAGATGAGCTCGATATATAATTTTTAGTTGAATAATTCTATGCTTTGCGCATATAGAACTCGAGTGAATTCTCTGCTTTGCTACCTTCCACTCCTTTTCTGATATATTGATTAAGAGATCTTCTTCCCAATGTCCTCTTGGATCTTTGAAAGGTAGGGACTCTAATAAGATTTTATATATTGCGGAAATAGTGTTTGTTTCCTCGGAATTGAGCAGTATTTTTTCCAGCATTGTGGAGGTTGCAAGGTGGGGGAAATCGGGCAATTTCTGTTTAACAAAATTTCTAATTTGAAGATAGTAAAAGAAATGTGTAGCTGGGAGGTTAAATTTTGAACGTAATTGTTCAAAAGATGTAAATATGTTGTCTATATAAAGATCTCTGAGCATTTTAATCCCAAAACTTTTCCAGGTATTAAAAACTGGATATACTTGCGAAGGTTGAAAGAGATGGTTCCCTTGCAGAGGTGCCACTGATAAAAGATTTTCCATCTTAAAATGCTTCCTAATTTGGTTCCATATTCTGAGTGAGTAAAGCACAATTGGGTTATTAGTATATTTGCGATAACTTTCATTTATTGGAGAGCAGAGCAGGGAATATAAAGAAGTACTACAGGATTTTACTTCTATTGCAGACCAAGCCTGTGTATGTGCATTTATTTGTGTCCAGGTTTTTATGGCTTGTATGTTTGCTGCCCAGTAATAAAACTGAAAATTAGGTAAAGCCATGCCACCTTCTGCCTGAGGTCTTTGTAGGGTCGCTCTTCGGATACGTGGGTGTTTTGAGTTCCAAATGAATGAGGTTATTATTGAATCTAACTGTTTAAAAAACGATTTATTGATATATATTGAAATGTTTTGAAATAAAAAGAGAAGTTTAGGAAGGATATTCATCTTAACAATGTTAATTCTTCCGGCTAGAGTGAGATGAAGGGTTGACCATCTATGCAAGTCTTGCTTAATTTTTTCCATACAGACGCCAAAATTTTGTTGATAAAGAGCTTTATGTTTACTTGTGATATTTACCCCTAGGTATTTAAACTGATCTGCTATGGTAAAAGGTAGGGTGTCTAATTTAATATTATATGCTTGTGAGTTCACTGGAAAGAGTATACTTTTATTCAGATTAATTCTAAGACCAGATATCTTTTGAAATTCTGTTAGTGCTGTTAAAACAGCAGGGACAGTGTTTTCTGGGTCCGATATATATAAGACCATATCATCTGCATATAGAGAAATTTTCTGTTCCAGTCCTTCTCTGACAATCCCCTTTATCTGATGAGTTTTCGGCAGTGAACCGCCAGTGGTTCAATAGCGATTGCAAACAACAGTGGCGACAAGGGACATCCTTGTCTGGTACCACGTTCTAGTTTAAAGTAGTCTGAGCAAATTTTATTAATACAAACTGAAGCTTCTGGACATTTCTGAATTTGAGTATATCTCTACATATAAATATTTAAAAATATGTTCATAATAGTCTCTTTCATTTCATTCACATGTTCTCTAAATTCATGACTAGTGATGAGCAAACCCCACTGAATTTGGTTCGCCTCAAGGTGTTCAAATCTCGCAAATGTCTGTGAACTTTGACGAAATCTTCAAACTGCATTCAGGTCAATGGGAAAGGAGGAAGTAAAATAGTTTTGAATTGGAATATAATGGTGCAATGGTCTTTTATGTGTTCCTCTGGGTTTGGGAAAGGTTTGTCAACTATGCTGGATCAATTATTGTGCCCAAATATGTGATCTGAGCTAAGACGCAGTAGTGCTAACCACTGTAAAACAGTGCCTCAAACAACAAGTTATGCAGATAGAATGAATACCACAAACAAAATACAGTACAACAAATGGCCACAAACTAGCAATAAGTAAAAATATTGAAGATCGTTGTGCTAACAGGGTTACATGGTTACAATCTTGAAACCATTTGCATTACGTTAGTGGTCTATCCAAAAAGCCACTCATTATTAAAGATTAAAATTCCCACCCCTAGTTTTTCTACTGAGCTTTAAAAGGGGGCAATTATTTTCAGTCTTGGTCACTTATTTTTATCTTTTTGTCTTTTTTCTCACCTGATTGTTTTTTTTATAAATTCATAAAGTTACACAGATTCATAATAAGCAATAAACATGCAAGATAATGCTTATTATAAAAATAACTGGTAATATTAAATGGTACTTTTAATATTTGTAGTGTGCTATTTTAATATTTGGCTAATGTTTTGTGCAATTTTATATGGAGGATATGTTTTAAAAGAATAGCACAAAAATTGTTAATCAAGATCCTTTAACATATACAGTATGATGTTTCACATCTATTTCAGTTACACATGTTGTGGGAAATTTTGGGCTTCTAGCTTACAGTTTGGACTATAGAATAAAACATGAGATTGCTAGCTCAGCTCTAATGAATGGCTTATTTTTGGACTTTGAACTATCCACTTAACGTAACAGTGCTATACTTGTAGATATTTACAGTATTATCTACTACTGTGAAATGTATGTAACTTTGAATAAAATTATCAGGTTGAGTCTGATAAATAAATACTGTTTACTGAAACATTTACTATATTGCTACCCCAACTGCACAGAGCTGCAGAGCAGAACCCTGTTATGTCAAGCAGTTCAGTCAAGTTGCAAAGTGATCTCTCTGACTATATGTTTGCCTTAGATTCATCACAGTGGCAAACCTGTAACAAGATTTTATTTTAAGGAGCCCACTTACCTGCTAAACGGTAGTAAATCAAATTAGCATCTTCTATTGTGGTGACATTTTATAACTCATAATGAAATTACTCAAAGATACAGATTATTTAAGTATTCTCATACTTTCATTCAGTTAAAAATCTTATAAAGTATATTTAGAGCCAGGAAGGAACACTGCAATTAAGTATTTCTACATACCTTGTCTTTGGTTATGTATTTGTCTTTAAGATAAGACTGAGAGATGCTTGGAAAAAAAATCCAAGGACATTTGGCAGGATGAGCCAAGTATAACAATTGTAAATGCATCCATTCTTTTAATATGGAACCCACCATTTTTATTATGTAAAAGTAATAATGGTTTAAATTGTCTATAAAAAAAGAACACAAAATAACCTGAAATTTCATTTTAACAAAATTATAAATAATACTGCAAAAGTATATTTGCAAATGTGAAAACACTGTTCTAAGAATTCTAGCATAGAACTGCTTTGTGATTACATTTAAGAAGCATTTTCCCTAAAATAGTCCATTGTTTTTTGTTTGCATTAAAATTGTTGCACTATCCATGTATTAGCTGTAGTAAAATTATTGTAGGTTAACATTAATAATTCTGCTCAAAGAGATATAATGCTAGATTAAGAAATACTAAATTGACAATAAATGTGTCTTTGCCAAAAACTTTGCACTGATGTCATTATCTATATAAATTCAATTGTAAGCTATTTGCATGTTTGTTTGTTCGTTTGTCTATTTGCCAAACACACAAAAATGGCTGAACCTATTTTCGTAAAATTTTTTGTGTTGCTGTTGGTCCAACTTAAAACACAGACTATTTCAGGGATATGGGTTATAATGGGAAGGGGAGGGGAAGCCCAAAAAGCTACACGGATGCAGGGACTACAATTTCCATCAGGAAGCAGAAGTTCACTGGGGTTGATGGGAGAACATTGTCATTAGTGAACACACATTTTTGTAATGGTTAAAGCAAGGTCTCATCTATGACTGCAAGTACAGTGTTTTGTTCACAATTAATTTAGATAAGTTATTTTCTCACTGGATCATAGCCTTTGTCTAAGAGTACATTTTCTTGTTTCATTGTTGGCTGTGTTTAGCCATGTTAAACATCCAAAAGACTGTTTTCCCCATTTATTTATACCCAGAAAAACAAAAAGTACTTAAGATAGTTAGATTATAAACCTAAAATATTTTAGCAGCTGTAACAAATAAATTGAGAAAGTGATATTATCCATTCCAAACAGGCTTAAAATATTACTAGTGTAATGCAGAAATGAAAAACAAATTAGATTATCTTAGAAAGGATACTCCAATAGGAGAGCCCTTAAATACGGTAGTTTTACGTATTAAAGTCAATTTGCTCAATCAGTGGAGGAAGTAGAAGAAAAACACTTTTTATAAAAGTGATTTAGCAAGGTTCTAGAAAAAGGAGGAGTTAATTAAAATTAATAGGATTTTTTAAATTTTTCTCTATAATTGAAACAGAAATATTGCAAGCTTTTAAGAAGTATTTAGGATTAGATAAGCTAACTTAAATGAATTACATATAGCTTGACAAGCTTAACGGGCTGCTCTGTTTTATAAAGTTTGTAACTTAAGAGTAATTTTCCAAGCCCGTTATTTTTACTTCTGGGTCACTGGAAGTCAGTGTCTCTCTCAGCAGCAGAAGGCAAAAAGCCCAAACTAACATTGGAATGTGTACCAGTTCATCACTCACAAGAGGCTAAAAAACTCTCATCAAGTAACCGAACTTGCACATCTTTGTACTGTGGGAGGAAACTGAAATTCTCAGAGAAAAAATATGTACACAGAGAAACAATGCTCAAAAATATGTAAACTCAATACAAACAAGTGACCAGTCTGAGAAAAGAAACCAAGTCCCTGTCTTTGTGAAACAGCAGCATTAACCACTGCATTACTGTAATATTTTACTGAATATATTTACCGTACACCCCACAATTTATGTATTTTTCAGACTGAATATAAATACACACCATGCTATTTTAAAACTTACTTACAAATATATTTCAATTTTAGAAGAATATAAATGAGTTACTGTCAAATATTTGGACAGCCTTAAGAACTGCTGTAGTTACTTATAGTTGCAGATTTAAAGTATAACAAAAACATGAATTAACACAATTCTAATTTGGACATGTTCTTAGCAGTCAGTGACAAAAGAGTAGAATGCTAATATTTATTTGAGCAAATGTAAACAGAGAACAAAAAACAAAGCCAGTTACTATAATCTTACATACAGCACACTGAATAGGTTAAGTATAAAGAAGCTCAATTACCTATCAATGCATTAAATACTACTATTCATTCATTATTATAAACAGAACTGAGACATGGTGTCCTGCAGGGCTCAGTACTGGGACCTTTACTGTTTTCACTCTACATGCTTCCTCTGGGATCTATCGTTAGAAAATAATGTTAATTTCACTCATATGCAGATGACATCCAGTTATACCTTTCTTTTAGACCAAATGAAGTTTCTCTGATGTTGTCTTTAATTAGTTGTGTTAGTGAATTAAAAGAGTGGATGGATGAAAACTACAGTGCATCCGGAAAGTATTCAGAGCGCATCACTTTTTCCACATTTTGTTATGTTACAGCCTTATTCCAAAATGGATTAAATTCATTTTTTTCCTCAGAATTCTACACACAACACCCCATAATGACAACGTGGAAAAAGTTTACTTGAGGTTTCTGCAAATTTATTAAAAATAAAAAAATTGAGAAAGCACGTGTACATAAGTAATCACAGCCTTTGCCGTGAAGCTCGAAATTGAGCTCAGGTGCATCCTGTTTCCCCTGATCATCCTTGAGATGTTTCTGCAGCTTAATTGGAGTCCACCTGTGGTAAATTCAGTTGACTGGACATGATTTGGAAAGGCACACACCTGTCTATATAAGGTCCCACAGTTGACAGTTCATGTCAGAGCACAAACCAAGCATGAAGTCAAAGGAATTGTCTGTAGACCTCCAAAACAGGCTTGTCTCGAGGCACATATCTGGGGAAGGTTACAGAAAAATTTCTGCTGCTTTGAAGGTCCCAATGAGCACAGTGGCCTCCATCATCCATAAGTGGAAGAAGTTCGAAACCACCAGGACTCTTCCTAGAGCTGGCCGGCCATCTAAACTGAGCGATCGGGGGAGAAGGGCCTTAGTCAGGGAGGTGACCAACAACCGGATGGTCACTCTGTCAGAGCTCCAGAGGTCCTCTGTGGAGAGAGGAGAACCTTCCAGAAGGACAACCATCTCTGCACCAATTCACCAATCAGGCCTGTATGGTAGAGTGGCCAGATGGAAGCCACTCCTTAGTAAAAGGCACATGGCAGCCCGCCTGGAGTTTGCCAAAAGGCACCTGAAGGACTCTCAGACCATGAGAAAGAAAATTCTCTGGTCTGATGAAACAAAGATTGAACTCTTTGGTTTGAATGCCAGGCGTCATGTTTGGAGGAAACCAGGCACCGCTCATCACCAGGCCAATACCATCCCTACAGTGAAGCATGATGGTCGCAGCATCATGCTGTGGGGATGTTTTTCAGCGGCAGGAACTGGGAGACTAGTCAGGATAAAGGGAAAGATGACTGTAGCAATGTACAGAGACATCCTGGATGAAAACCTGCTCCAGAGCGCTCTTGACCTCAGACTGGGGCAACAGTTCATCTTTCAGCAGGACAACGACCCTAAGTACACAGTCAAGATATCAAAGGAGTGGCTTCAGGACAACTCTGTGAATGTCCTTGAGTGGCCCAGCCAGAGCCCAGACTTGAATCTGATTGAACATCTCTGGAGAGATCTTAAAATGGCTGTGCACCAACACTTCCCATCCAACCTGATGGAGCTTGAGAGGTGCTGCAAAGAGGAATGGGCGAAACTGGCCAAGGATAGGTGTGCCAAGCTTGTGGCATCACATTCAACAAGACTTGAGGCTGTAATTGCTGCCAAAGGTGCATCGACAAAGTATTGAGTAAAGGCTGTGAATACTTATACATCCATCCATTTTCCAACCCGCTGAATCCGAACACAGGGTCACAGGGGTCTGCTGGAGCCAATCCCAGCCACACAGGTACATGTGATTTCTCAGTTTTTTTTTATTTTTAATAAATTTGCAAAAACCTCAAGTAAACTTTTTTCACGTTGTCATTATGGGGTGTTATGTGCAGAATTCTGAGGAAAAAAATGAATTTAATCCATTTTGGAATAAGGCTGTAACATAACAAAAGGTGGAAAAAGTGAAGCGCTGTGAATACTTTCTGGATGCACTGAACTTGACTATAAACACCGATAAAACAGAGATGTTAATTATTGGAGAGAATGATGCTGAACGCAACAAAATTTTGTCATCATTTAACTCAGTTGGAATCACCATTAATTTTAATGAATCAACCTGCAATCTAGGAGTTATCTTTGACTCTAGTATGTCATTTAAAGTGCACATTACAAAGTTGTCTAAATCATGTTTCTTCCATTTTAAAAATGTTGGGAAATTATGGCATTTTCTAAATAAGCGGGATTCTGAGAAATTAATTCATGCATTTATTTCTAGTAGAATTGACTACTATAATTCGGTGTTCACTGGATGTTCAAACTGTTCTTTATACAGCTTCCAGTTAATCCAAAATGCTGCTGCAAGAATTATTACAAGAACAAGAAAATAAGAACACATAACTCCAGTTCTTAAATCCTTACACTGGCTTCCAGTTAAATTTAGGGCAGATTTTAAAATCCTCACTTTTAACATATAAAGCTTACTTATCTGAACTTATCATGACTTACAAACCAGAACATACATTAATATCTGCTTCTGATTCCAATGATTCCAATGATTAATAAAATAACAGTGGGAGGTAATGCTTTTAGTCACAGGGCCCCTAAACTGTGGAATGGTCTGCCTGATAATATAAGAGATGCCCCTTCGGTCTCAGCTTTCAAATCCCAGTTGAAGACTCACTACTTCAGGTTAGCATATCCTGACTAAAGCTGCTGATTAACTGTACATACTGCATTTCTGTAGTTAGTCATTAGCACTAGAACATATGTAATATGATAGTTATAATTTGTTACTAACCCTCACCTATTCTGTTTCTCTTCTTGGTTCTCAAATGTGGCACTACTGCCAAGTTGTTTTGCCTGCCTAAGGTAAAGTCATCTCTGATGGAGGATCGCAAGAATTGTCTGGTTCCTTTCATCGGATTGGCTGGCCCAATGCTGACTCGGCTGTGGAATGGCCAATAAGGGGAGGCAGCTTGATGGCCGAGGTCTCCAGGACTCCAGTCCAAAGAGATGCTGCTGGGCTATAGCCAAAGTAAACTTCCATTGTGCAGTATGTTAGTTTACTTTAATTAGCCATGCCCCTGCTGTTTTTATGACAGATTTAAACAGGTGTCACATCCAAATATTTTTATAAGTAGTATAAGAAATAAGTAGTAAGCACTGATTTCACTGAGCACCCATTGAAAGTTGGTGGTGTTGATAAAGATATCTGGGCTCTCCTCAGACATCCAAGGAGCTAAAGGTGTTAGCAAATCTTCTTGGTATTAGCCGATATCATTTAACAACCTAAAGTGGGCACAACACATAACTACAGGAAATATAAAGTTGCTAAACCCATCCACAGCATCTTCTCTGATGCAGACAGGAGTGTGATATAATTCCTGCTTCCTATTGTCTATGACTAGCTTGGTTTTGCGGACATTAAGGAAGAGATTGTTGTCCTGGAACCAAAGTATCAGAAGGCAGAGCCTTTCTTTCTAATTTACCCCATAACTGTTAGTAATCAGGCCTACAATGGTGATGCCATAAGCAAATTAGTGATATAGATGGAGATGTGCTTGACCATTCAGTCATAGGTGACTATAAAATACAATGGGGATTCAGTACACTACCTTCAGGTAGTGTGGAACATCCTTTTTTTTCGATGTTGCATCGTCTGCATTGTTTATTTTCAGAACATAACCATCTACTTAGTCAGCAGGTGAGAAAAAAATGGTAAAATGGTTAAAAAAAAAGCATAACATTAGATATCAAGGCCAAGTTTTAGTGTGTACTGATAGTATTCCATGTTACATTAGTGTAAATTTGTGTTTTATGGGGCAAAGTTGTTTAATTTTGGAGTACGTTTGCCCTTGATTATCTATGACATTGATTCTAAATTTATGAAACACACCCACACACCCCCTTGCATCAATATTTTTGGCCAAAGAATACTCTAAAATCTCTCCCAAATTTAGTTGAAAAACATTATGTTTTGGTGGGATTTTATGAGTACTCAAACATGGTATATAAAAAGTATAAACACATACTTTATATATTATTTTCAATTTCCAGTAAAAGACCACAATTCATACAATAGTACTCAGACCACCACAAGATCTGAGCATGATAAATTGTACACTGTATTAAAAATCTTGGATGCATTAGTTAATCATAATGATAGCACCAGGATGATGCTTACTATTTCAGGAAGGGTCCCTTAAACATAAATTATTCTTAATCCTTTAGTGTGGTTAAGATTGTGTAAATCTGTTTGCAACTCCCATCTTTCAACAAAAACCACAAGTATGGTATAAAAGGAAAGGGAATCTATGCCAGGCAAAGCCCTGCTCTGTTTCAAAGTCAAGAAAAATGTTTGGCCCTTGATCAAGCTCAGCACAAGAGAATACTTTAACAGATTACCCATTTAGTTCCCGAAAGAGACAGACAATAGAAAAATAACTGTGCTGTCTTGTGAGTAATCAATCAAAGAACTTCTGTTGATCTGCCGATTGATTTAAACTCAAAAACAAAAGATTGGATTTGTTTAGGTTTAATGCAAGAGTCTCACACAAGAAACACATAAGCAAATTACTTAGAAAATCCATCTGTTAAACTTACTTTCAAAATCCAGAAAAAAATGAGGACAGTTTTCTATTTCCCTTGTAAGGACTTTAAGAAGATTTCCCATTCCAGCAAACCTTTTTAAGACAGGAAAAATGATACAAAGAAACAAATCAGTGAACATTACCCATAAAGACTTTCAACATACAGGCATAATAATTGTTTCAGGATTGTCTTCTATATACAGTAAGAATAAACACATGTTCTCTGCATATTTTATATTAAAAAATCAATGAAGATAAAGCTTAAAATTTAAAATAAATTTTAAGAGGTTTTTACAGTCATTAAATATAGTGTTTTACAATAACCCCCACCCCACCCAAAAAACATTGATGCTTAATTGTAGGTTTAAAGAATAAATACATTTCAGTGTACAAACATCCTTCAAGAGCAACTTTTCTCCCAACAATCCAGGAGCAATTTGGTGATGATCTGTGTATTTTCCAACATGATGGAGCACCATGATTGCAAGGCAAAAGAGATAATGAAGGGGCTCAGAGATCATAACATTAAAAGTATGGACCTGTAGCCATGAAACTCCCCAGATCTTAATTCCATTGACAGCATGTTGTCAGTTCTCAAAAAGTGGGTAGACAATCAGATGTCCAAAAACTGTGATCAACTCCAAGCACTAAAAAGGCATGAATGGATCATCATCAGTCAGGATTTGGTCCAGAAGCTGATAGCCACCATGCCAGGGCAGATTGCAGAAGTTATAAAGAAGAAGGGTCAACAATGAAAATATTGACTCTTTACATAAATCTGATGTATTTGCCAATAAAAGCCTTTGAAACTTATGAAATGTTTATAATTGTTCTTCAGTATAACATAGAAACATGTAAAAAAAAAATTGAACATGCTGAAGCAGTAAAGTTTGCAAAACACAACATTTGTGTCACTGGCCAATACTGTACTTTATGGTTCACAAGGAAGAGACAAATGTGTTTCACAAGATGAATGGATGGAAAATAAAGGCAAACAGTAGCTTAAGAAGGCATTGTATTCACATTAAAAAACACACACACATTTGTTTTATATTGGTTTATAAAATGATTTTCACTTTCATTTTTACAATAGCATTTTTAAACCTGTAAATGTGCAGCTGATGTCAACAGTAAAACGTTATTTAATGAAGGAAAACCATGCCACTTCATACTGCTTCATTAATTTATATCTGTTTAGAAGTATGCATATTTTTAAATTTGTAACCTGTAGCTTCTTTTATTAGCTCAAATACTGTGGATTTGCTGTTATTCTTAAATACTTAGGCTAGCTAGATTTAGAGACTAGGACAACCTCAAGAAAATGGAAAAAGGAAATCATCTTTAACATCTTTACTGTCTCTCTTTAAGCTGTGGCCACTATGAAATTGTTCTCCCCATTAACACCATTTTATACACTGTTCTCAGCTAGACTTGGAGGTTCTTATGTCCCTGTTTTACTTCGCTTTTAATTGTTACTTTTAATTTTATGTTACACAAGTTCATCAGATCAAAATATTACAATAATCATTAAGTACAGTTTTGAACATTCCTTAAGCATTAATGTCTACCACTCTACTTGGAAACCTATTTATAACGGCTGAGATAAGTTGTTACATTGTCAGTTACACCTCAAGAAGCATAAAGTTCATGCTGCATTTTCAAGGCAAAAATAAGCTTTTATTATTTAATTTTTTTTTCATTCACAGATTTGGTTCAGAAATGTATCAGAATTATTAATCCTGTCTTTTTTATTTCACAGCTTCTTTTTAGCTTCTTATTTATCTGCAGTGAAGCTCTATTAAATTTCATATTGCTTTTAAATTTCAGGATGAAATTACCATGTAAATAAAGGTTTCTTTAACTTCTGAGTGAGCAATAAACTCTAAACTTTCAACAAAATACAACATTAGAATATTAGATATTTTACATAGCAGCTGCCAATTGTGCTTCCATTTTGTGCAAAGTTCTTTAACGGCAGGGATTTATCTTTGGTAAATAACTAAGGTGTGTAATAAATAATCATATTCAGTAAACAGAATCGATTTTTAGGACAAATGTGCTTGTGTCCATTCTGTATCCTAATATTAACAGTGATTACTTCCTTTACCTTAGTGTGTGCTTCAAGGGAACTTTACATAAACCTGCACACAGGATTTAGTTAGAATACAAATACATTATTGTGTGAAAATTTTCCAACAGGTTCAATCTGAAATTCAGGTAATCATCAAACCTATTAATTAACATAAATGTGACTAGAAATAATCACTGTTCCTGTCAGTTAAAATATTTTTAAAACAGGTTTGTGAAAGCTTAAAACTTCAATGTTGGTATTCAGAAACATGTTAAAAACATATTAATTGACAGTCAGGGCAAACACAGATATCCATCTCCCTCCTAACTATAACCTGCATTACAATGTCCTGAAAGGTGCCCTTTATGAGTCAAAACAGGAGCTTAAGTTAGAGTTTTATCACAGAGGATTTATGCAATGGCCTAAGTTGTTATTGTTTGAGGGGCAAAAGTGCAGATGTAGGTGCTGCTATTTCCTGACCTTGAATTGGATAAAAAGGTCACAAAATGTAAAGAAGGATAGACAGAACTACATAATGTGACTACGGGTATTTTAATGTTAGCTCTCCTATACAAAGCCTTTTAAATATTTCCTGTTTCCATTAAATGGTTTAAACATAGATATAACAACATTTACTGCAGATCATATTGTCCCCCCAAAGTACTAAAAACCTCAGCCTACTAAATAAGTGCAATTTTGTTTTTTTACATTGCTTATCACTCTGAGTTTATGTCTGCCATTTTATTTTAAAGAGATAAACAAAATATTTTAGCTGCCTATGTTTATATTTCAAGCTATGCTATCCTACATGATTCTCACTTAAAAAAAATCCATCTAGCATTTTTTTGTGTGATATGATGCGTAACACAGAGACATTGCATACCCTAGGGGCACTCTGGCAATTTCCCTAAAAGAACACTACTGAGAAGTCAAGCCACACTCTATACTTCTTCAAGCACCAAGCAAGTGCTTTCCTCCTCTTTTCCCAACTTTACACTCTTTCTTGAATGAGCATCACCTTCTTTTGTAGAATCCTGGAGGAAAATGTCTCTTTAAAAGCTGTTTCTCTTATTCTGGTGCCTTTACCTGTTGTCTTTATAGGGCACTCAATTCATGTATAGTACATGCAAACTTGCTGGTACCATTTTCACCACACTTATGTGGTTATTTACGCTGCTACTGCATTTACAAATATGTTAATATTTAATACTCTGTACCTGGCCTGTCACACCCTCTCCAACTTGTACTGGTGTGGTGTTGAGGCGTTGCCCACTCCACAGCAAAACTTGGGTCCTAATTTGAGGTGGCCCATTCAGGTAGGATTGTGGAATTTCTTGTCTCTCTGGCATGACAACCATTATCCTTGGCTGTCAGAGAAGCTTTGTAAACTCTGCCTTTCAGTGGTGGCACTCTCTGAGATACACAGACCTGGGTACGCCTTCTATTGGTCTGGTCACTCTGATGGCTGTCATACTTAGGGAGTAGCTTTTGCTGTTGCAGATGGTGTCTGATGTCACTCCTTTCAATGAGCATATTATGAGGCTCAGGTTAAGGCACTACGTGGGTGCCTTGTCTGTTGTCTCAATGTATGCTCCGACTGCGGTGAGTGATGTCTCGGTGAGGGAGGCATTCTTTTTGCAACTTCGCTTGATGGCTGATGGGTGCCCGTGGGTTGACACTCCTCTGGTCATGGGTGACTTCAATGTGACCACTGGCATTAACAGGACTGGCTATGAGGATTGTGTTGGTCCCATAGGTGACCGTGGTGAAAGTGACTCCATGTTCCTTGACTTTGCAAAATTTCAGGGGTGCGGATTGATGGATCCTGGTTCCAGTGCCCTGAGCTGCAATATTAGACTTAGTACTCTAATACTTGTGGTGCAGTGAAGGAAATCAATCACATCTTCGTGAGCAGAAACTAGAGGCTCCTACAGAACTGCAGAGTCTACAGAAGTGTCCAGTTTGTGAATTCTGAACATAGACTTGTTGTTTGCTAATCTGAAGATCCAGCTTAGGTCGAGCAGTCTACCAACTACTAGGTGAATGAGGCTGGAATTGGCCAGACACCAAGATCAGGCTGTTTCTAATGAGTTCATACAGTTTGTGCAAGAAACTTGCAGACTAGGGTTTGACTTCTCAATCCTAATGTCACAAGACCTTGAATGTTCCTGAGGGTTGTGTTGGTGTTGCTGGTGTTCCCAGTGTTCCCAGAAGGAGGTATTTCATCTTGTAGGGTACCCTGGAGAGGAGTTGCAGCACATGACTTGATGGTAACTCCGGTCTGTACTGGGAAGTGAGAAGGATGGATGTGAGGGCAGATATGGAGGCATTTGTTAAAGAAATCTGTGAGCAAGTTGACATATCATCTATGGTCTGGTGACCCACGTCTTGAGGAATTGAAGCATTACATACATTCAAATCTTTTTCTCAGAGAGTCGCAGTCAGAGCGGGTGATGGAACGGTCCTTACAAATGACGCTGCAGTTGTGACCTGCTAGGCTGGCTACTTTGGGCAGCTGTTTAATGCTGATCCTCCGGCTAGGATGTTGGACATCTCTCTGTCAATGGCTCTTGAGGCTGATCATCCAATTAGCTGTGAACCACCCAGTCTCACTGAGATTGCACAGGTGGTGAACCAGCTGAATATAGGGAAAGCTGCAGGGATCTGTGGTATTCCGGGTGAACTTCTCCAGGCTGGTGGTAAGGCTGTCCACCTGGCATTGCAAACAATCTTTGTTTCCATTTGGTAGACGGGCGTCATTCTAACTGTCTGGAAAACAGGACTTATCGTCCCTATCTGGAAAGGGAAGAGTGATTTCCTGGATTGCGGCAACCACAGGGGATAACACCGCTCTCGGTGCCAGGTAATTTCCTTGCTACGGTCATACTCAACAGGATCCATGATCACTTGGTCACAGTTCCTACCAGTGACCACAGCATTCTGCTATTACACCTAAGAAGTCTACCATCGACTGCATCCCCGGCACAGAGTATTCTCATCGATCACAAACACAAATATCGGCAGAGTTTCTTTGTCGCCTTTGTTGATTTTCGTAAACCATTCGACTCATTTGATCGAGCTGCCCTGTGGGACATCCTGAGACTTTACTGGATCCCCCCAAACTTGGTAGATGTCATGGCTGGGCTGTACACTGGTACTATGAGTGCTATGCACAGTGGAGGCAAAACCTCTGCATTTATCTCAGTTGATTCTGGAGATCATCAGGTTTGTGTTCTTGCTCCTAACTTGTTCAATGTTTGCATGGACTGGATGTTGGACAGGGTCATGGGGTCCAGCAGCTGTGGGGCACCTGTTGGTGAAGAAATATTCACTGATCTTCACTTTGCTGACGCAGAGTCAATGGAGGCTCTGATCAGGGCTCTCGAGGGACTAAGTGAGGAGTGCGAGTGTCTGGGCTTGCAAGTGTCCTGGATAAAATCCAAGATCCAGGCCTTTAATTATCTCTTGGGCACAGCCATCAGCAGTGTGTCTATCTGCGGAGGGAGTGTCGACTGTGCAGAGAGGTTTACTTACCTTGGCAGCGACATTCATGTCTCTGGTGACTTTTCCTATGAAGTCAGTAGACAGATTAAGAGAGCTTAGAGGGTCATGAGGTCACTGGAAAGGGGTGTGTCGTGCTCCCTATAATTTGTAAATGGATGAAGGTCAAAATCTTTAGAGCCCTGGTGCTTCCTGTTTTGCTATATGGTTAAGAGACATGGACACTACCCAGTGACCTGAGACAACGGCTGGACTCCTTTGGTATTGTTTCTCTTCTGAAAATCCTTGGGTACCATTGGATTGACTTTGTGTTGAATCAACGGTTGCTCACGGAGCACCTAATGATGCACATTACCTGCATTGTGAGGAAGCATCACTTATGTCACTATGGCCATGTGATGCGATTCCTTGAGGTAATCTGGCTCGCAGGATCCTCATTGTTGAGGACCCAAGCAGCTGAACCAAGCTAAGGGAACATCCACATAACACCTGGCTGTGGCAGATAGATGGTCATTTCCGGAAGGTGGGACTGCCTGGTGGGTTGGGATTCTGAGCTGTTCAGTTATGTGGTGGGTGCGGCAACATGCTGTACCAGTGCCTGCTCCCCAACCTGACCTAACCTGTAATTGGAGTATTGTTTTTGAGGTTTCTAATCTAGTTATTTATATCTGTGTTTTGTTTCTATGTATTTTTATCCTTGTTATTCACTAATTATGTTTTCCCATGGTGGCATCGTATTTTCCTTGTGAGTGTTGTCATTTTTGGATATTGTTTGTTGATAGCTGCTATACTGTTACTATTCTGGATGATTGGGAGCATGCAGCATGTTTTGTCTCTGGTTACGTGTACCTTTTTGTCATTCGACTACTTTGCTCTGTTTTGTTTTTTATTAAAATTCTGGTTACAAGTTATGGGTTTTGTATACTAAAATTTTACATTCTTGGTTATAACTTTTGTTTGAAATTTGATACATTTGTACATCCTCTAATTTCATTTTTGCTCTGAACTGCTGTTGCCCTCTGCCAGCTGAAGAACAAAGAAGCATTCATTTGGAAATGTAAATAAAAACATGCTGTTTTCATAACTTCTAAATATTCTTATGTGTGCTGTCTCATCACATCATTTTCTAACTTGCTTAATCCAGATCAGGGTTGCAAGGGTGCTGGAGTCAATCCCAGCTAGTACAGTGCACAAGGCAGGTACAAACCTTGGACAGTACACTAGTCCATCGCAGGAAGACACACACACACACACACACACACACACACACACACACACACACACACACACACACACACACACACACACACACACACATACTAGAGCCAATTTCATTTTGTCACTCCATCTAACCTGCATGTGTTTGGACAAAGGGAGGTAACCAGAGCATCAGGAGGAAACTCAGCAGGCATAAGGAGAACATGCAACTCCAGGCAGAGAGGACACAGGACACAAATACTGGTCTCCTTACGGCAAGGCAGCAGTGCTACCACTGCATCACCATGCTACCCATTAGGCGTGATGTTCTAAATAAAATAGAATTAATTAAAAAAGTTTATAATACTAAAAAATTAAACTTCCATGTAGTTTTTTTTTTGCTTGTTTGTTAAAACTATTCTGTGAATCTTTATATAGGAAAATTTAAGACACTGTGCCCTCATTACCCCCATGTGAAAGATTTTTCAGGTAAGGAAGACAGAACTTCTGAGACAAAATAGTTTTACTTAGTAAGTCATGTCATGCTGCATATTAGCACAGTGGTCCCCAACCTTTTTGACACCAAGGACCGCTTTACTCAAAGCAAATTTTTCCAGGGGTGGGGGGGGTGGGGGGGTGGGGGATTTGGGGCGGGTTCGTAGGGCAGTTTTATACACAATTTACATTACATTTCTATTATTATTAAGTTATAATACCTTAATAGAAATTATACAACTTATCAAAATGCAGAATCAGTGGGAGCCCTAAGCTTGTTTTCCTGCAACCTAAGCTTGTTTTCCTGCAACCAGACGATCCCATCTGGGGATGATGGAAGACAGTGACACACGAAGTGTGTTTCTTATATTCAGTCTACTCCGTATTCTCGTTTTGGTTGCTGTCACTACAGAAAATGATGCCTCACAAAGACAGGATGTTGGAAATGGAAGCAGACTTTTCAGTGATTTTGTGGCAACCTCAGGATATTCCGCCTTGACTTTAATCCAAAATGTATGGAGATTTGAAGTTGTCTGAAACATACTTTTAAAGCCACCATCATTAGCAACCTCAAGCAGTTGATCCTCTTCAAGCACAGACAAAATTGATTCACCTGACTTATTCACAAATGGGTCACGGCTCCATTCCTTCCCATTTCGGGGGTCTTTTGTGGTTGGGAATAATGCTCAAACTCTATTGAAAGCTGAGATAAGTGATAATACACCAGCTGGGAGAAAGAAGGCCCTGGCTTGGTATCTTTAACAACCTCTGCTAATGTTTGAAACATATCAAAAATCCCAATGTTCACTCGTCTGCCCCATAAATCAAGTTTGGCTTTGAAAGCAGCCACTTTATCTGCCAACTTGAACAACATGTATCTTCTGCCTCTGCCCCATGTGCTGCTGCTCCACCGCTGCCTCAGATTTTCCTCCTCAGGCTCCTCTAGCACTCCTCCAGCCTGGCTGGATACTGTGTCTGCAGAGTGGGTAAAGGTGGGATGCCCAATAGTGCCTGTATGCCTGTAGTGCAAATACAGGTAAAATTCCATTATGACGAACTGCCAGAGACCTCAAAAATATTTTGTTGTAATGAGATTCTGTATTTGTTGCTAAAGTGCTTTCTTTAACTTGCGTCCAGGCGTTTTCAATCATTTCAATAGCTTTTTTCACGTTAATTTTAATCTTCTCCTGTCTACAAGTTATGCTGACGATAATTTTTCTCAGCATTTCCTTGCGATAATACACTTTCAGGGTGTGAATGATGCCCTAATCCAATAACTGAAGCACTGCTGTGCAACTGGGTGGGAGGAATTCAATGCAAACATTATCTAAATGTGGAAGCATGTTGCGTGCGGCACAGTTATCAATCAGAAGCCGAATCATCCTTTTCTTCTTCTTCATATTGTGAGGTTTCTGAACTCTTTTGGGTCCCCCCCACCCATTGGTCGATGTCACGCCAAACAGTGTCCTGGAAAAGAAAATCCGAACACATTTCTCCAGTTTTGATGTCACTACACTGGTTACCTGTGTCATTCAGAATTGACTTTAAAATTCTGCTTATGGTTTATAAAGCTTTAAATAATCTCGCCCCGTCTTATATATCGGAATGTCTGACACCTTATATTCCAAATCGCAACCTCAGATCGTCAACTGAGTGTCTCCTTAGAATTCCAAGAGCAAAACTTAAAAGAAGTGGTGAGGCGGCCTTCTGCTGTTATGCACCTAAAATCTGGAATAGCCTGCCAGTAGGAATTCGCCAGGCTAATACAGTGGAGCACTTTAAAAAACTACTGAAAACACATTACTTTAACATGGCCTTCTCATAACTTCACTGTAATTTAATCCTGACACTCTGTATATCCAATTCATTATAATAACTATTCATTCAAAATTTGTACTAACCCCTACTCTCTCTTCTGTTTTCTTTTCCGGTGTCCTATTGGTGGTGGCTTGTGCCACCACCATCTACCCAAAGCACCATGATGTTCCAACAATGATGGATGGATTAAAAGCCAGAAGTCTGTATAACCATCAGCATCAAGTGACTCCGTGAGAACCCTAACTACAAAGAGGACTATTTCATTTATGTTAGGTAGAATGCCCAAAGGGGACTGGGCGGTCTCGTGGCCTGGAACCCCTACAGATTTTATTTTTTTCTCCAGCCTTCTGGAGTTTTTTTTTGTTTTTTCTGTCCACCCTGGCCATCGGACCTTACTCCTTTCTATGTTAACTAATGTTGTCTTATTTTAATTTCTTATTTGTCTTTTATTCTTCTTTTCTTCATTATGTAAAGCACTTTGAGCTACTTTTTGTATGAAAATGTGCTATATAAATAAATGTTGTTGTTGTTGTTGTTGAAGCACAATTGCCAAATCTGTGTAAGACTGTTTGTCTCCTATACACAGACACAGCAGTCAAACAGGGTTGTGAGCAGGTTAGTGGCCAAGTAATCCTGTTCCCTGTATTTACAATGTTCCTTGCATCAACCATCAAGATCTTTTCTGTTTGCTTCGGTGAAGAGCCGGAGCAGAGCTGTGAGCCTGCTGTTGCCCCGGCAACGGATAGTCTTCTACTGACGTGGTGATCGCACTTCAGGATGCTCTTCGGCATGTTGTCCAGTTGGGGGAGGTCCCAAGAGAGTTTAGAAACCTCACATTTTCTTGAATGAGTGCCGCATTAATAGGAGTGTTTCTTGAACGAGCATCACTGAACCACATAAAATCTGCCTTTTTGGCGTCTTCGAATGCAGCAGTTTGCATACGTTTGCAGCCCAAGATTTTTCTTCTTTTTTTGCACATAACAAAGACATCCATCCATCCATTATCCAACCAACTGAATCCGAACACAGGGTCACGGGGGTCTGCTGGAGTGCCAATCCCAGCCAACACAGGGTGCAAGGCAGGAACCAATCCCTCGCAGGGCGCCAACTCACCGCAGGACACACACACACACACACACACACACACACACACACACACACACCCACACACTAGGGCCAATTTAGAATCGCTAATCTACCTAACCTGCATGTCTTTGGACTGTGGGAGGAAACCAGAGCACCCGGAAGAAACCCACGCAGACACAGGGAGAACATGCAAACTCCACGCAGGTCTGCTTAATGCGAGGCAGCAGCGCTACCACTGCGCCACCGTGCCACCCTAACAAAGACATATGCATTGCATTTGTTATTCCAACAGATTGCACATCACAGACATTAACACTGTTATCATTTTATCGTGTCTGCCGTTTCTATAGGAGGGTAGCAATGAGTTAAATTCCAAAGGATGTTTTTCAGATTTTGACGAGCAATAAGCAAAAGGTATCACTGAAAACCACAGAAAACAAAAAAAGCAAAAAAAAAAGTACGAGGAAAGTTCGAAGATAGAATTTTTTTTTACAATGTTTCTGTTTGGGGATCGTTGTGCACAACTGAGCTGCAACCACAGAACTAACTGCTCTGTGGATGATTCATTCAAGCATTTCAAGGTCACTTCATTTTAATGAAAGTATCTGCTGAATGTACTTTGTAGTAATGAGATTTCTATAGACTTGTGTCATATGTGGAAACTGTTGGGACCATAAAATATACTTCGTTGTAATACTGTCTCAGCTAGGTCTCTCTCCTTTCTCTGCACCGCTGCAAAGCCCCGCCCACCTAGCGTTCTGAAAAGTATCCTCAGTGAAGGGGGCAGTCATTTTGCTCTAGCCCTTCACTAAGTGAGTCTCCATTGTCGGCAGTTCTCTCGTGGCCCAGCTGTCAAATGGCCGCGGCCCGCTAGTGGGCCACGGACCGGGGGTTGGGGATCCCTGATTTAGCACATGCAAGTAAGAATTTTACTAGTACTCCATAAACATGACAACAGTGACCTAATAGCTTATAAACCTGCAGTATATTTACTGAATGGAGCAAATTAATATTTAGGTCAGACAAAAATTGTAATTTACACAAAGGTAATTTTTTCACCACCAGATGTCTGTCCTGGGAAGCACAATCCATGGGTCTCTCAATACCTTCTGATCCAGCTAAATTAGATATTGAAAAACATTTACAGTATGGGATGAGTGATGACGCACACTTTTCCAATTCTCTTGACTGTGATTCTCACCTCGGAATTTCTGTTACTTAGTTTACAAACACTATCTCCTGCATGGAACTGCATTGGCTTTATTCTATGTAAACATGAACTAAGACATCTGTTAATGAAATATTATTGACTGTCATTGAATTAAATTAGAAAAACTCAAAAAATCCTTTATTTAACCATTCATTTAATGTAAAACTAATTCAGACAGTTTTCTGCATACCATTCCCAAATCCACTTAATCCAATTCAGGGTCATGGGGACCAGGGGCCTGACCAGGATTCAAAAATGGGCTCTATGTAGGAACCGACCTTAGACAGGGGCTAGTTTATTGTAGGGCCCACAATTGCAACCTTGGAAAGTGAAAGATGCAACAGAGGGAAAAATCCAATTAGACATGGAAATAAAGTGCCAATTGAACACAGACAGTGACAGGCATGGACTTCGATCCCAGAAAATTGGATCCAGGAGGCAGCATTACTAACTATTCCCCACTGTATGTCTTGGCATGTAGCCATACGACCCTCAAAAGGACAAAACACAATTCTGATATTTATTAAAATATATTGTGAATTATTTTGTAATATTGTTTTTAAAAGTGGGTTTTGTTTATCTGAATAAATAAATATAAACATGCAGCAGAGATTCTGAGGAAGGCTTTTTCATGTCCTCCCAATTGACTCAGCTGGCTAAAAGAATAAAGTATTGTGTATGTCATTCCATAAGTTAACACATTTAATAAGGTATCTCAGCACAGAAAGACTGCATTAAATGCATCTGAACATCTCTAGCTTAAATATTTCATTTAAACTGTTTTTAGAATTTGCTTTCACTTTAACTCAATTGAAGAAAAAATTAACTCTGTAGACTAAAACTTTGTGTGCACTGTCCAGATCTTATAATATTTAAGAACCAGCATGATGCATAAAACTGAAATCTGGGAAACGTCAGTAGGCCTCTTTAGCAGTTTAATTTCAAACATATGTTGCCTTCCTGCACTCACTTTCTTCCATTCTCTCTTTTTCCACATCAATGCATCTCAGGATTCTTATATTGGGTACCAGTAGCACAGAACATATAATTCAAACCATACCAGTCTTATCCACAATGTACATATTACATTTACATTGTAATTAATCATACAAGGACCAAGCTGTGTTAAAAGCAGTGCATTACTTTAAATAAGCTAAACATATCCGGCGACAGAAGATACATTGTGTGAAGAACACAGGTTTTTGTCCAGCAAGAGGTTTAGGGCCAAATACCTATGTGAAAGTGGACATTGTGCCGTTGTTTTGACAACCTTGCAATGCAAGTCAGTGGATTTCCTGTGCTGCAGACATTTCATACCAGTCGTGCAGACAAGAGAATATTACAGCATATAGGAAATACAGAGAAAGTGAAGAAAAACAAACACTGTGCATTGAAAGGAACAGACTGCCATCTGCAGTTCCTTTACTACTATAACAGTGGTTGTAATTATGTATATTTTCATTCTTGTTCTCATTTTGTGCCCTTTGTACCCTGAAACAAATCTTTTCTGAGTAGTATTTACTATTAAATAACTTTTATATCATAATGTTATAAAAAAAGTGGAAGTGGATGTTAATACTACAAACATACACCATAAAAATTTTTATATATAAATTATGTCTTCGTATGTATTTTACACCTAATTTAATTTTGTGGCTTTTGATTTAAGTATAAACAGTATGTGTAAATAAAATTAGATTAACATATTTTGCTATGGGCTGATCAAAGGCATTTTCACTCAAATTCTGGATGTAATATTAGATAATGACTGTCAATTTTGCTGCCCAGCTGTCAAGCTCTTTATTCTGTCTTGAAATAGTGAGCACAGGCCCTAATTTTAACCCTCATGATCACAGGCAATGGTAGACACGTACATTGAGCAGTGAATCGAAAGAAATTTCCAAGACTTAGTTTTATCTCCACTACAGACGTCCAATACAGTGCAAGCTGCCACCATCTCAATTGGTTACTTTAAATTCACCTTCAATGACTGAACAATGACTGAGGGATCACACTCCTCAGCCTCCCTGGAAAAGTCTATTCAGGGGTCCTGGAGAGGAGGGTCCGTCGGATAGTCGAGCCTCGGATTCAGGAGGAACAGTGTGGTTTTCGTCCTGGTCGCGGAACAGTGGACCAGCTCTATACCCTTAGCAGGGTCCTGGAGGGTGTATGGGAGTTTGCCCAACCAGTCTACATGTGTTTTGTGGACTTGGAAAAGGCATTCGACCGTGTCCCTTGGGGAATCCTGTGGGGGGTACTCCGAGAGTATGGGGTACCGGCCCCCCTGATAAGGGCTGTTCAGTCCCTGTACGATCGGTGCCAGAGCTTGGTCTGCATTGCCGGCAGTAAGTCGAACCCATTTCCATTGAGAGTTGGACTCCGCCAGGCCTGCCCTTTGTCACCGATTCTGTTCATAACTTTTATGGACAGAATTTCTAGGCGCAGCCAGGGCGTTGAGGGGGTCCGGTTTGGTGGGCTCAGGATTGGGTCACTGCTTTTTGCAGATGATGTTGTCCTGTTTGCTTCATCAGGCCGTGATCTTCAGCTCTCTCTGGATCAGTTCGCAGCCGAGTGTGAAGCGGCTGGGATGAGAATCAGCACCTCCAAATCCGAGACCATGGTCCTCAGCTGGAAAAGGGTGGAGTGCCCTCTCAGGGTTGGTAGCGAGATCCTGCCCCAAGTGGAGGAGTTCAAGTATCTCGGGGTCTTGTTCACGAGTGAGGGAAGAATGGAGCGTGAGATCGACAGGCGGATCGGTGCGGCATCCGCAGTAATGCGGGCGCTGCATTGGTCTGTCGTGGTGAAAAAGGAGCTGAGCCGCAAGGCGAAGCTCTCAATTTACCAGTCGATCTATGTTCCTACCCTCACCTATGGTCATGAGCTAGGGTAGTGACCGAAAGAACGAGATCGCAAATACAAGCGGCTGAAATGAGTTTCCTCCGCAGGGTGTCTGGCTTTCCCTTAAAGATAGGGGTGAGAAGCTCAGTCATCCGGGAGGGGGCTCAGAGTAGAGCCGCTGCTCCTCCGCATCGAGAGGAGTCAGATGAGGTGGCTCGGGCATCTGATCAGGATGCCTCCTGGACGCCTCCCTGGTGAGGTGTTCTGGGCACGTCTAACCGGAGGAGGCCCCGGGGAAGACCCAGGACACGTTGGAGGGACTATGTCTCTCGACTGGCCTGGGAACGCCTTGGGATTCTCCCGGAAGAGCTAGAAGAAGTGGCCGGGGAGAGGGAAGTCTGGGCATCTCTGCTCAAGCTGCTGCCCCCGCGACCCGACCCCGGATAAGCGGGAGACAATGGATGGATGGATGGATGGATGACTGAACATATGGGAATTTGTTTTGTAATGGCTTGCCAACACATCTGGGGATAGCTGTCATTATATTTCATGTTTCACTTAATAATACTGTATATTTGGTATTAGAATTATTACCAGTACACATGAACAGTTTAAGTGCTATTTTAATTTGGTGTAAATACTAAAGCAATGTATACAAGTATAAATAAACATTTTCTAAATCATACAAATAACACAGCATTTAGAAAAACACACATTTGGAAGGAAATCACTCTACTTTGAATTCTTGCCTCTCTATATAAAAATACTTCAAAGTAAACATGCTACCCTAACAATAAAAATCAGATTAATAAAACAAAGTCTATAGCATTCATTAAAGATATCTACTTAATGTGTTTTTTATTTCTTATTTCAAGTAAAATGAATCTATTGATTGAAATCTAGGAATATAAAAATGAAATGATATGCTTTACTTTACTGATTGATGTTGGGGACTCTAGGTTTTTTTTTGTTTTTTTTTAAATAAAGCACTACTGCATCCCTGGCTGTGTGACACTGAAGCATACTGGGCGACAGTGTTTCATATCAACATCAATCATAGAAAACACATATACATCCTAGCCACTAATACGTAAACTCTTGGAACACAAATGCTTGGAAACCAAAGGTACATGAATAGGAATGCCCCATATGTTTCCATAACACCACTTAAGATGATATGTGCAGATACTTATAGCTAAATCAGTCCATTGAGATGCTTGGCCACATTAGAAATTACAGAGGATTAGCCAGCTAGGTATGCAAATTGCAAATCATGAGCATGATGGAAATGTATGCAGGGTAGGGAAGGTAATTTGTAACGAGTTTGTTAATAAAATGAATACTGTAATGCTTTAAGCATTGGAAGTTAAACTGTAATAAATCTAATTTTACAGTCTTAATAATTACATTATCAGTGCTTATGACAACTTTGTGTACACCTGTATCTGTTTCTCTTTTCATAAAATCAGATGCTGGAGATTCTGGCAAAAGGGTGATATTTTGCTCTCTTTTCAAAAGTAATTTATATGTTACCTTCATTTATTACTTTGAAATGTTCATCAAAATTAATGTGAACAAAGCAGCATTTGCTGTCAATTGTGCATAAGGAAATAATTCAAAACATGTTAAAGAGAGAAAGTTAAGAATGAGTGAATCAATACAGGGTACAGCGACGGTGTACGAGCTGGCTGATCGTAATCACTGACTGAGCAAGAGTGCACGCTTTCTCCAAGCACATTTGGGTTTTCTTCTGATACCCCTGTTTCCTCCCACCTCCCAAAGATATCTATGTTAGGTTAACTGGGAAAACTGCACTAGCTCAATATCATGAAGAAAAAATGGATGCTTTCAAAAGTGTACTGAACTGGTTTCTTGCTCAGGTAGGGTTTCTGCTTTGTGTACGGTATAGTCTCTCTCAGATTTTAACTGTGCAGCACTTTTTTACTTAGTGTCGTACCTACAGTATAAAAGGTACTACATAAAATACAGAGGCACCTTTAGGCACAAGGGCAAAATCAGTTTCATCTTGGGGATTAACACAGTACAAATAATAATAATAGTCAGATGAAATGGGTTTACACACTAATGTGTGCAACAACCTATTACTGGCCATCCTAAATCATATTGTAAATTTAAATCAATTAAATTAACGTCAGTACTATTCAGGAGAGAAATAAAGCTGAATTCAAGGAGATACCCTCTATACTTGCACTTCTTTCTCCACTGGAAGCTGACGGAAAGTACAGAAGAGTTATTGGACCAAGGCCATCATTAACCAACAGAGTCTGCTGGAAGGTGAACTTATGAAAATAGAATTTTTGGAACAGGATATACCATAAATTGCTAATACATGGATAATACATCAGTCTATCCTTTTAATAAAGCATATAACAAAAATGCTTTTAAAAGGCTATGTATAGAAACTTCTTTCATTACTGTCTCAGTTTCCTTACGGTACATTAGAGCCGGCTCATATACTAAATACATAATCTACTATAGTAATAAGATGACTATTTGTGTTGTAAATATTTATACAGCCACTGTCTGTGAACTGTAAGCGTGCCTTCCATTTATGAGTATTACTTTATCTCAGTTACTAATTTATTTCCCACATCCCAAACACTTGTAAAACACATCAGACGATAAATGTACATTTGCACAGTAAATATGTGTTTGTCCACAAGTCCTGCAAGACACTGGCAGTAGACACCATGCCTTTGTCACAATGAATCAGAGTAAACAGATGGTTGTATTCTAGAATAAACTTATTCTAAATACAGTACTTCCTTTGTTACTTTAAGACTATTGATTTGCTTGCCAGGGTAACACAACAACAACCACTACTCCAATTCCCTTTGCCCTCTCTGACCCTGCTGACTAACTTCAGGTTCAATGTCATATTCAGCCTTTCTGAACTATATTGTCATCTGTGTGACTCTGCCACCCTGAATATGGTTTACCCTGTGGGAAATGTTGTTTAGTATTAGGGATAACAAAAAATTCAGACTTTGTGGCTTTAACCTTTAAGAAATAATGCAAACATGTCATTTCACACCTTAAAGGGAGCAATATATTTTCTGACCCTCAAATAGAAATATGGACAGGATAAGACAGGTACTTTTTTATTTGACTACTGCGTATTGTATATTTTGAAATTTGAGTTAATTTCTAGGCAGTGTGATGATACAGTTGTTGATGTTGCTGTTTCACAGCTCAAACAGAATGGGTTTGAATGTCAGCCCAGTCATTATAAATGTCCAGATTGTATGCACTCCTTGGACTTGTTTGTGTTTCAAAACTGATGGAGCATAAAGAAAAGCCTTTCTTTGAAATTAATTCAAATAACAACTCCCTGAAATACCCAGGTTCCAAAATTTACTGTCAGAATATTATTCTTTCAGGAACACTTATTTTTAATTTTACATGCCTTAAGCTAACTTAAAAATTTTAATTAAAGAGTAAAGTCATTTGTTTCATTAATGCAAAAAATGAATGTTCCCAAAACTGCATCACTTCTTCAAAATTACAAACCAGGGAAACGAAAGGGAAAGACAAAGATTGCAGCTGAGAAATAGATTATCAATGGATCGATATCTGTACAAAATTTTAAGAAATCAGCAGTGTGGAAAATTCAATGGAGTATGAGATGATCAGCACAACAGGAAAGCTATTCACTGAAGATGCATTTCCTCCAGGTACTTTGGCTTTCTTCCCAAATCACAAAGAGGTATAGGTGAGGTAACCTGGCAATTACAAATTGGCCACAATGTAAGTGTGAGCGTGGATGCGGGTGTGTGCACAAATCGGCACTATGATGGACTGGACTGTTTCTTTCCTTGTGTCTAGTGTTTCTGGGATAGGCTATTGCTCCCCATGGCCCTAAATTAGATTAACTGGGTTTCATAATATTATGTATATTATGTATGTAGGATGTTGGTGATATAGTCTTTCAGGTTCATGGAGTCTTTTGACTTCAAAATACATTGTATAATTTTTCAGGCAGCATCTCAAATGGCCCGCAAAAACTTACAGACTTAGCACTATTTAGCTAAAGTGTAAATTCAAAGACGCGCAGGGGAAAATTATGTTTTGGTAACACTCCCTTATTGAGAATTAAGACAGTTGTACTTGGCTTCCTCAAAGCAAAACCAGTAAGCTCACTAAACAGTGCTTTGTCTGTGGACTGGCAAGACAAAAAGATGCAAAGAATGAAAATAGGGATTTAATTTAATATTGGTGATACTTCAAATGGCACCTTAACAGAACATCAAGTGCTATACTAGCCCTAAGCTTGAAAATCTTGATCCAAAACTAATTCAATTAACCGGTTAATATTTTTACACATGCTTACAAGTGACTTCTCGCCTTTCAAATGATATGGCCAGTCAAAATTAGGCATACTATTATAACTTGCTACCTTAAGATTAAAAATCAATCTTTTTATGCCACTAAACTGTAATAACATAAAATACAGTTAAAATATTTGATAAAAGAAAGGTTATGCAAGTATTTTGATCTTACAAAGAGTATAAGCCTCTGGCATTTTCCTCTATAGGAGATGAAATACAAAGGGACATAATGAACATATTCATAATAAAAAAATGCTTCAATATGATAAGTTTCAGATAAATGAAAAAAGATTGTTTGTAATGTATTATACAGTTACTGTATGCCATTTCCTTTCCCCTATCATAAAACACACTACTTTTTGTATCAAATACCATTAAAAACACATAACTCAGTTTCAGATTAACACTGCATTTATATATTGAAATCTTCTGGGTGTTCTAATCTTTCCAAGCATCTGATGACGCAAAGACATGAAGAATGTAATCAGACAGGCCTTTATAAGTGGGTTGTTCAAAGGCAAAGCATATTTATTAATATTAATATACTGAATCGAAGTACAAGAAAATAATTGAGCTGACTTTGCAATTTCAGAGATCTTTATGTTTCTCTTCAATTTGATATACCACCTGAAAATTCCATGTTCTACATGCCAAATTAAGTATCAGTAATATTTCTTCAAAGCTTTAAGACCAGGTAATAGCATTATCTGATGGTCCATGGTTTTCTTGAAATTCTGATTAAACAGCAAGGCCACCCAGTCCTACCTTGCATCACAAATTCTTCTGAAAATTGCAGTATGGTCCCAGCAGTTTAATATGAGAAACCCTGATGCCACATGTCTACTACATATGAGATGTGAATGGCCACAAGGGTTTTGTTTCTATAGTACAAATTGGAGCACTGTCAGTGTTGGCCACCTAATCATTTTCTGACATTAGATACACAACTACACAGTGTAGTCTCTCTTTTGGGATTATTCGGCTTGAGTCATCCGTGAGGAAACTATTTCCTCTACTTCACCTTCCTTACTGTTTTTACTCTTTCTCTCTTAGGTTCCAATAAACATCTTTGTAGGGTTCCCCCGAAAACAAGAGATGCTATCTACATTTTGCACATGATAATAACAATATAAATAAAATTACAGCAAACATAAACTCATCTTAACAAAGTAATCTTAATTATCTTTGGTCATGTCACACTCATTGGAAAAGTCAACAAAAAATGATATTTTGGTCACTAAAATTAACAGGTAGACTCCATAAAAATCTGAGAAAAGATTTAATGTATAGAAAATAAACTGCACTGTACTATTCTCACAGAAGTGAGATATGGTGTCCAGCAGGGCTCAGTACTGGGACCTTTACTGTTTTCACTTTACATGCTTCCTCTGGGATATATCATTAGGAAACAATGTTAATTTTCACTTCTATGCAGATGACACCCAGTTATACCTTTCATTTAGATCAAAGGAAGTTTCTCTGATGTTGTCTTTAATTAGTTGTGTTAGTGAATTAACACTAGAATTACCAGAGCCTACCAAAAAACTCGTAGATCCATCCCACCTTAAAACGCTTCGCACTTCTCTGTCAGCGTCTTTTGTCCTTTAAATGTGTTGATAAGAGCAAACAGCAAGCAGTCTGCTATCACATCCCCCCACCGGCACACAGTTTTCTCAGCCCAAGTCTGCTTACCTACCTGTCAGTTGCTTAGAGCTGTATAGAGTGAGAAGTCATGCAAAATGACACCTTTTATAAATACTATATCATTATTTGGAACACTTGCATTTCATGTGTGTTCCATGTCTACAACGATCTATGCACAGTAAACACATCGTTAAAATAGAAACGTTTTTCATGTTTTAGTAATAATTGACAAAATGTAGGCATGAAGTGTATAATGTATGAAGCCTGAATTCCAAATATCTTTATACACTTTCACAAAAGATAAAAGTATAACAGAACAAATGCGCCTTTTTCTAAGGCTATAACCGAAGAAAAAGAAACCAGGTTAGTGCTGCTTGCTGTCCTGCCTTCTTGGGTAGTATACTGGTTACAGCTGCCGACTCCAACTCATAAGGTTCTGGGTTCGAGTCTTAACGTCTTCCAAAATAAACATTTTGAGTAGTAAGTTGTTCTTATTGTTAATATTATACAATAAAAGCATACAATTGATTAGTGACTGTAACAGCCGCTGTAAATGTATAGTACTTGTCAAAGTTAGCTTCTTTTTTTTAGTTTTACTAGTTTTACTGTATTTACTTATCTTCCTACAGCATAAAGTCACAAGTATACTGCAGAGCTTCCTCTGTTTGATCATCAAGGGCATGCTCACAAATTACATGAGTAATGCCACGAAAAATACCTGCTGACACTTTAGTACGCGAGCAATGGTACGAGAATGCAGTTAGACTTTTTTTGGGCACATACACCACGCTAGTGTTTAGATCTGGACAGAGTAGCGTTGGCGAGCTCTGTAAGCCGTGTTGTTTCTTTGAAAGAAAGGTCATTGGCAGGATGACGCCGGACTTTCGCCTTTACGCCTGGTGCAGCTGCGTTGTTCTTATACTGTATGTGAGGGGACGTTTCTTGCGGGGATGGCTTCTGTTTTCTCCGATCTGAGTTCACCTCTGTTATAGCGTGTCTTTATTTGAAAAAAGCAATGTCAGATCGGGGCGAGCGTGAACGCTAACTTTGACAAGCACTATAAATTTACAGTGGTTGTTACAGACGTAAATCAAATGTATGTTTTTATTGTATAATTTTAACAATAACAGCAGCTCTCTACTCAAAACGGTAAACTTGAGAAGCTGCCAGCATCGAACCCAGAAGCTCTTGATTGGGAGCCAGTAGTTCTTAGCATTGCACAACGCAAGCAGTCGCATCAACTGCTTACCGCAACCTGCTTTCTTTTTTCTTCAGTTATATTCTTGAATAAAAGCGCACTTGTTCTGTTATACTTGTACTTGTGAAAGTGTTTATTTGATATTTGGACTTCAGGCTTCACACCAGTTATTCTCAGTCACACACACCACTCACATCCACGTCCACAGTTTTCCGAGTCTCGTTCACACACAAGTTCTGACACGGTTTTATATACAATCATCAGATTCAAATGTTAACAGTTCCCACACACAACTGCTGACTCCCAATCAAGAGCTTCTGGGTTCAATGCTAGCAGCTTCTCAAGTTTACCGTTTTGAGTAGAGAGCTGCTGTTATTGTTAATATTATACAATAAAAACATACATTTGATTTACGTCTGTAACAACCGCTGTAAATTTATAGTGCTTGTCAAAGTTAGCATTCACGCTCGCCCTGATCTGACACTGCTGTTTTCAAATAAAGATGCACTATAACAGAGGTGAACTCAGATCGGAGAAAACAGAAGCCCTCCCCGCAAGAAATGTCGACTCACATAAAAGAACAACGCAGCTGCACCAGGCGTAAAGGCGAAAGTCAGGCGTCATCCTGCCAATCACCTGTCCTTCAAAGGAACAGCACGGCTTATAGATCTCGCCAACGCTACTCCGTCCAGATCTAAACACTAGCGTGGTGTATGTGCCCAAAAAAAGTCTAACTGCATTCTCGTACCATTGCTCGCATACTAAAGTGTCAGCAGGTATTTTTCGTGGCATTACACGTGCAATTTGTGAGTATGCCCTTGATGATCAAACAGAGGAAGCTCAACAGTTCACTTGTGACTTTATGCTGTAGGAAGATAAGTAAATAAATCAGCTCGCTTGTTATTTATTTGGATCAAATAAAGACGCTCTATAGCTATTTATCTATCCCCTTAGCTGTTTTTATATATATTATATAATAACAGTTATAAAGACACTTGTTCATGTTAATTGCAGTCTCAATTGTTAAAAATAATATTTTAAAAGGAGCATCCCACTTGAAAATACAACGATCTTACTGACTGACAGTGCATACCACTTTATATGGTTAAAAAGAAAAAAAAAAAAAAAACACTTTCTTTCCAGCAGGGAATCGAACTCTGGTCTCTAAGGTGCAACAGGCCTGCTGCGCACTGATTGGCTGAGCAGTCTGTGTCAACTATCCGCGACTTAGTATGTATCGTGATCGTGATTTAGAGAGAATAAAAGTGAAAAAAAAAAAAACGAAACTTTTACAAGTCCTACAAATGTACACCGTGTGTTATAGACGCAAACCAAGTGTATGTGTGCACAGTATAATATTAACAATAACAGCAGGTCATTACTGAAAACAGCAAATATAGGAGGAAGTCAGGATCGAACCGGGGACGTTTGATTACAAGTCACCAAATCTTACCACTACTCTACGGAAATTGTTGTTTTATCTTTAACCTTTTGTGAAAGTGTTTACTTGATCTTTGGACTTCAGGCTTCATATATTATATAGTTTATGCCTACATTTTGTCATTTACTACTAAAATATGAAAAATGTTTCTGTTTTAAAAATGTGTTTACACAGACTACTGTAGAAACGGAACACACATGAAATCCGTGTGCTCCAAATAACGATCTATTATTTCCACTCTAAAACTCTAGCAGTTCAGTCACTCCCAGATAATCAAACAAGACATGAGCTGGGAAAACTTACTGTACATTCTGCGACGGTGGGGGATGGAATAGCCGGCTGCTTGCTGGCTCATCTTAATCGGCACATTTAGAAGACAAAAGAGAGGTGAGAACGGTTTTAAGGTGGGCCGGATCTACAAGCTTTTTCGTAGACTCTGGTAATTCTAGTGTTAAAGGAGTGGATGGATGAGAACTACTAGTCTTTAAACACCGATAAAACAGATGTTAATTGTTGGAGGGAATGACGCTGATCACAACAATATTTTGTCATCATTTAACTCAGTTGGAATCACCATTAATTTTACTGAATCAGCCCGCAATCTAGGAGTTATCTTTGACTCTAGCATGTCATTTAAAGTGCATATTACAAAGTTGTCCAAATCATGTTTCTTCCATCTTAAAAATGTTGGGAAATTAAGGCGCATTCTAAATAAACAGGATTCTGAGAAATTAATTAATTCATTTATTTCTAGTAGGATTGACTACTGTAATGAAGTGTTCACTGGATGTTCAAACTGTTCTTTATATAGCCTCCAGTTAATCCAAAATGCTGCTGAAAGAATTATTACAAGAACAAGAAAGTACGAACATATAACTCCAGTTCTTAAATCCTTACACTGGCTCCCGGTTAAGTTTAGGGCAGATTTCAAAATCCTCCTTTTAACATATAAAGCATTAAATGGCCAAGGTCCGGCTTACTTGTCTGAACTTATCATGACTTACAAACCAGAGCGCACATTAAGATCTCAAGATGCCAGTCTGCTTAAGATTCCAAGGATTAATAAAATAACAGTGGGAGGTCGAGCTTTTAGTTACAGGGCCCCTAAACTGTGGAATGGTCTGCGTTCTACTATAAGAGATGCCCCATCAGTCTCAGCTTTTAAATCCCGGCTGAAGACTCACTACTTCAGTTTAGCATATCCTGACTAGAGCTGCTGATTAACTGTACAAACTGCATTTCTGTTGTTAGTCATTAGCACTAAAATATAAGTTTAACATGATAGTTATAATTTGTTACTAATTTTCACCTATTCTGTTTCTCTTCTCTGTACTCAAACGTGACACTTGGTGCCACAGCCCACCTGCCAAGTTGTTTTGCCTGCCTATGGTAAAGTCATCCCTGATGGAGGATCGGAGGAATCGTGGGGTAGAGGGGTCCTTTCATTGGATTGGCTGGCCAAGCAATGTTTCAGCTGTGGAATGGCCAAATGGGGGTGGCAGCTTGATGGCTGAGGTCTCCAGGACTCTAAACAAATCCAAATCATATTATGTGATATCATCTACTGTTAAATTCTGGTCCGTACTTGTAAAATTGTTATTTTTATACTGTATTGAGGATTTGTTCTGTTCTGTGCATTGTATTGACCCCCTTCTTTTCGACACCCACTGCACGCCCAACCTACCTGGAAAGGGGCCTCTTTTTGAACTGCCTTTCCCAAGGTTTCTTCCATTTTTTCCCTACAAGGGTTTTTTGTGAGTTCTTCCTTGTCTTCTTAGAGAGTCAAGGCTGGGGGGCTGTCAAGAGGCAGGGCCTGTTAAAGCCCATTGCGGCACTTCTTGTGTGATTTTGGGCTATACAAAAATAAATTGTATTGAATTGTATTCAAAACACTTTTAAAGATATTAAGGCAAAAAGTAATAAAGAAGCGTTTCACTTAATTTAGTTTATTAAGGCAAAAAAAATCTAACGTTTAATGTAAATCATTATCCAGGATATCTAAGTAATATATATTTTATACAGTTTATGAATGTAAAAATGTATGTACTGTAGGCATTAAGGTAGGTATGTACAGTATGATTACCATGGGTTTCTGAAGACAATTTAAAACTATAGTGTAGACTGTATTAAATTTTACGAATGCTGTATACCTGATATGGGTCCTACGTTCTATTTTGTAAGATTGCCAATGGTGGTAAATTTTCAAAATATAAGAGTATTAGATTTTAGAATATTAAATTTTGTTCCTTGCAGTGAACAAAGGGCAGCTAAAATGTACTTTTTATTTCCTAGAATTTAACTAAAAAATGAAACCTCAATCAGATTTCATCAGTTGCAGTTGCTCAGATATTTTCTGCACTTTTTGAATCGATTTTACCACTGTACCGACAGAAACACTTTAATGAATCAATCATTTGATTCACTTACTAAGTCTACCCTTTAATTTGTCAAGCCAAAGTTAAAGTTATGTCTAAACAGTTAATGTAGCGGAAACAGTGACACCACATGGCTCCTAAAGAAAGGAAGCCCTAAATTTATTTAAATGACTGCCTCATAGATAAGATAATAACCACAGCACACCTTAACTAAATTGGTGACTTCATAAGAAAAATGGCTCTGCTTACAGTATCAGTATCTTTGAACAGTTGAAATCAGTGAGTTTGCCGAGTTTGATTTTATTCATTCTAGCTTGTTATTTGATCATTTTCATTCAAGTTATAAGGCTATTGACTCAACAAGGTAGGTCTCATTCCCAAGCACTCTTGATTAAACGTGTTCAAATGCATGCTTGCAAAGTTGTTGCTTTTTTGTATTTTTTTTAAAACAGTATTATTTTTTATCACTTTACGATTGTTTTCTTATAGGGATAAGCTCTTTGGGATATTCTCAATACATGCTTTAACCACATTAATTGGCTCAATCATGAGCTTCAGTGTTTTTACTCTAATGTCTTTCTGTATTGCTGAGCCTTTCACTCTTTCAAAAAGCCCTGTAAATGAACCACATTTCTTTCTACCCTCATGAACGTGCACTGGAAGCACATATAATCATCCACATGGTGGCAGCTGCTCACCTAAACAGGAGAAAGCAAACCACACTTTTAGTGGACTATGAGATTTGAAAGTGCTAATTCTCAACCCGACTATATCATACTCAGTAGTACATTATTTCAGCATGTGTCATACACCACAGTCTGATAATACCAACAGGACTACAGTATTTTATTTGCAAAAAAACAGATGCAACCTCTAGATTCACAAACTAGTTTATTTAAAAAAAAATTGCTTGTACCTTGAAACACAGTTGATTTAATCTCATGTCCATATTAATCATACTCAAGTATGAAAGCACAAATCTTATCCTGTATAAACAGTGAAAACATTCCATGCAGCAGCAGCTCTTAGAACTGCATTGCCTGGTCACACCTTACAAGATACCACTGGATACACAATCAAAAGCCATTCTGCAGTTCGTAAAAAATGGGTTGAAAAGTTTGGAAAACTTCCATGACACATCAAGGACAACAGTTGGACAAGTACTGGATGGAGTCACCCTTTCAACACCCTAACATAAGCTTATCCAGATAATTTGAGGGGTGTGATTGCTAGGTGACTGGAACAGAACATTATGTCTCACCATTGCAACAATTGGGAGTATTACCAAAATATTACATGTCACTACAATGATTTTTTCTCATGCAGTTCACTTGCTGATTAATTAAAAATGAGAAACCTTCAACACGACGTATTTTTGTCACTTCACTTAGATGTAACATATCCTCCATAAAAAGCAATTCTATTTAATATACTGTGCACAAGCATCCTTTCTGTCATTTGCACTAATAGTTTTATTGGTTTTCATCACAAACGGACTCAACTTCATCCCAATCCATTTTAATAGATTAGTACTACCTGACCTGGTGTGGCTATGTTTTTTGCAACTTCACATTTTTATTGAGGACAGTCTGAATTATCACAGTACTGAAGGCTTCAAATGAATTAGGCTAACAGTTTATTTTTTTGAGGACAATAAAGGCAAGTTTTCTTGAAATATAATATAACATACTGTTACCAAAAAAAATTAAAAATAATAAACTTTGTGTGTCATTGAAGAAGCATTTATTTTTGGACTGTTTAGAAGAGAATATAATAGATTGCTCCTCCTCCACACTATGCGACTCTTCAATTCCTCCCGGGGGGATAAACATTAACATTATACAAAGTTATTGTCCGTTATACCTACATTTTTATCACTCCTTAATTTATTGTTTTTTATCAGTATGCTGCTGCTGGAGTATGTGAATTTCCCCTTGGGATTAATAAAGTATCTATCTATCTAGGGCGGCACGGTGGCGCAGTGGGTAGTGCTGCTGCCTCGCAGTTGGGAGACCTGGGGACCTGGGTTCACTTCCCAGGTCCTCCCTGTGTGGAGTTTGCATGTTCTCCCCGTGTCTGCGTGGGTTTCCTCTGGGCGCTCTGGTTTCCTCCCACAGTCCAAAGACATGCAGGTTAGGTGGATTGGCGATTCTAAATTGGCCCTAGTGTGTGTTTGTGTGTGTCCTGCGGTGGGTTGGCACCCTGCCCGGGATTGGTTCCTGCCTTGTGCCCTGTGTCGGCTGGGATTGGCTCCAGCAGTCCCCCGTGACCCTGTGTTCGGATTCAGCGGGTTGGAAAATGGATGGATGGATGGATCTATCTAAATCATACAGTTGTCAAGCAAAATGAGAGTTGTGAAAAACTTCATTTGGCTGAGCAGTAACGTTAAAAAGCCACCCTAGTTTTTGCATTTTAACATTTTACTTAAGAGTGTAAGTGACCCTATCATCACCAATTTGTCAACTGAAAGTATTTAATAACTTTAAAAAAGAACTTTAAATAAAGACCCAGCACTGAAAACAAAATGCTATTATGCAATAATGTTTGTTTTAAACATTTATGAACACAATTAAGGACATGAAGTCTATCACGTAACAAATTAAGAAAAAGGTAACCTGATTTTGATTCATGAACAATGTGTGCAACTCATTAATTTTAATTTTAAAACTCATAAAACACTGAAAGATTTAATAGTAAAACTTCATTTTTTTACACATCTAAATGATACATAGGATGGTATAACGAACGTTGAGCAAGAACTGCACAAATAAACAGGATGCAATAATCTGAATACAACAGGAAAATGAATGAATGACAGGAAGATTTATATAGACTTCCTACAGGGCACAGCCTCAGTGCCCTGCAAGTTTAATTCTTGCAGTATCCAACTACATTTTTTTTTCCTACGCTATAGTCTGTCTACATTCTTAATTGGTTTTTATTGCATGGTGCTGCAGGTGTTGTGGTATATGAAACAGTTACTGCAGTGACCTTAACTAAGCAAATACCAGCCAATTCTGTAAATTTTAAAGTAGCTCTGTACGTCTACTTGTGCACCATGGCAACATATTCTCAAAAAAAAAAAAAAAATTATATTATATATATACAGTGGTGTGAAAAACTATTTGCCCCCTTCCTGATTTCTTATTCTTTTGCATGTTTGTCACACAAAATGTTTCTGATCATCAAACACATTTAACCATTAGTCAAATATAACACAAGTAAACACAAAATGCAGTTTTTAAATGATGGTGTTTATTATTTAGGGAGAAAAAAAATCCAAACCTACATGGCCCTGTGTGAAAAAGTAATTGCCCCCTTGTTAAAAAATAACCTAACTGTGGTGTATCACACCTGAGTTCAATTTCCGTAGCCACCCCCAGGCCTGATTACTGCCACACCTGTTTCAATCAAGAAATCACTTAAATAGGAGCTGCCTGACACAGAGAAGTAGACCAAAAGCACCTCAAAAGCTAGACATCATGCCAAGATCCAAAGAAATTCAGGAACAAATGAGAACAGAAGTAATTGAGATCTATCAGTCTGGTAAAGGTTATAAAGCCATTTCTAAAGCTTTGGGACTCCAGCGAACCACAGTGAGAGCCATTATCCACAAATGGCAAAAACATGGAACAGTGGTGAACCTTCCCAGGAGTGGCCGGCCGACCAAAATTACCCCAAGAGCGCAGAGACGACTCATCCGAGAGGTCACAAAAGACCCCAGGACAACGTCTAAAGAACTGCAGGCCTCACTTGCCTCAATTAAGGTCAGTGTTCACGACTCCACCATAAGAAAGAGACTGGGCAAAAACGCCCTGCATGGCAGATTTCCAAGACGCAAACCACTGTTAAGCAAAAAGAACATTAGGGCTCGTCTCAATTTTGCTAAGAAACATCTCAATGATTGCCAAGACTTTTGGGAAAATACCTTGTGGACTGATGAGTCAAAAGTTGAACTTTTTGGAAGGCAAATGCCCCGTTACATCTGGCGTAAAAGGAACACAGCATTTCAGAAAAAGAACATCATACCAACAGTAAAATATGGTGGTGGTAGTGTGATGGTCTGGGGTTGTTTTGCTGCTTCAGGACCTGGAAGGCTTGCTGTGATAGATGGAACCATGAATTCTACTGTCTACCAAAAAATCCTGAAGGAGAATGTCCGGCCATCTGTTCGTCAACTCAAGCTGAAGCGATCTTGGGTGCTGCAACAGGACAATGACCCAAAACACACCAGCAAATCCACCTCTGAATGGCTGAAGAAAAACAAAATGAAGACTTTGGAGTGGCCTAGTCAAAGTCCTGACCTGAATCCAATTGAGATGCTATGGCATGACCTTAAAAAGGCGGTTCATGCTAGAAAACCCTCAAATAAAGCTGAATTACAACAATTTTCCAAAGATGAGTGGGCCAAAATTCCTCCAGAGTGCTGTAAAAGACTCATTGCAAGTTATCGCAAACGCTTGATTGCAGTTATTGCTGCTAAGGGTGGCCCAACCAGTTATTGGGTTCAGGGGGCAATTACTTTTTCACACAGGGCCATGTAGGTTTGGATTTTTTTTTCTCCCTAAATAATAAAAACCACCATTTACAAACTGCATTTTGTGTTTACTTGTGTTATATTTGACTAATGGTTAAATGTGTTTGATGATCAGAAACATTTTGTGTGACAAACATGCAAAAGAATAAGAAATCAGGAAGGGGGCAAATAGTTTTTCACACCACTGTATATATATATATATATTATATATATATATACACACATATATATACACATACATATATACACACACTTCACCTGCCTGTGCACCAATTGGAAAAACAAAACAAACATAACCAATTGCACCTCAAATGTTGTAAGTGAAGGTGTCAGCTAAAAACAAGTAAAGGTAAATACATATCATACACAGAGAGTGCCCATAACATGTTTACTACATTTTCTTAACATATGAATTGTAAATGATATAATTTATGATAAATTTTAAATATGAAACATGTCTGTGCAAATCAAAACAACCTACATTAAAGACAGCACAATGCACACGTTATAAAGGATGTCTCCACTAGAGGGCAGTATTACTCTGCACAAAAGTACACCAAATATTTCAGGACCCCACTTTAAAGTTAATGCAATTGTAAAACGAAGTGAAAACAGAAAAAAAAAACGTATTTATTCATATAAGCATGGAACACTGTAACATTATAACAACTATACACCAACACTAACATAAAAATAAAGAGCACATAAGCAGATACTGTACATTGCCAAATATACTGTACTTTACCTACACTCATGCATATATGATTAAGTTTTGTCCTTACAACTTATTTCAGTTTTTATTTATTTATTGAAAGATTCACTTACAGTATGTGCTTAGTAAAATTTAAAGGCTTTGGGAACCTTGAGACCTTTCCTGGAAGCATCATGAGTAAGGGACGAATCAAGAGCAAAGTCTCAGTCTCTTCATTTATACTGGTGATGTGATGGTGCAGTAGTTATTATAATAATAATAATAAATTTTATTTATATAGTGCCTTTCCCATGCTCAAGTTAAACACCAGTGTCTCATAACTGTGCCCTTTCATCTTTGTGAGATTTTTTCTGGGCACTACAGTTTTTGTCTCAATGTTCCATGGATGTACTTTACATGTTAGTTTAACACTAGAATTACCAGAGCCTACGAAAAAACTCGTATATCCGGCCCACCTTAAATCGCTTCTTAAATCAGTTCACACCTCTCTGCCAGCATCCTTTGTCCTCTAAATGTGCTGATAAAAGACAAGCTGCCAGCAGCCGGCTATTCCATCCCCCCACCGACTTAGAACGTGAGCGCACTTTTCCCAGCTCTTGCCTTCATTGATTATGTGGGAGTGAAGTGGAGTTTTACAGTGGAAACAATTGATCGTCATTCTAAAGTAATCTGTGTAAACACATTGTTAAAACAGAAACTTTGTCATATTTTAGTAATAAATGTTACAAAATGTAGAAGGCATAAACTATAGAATGTGTAAAGCCTGAATTCCAAAGATCAAATAAACACTTCCACAAAAGCTTCAAGGACAATATAACAACTTCTGTGGCGTAGTGCGTTAAGATTTGCCGCTTAGAGCAAAACAGCTCTGCCGTGTCTCAGACCTGAGTTCAAGTCGCCGCTAGGGATAAAATGTTGCTTTTTTTTTTTTTTTTCTTTTTAACCTGAAACGGACATAAAATTTATAAATTGGTATGCACTGTCAGTTAATGAGATCGTTATATTTTCATGTGGGATGCTCCTTTTAAAATATTTTTTTAACAATTGAGACTGCAATTAACAGGAACAACTGTCCTTATAACTGTTATTTTTAAGATCCATAACACACAGACAGACGAGCACTGCGTAATAGGGAGACAGACAGGCAGAGATATATAAATAAACAGGGAAGGCACACGTACTGAAAGAAAAAAAAGATCAACGTGCGTTGATGTTACTTAGAGAGTCAGATGGGGGGGAGGGGTGATGTTAGAGCGGGTGAGGTCATTCAGTGCTACAGGAACAACGCACGTTGATCTTTTTTTTTCTTTCAGTACATGTGCCTTCCCTGTTTATTTATATATCTCTGCCTGTCTGTCTCCCTATTACGCAGTGCTCGTCTGTCTGTGTGTTATGGATCTTAAAAATAACAGTTATAAGGACAGTTGTTCCTGTTAATTGCAGTCTCAATTGTTAAAAAAATATTTTAAAAGGAGCATCCCACATGAAAATATAACGATCTCATTAACTGACAGTGCATACCAATTTATAAATTTTATGTCCGTTTCAGGTTAAAAAGAAAAAAAAAAGAAAAAAAAAAGCAACATTTTATCCCTAGCAGGGATTTGAACTCAGGTCTGAGACACGGCAGAGCTGTTTTGCTCTAAGCGGCAAATCTTAACGCGCTACGCCGCAGAAGCTGTTGTATTGTCCTTGAAGCTTTTGTGGAAGTGTTTATTTGATCTTTGGAACTCAGGCTTTACACATTCTATAGTTTATGCCTTCTACATTTTGTAACATTTATTACTAAAATATGACAAAGTTTCTGTTTTAACAATGTGTTTGCACAGATTACTTTAGAATGACGATCAATTATTTCCACTGTAAAACTCCACTTCACTCCCACATAATCAATGAAGGCAAGAGCTGGGAAAAGTGCGCTCACGTTCTAAGTCGGTGGGGGGATGGAATAGCCGGCTGCTGGCAGCTTGTCTTTTATCAGCACATTTAGAGGACAAAGGATGCTGGCGGAGAGGTGTGAACGGATTTAAGAAGCGATTTAAGGTGTGCCGGATATACGAGTTTTTTCGTAGGCTCTGGTAATTCTAGTGTTAATGGGGCAACTCAAAAATGTCCTAGTGTGAATAAGTGTGAGTGTGTCCTGTAATGAACGGACTTCATCTACAATATTGGTATTTATTTACCTTTTGACTCAATTCTCCCTTATCTCTAAATGTAAATTAAGTGGTTAAGTAAATGGATAGATATGGCACATTACTTTTTAATTTTTTGTGTGCAAAGTGCAGTTTCTCCACATTTCATTATGTCAGCTATAACACAAATAACCTATAATGAGTTATACATTTCCCTAGTGCAAAAGAAATGGTAGAAGCCTGACTGTGCATCACTTTTTTTCTGGATGAGAATGTATAAGAATTTTCATAAAAGAAGATATTCACTATATGCAGGATTCAAAATTTTACAACAGTTCTTTAATACCTTTCCTAAGATGCTCTTTTCTATCAGAGTAAAACTCAAACAGAGTTTGTTTAAATTAAAATATCCCAAATGATTTTGGAATTCACTAATTTAACAGCACAGATATTGCAATATTGTAGTATTGATTTTAAGCAGTATATTTGAGTTCCTGGTGAGAAAATGTCAGAATAAATTTGGAATGTGTACATGGTAAGATAAATCAGGTAGTCCAAGATATCATCCAAAGGAAAACATATGCTTAAATCCCAAGATAATACTCCCATTTTGTTACATAGGGGAATCAACATGTCTAAAACACATTACAACTGAAGTCCTACATTGTATTTTAATATTTATAAATGCCAATACTAGTTTACTTGGGTAACTACTTGATAGATATACCATTATTTTAAAGTCGTTGTTACTGTTAGTGTTTATATACAGTAATCCCTCCTCCATCGCGGGGGTTGCGTTCCAGAGCCACCCGCGAAATAAGAAAAGCCGCGAAGTAGAAACCATATGTTTATATGGTTATTTTTATATTGTCATGCTTGGGTCACAGATTTGCGCAGAAACACAGGAGGTTGTAGAGAGACAGGAACGTTATTCAAACACTGCAAACAAACATTTGTCTCTTTTTGAAAAGTTTAAACTGTGCTCCATGACAAGACAGAGATGACAGTTCAGTCTCACAATTAAAAGAATGCAAACATATCTTCCTCTTCAAAGGAGCAAACAAATCAATAGGGCTGTTTGGCTTTTAAGTATGCGAAGCACCACGGCACAAAGCTGTTGAAGGCGGCAGCTCACACACCCTCCGTCAGGAGCAGAGAGAGAGAGAGAGAGAGAGATAGAGAGAGACAGATAAAAAAATCAATACGTGCCCTTCGTGCTTTTAAGTATGCGAAGCACCGTTCAGCATGTCGTTTCAGGAAGCAGTTGCAGCTGCACAAAAGATAGCAACGTGAAGATAATCTTTCAGCATTTTTAGACGAGCGTCCGTATAGTCTAGGTGTGCGAACAGCCCCCCTGCTCACACCCCCCTACGTCAGCGCAAGAGAGAGAGAAAGAAAGTAAGTTGGGTAGCTTCTCAGCCATCTGCCAATAGCGTCCCTTGTATGAAATCAACTGGGCAAACCAACTGAGGAAGCATGTACCAGAAATTAAAAGACCCATTGTCCGCAGAAACCCGCGAAGCAGCGAAAAATCCGTGATATATATTTAAATATGCTTACATATAAAATCCGCGATGGAGTGAAGCCGCAAAAGGCGAAGCGCGATATAGCGAGGGATTACTGTATTTTATATTCTGCTACAGAAAAGGGCACAATATTGTTAACTTGAATAACTGACACACTTTTTATTAAAAAGCTGTTACAAAGAATTTCTACTGTTCCCATGGTATCAAATAAGTATCAACTATCATGAAATTTCACTGGTATTAGTAGGGAATACAAAAATTCTGGTATTGGGACATCCCTAGTTGTACTTATTAAAAATATATTTTTGGTTGCAGAATACAATGTTCTACACCAAAGCCCACAGATTGAAAAGAAATCCAAAAAAAGGCTAATTTAAATAGTCAAAATATTTCTAATTGTCAAAAATTAGAAGTGCAGTAAGGAGATGAAATGTGAAGATGTGTCAATAATGTTAACTAATCTGTGTAAACCAGACATAAAATATAAATCCTGTCTGGTCAGGGGAGATTGTTTTACTAATCACATTATGCAATCTGTGAGCTAAAGTTTTAGTCAGTATTTTAAAGTCCTTATTCTTTGGTGAGGTGGATTTGTCATTTGGCTCAGTAGAGTCTTAAGTGTTTTTCAGCTATAATCTAATTATAGCCATGCCAATGCTGAGATAGGGCATGAATATTATAATATAGAACTGTAGCAGTAGGTCAGCCAGCTGATCACAGAATGCTGCCAGCAATTTGGGTGGGATCCTTTCATCACCAAGAGTTGTATCTTTGTTGATAGATGCATGTACTTTAAGATGCTCTTCTGTGGAGACTGGGGTCTCAAAGGACAAAACCATCACCCTTTGACAATAATGGTAAGCCTAATTTGGAAACATGGGAATCTGCAGTGCACTGACATGAGAGTGCTGATTTTAAACGATAATTTAAAATAAAAGGTTATAACAGGCTTTTTCGTAATTTGTGCTGCACTACTGACAGAAACACCAGCATTTATCTCACTTACTTTTTTAACATATTACATATTTTTAGCACATAATTTTAAGAATATTGTGACTTATTTATTATGTTCTTTGAACATCAGACTGCACCGGTATCATCTCACTGTAAATAACTGTTGCTATGCAGTATTTAATGCTGCTGGCATAAATACGGCTCTCTGCAAATCTGATCTAATAAATAGGTTAAAAAAAGGATGGACTTATAAATGAATGTTTACAGTACATTCATTTTCTGCCTTAACTTAATACTAGCCTAAGAATGGGAAAATCCTTAAAACTAGAATTAATTAAAAGAAATTATATTGTGACTAAGTAATCCTTTTAGTTTATGAGATTTCTTTTCCAGTTTGTTTTGGTTCCCACCTTGCTATTGCCAATGCTCCACAGTGTATTGACATGACATGACATGACTTTTACAAAAACACACATTTAGCACATATTGTTTATTCAGTTGAAACACTTCTTATCCTTTAAGACAGAAATATAAATATGATCAATATGTGAAATAAACTGAGAAATTAATCAGGGTAGGTTTCATGATAAAATACCATTACCTGCAGATCATGGCACAGGAGAATTGTGAGGTGTTGCATGTTGGAAAGAAAAGTAACTGTGTACACATTACTGTAAACTGGAATTTGAAACTGAACTACCTGTCAGCTGGTTGTATCTCAACTTAGTAAATTCTTCCTAACTTCAGCTTCAATTATTCAAATTTAATTAGTTTATTCCTTGACATCAGTGATCCATGGGACAGAATCACAGCTTGGGTGCTAGCTGTAGGAGTGTGCATGATCATCCTTCCTAATGTTTGCATGGGTTGTATGGGTTTTCCTCTCAAACTCCAAAAGCATGCATGTTTAACCAATTAGCCAATCAAAATTAGCCTCGTGTGTGTGAGTATAATCTTAGTTGGAACACTACCCTGTCCCTTGTTGGATAGCTTATTACTGCATACTTGAACAGATTTTGTGCTTATGCTCAGTTTATATAAATACTATTTAGTCTCATGTTTTGAAATTAGTTTTATTTTTGAAAATGTGTGTATTTGAAAGGCTCTCTCTGTTTTTAAAAAATATTTTTTTAAACTTAGAGAGATAAATTGAAATTTTCTTTCTCAAATAATTCAAGCAGTGATGATCAATTTATCATGCTCTAATTTTCAAAAAGAAAAAGCAAAGATGATATTAAGTGCACCTTATACTTAATAGGCAACAAGTATGTGGGTCTTCCAATAGTTCAAAATGTCCAGAACCCATTCCCCAAAGTTTACTGGATGGTTCCAAGCAGTTTTACAAAATCACTGCAAACAACTCCATGTGTGAGTATTTTCACTTTAATCAAGAGCTTATTGTCTAATCATATAAACCAATCTTTCAGCTTTAATAGCAGCAAGTGATTTTTATAGGAACACATTTGTGAATCATCTTTCCTGATCAATAAGAATGCCCCAAAATTTAAAAGAACTCGTTGTACAAAACATTTCTGAACTAAATTCATATTTATTTAAAAGGTACACTTAATTTAAAAAAATTGCTGTAAAAATCTTAATGGCTATTTTAACAAAGTTTATTTTAATATTCATGCAGTATGTTACGGAATAAAAAATACAACCAAAAAAGTAAAAAAAAAAAATCTACTAAATAAAATACTCTAAAATTAAATCTTATTTTTATTTTGCTAAATAATTGCTTACAAATGCAACAATTCTGTACACTTCATGCTTTTTGCATATCTGAAACCCAAAACAAAAGCATGCTGGCTGCTCTGACCTCAGAAGGATTATAAAAAATTAAATGAGCTGCTTGATTCTCTTACACTTCAAATAATAGCGTATTCTTCTTTGGTGAATATACTTCGTTCTGTTAGTCCGACTTACACAAAGTTAATTTTATTGGACAATTAGAGAAACACTCTTGTTATGTCTCAGAGAACACAAGCTGAAAACAGGATGAAAAGGTTAAAACACAGCAAGAGCAGCCAAGTAACAGCACATATCCTGATGGAAATCTTCCGTTGCAGCAGCAAACAACTGATGCATTATTACTACCCTTGCAGGATGAAATAAGAGCAAAGTGACACAAAATAGCATGTGACAGGATAAACATTGTAATGTTTCACATATTCAGCATACTTGATAACCACTATTTAGTGAATGAAGGAAACATTCCCTCTCTCTGTGTATATGTACGTGTGTATACAGTATATATATATTATACATCCATAGATACAAATATATTATATATATATATATATTCACACAGCTGAGCTCCCCAAACACCTGGCACAACAGACACTGGGCAACACACATATTTTTATTTCCAAGTGGGAAACGTTCTTCACCTGTTCCCACCACTAATGCACAGTACAGCACAGTAATAAGCACATTCAAATAAGCACACAGCACTTCTCTGTCACTTCCTCTCTTTTCCACCTCCACTTCTCCCTCAAGCTTTGTCCTCTCCCTCCTGACCCGGCTCCCTGAATGGAGTGAGGCGGCTCCTTTTATAGAGAACCCGGAAGTGACTCAAGTGTCCCATGATCTCCTTCCGAGCATACTTCCAGCTGTGGCAGCAGTCCTGCAGAGGAAGGCTCACCATTCTCTTTGTGCCTACTGGCAGTGGACAGAGTTGAGCTTCCATGCTTCCAACCCATGGCACCATAGCAAGCAAAGAGGGGCTGCCCTCTGTCATCCTGGGGGAGGTACTACCCTGCGCAAGCTCCTTCTCCTGGTCCTTCCCTTAAGGAGGCATCCCAGCTAGGTAAGAGTCCCAGCTGTCCATTACAATAAATATACACATATGATGGCAAAGATATACATCTGCAGTTAGCTGCAGTAAAATCTGATTAATTTATTATATAATAAAACACATTGGGCTACATGTCCAGTTGATTAGAGCAACCTGGTCAGTTTGACTTTGGTGATGCAACAAAAGAGGAAGTGCGAGTGTGAGATGCACAAGAAGAAGTACAGGCACACACCAAGAGAGTTACCTTCAAAAACATAAAGTGAAAAACCAAACTGGAGGTGAGAAGGCACCACAAAAAATTACAGTGTAAGAAGCAAGGTTTCTGAGAACATGTTTGAGAAACGGTTCAGTGAAGAGAGATTCCGACATGCATGAATACAGAGGAAAGGGCTGAAAGGACACATAGGGCAAGGACACCAGGTTGGCCTATATAAAGCATGATGCAATGAAGCACAGACTAAAAATGTGCAATATTAAACAGTTTAATGGTGCTTCATCACCATTATCTTTACCAGACACATGAAATAACATGTTTAAGAACTGAAACAAATATGCTTCTGAAAATATGCAAAATTTTCTATACTTGCTGATATGCATTTAAACACAAAATCTTGTAAAACCCTGATATTGTTATATTACCCTTAAATCTTAGATATAAATACTTGCATTTTGATAATGTAATACAATGCAGGTTTAGATGTTTGTATTGTCACACACACGTGTTTAGGAGACAGCTAAAGGGCTTATATACAGGTAATTCCATGCCAGACCAGGGGGGTGCGGAGTGCACTAATTTCCCTCTCGATCTTTTGTAGACCATTCTAGGGAAATCCCACCCGGCTCGCTGGGGCAAGCCACTGACGTCACTTCTGGTTCGGTATTGATCACATCACTTCCGCTACTGGCCTTTAATGCTTGCCATCTTGCTCATAGAAATCAGTTCTGTTTTGGACTCTGTTGAATGAGCATGGGCTCTAATTTTGATCAGTTTTGCAGCCGTAAACGATTAAATGGGTGGCTGCCCCAAACCTTCTCAATGTCTTGTGGTCGTTTTTTGTGACAGTATATGTCTTAACATTGTGAAGTTTAATATTAAATTTAAAATCACGAATGGGTGAAATATGTTTTTCACATGAATAATAAATGGAGGTCTATAGATAAAGTTTAGGCATGTCTAAAAATGACTAAAAATGTCTGCAGATAGCACAAAGTAATCATTAGTTTATTTTTAAGCAACAAAAACCATAAGTGAATATTAAGATATAACACATAAGGAGTCTGTATATTTAAGCAGTAAGTTTAGCTTGAAGTAAAACTTATTTTCAATCATCTCAATTGTTGCTTATAATATTTTGAATTTTTTGTATATTCAGAAAAGAACACTTTTATATATTCCATATTTTCCACTTCAGTATTTCCAGTCAGTCAGTCAGTCATTGTTCAACCCGCTATATCCCAACACAGGGTCACGGGGGTCTGCTGGAGCCAATCACAGCCAACACAGGGCGCAAGGCAGGAACAAACCCCAGGCAGGGTGCCAGCACACCGCAGGGCACACACACACACCCACACACCCCAAGCACACACTAGGGACAATTTAGGATCGCCAATGCACCTAAGCTGCATGCTTTTGGACTGTGGGATATAATATGCCATCATGCTGCCCCTAAAACAAAACCATTGCATTAAAATAAGTTTTAAAATTAAATTTATAGATATTAGAACTAGAAGAGCAATATGCTTGCTGGAATAAGTACTGTCATAACTTGCATGCCTAAACACTCTTCTCTGTCACTAAATTTAGCTATGGGAATTAACAGAAATGTGTCTCCAGACAATATACCATATAGCTTATCCACAAACAGCTTTCTAAAAACCTAAAAATAACTTCTAATCTTATCTCTAACTTCCTTGGGGCACATAAGAAGTGCTTCAAAACTGAATGTGAGAATCCTATTTGCACAATAAAAACAGATATATGAAACATAACTCTTTAAATTTTAACACAATAGTTGTCATAAGGATACAGGGATATAAAGCTGTGTCACTGACATAAAAATTAAAAGATAAACAACATCCCCAGACTATATGTAATAAGGTTAACAAATACATTTCAGTTAGGTCAGGAGTCAAAAATAACTAAAGAACTCTCTAGTAATAAGTGCTATGGATAAAGGTAAAGATTTAGATAGCATACAGGTAACTGAAAAAATAAATGAAACAAATGAGTGAATGAAGCAGGCTTCAAAATAGATGTTGTCATTGAAATATTTAATGACTTAGCATCCTGTCATGCTTAATGCAGAGCTTAAAAATGCTTCACAGTCCTAGCTGTGGGGATTATGTTATTAGCATGTTACTTGTTGGTGAGACCTATAAGTTAAGAATTTCATTGTATACTGTACACTGCACATGTGATAATAATTTTAATTGTGAATCTGGAAGAGCTCATATAACACAGGCATGTCAAACATGCGGCCCGCATGACAGATCCTAGTTAGCAATAAACTTGTACAAAATGATTACTATCATTTGTGACTGAATCATTCTGCATCTTTGGCGTTACTTATTGACTTTTATTACTTCTGCCTTCTGACAAAAGCGCATTTTCCCATGGCATACGGTACTGGGAAACGTCATCTGCTAGTATAGCCACAAGCCTTGTCCAAAGTTAATGACCGCGACGTTGCAACTGAAGTGCTAGGCTGCAGCAGCCTGGCAGCAGGGGGGCGGCTCTTTGGCATATGCAAACTGTGCACCTGCACAGGGCCGCCACGCCAATATAATATGGAATATAAAACAGAAAGAGAAAATAACGACACAGCTGACGGCAATGTGGCCGAAAAACATTGTGTTTCTTGTTAATTAGTACGCTGTATTTACTAATGTCGCTCAAGTCGGGAGCAGTAAGCTATATGTAGTATATTAACGTTCTGCCGTAATGAGAATATCATGGGCCGCCACTTGGTATTCAAGTTACGGACACTGCATATAGAAGCGTGACATGAGCATGAGGCGGCTATGCAATGTCCGCTAACGGGATGTGGCCATCCGACGTGCATAATATACCACATGGACATTGGCGGGCGAAGGGGCCATCGATTCTTTCTCTCTGCCCAGGGCCGCCAAAAAGCCTAGAGCCGCCCCTAGCAGGGTACACTACTGGCTGGGCTGCTGAGACTGGCCACTGGGCAGTAACTGACCATCATGAGTAGTAATAGCTCGCATATTTTCACGTTTTTTTGCTCTAGTTTAATGTATTTTGTGCTATGTATTGTAACGAACAGTAAGTGCAGACAGCAGCTGAGATCTGAAGTGGATGCGAGAAGTTGGTGAGTTGTTTTATTAACAAATGTTTGTGATTTTGAGTTTGTAAAATTAGTGTAGGTCAGGGGGCTTTTTGCATATCTGCTTATTTTACAATATAAACTTTGAAGTAAACTTAGTAAAGTAAAATTTGATTTTTGGAGGATTTGTTTCCAACTTCAATTACTGAGCATTGAATTCAGTAAGCGTTTTCGTAATTTCAATTCCCACGAACAGGACTTTGCGCTGTTTATGTCACTATACTCTTACAACATTGAGAATCCGCCTGAGAATATCCAAATGGAATTAATTGAACTGCAGTCAGATTCTATTCTGAAGGCAAAATACAACAAAGTTGGTGTGCCAGGCTTGTATGCTTACCTGCCACCCTCGTATGTGCAGATCCGTAAGTTGACATCGAGAGTACTGTCTATGTTCTGAAGCACTTACCTTTATGAGCAATTGTTTTCGTTAATGAAAGCTACCAAAACCCCACATAGCTCAAGCCTTATCGTCGAGCACCTTTCATCCCTCATAAAAGTTGCAGCTGCACAAGATTTCAAGCCTGATATTGACGAACTGGTTACTAACAAGAGATGCCAAGTTTCGGGACAAAAGAAATAGATCTCACACTGTAAGACTCCTGTATAAGCAATGAATATAATATAATAATATAAGGGCCTAGCTAAGAGGCTAAGACTCTAATTGTACGCTGTTGTACAGAGATTGTATGGAAATAAGTTGCTTTTCTTTAAACTTTAAGTGTTACATTTTTTCAGTTTTCAGTACATTACAGTGCGGCCCGCTGACGCACATATGGCAGCCGGAGCGGCCCACCAATGGTAGTGAGTTTTGCCTGATATAACAGAATTTCAGTAATATAGTTGTTAAGGGCTATAGTGAACAAAACTACTCAGCTTGATGAAATTTCCCATGTAATAGGTGTTGGAAGGAATGACAGCATCAGCTAGGGTGTTGAGTTTGAAAACATAAACAGTTGAAGACTAGAAAACATAGCATGGTCGGATGAATCTCGATTTCTACTGAAGCACACAGAAGGTAGTGTCAGAATTTGGTGCCTACAGCATGAATCAATGCATCCAACCTGTTTTGTGTTAACAATCCAGGCTGGCGGTGGTGGTAAAATGTTTTCATGGCACACTTTGGGCCCATTAATACCCATCATTCATCACTTGAATGCACAGTCTATTTGAATACTGTTTGCTGACCATGTGCATCTCTTCATGACCACAATTTGTCCATCTTCTAATGGCTACTTCCAGCATGATAGTACACCATGTCATAACGCAAAACTCATCTCAAAATGGGTTTCATCAACATGACAATGAGTTCAGTTTTCTTCAGTGGTCTACCCAGTCTCTGGATCTGAATCCAATAAAACACCTTTGGGATGGAGTAGAATGGGAGATTTGAAGCATGAGTGTGCATCTGCCAGATCTTCAGAATTGTTTGATGCAATCATGTCAAAATGGACCAGAATTTCAAAGGAATGTTTACAACATCTTGTGAAACCTATGCCATGAAGAATTGAGGCTGTTTTTAAAAGCAAAAGGAGACCCTACCCAGTATTATTATAGTGTTCTCAATAATTTGTAAAGCGAGTGTAAATGTATTAATTTATAGTTCACTTTAACACCTAATATTTTTTCCTTCTTTACAGTATATATTTTCAATGAGACAGTGCTTTGAAAAACACCTATATATTTAGCACATTGTTGGCAAAAAATTCGAAAGAGAAAACTTGCCATAGCTCAGAAAGGGCTTAATTTACTTAGTCAGCTAATCATGGAGTCACCTGTGAGGTTGGAATCCAGGGAAGAAATTATTAGCAGAGTACTTAAGCACGAGCAAGCCATCATCAAATTCCTGGCTTCTGATAAGACGACAAAACAAGACACTTTCTTTCTACCTGGTGTGACACTGAGGTGCTTCAAGAAGTTCACAAAATTCCCCATTGGGAATTTACTGAAGCATTGTCAGGCAAGAATTATATAGCAGTTTCCCATATCAAACCTCAAGTCAACACCAACTTCCACTTATTGCAAAGGGACAGTAATGAGCTCAAAAAGTTGATCAAACCTTCTTCCTGAACTACTTTAATGACATCTACTGTCTTTCTGATAAAAGACAGGCAATTGGACATGCCTTCCCTAGTTGACCCAAGATTCAAAATAGCTTATACTTATGACAACAAGATTAAAGAGGTGAAATCCCAAGCTACCACAGAAATGGAGTAACCACTAGATAATTAAGGCAGTTCTCAGTCAGAAAAAAATATTTTCTAGACCCAGACTCCATTACGTTCAACAATAACTTGCAAATTCAGGAGCGTCTAAAAATGAAAAAGACACTAGGGAGTTTCTTAAAAAATGCTAGCATCCAGAACCTACAAAGGGAACTCATCAAAACTGAATGATCTATCAACCTGCATGCTTATACTACAGATAGTAATAAAATCTTCTTCTTCTTCTTTAATTAGAAAACCTCTTCAAAACCTAGCAGTCTAGCCCAGATATATGTCTGTATACCAGTGATAGTTTTTCTTCTGAGAAGGGTTAATGTCAGTGGTAATATTATTTCATGCCATTGAAACCTGAAACTGTACCTAGACGCCTCAACATTCTAATTGCTATCAGATTAGTTTAACTCCTTTATGCTGCTCACCTGTCTCTCTTTCACTCTTGTTCTCCTTTACTTACTCATTCACTCTGAGCTATTCCTTGTCCTCCACACATGCCAAGTCAGCACACATTCCGTTCCAGTACCTTCCACCCTTCATCCAGTCTCTGGAGCTACTTCCATCCTTTTTCCTGGGACCTCCCTCTACCCCTGAGGTGTTTCGTGTGCATATTGCCCTGCACCTTCTGAAAGCATGGTGCTCAATAGCTGTCCAGTCACATAGCCTTGGCCTTCTGTATCTCCAGCCGGATCATTAAACTACAATGGTATGCTACTAACTAGACACAAGAACAATTGATCTGGGTGAAAGACAGATTACATTTTGCTACATATACAGCTACACAACTAAAATGTAATAGCCTGACAACTGCAGAGCAGAAATCATTAAGGGAAGGTTAGGTATATAAAAAAGGCAGCTAATGTTAGAATGAATTAATGTTATAAAAATATCGATAGCAGAACCATTTTTCCAGGAGCTTATTGATATTTTAGTATTGACAAGTCAGAAACTGGTGCCAATACCAGTTTTCGATACACATCCCTAAAAAGAAGACATATTTGATATATATTAATTTTGCAATTCATTAGTTTTTGAACTTACTGTTTTTTTGACATAATATAAAGTTTGAACTCTTTAATTAAAAAAAGTACATAGTGATTTGGATGATGGAAGGGGAAGAATCTGGGCAAGTTATAATAAGTCCATGATTTTTTGTAAAAACTAATGCAATATCACAACAGTTAATGCTTAGTTTTCAATTACAAATATTCAGAAAATACTCAAAAAGTGAAGAAAATGAATTAAGAGGACCAGAATACGAAGGTTTGATCATGAACAAAGACTCATTCAGTCATTAGCTTGTTAAATATTCAGCCATTAATGGAATCACCCTGAAAAAAAATACTATTTTACACAGAAAGAAGCACATACTGTAACTAAAATGTACTTAACAACTGAAGCAATAACTCTGAAGACACCAAACACTACATCTACAAATGATAATTCAATAAAAATCATAAAATGCAAATGATTAGAAAGTATAGCAATATCAAAGCAGTTACAGAATTAAACAGAGGAGGCTAAAGTCTAAAAAAATTACCAAAAGGCTTGACAGTAGAATCGTAACAACAATGCAAATAGCATGGGTAGTGTGGGAGCAAAAGGAATGTAAAGAATCAGAAATATCTTGCAGTGTAAAGATGCCATGAACTAATATTTTAAATGTTACTTAAATAATATTCCTAAACTGAAGCAGATATTACAGTTAGTAAACTAATAAAACAAATTACTGTAGGGCACAGAAAGTAAACAAAGAATGATGTCATCTGAAATCAACAGGACTGGCACAATAAAGGCTTCCTAAAATGTATGATATACCTTGGAGATAAAAAACACCGTAGGCATCCATTAGATAATTCCAGATCAATTCACTATTGCTATTCTATGATTATTTCTGTTACAATATTCATCATCAAAAGGTAATAACAATAATTAATAACTTATTCTGCATAAATGTAATAATAGGTGAATATATTGTGATGCGTGAGTCACTGTCTTGCACCCCAAAACACAAGGCTGAGTCTCAGTGCTCAGCTTTAAACTGGAACAGTTGGGTTATTATTGTAACGGGAACTACCACTCTCCTATACACAGACACAGCAAATGGGTATAGTCAGGGCCAGGTCAGTGGCCAAGTTATACTGTTCCCTGAATCACCCATTGACATCAGGCGCTTAAAGCGCGACTTGATGGGCTTGCGTTTCTTTCCGGTGCTATGCTGCGAACCTGTAGTTGCCTGGGCGATGGACAAGCAGTCCTCCTCAGGCATGACATTCGCACTTTGGCGTATCATTCCCTTTCCTAAAAGAGTTCAGAAACCTCACGATATGTACAACAGAGCATGGATTAGCTTTACTCTAGCTTTATAGAGTAGCAAACTAGCACAAATTAATTCATAATATTACTTTAGTAATAATATAAATTTAAGATTTGGTGCATACAGAGTGACTCATCTACCACTATAATCATTTTAACTGTTTAGTTTTCATATATTGGATCTATTATAACTAAATTACTTATACTAATCTGTTACTCACTGCATATAGGTGCAGTTCATCCATAAAAAGTGGTATTGAAAGATGCGAGAGGTAATGAAAAAAGGACAAACGGTAAAAAAAAAACATTTTAAAATTAATAACCATACCAAGTTTAAAAAGGGCCAAATGTGGTTTTATGTAGATCTCTCAGTCTTCTTTCCATACAGACTTCACTGAAGACAGTGGCCTAATTGGTTACAGTAATGACTGAGATTGATCCGTACTTTGCAAAGTCTGGATGTGGGCTAAACTATGATACCTATTGAAATCCAGTTATTATAGAGAATTTTCATGTAACGTCATATTGCATTTTAGACTTTTGGCAAACAAAGGTGCAATACCAACTGTTCTCTTTAATATACCCTCTAATGTAAGAGTGTAATAATTCTGTGTACAGTTAAATGGCATTTAATCTTCATTCTGTATTTCCATACCAACTGATATCCAAGTCCTATTATATAACTCCCAGTGACTGCTTAAAAAGCCACAAATTCATTTTAGGACAAATTAATACATTAGTCTAGTACATTAGGTAAATAAATAAATCAGCCTGTCCTTGGAGTGTAGCAACTAAGCATTTCACTACAAATTATACTATGTATAACTTGCATGTGACAAGTAAATTTCAACTTGAATTTGAATGTGTTGCTGAGCACAAAGTAACATTTTCTGGCATTTGTATTTTAGTTAACAGTGCTCCATTATATAAACTCTCTTGAATGAAAACATGCTTTCAAAAGACAGAAACAAACAGCTGACAGCCATAAAATATATTTACATAATCCTAAAAGGAAGTGAATAAAAAACTGGTTGCTATTAAAAATGTTAATTTGTGAAAACTATAAGGCATTTTTCCCATAACATTTTTACATTATTTCTGTCATTACGATAATAATTGTATTATTCTACTCATTGTATAAGTTACAGCATTTGGATTATTAATTAAGTAATCTTTGCATTTCCTAGTACTTGCATTTCTATTACACTTGAAAAATATGTATTTTTTTTCATTTTCTTTGTATAAATTGTTACACCTAAAAACTCTCCTAATATTGCTTTTTTAATACAGATGATCAAGATAATTGCCTTTGCACACTGATTATTAGTATTCAGTGTTTATCCAGGAAAATATCCATAAGTAGTGACATGTGCAAAGAGGACAAATTTGAAAAAAAATTAAAGAGAGGAAAACAGGATAACATAAACCAAGCGCTATTTCCTCTCTTGCATTCTTGAAGGATCATGTGATACTTCTGAAAGTGATTATTTCCTGTATGAATTCAATTTTAAGGTTTAGATTGCATAAAAAGAAACTTAAAAAAATAATAAAAGTAAGCTTGCTCCACTTTTGTATTCACATATGGAATAAGTGAACTGATAAACTGATAAACTGAATATGTATCACTTGTCTCCTAAAGACACTGATCACTCAGTTTATAAACATTTAGTAAGACTGAATCACCATATATGGTTAATTAATAATCATATTATTATAACATTAACTTTGGTAGTTTCCATACTGTGGTTTAACAGAATCTACATTCATCTTTTGCATGTTAATTTTAAATGTATTTTGCAAATGGCTATTGCTGAAAATAATCTGTCAGTTAATATTCGTCAATCAGACAGTTTTTCAGGTTTTGATGAATGAGGCATCAACTGTTTTTAAACTGCACTTATTAGTTGACATTTGAGATGTATTATAATCAGGGTAATTAATGAAGACGTCTTATATAGCACATATACTGTATCAAAGGATGCATGTCCACTGAATTACCCAAAAAGTAAACCCAATGTCAAAATGCTGATGAAAAGGTTAATTTAGGGTAGACTGAACTGAAGGCAGCTATAGTAAAGGTATGTCTCAATTCTAAGACAAGAGACTGCAGTTCTGACTTGTCACATAGCTCTGGGAAAAAATTGTGATAACCTTCATCCTAAATATTTTTTATATAAACAGTAAAAAGACAGATAAATTAAAAAAAAGTTTGGTTCTAAAATTTGAAGTAGGCCAGCTCCCAACATCTGATTCATTAAAATAGTAGCTAATGTCAGACAATGACAAACTTAGGTGAAAAACACTGACTTTCCAATTCAATATACTATTAAAATACTACATACCGAGATGTGATTCCTTTAGTTTAAGCCTTCATTCACTTCTGAGATCACTAGCCCACCAGATATGCTCTGTATATGTCCCTAATTACTATGGTTTAAACTTGAAACATTTCCTATGAAAGACAAAAATGTTACAAACAAAACTATGTGGAGTTGCTCTCATCAGTTGCATACTTCCTCGCCCGATATCCCTTTCTTCCTTTGATTCCCCTTCACACAGTCTGTCCACTTTCTTCTTGGTTGTCCTCTTCTTCTCTGTTCACATACCTCCATATCAATGATTATTCTCCCCACATTTTGTTACCTCTCTTCTTATGACATGCCTATACCACTTTAACTTTCCTTCCTGTATTTTCTTTGATATTTCCCCAACTTTAACTATACCTCTGATTCTCTCGTTCCTGATTTTATCAAGCTTTGTTACTCCACACATTCACTTTAACATCCTAATTTCTGAATCATGCAGTTTCCCTTCATGCACCTTTTTTTAACTACCCTGGTTTCTGATTCATACACCAATGCTGGCCTGACCAGTCTTTTACACTCTCTTTACACTTAACACTCCCTTCTTCCATTTTTCTAACTAGATTGCATTCTGTGGTTTATTTCTAGATCTATCTTTAATCTATTATGGTTCATATAAGATATTTGAACTTTTCCACACTTTAAGACTTTCTCCATCTTGTTGTTGTCCCTACAATTTTAGATTTTTTTCTTTTTCTACTGATCTTAAGGCCTCTGGTCTCCATAGCTATTCTCTACTATTCCCATTTTTTTCACAACATTCTCAGTAGTACTACATTGCACAATGTAATCTGCAAATAGCACGCACTATGGGGCTTGATCAACTATTTCCCTAACAAAAACATTCATACTAGAGTAAAAAAAAATAAGGGCTTAATGATTATCCTTGATGTACTGTAACCCAACCTTAACTGTAAATCAATTTGTTATTACAACACTACATCTCACTGTGTAGGCACCAATATATGAATCCCTAACTACAGTATCCTTTCATACTTCTCCATCAATCCCATCTCTCTCACACATTTCCAGATTTCTTGCTGGATGAACTCATATGACTTCTCTACATCAATATTATGTGCAGTCCATTCCATTTCTCTCCATATTTTTCAATAATCTGTCTAATGATAATAATTACATCTGTTGTACCTTTTCCTGGCACATATCCAACTGAGACATTACTTTTATGAAATTATAAAAATAAAAAGTTCCTATAAAAATCTCATTTACAAAAACAAAAACATCTAATAAATAAGTTTAATCAGGGTAAACAAACGTTTTATCTGAAATTTAAAAAGTTTCAAATATGGAGTAACCATTTATGTATTGTTAGACTTCAATGCCTTTACGGCAGATTAAGTGATTTCATGAATTCTTGTAAAATGTTAAATAAAAATCAATTACACTCTAAAATTTAAAAACTGAAATTGTTTACTTTAGAAAGCTGACCTTATAAATAGTAAATGAAATACATTCACCAACATTTGCAAGTATTTGACCTGGGCTCTTCTGTACTGGAGATGTTTCTGGACTAAACATATTCAATTAAAGAAAACATTATTTTAAATTTATTCCTAAGTATATTTTCAATCAATACATATCCACAAACAAAAGGAACAATTAAATAAAAATGTAAATAATTAATACTTATCCCAAAACCTACTTAAAACCTACTTTAAACCTGTTTAAAGTGCACTGCTACTTCACAACATAAATAAATTTTAACTCGGGCATCAACTAGAAAATTATATAAATGCTGTCCCACAATTTCAATATACCAGTTAAACTAATATAGTTTTAATATTTAACACAAAAGTAATAGGAATATTTTCAGTTTAAGCTGGGTTTCCAAACTGGCAAAAATACAGTTTAATTAAGGTAAAGTACTCAACAAGTTTTAAATATACACTGGAACATACATTCATTCATTCATTTATTTATTTATATTCTAATACTGGGTCATGGTTAGCCAGAGACGTAGTCTGTATCATAAGCCACAAGACAAGGACACCAGCTTATCACAGGTAAAAATTGCTCAAATGGCAACAGTTAGCCATCCATCCATCCATTATCCAACCCTCTGTATCCTAACACAGGGTCATGGGGGTCTGCTGGAGCCAATCCCAGCCAACACAGGGCGCAAGGTAGGAACAAATCCTGAGCAGGGTGCCAGCCCACCACAGAACAGTTAGACATTTTGGTCCAATTAAAAGTCACAATTAAGACTGCTATTCGGCTCTAAACACCAGCAATCTGACAATATTAGACAAAAATACAGAACACTGCCTTTTATCTGTATATGTTTTGACAGCACAGTGTGTGTGTCAACTCCCTTTCCATTTCAGTAATTATAATGGAACAAACTAATCCAAAATAAATTAAACTAGCACACTTTCAGTTCAAGTAACCTGATGACGAGATGAAATATTAAAGCCCTAACATCACCAGTTTGTTGATTTGTTCTCGTTACATTCTTTGCCTAGCCTTCACTTCTTTCCAAGGCTGGAAACAGGAGTTTGCATCATATTGAAATCAGGAGGTTTTTTTTTCACTTACGGAACTCCTCACATGCACTGACAGTATGGATTATGTCATTACCTTATTGCATGATAATGTACCAGCCAAAGCACCTTGGGTCATTTTCCTGTATATCAGCAGATGTGATGGTTCAGTATATTTGTTACTACAATCATTATTAACATTGTTAATAAATATGAATGAGAGATTTTCAGATAACGCTATACATGCCTAAGCAATGACACTACCGTACCTTAACCACACATGATCCAATGTGCTTTTAGATTTTGTGCAGTTTGCCCTTTTCATCATCATCCCTTTTATCTGTGCCATCTAACTATAGTCCTGAATTTTGCCCTACAACTTCACAGACTCAACTTTTTACTTTTTTACAAATTCTAAAATGGGTTTCACTTTGAACACTTTAAATATTTTATTAAAAAAGATCCTTCTTGATGAACAAAACCACACACATCATTTGTCTTTCATTAAATACCAGCAGCTGCTTAAGGAATCAAGAAGCAATTAAACCTGTAATTATAACAGTTTCATGAGTTAAAAAAATCAAAGGTCCTGAATTGTGACTAAGACCCCAAAGAGGATACTGAAAATATGTGGCGAATAACAGTAGCTGTCTGATGTGACAGAAGTTGATATCAGGAAAACAGCCAGGTCACACAATCCTCCTATAAAGTATGGTAGTGGCAATAACAGCAAAGTGTTTTAAAGCATTTCAGGGTTTGGCAGATTTGCAACAACTGATGAAATACACATAAAATAAAAAAATAATACTGACTGTAATTCGATCAAAATCTGCTTCAACACTTCACAACTCCTGATCATCAATATTCACCAATTAATTTTACACTGCCAGAGAAATACTACAAGGAGAGAAATACACCTGTTGTTCCATAACAACAGTTACAAAGGTTACTGCCATCACTACCTATTATTGGTGCACTGGAAGCTTAACAAAGTACTGAACAAGGAAACAAATAGTTCAAAAATTATTATATAACTAAACATCACAGATTTTTCTCCACTTACACTGGTTTTTCTCCCAAATGCAAAAGAAATAAAACAATATTTACCTTAAGAGTCCACCACAATAATCCATATATATAATTCACTAAGCCGGGAGACAAGTAGCCACCCATGGAAAGCACGCCGGAAGGGGCGTGAATTCACTAAACCGCCGACAAGTAAGACGCCAATGGCGCACGCAGGAAGGAGCCACGCCCACCAACTCTTTGACCATAGGATACGACGAAAAAAATCACAGAGCCACGCCCACCAACTCGGACGCGGCGCCTCAGAAAACATGCCGTCATTTCTGTTTGTCTGTGCCACAGTCCACTTGCAGCTCTGAGCCACGTTGACTTTTCATTAGTCAACCTCAGTGGGACCTTGGTTCACACAGAGGCAGCGCGCCAGAGAGAGACAGAGGCACACACAGGCAGCGCGAGAGAGAGAGCCGCGCACACACAGGCAGCGCCAGAGAGACAGAGGCACACACAGAGGCAGCGCCAGAGAGACAGAGCCGCGCGCACACACACACACAGAGGCAGCGCCAGTGAGAGACAGAGGCACACACAGGCAGCGCCAGAGAGAGACAGAGGCACACACAGGCAGCGCCAGAGAGAGAGCCATGCACACACACACAGAGGCAATGCCAGAGAGAGACAGAGGCACACACAGGCAGCGCGAGAGAGAGAGCCACGCAATCCTTTAAAACTGAAGTTAAAACATAATGAAGGAAGCAGTCTTTAAAAACCAATAAGCCCTGTGCCTCTTTTTCATTAGCGTCTCACCTGCTTCAGGCCCTGCAACAGTCGAGACGCTCTCTCTGCAGCTGACCTTCTCTGTGCCTGACTCCATTACTGTCAGTCGCCTGATTAAAAATAGCCTTTTAAAGGGGAGCTGTGGACCCGCTATACCACAAGATCACCTGTGACATTGCCTTCACATTGTTTTCCTCCAGATCAGACACCCAGGCAAACAACACTGAATAATCAATAGCTGCAACCACTTTGCCCGCCCCAACTCCTCACCTGAGTCGGTTTTGTCTGTGTTCAGCAGTGTTTCCCAAACTTGGTCCTGGTGAACCCCTGTGGATGCAGGGTTTTGTTCCAACCAGATTCCTAATCATTAATGCCGGTGAAACTCATCCGGGATAAGTCGGTTTTTCAAACGCAGACGTGTAGCACATTAGTCTAGCAGACTAGCTGGATGTAAAAATGTCATTGACGAAACTGTTGCTCTCAAACTTCGCAACATGGCTGTTGGCTTTGTTTGCCAACATTGGGATAATGTCGGCGACGTAGTCACAAACTGCAACAACTCACCACACAAGGACGCCCTGTCTCTCGAGGCATTCACACTGCCGGAAGACAACCATGGGATACGCAGAAAACAGCCATGTCAGTCAACGCAGATCAGACACCCAGGCAAACAACACTAAATAATCAATAGCTGCAACTACTTTGCCCGTCCCCACTCCTCACCTGAGTCGGTTTCGTCTCTGTTCAGCAGTGTTTCCCAAACTCGGTCCTGGTGAACCCCTGTGGATGCAGGGTTTTGTTCCAACCAGATTCCTAATCATTAATGCTGGTGAAACTCATCCGGGATAAGTCAGTTTTTCAAACACAGCCGTGTAGTAGATTAGTCTAGCAGGATGTAATGATCTGAGATGAATGTGCGCCCTCGCGCTGAGTGAAAAGCCAATATATGTGCAAAGAGGAAAATGACTCAGGTCACGAGTTGGGGGGTGGGCACATGAAATGTTACTTTTCTTGGTGATTTATTACATTTCCGATTTTTTCAAATGTTAATTTTCTCCCTGTGCTTAAAAATCATTAAAAAAAGCGGCCTGATTATGCGGCGTATGGTACGCCGCGGGTTGGGCTAGTATGATGAATATTTCTAAGCATTTTTGTAATAAACTTTTTGGGTGTTATGATTGCTGTTGTCTTTATGTGTATGTAGATTTATAGTTTATTAACAATCGCTTAACCAAGTCAGATTCTATGTATGTGAAGTTCTTATGACATTTAAGTAATACACTTACAATACAATGGCACACCATGACCTCTGGATGTTCTTTCATTCTCAGAAGGTTTCTATGAAAATGAATTTGTGACTCAAAAATAAAATGTTTCAATCTAATGTTTTAAAATCAAAAGCTGCAAGACTGTTAAATGAAGGCTAAATAGTTTTTAAAGCACTATGGAAGCTAATCAAAGTTTATCTAATCTATACTAATAAAAGGCAAAGCCCTCACTGACTGACTGACTGACTGACTGACTGACTCATCACTAATTCTCCAACTTCCCGTGTAGGTAGAAGTCTGAAATTTGGCAGGCTCATTCCTTACAGCTTACTTACAAAAGTTAGGCAGGTTTTATTTCGAAATTCTACGCGTAATGGTCATATCTGGAACCTGTTTGACTGACTCACTCATCACTAATTCTCCAACTTCCCGTGTAGGTAGAAGGCTGAAATTTGGCAGGCTCATTCCTTACAGCTTACTTACAAAAGTTAGGCAGGTTTCATTTCGAAATTCTATGTGTAATGGTCATAACTGGAACCTGTTTTTTGTCCATATACTCTAATGGAGGAGGCGGAGTCACGTATCGCATCATCACGTATTACGCCTCCTACGTAATCACGTGAACTGAAAACGAGGAAGAGATTTACAGCACAAGTCAAACGCGGGAACGAAGGTAAATGACGTTAATTGTTGACTGTCTTTTAATACTGTGTACTTGTTGAGTGTCTTAATACTGTGTAAGCATACATATTAACACATGTGCAATTAAACGTGTGCATTTACGGGGTGATTTCTCAGGCTTAAAAGCTCGCCTTTTATTAAAAAGGTAAATGCAAACTCTTCTCATTCTGAAGGGCACACACCACGCTAGATTTCAGCCGTTAAACGCGCAAAAATGTCAGTACACCAGATAAATAAGCGCAACATATTATCAGATGTATTGTATGCTTACAATACATATAGAAATGTGTTAATCGTTAACTAATATTATGGGATGGTGATTTAAACGATTGCATGTCTTGGTGGGTTTGCGTAGCTTATTGTCAATATCTTTACACCTCTTTTTAAGACTTAATTTAAAAAGGTTTTCTTTTCTTCTTAATTAAAATTTAAAAGCAATACTTCACCGCTGCGAAGCCCCTCTAGCGCTGACGTCCGAGGTTCGATTACCGTAAGCGAGTGCAGTGAGTGTGTACGCCTGATGAGGCAAGAATAAGGGGGAAACAGGTGTCGCGTACTCTTTGCATTATTTGACAGTAAACTATTTTCATCCATTCTATGATGTGCTTCTCACAACTGAAGGCACCGTGGCTGATGTTACCTGACTTGCTGGCCAACCATAAGCGTTACCTGGTAGGTAACCACCCACTCACTTCACTCCAATACGGGAATCGAACCTCGGACGTCAGTGCTAGAGGCGAAGCCCCTAAAATTGCGCCACGGCGTGTGGTTCGTTTATTTGACAGCATGTACATCGGGGTAATTACATTCACGGCATTCGTAGTCTGATTCACAATCTGATTGTATGGGTGGTTACCTACCAGGTAACGCTTATGGTTAGCCAGCAAGTCAGCTCGAAGTGATCACTAGAGTGAATGCAGCTTCACAAAAAAACAGATCCTTAACAAACTGTTATTGGTATATTTTCCCTCAATTTTAAAAGGTTTTCTTTTCTTCTTAATAAAAATTTAAAAGCAGTACTTCGCCGGTGCGAAGCGCGGGGATTTGAGCGACTGACGCATACAGACATATTCATGAGTGCAGGTACTTTGGAAAGAAAGCACCGTGTAAACCTAAACTTTAAATTAAGTTCATAGACCTACAAAAGGTTGCCATTGATTTGAGGCAAGATTGTTTTTCTCATGTACAACTATACGTTGCATTCTTAACAGTAAGCTTGCACAGCGTGGTCATATTACAACCTGAATGCTGAACTGACAACGTTGTATACAAACAGAACTATAACAATCGTAATAAACAAACAAAAAAAAAAGCGAAGAACCCTTGGATTTAATAAAAAGGCTCTTTCCTTGGCGAAGCAAGGAAAAAGGAAGACCTTATATGGCGTTCAGTTATAAAAACAGCGGAAAAGCTGTGTTTAAGGCTGCTTCACAAAAAAACAGATCCTTAACAAATTGCTATTGGGATATTTTCCCTCAATTTAAAAAGCTTTTCTTCTTCATAAAAATTTAAAAGCAGTACTTCACGGGGATTTAGATATAGATATATATATATATATATATATATATATATATAGATATATATATATATATATATAATAGATATATATATATATATATAATAGAGAGAGAGAGAGAGAGAGAGAGAGAGAGAGAGATATAGATATAGATATAGATATATATAATATACATATATAGATATAGATATACATATATAGATATAGATATATATAGATATACTAGCAAAATACCCGCGCTTCGCAGCGGAGAAGTAGTGTGTTAAAGAGGTTATGAAAAAAAAAGGAAACATTTTAAAAATAACGTAACATGATTGTCAATGTAATTGTGTTGTCATTGTTATAACTGTTGCTGTCCTTTTTTATATATATATATATATATATATATATATATATATATATATATATATATATATATATATATATATATATATATATATATATATATATATATATATATATTATATATATTATATACACACACACATAAACATATATATATATATACATATATATACATATATACATATACACATCTACATATATATATACACACATACATAAACACACACATAAGACTTAGTGACTGAAACGGGCTTTCATTGACAATCATGTTACGTTATTTTTAAAATGTTTCCTTTTTTTTTCATAACCTGTTTAACCACACTACTTCTCCGCTGCGAAGCGCGGGTATTTTGGTAGTATATTATATATATATATATATATATTTATATATATAATATATATATATATATATATATATATATATATATATATACACATACATGCAGTTTTTAATAACACAGAAATCAATATAAACATTAACATCATTATCATATGAGAATATGAAGTAATATATAAGAAGCACATTTCATATAAAATATAAATTATTAAACAGTTAAATCTTCTTCTGTAATTTGCTACCCGTGGCAATTTGTGTGTCTGTCCAGGATTTTAAATGACCTGTAGCTCGCAAACCGTTCACCTATACACTTGAAATGTGGTACACATATACTACGTCACGTCTACTATCCGCTTTATGGGTGATGATTGTTTTACTCTTTTTATCTTTATTTTATTTTATTGTAGAATCAACTCCTATCTGCGCACAGCAGGGCAGCCGTGGGCGGATGCGTATGGTGTATTCACTCCATGTTATCGTGCATTGCGCTGTCAGTGGTATTTTGATAAAAGAATTTGAACAACATATAAGAAGCGTATAAATTATTAAACAGTAAAACATTAACATTTAAGAAGTAAAGTTACATTAAGTACTACTGCAGTGCCTTCGGGTATACCTCATTTTTTGTTTGCCCATTACATGCTTAAATGTATACATTTTTTTGGTGCACCTACCGGAGAACACGCGACATATAACCGAGCGTGGGAGAAGCATGGATTTTAAACACGCGTTGAGTTCATCTGCTGGTCTCCCTCGTGGAATAACTGGTAATGTTTGACTAAAATCTACAGCGAGTAAAACGACATTACCTCCTATTTTTTTTTTTTACGATCTCTGAGATCTTGCTTTTTTCGGTTCAAGGCTTCATAAGCTCTTTTATGTTGTATGGTGTACTTATCCCAAACCATCATCTTTGAATGTTGCAAGACTTTCGCCTTGTATGTAGATCGGGGTAATTACATTCATTGCATTCCTAGTCTGAATCACAATCTGATTGTATGGGTGGTTACCTGGCACTGTAGGGTTGCCACCCGTCCTTTAAAATACGGAATCGTGGCGCGTTTCAGAATGAAATTGCGCGTCCCATTTTGAATCAATACTGGACGGGATTTATCCCGTATTTTTTTTATCATTTTTTTTTTTAAAGCAGCGTCTCATGCAAATCATCCCACACGCATTTTATGAAGATGCCTCCTTTCCTACTTTTGATTGGGTAATACTTGATGTCATCGTTAGTTTGATTGGTGTTTTTAACTGTCCAGTGAGGAGGGCGTGTCTTTTACGTACAGTCTGCAAAATGTTGGCACTGAGATGTGGCGTCAGCGCCATAGTTGAAGCCCCTAACGTTGCGGTCAGCAAGTCGGCTAACATCCGACATGTGCCGTCTTTCAGTTGCGAGAAGCAGATCATAGAATGGTTGAAACTGTTGCCCCTAACGTTGCGCCACGGCGTGTGGTTCGTTTATACGTCGTGTCTTCTCATTAAACTTTTATCTCGCGAATATGTTATTGCAATCCGCAGCAGGAGCGTTTCTATAAACTTAATTTAAACTTGCGTTTTACACCGTGCTTTGTTTCCCTTATGAACATGCTTGTATGCTTAACTCGCTCCGTTCTCAATTGTTTAATTAATTTTTTGCTCTTCACTGTTTGCGGCTGTTCCTCCATTTCCCCCCACTTCGTTCTTTTATCTCGCGAATATGTTATTGCAATCCTTAACGGGAGCGTTTCAATAAACTGATTGAAAATAGTTTTGCATTTACCTTTTTAGTAAAAGGCGAGCTTTTAAGCCTGAGAAATCACCCCGTAAATGCACACGTTTAATTGGACATGTGTTAATATGTATGGTTACACAGTATTAAAAGACAGTGAACAACGTCAGTTACCTTTCTTCCCGCGTTTGATAAAAGGTGAGCTTTTAAGCCTGAGAAATCACCCCGTAAATGCACACGTTTAATTGCACATGTGTTAATATGTATGCTTACACAGTATTAAAAGACAGTCAAAAATTAACGTCATTTACCTTCGTTCCCGCGTGTGACTCGTGCTGTAAATGTCTTCCTTGTTTTTAGTTCACGTGATTACGTAGGAGGCGTGATGACGCGATACGTGACTCCGCCTCCTCCATTACAGTGTATGGACAAAAAATATGTTCCAGTTATGACCATTACGCTTTGAATTTCGAAATGAAACCTGCCTAACTTTTGTAAGTAAGCTGTAAGGAATGAGCCTGCCAAATTTCAGCCTTCCACCTACACGGGGAAGTTGGAGAATTAGTGATGAGTGAGTCAGTGAGTCAGTCAGTCAGTCAGTCAGTGAGGGCTTTGCCTTTTATTATTATAGATATAGATATAGATATATATATATATATATATATATATATATATATATATATATTATGTATGTATGTCTATATATATATATATATATATATATATATGTAAGCTTATAAGTACTGCCTTACTTCTCTTTAAGAAAGGAAGATGTAATGATACTTGATTTAAACGATTCCATGTCTTGGTGGGTTTGCGTAGCTTATTGTCAATATCTTTACACCTGTTTTTAAGACTTATTGACTGAAACGGGCTTTCACGAAAAAAGTTAGGGCTTTGCTACAGGATACACCCTCCACAAGTTAAGCAAGTAAAAATAAAATATATATTTCTGTTTTATTTAAACCTTTTAAGTTTGTATGCATAGCCCCATTTGGCTGTTTTAGTTTTTTTTTTTCTTTCTTCAGTAATATTTAATCTCCTTAAAGAAAAAGAACATATGCATTTTACTTTTTTTGTATCTCTTTAGTAATATTTTAGTGTAAAAGAATAACCAGTATTTAAACCTTTTATGTTACTTTAGTAATAAAGTTATTTTACACAATGTTGAAAAATTAATAAGAAAGCTACATAATTTGGCAGCTGCTGCTTTAATTTTCAATGAAATTAAAAAAGCCCTCCAAGAGAAAACCTCAATGAAGAAGAAACAGTTTGCAAATATATATATATATATATATATATATATATATATATATATATATATATATGTGTGTATATATATATTATATACATATATCTATAATAATAAAAGGCAAAGCCCTCACTGACTGATTCACTCACTCACTGACTGACTGACTCACTCATCACTAATTGTCCAACTTCCCGTGTAGGTGGAAGGCTGAAATTTGGCAGGCTCATTCCTTACAGCTTACTTACAAAAGTTAGGCAGGTTTCATTTCAAAATTATACGCGTAATGGTCATAACTGGAACCTCTTTTTTGTCCATATACTGTAATGGAAGGCAGCAAGATGGCCGTAGGAGACTGAGTTGCGTGTCGCGTCATCACGCCTCCCACGTAATCACGTGAACTGACTGTGAACTCAGTACGTAGAAAAGAAGGAGGAGCCCAAAGAGCGCTGAAGAAAACACTCAATACACAATTGACAAGGCAGCGAAACAATAAGAAGCGAGTGAGTGACGCATACAAGCATCTTCATAAGACACGAGGTATAAAAAAGCACGGTGTAAACCGTAAGTCTAAATTAACTTTATAGAAACGCTCCCGCTGCCGTTTGCAATACCATATTCGCGAGATGCAAGTTTAATGAGAAGACACGAGGTATAAAAAGCACGGTGTAAACCGTAACCTTAAATTAACTTTATAGAAACGCTCCCGCTGCCGTTTGCAATGCCATATTCGCGAGATACAAGTTTAATGAGAAGACACGAGGTATAAATGAGAGTTTGCATCATTTTGTAACAGAGTTAAAATTGCTGTAGCGAGAAACTTTTAACTGCCGGGTCTTAGCTAACATTAAATAAACCCGTGGACATCGCAACATCACACAAGAGAGCGGCTCACGTGAAGTGACTGAACGCAGCTGGAGTGATCACTTCCATGAATCAAACCTGTTCAAAAAACACATTACACAATTAATAAGGTAGGAAAAGAATATGAAACAAGGCACGGTATAAACCGTAACTTTAAATTAAGTTTATAGAAACGCTGCCGTTTGCAATACCATATTAGCCCCTGCGAAGCGCGGTGATTTTGCTATATATAGCTTCTCGCAACTGAAAGAGGGCACCGTGGCAGAAGTTAGCCGACTTGCTCACCAACCACAAGCGTTACCTGGTAGGTAACCACCCATACAATCAGATTGTGAATCAGACTACGAATGCCTGCAATGTAATTACCCCGATCTACATGCTGTCAAATGAACGAACCTCACGCCGTGGCACAACGTTAGGGGGCTTCGCCTCTACGTCCGAGGATCGATTCCCGTAAGGGAGTGCAGTGACTGTGTACTCCTGATGAGCCCACAATTACGGCGAAACACGTGTCGCATACTATGCATCTTCAAAGCACGGTGTAAACAGTAAGTTTAAATTGAGTTTATAGAAACGCTCCCGCTGCCGTTTGCAATACCATATTAGATGACTTTGTAACAGAGTTAAAATTGCTGGAGCGATAAATTTTTAACTGCCAGGTCATGTCGCGTGTTCTTGGGTAGGTACACCAAAAAATGTATACATTTATGCATGTAATGGGCAAACAAAAAATGTACTATACCCGAAAGCACTACAGTAGTACTCAATGTATCTTTACTTCTTAAATGTTAATGTTTTACTGTTTAATAATTTATACGCTTCTTATATGTTATTCAGATTCTTTTATCAAAATACCAGTAACAGCGCACTGCACGATAACGTGGAGTGAATACACTTGACATGACCATTCATAGTATTTATCCTCTTTCTCTGTACGTTTACCATTCGTTTTGCTCAGAGGTTGATGCGCTTGCTGCTTAATGAGCAGCTCTTGACCCTAGCGTCCCGCTGCTTCTCTTCTTTCGTCGGCATCTTTTCCCGTTAAAACTGATTTTTTTAAAACTTAGTATGTTTTTCTTTAATTTTTCAGTTAAGCTGGCACTTGAGTCTTCAATCTGCCTCAAGAATGATTAGCGAAGGTGGTAGACAATGAAAACGTCAGCAGTACGCACCCGCCACGCACGCACTGGTGCGCGCAGCTGTGAGTTGATTCTACAATAAAATAAAATAAAGATAAAAAGAGTAATAACTTGCAGCACCGCTATTCAATTACACTTGCCTAACGCCTCTCCTACTGTGGGATACTGGGCATCCGTCAAAGCAGCAATCACAAGCCCGATTAGAAAGCGGGAAGCTGTGATTTGTCGTCTCCCTCCCATGTAACAATCACAGCCCGTGTTGCAACGCACTATGTATGTATATGTATATATGTGTATGTGTGTGTATATGTATGTGTATATATATATATATATATATATATATATATATATATATATATATGTGTTCATATGTGTGGGAAAGCGAATAGTAGACGTGACGTAGTATCTGTGTACCAAATTTCAAGTCAATAGGTGAAACGGTTTGCGAGCTACAGCTGATTTAAAATCCTGGACAGACAAACGAATAGCCACGGTAGCGTTTTATAGAAGAACATTTTAATGTTTAATAATTTATATTGATATGCAATGTACTTCTTATATATTACTTCATATTCTCAAATGATAATGATGTTAATGTTGTTTATATTGATTTCTATGTTATTGTAAGTGCTCTTTATTTGTGGAAAAATAAATTTGGCAATTAAACTTATTTTATACATACATTTTATTTTTTTCTCTTGCACTCAGTGAGCGAATCCACTAGGTAATCAGCTATATATATATATATATATATATATATATATATATATGTATGTGTATATATATATATATATATATATATATATATATATATATATACATAGATAGATATATGTATGTGTGTATATATATACATATATATATATATATATATATATATATATATATATATATATATATATATTGTCACACACGTGCGCATGGGAGGCAGCTAAAGGGCTTGAGGGACGGCAGTTCTGAGACATACCGGGAGGTGGCAGAGTGCACTGACTCTTTTTCTCTCTTGCCTGCAGACCGTTCCCGGGAGATTCCACCTGGCTCTCGTGACATCATTTCCGGGACCGAGCCAATGGAAGGGGACCTGAATGGCTCCGACCCCTCTGACGTCATGTCCGGGCTCAGTCCAATGGAGAACGAACACATCCCTGATCCTTATGACCTCACTTCCTGTCTCCCCCTTTAAAACCCTGCCCTCTTTCCTAATTCCTCAGTCTGGTTTTGGACTCGTTTGTATGCACTTCAGTGCTATTATTATTCACTTCAGCTTTGCAGCCAAGGATTTCGAGATTATACGGGTGGCTGCCCCAAACCTTTATCAGAGTATGTCTGATTCTTTTACATCTGGCGTAGTCGGCAGGATGAAGACGTCCTGGATGAGAAGGGGACAGGACCTGCAACATATCCAGGTGGGAGCGTACCGGGACCGAGTTTCCAGGCGGGGAGGGTGTCCCGTGGTTCGGGGTGACCCGGTGCAGGCTCTGCCTCCGGCAGACTCTATTAGGCAACCTAGGAGGGCCGGGGAGTATGCGGGAGGGGCTCACAGAATTGGGCTGCTTCGGAAGCGGGAGGCCGGGAGGGCTGTTTGTGCTCTCTCGGGAGAGAGTGCCCGTCTCCCTGTAAAGCCAGAGCCCCGAATTCCACCTGGGGGTGCCCCAGACCGGCAGGTGAGTAGAGTGAAAGCCTGGCGGTTTGACCCAGAGAGGCCAACCCCTCAACAGGCCTTGAGCCTATGGACGAAGGTAGGGCTGTGGCTACGGCCACATGAAAGTACGCCCTACCACATGCTTGAACAGGTGGCTTGCTACCTGTTGTTAAATTCACTACCCCAGCGCTTCACCCAGCCGGTTTGGGGTAAAGATTTCATAAATATGGCGGAGCTCATTGAGCTCGTAGAACAACAAAGGGGGGCCTCCCGACCTGGGAGAGCTGAGCCGCCCCTGGGCCGACCTCGACCGGAGTACATCCCAAACCCTAGCCTCCCTCTGTACAACCCAGAGCTTGCACCGATGTCCCCGGCGCCGCGGGCGCACGAACCGTTTGGGAATAAGGTGGGATGCAGGTGGAGGGGGAGGCGGGGTTGGTGTGCTCTGTCAAACCCGTTGACGGTCCCGCATACAGACAGGCTGATCGTTAACGGGTATAAAACATCTGTGTTGTTAGATACCGGCAGCAACATATCCATTGTTGCCCGCCGTTTTGTGCTACCGCAACAGTGGGTAAAACATAAGACTGGTATAACCTGTGTCCACGGAGACATCCGCTGGTACAGGACCGCCATTTGTGTCATCAGCTACGGAGGTTCAGTTCGGAAGTTAACCATGGCTGTCCATCCTGGGCCTCCCCACCCGGTGATACTAGGGCGGGACTGGTCTGAAATAAACAGCGGTGAGTCACATACCACTCCTGGGGATAACTTGGGCCTAGTTATAGACGGGGATGAGCCGTCTCAAGCTGCCTCCACGCCGTGTAATCAGCCGGCAGAGAGAGATGAAGCAGTCGGCCTGAGTGACGTGGCTACTCCCGGGCCGTCGCGTGCCAATACGTCATCCACCAGTGCCGCGGCGGAGCGGGAGGACACCACGCCCCTTGAGGTCGGCACCGACCCTCTCTCCCTTTTAAGGTTTCAATTTAGAGAGACGCCGGCTTCCTTTAAAAGGGAGCAGTGGAATGACGACTCCCTGAAACATGCAAAAAATGTAGTAGTCCTTGTTAACGGCCAACGCACCAACCAGTCCATGCCACAGGGTCCTCACTTTGTGTTGGAAAATGACCTTATATATCGGGTAGCATTGCATGATGGGCAGGAGAGAAAGCAACTGCTAATCCCACGGACCTACCGGTGGCAGGTCTGTGAGTTAGCACACGCCCATCTCCTAGGTGGCCACTTGGGCACCGAAAAAACCCTGGAGCGGATTAAGCTCCGTTTTTACTGGCCGGGAGTCAATGAGGAGGTTCGTCGCTTTTGCACTTCCTGTCCGGAGTGTCAACTGCGACAAATTCCAAGAAGGGACCGTGCTCCTCTCATTCCCATTCCCCTGATTGATGTTCCCTTCCAGAGAATTGGGGTCGATATAGTCGGACCTCTAGAGCCCTCAGCCCGAGGACACAAGTACATCCTAGTCCTCGTGGACTATGCTACGAAATACCCCGAAGCTGTTCCCTTGCGCTCAGCTACTTCTAAAGCAATCGCACGGGAGTTACTAGGGGTCTTTTCGCACGTAGGTATCCCCAAGGAAGTCTTGACAGACCAGGGGACACCTTTCACCTCGGAGATGTTCAAGGAGACTGCCAAGTTACTGAGAATAAAGCATTTAAAGACCGCGGTGTACCATCCTCAAACCGACGGTTTAGTTGAGAGGTTTAATCAGACTCTCAAACAGATGCTACGTAAGGTGGTCAGCGAGGATGGACGGAACTGGGATCAGCTCCTCCCCCTCGTCCTTTTTGCCTATCGGGAAGTCCCTCAAGCCTCCACGGGGTTCTCCCCTTTTGAATTACTGTATGGGCGACAACCCCGGGGCATATTGGATATTTTAAAAGAAGGATGGGAAGAAGAGGCTCTTCCCTCGACAAACATATTAGAGTATATCGCGCAGTTACGCGATAGATTTGGAAAGATACGGCCCCTCCTTAAAAGTCACGTGGAAGAGGCTCAGACAGCACAGGCCCGTTATTATAACCGTGGCACGTCACTCCGGGAGTTCCGCCCGGGGGATCGAGTCATGGTCCTAGTGCCTACCTCTCACTCGAAGTTGCTCGCCCATTGGCAAGGCCCCTATGAAGTTAAGGAGAGGAAGGGACTGGTCGACTATTTGGTGAGTCAGCCGAATCGTCGGCCAAAGGAGCGGGTCTATCATGTGAATCTGCTGAAACCGTGGAAGGACAGGGATCCCGATCCCTCCTCCGGCCAGCCCCGCTCGCTCTTCGCTCACACCCCCAGCCTTAACTTCGGGGTGGACTTGAGTCCCCGACAACGGCTGGAGCTGGATGCAGTTATCCGGGCTGTTCAGGAGGTAGTCAGTGAACACCCCGGACGGACCTCTCTGGTTGAGCATAATATTGTGACAGAGCCTGGGGTTGTTGTCCGAGAACGCCCGTATCGTCTTCCCGAGGCAAAAAGGGCTGAAGTGGAGCTTGAGATCAAGCGCATGCTGGAACTAGGAGTAATTGAGGAAAGTTATAGTCCCTGGTCCAGTCCCATTGTGCTCGTCGGTAAGCCGGACGGGAGTTGGAGGTTTTGCAATGACTTCCGCCGGCTTAATCAAGTCTCCCAATTTGATGCCTATCCAATGCCACGAGTGGATGATCTCCTTGAGAGACTTGGGCAGGCTCGATATTTGACCACGCTTGACATGACGAAAGGGTACTGGCAGGTTCCTTTAACGGCCTCCGCGAAGGAAAAAACGGCGTTTAGTACCCCTAGCGGACACTGGCAGTATCGTGTCCTTCCATTTGGGTTACACGGGGCCCCTGCAACCTTCCAGCGTCTGGTGGACAAAGTGCTCCGACCTCATAACTCATACAGTGCTGCCTACCTGGATGACGTGGTCATCTATTCCGGCACATGGAAGGAACACCTACAGCAGGTCCAAGCGGTATTGCGGACACTCGGTGAGGCCGGGCTCAGGATTAATCCCAAGAAATGTTTCTTCGGATTAACCGAAGCCAAGTATTTAGGCTACCTGGTGGGTCGCGGTACCGTGAGGCCACAGTGCTCCAAAGTAGACGCCATTTTGAAATGGCCCCGTCCGCGAACCAAGCGGCAGGTCCAAGCCTTTCTCGGGTTAGCGGGGTACTACCGCCGGTTTGTACCTCGGTTCTCAGAGAGAGCGGCGCCCTTGACTGATTTAACAAGGAAGAGGGCCCCGAACATTATGGTATGGACTGAGAAAACAGGCGCTGCATTTAGTGACTTGAAACAGGCCCTTACGTCTGCACCTATTTTGATGGCACCTAACTTTTCCTTGCCTTTCATTCTCCAGACGGACGCTTCGGACACAGGCTTGGGAGCAGTGCTGAGCCAAAGCGTCGATGGTGTGGAACACCCCATCATGTACCTGAGCCGGAAACTGTTGGACCGGGAGACCAGGTATGCAGCGGTGGAAAGGGAAGCCTTGGCGATTAAGTGGGCGATAACTCAGCTGAGGTACTACCTGTTGGGCCGGGAGTTCACCCTTGTCACGGACCATGCACCCCTACAGTGGATGGCCCTGCACAAGGAGTCGAATCCGCGGGTCACCAGGTGGTTTCTTGACCTACAGCCGTACAAGTTTTCGCTCATCCATCGTCGTGGCTCTCTCCATGCCAACGCTGATGCTCTTTCCCGGGTTCACGACCTCTCGGTTAGGGTCGCCCGACCCGACGGGTCTGGGCTAAGGGGGGGGCCTTGTCACACACGTGCGCATGGGAGGCAGCTAAAGGGCTTGAGGGACGGCAGTTCTGAGACATACCGGGAGGTGGCAGAGTGCACTGACTCTTTTTCTCTCTTGCCTGCAGACCGTTCCCGGGAGATTCCACCTGGCTCTCGTGACATCATTTCCGGGACCGAGCCAATGGAAGGGGACCTGAATGGCTCCGACCCCTCTGACGTCATGTCCGGGCTCGGTCCAATGGAGAACGAACACATCCCTGATCCTTATGACCTCACTTCCTGTCTCCCCCTTTAAAACCCTGCCCTCTTTCCTAATTCCTCAGTCTGGTTTTGGACTCGTTTGTATGCACTTCAGTGCTATTATTATTCACTTCAGCTTTGCAGCCAAGGATTTCGAGATTATACGGGTGGCTGCCCCAAACCTTTATCAGAGTATGTCTGATTCTTTTACAATATAGATAGATAGATAGATAGATAGATAGATAGATAGATAGATAGATAGATAGATAGATAGATAGATAGATAGATAGATAGATAGATAGATAGATAGATAGATAGATATGTGTATGTATGTAGATATACAAATATGTATATATATATATATATAGATATATGTGTATATATATGTAGATATACAAATATGTATATGTATATATATGTATATATGTGTATATATATATGTAGATATACAAATATGTATATATATGTATATGTGTCTGCATGTGTGTATATATATGTAGATATACAAATATGTATATATATGTATATGTGTCTGCATGTGTGTATATATATGTATATATATATGTATATATATGTATATATATATATATGTATATATATATATATATATGTATGTATGTGTGTATATGTATGTGTATATATATGTTGATATATGTATATATATATGTGGATGTGTATATGTATATATATATGTATATATGTTTATGTATATATATGTTTACATAACCTCTTTAACACACTACTTCTCCGCTGCAAAGCGCGGGTATTTTGCTAGTATCTTAATAAGGTAGAATGGTTTTCATATGTTTTCATATTAAAAGGCAACAGAAAACATGTAATTCATAGGTAATATTCCTTATATGGAATATTTACTGCCACAGACCTACCTAAGTTGACTAAGGATTTTATTGTATTCATAAGCTGCATTCAGGTTCCTCATGGTTTTAATTTAAAAATATTGTTCTAGTTAAAATGTACTTCATAAAAGGTGACTACTTATATTAAAGAGTTAAAAGAAGCAACAAATAAATAACTTAAACTTTAAATATAAGCCTATTACTTAGCACAAGCAGTTGCACCAATTTTAGTTAATAATAATGAATACAAGCAATGTGATTTACCTTTCTAAATGAAGCTGGACTTTTGCAACAAAAGAATGAAAATAATATTAAATATTGATATAAATATTGCAAATTTTCTCCTATGAAAAAATCACACAGTAGTGATATTGTTTTTAATACACTGAACTATTAAAGTACAGGTCAGAATATTTGGTTTGTTTCTTCCTTGTTGTGCATGGAGCACTTAATTCAAAAGGTTTTTCTCTTCCTCTACCTTATATGGGCAGAAGTATGAGGAAGTGAGCAACCACTATAATGGCCATCTTTTTCCTTTACTTTTTCAAAACATACTGATTAAGTATAAATTATTATTGTACCATCCCCCAAGCCTCCAGTCAAAATCAATTATACTATTTATATGCATTTCTGTATGCATTATCAAAAAAACACAAGAAGCACATTTCTATTTATTTGTTGAATATCTTATGAGATAAACTTGTACAAAATAAATCTAAGTACTAGCTTCCTTCATAACATTTTTTTAGTTATTAGGAGAAAAGCAGGACAGAGAAATTTATTAACAGAATGTTTAATATAAGCTGTTACATTTTTCCATTATGAAGTTTGTCCTCTGTACTTTAGCATTTCATGTAAAGTGACTAACTCAATAAGGCTATAAAACAGAACAGAAAAAAGATATTAATATGGATAACTTTATGCAGGAATTCAGCAGACAACATATATATTCATTTTTCCTAGAAAGAACACCTCCCACAAGTGAAATGATTGAATTGCACTTCTGTTTAACCATCGAGACATGTCAAAGGAACCAAATAGCCACCAAAAGTCACTAAGGTTAAATAGCAGAGGAGGTTGACAGTTTGGTTGATGGATGTGACCGAAGGCTTCTGCAGGTAGCTTTGTCATGTTGCTGTTGATTTAGAATTACTGTAGCTGATTCACTATCCTACACAAATCTGTGATATACAGTATGTAGTAAATGTATCCTTTCTTACATTTAGTTAGCTACACGTTTATTTCTGTCTTTCTAATAGAACGTTCTCAGTCCACCGTGAAACTAGAAGGTATTACTATATTTACTATATTAAAATGTATTTGCACTATGTATTTTTGTTAATTAATTTTACATTGAATTTATCAATTCTTTACAGGTTACAGTAAAAGATAAAGAAAAGTTTGGAGAAAAAAACAATTATATGCAACTTTCATTGTTGTGGAGTGCAAGTTAACGGAGTAATCTTTTGGGTGTAAAAAAAGTTATACTCAAGTGTTCAGATAACTGGGCTCCACTGAATCCATGGGACAATCATGATCAGCTGTTGAAACACTTCTGTTAAAAACCGAGGCATGATTTAGGCAGCTCTGGTCGAATTATTACACAAATCAGACAAATGGTATCATTTACAATCAGAGTAAAATTGTTAGCACATACATTATGTTCTTCAGGCCAATCGCACCATGATCAAAAGAAATTATGAAACAGGCATAATTGTTTATCAGACTGAAAATTGCAGCTATGCAAATTTTAATGGTCCTGGGTTCAACCAAACCATAAATGGGGAAAGGAGTGAACAGTACTTAATACTTTTTGCCATCCAGCAAAAATCCTCTCCAAAGTATAATTTTATATGCCTTTCCCAACCCAGGTTTGTGTTCATGATTCTACCTACAGAAAGACAGTCAACAAAACAGACCAAGAAGTAATTCACTGCTCATTAATGAATTTTCAATCAGTGTTTTGTGGGTGACTTAACTAGAATGTTCTGGCCCCATTATTTCTTGAAAAGAATGTAGAATTTACAGTATACAGTAATAATGGTCAAGTATAATGGGAGATGTGCACTGGATTAGGGAATGCACCACTACACCAGCAACTACAAGGTTTTTATCATGATTTCCACTGTGCTTCAAGGGACTTCCCAGGAGAAAGGTCAAGCTATCTCTCTGTAACCTGCAGGTGAATTACAGCTTCATCATGCAGTAGATTAATGTTCCAAAGCATACAGACAAGGCTATATTAAAAACTGTTTGGCAAATTACATCCCTGCACTAAATTTGGTCCACTGAACTTAACGTAGTAGCACTCAGCTCACTACTCTTTCAATCTTCCAGGTTACTATTTCCATCAGATATTGTAAACCTTCCTCCAACAGCCCCTACATTCTATACAGCATAGATATGCAGTGTATTGTACCACTGTTGTTAATAATTAACCCAATCCATTTCATAACCTGCAAACACTACTTATAAAAAGACCACCAACTGTTCACAGGGGAATCAAGTATAGTCTCTAAACATGTGAATGGGGTACCTGCTCAAAAACACAATAGATTAGTTCTAATGTCTTAAAAGTCAAAAGTAACCTTTTGTAGTGCTTGATTTTGTGCCATGGCAATATCATCATTCAAACAAACATGTCAGTAGGAAAGATTGCCCATAATGGACAACCTTCTAATCTTAGTCACTACTTCCTGAGAGTCCAGTTTTCATTATGAGTTTGTTCAATTTATTAGCGTCTCCTGCAACATAACCAGAACCCCAGCATGCAAAATGAACCTCACCTACACAGAATCATAAAACACAATAAATATTTTACTATACACATTCAAGGACTTGAGGTTACTCAAAAAATAAAGCTGACTTTGGCATTTCCTATACATATTTTTGCTATTCCACTATAGACTCTCATCTGTGTGAATGCCAAAGTAGTTACATATATGACGTTTCACCATCTCACTCCCATGTATACAGGCAGGAGTAGGCTGGACCCTTTTTGCAACTGAAGTCCAAGACTAACATATTGGTCTTTACCATATTAATTTGCAGGTGAGTATTCCGAACCCAAAAAGATGTTAACAATTACTCTGAATTCTACTCACTCTCAGTTTCTGCAAGACTTTGATTTGTACTTTAGGTGCAAATTATAGAAGGTGATGAGAAGTGAAGAAAGAACCATCCCTTGAAGAACCCCTTATTGCTCACAATCTGCTTGTTTCATAAATTTTGGTCTGTCCATTAGGTAATCCCTGAGACTATGGAGGATCCTAATTGTATCTATTTCAGCTGCCTTCCGTGCAATGAGGACCAAACAGAGCTAAAAGCATTGAAGAAAATAAAATCATAATCCTTACAGTACTGACAGCCCTTTCCAGGTACAAGTAGGCCCTATGAATCTTACGGGATGACAGGAATACAGTAGTCCCTCGCTATATCGCGCTTTGCCTTTCGCGGCTTCACTCTATCGCGGATTTTATATGTAAGCATATTTAAATATATATCGCTGATTTTTTGCTGGTTCGCAGATTTCTGCGAACAATGGGTCCTTTAATTTCTGGTACAGGCTTCCTCAGTTGGTTTGCCCAGTTGATTTCATACAAGGGACGCTATTGGCAGATGGCTGAGAAGCTACCCAACTTACTTTTCTCTCTCTCTCTCTTACGCTGACATTCTCTGATCCTGACGTAGGGGGATTGAGCAGGGGGGCTGTTTGCACACCTAGACCATACGGACGCTCATCTAAAAATGCTGGAAGATTATCTTCACGTTGCTCCCTTCTGTGCAGCTGCTTCCTGAAGCGACAAGCTGCACGGTGCTTCGCATACTTAAAAGCTCGAAGGGCACGTATTGATTTTTGATTGTTTGTTTTTCTCTGTCTCTCTCTCTCTTTCTCTGCTCCTGATGGAGGGGGTGTGAGCTGCCGCCTTCAACAGCTTTGTGCCGTGGTGCTTTGCATACTTAAAAGCCAAACAGCCCTATTGATTTGTTTGCTTTTCTCTCTCTTTCTGACATTCTGTGCTCCTGACGCACACTCCTTTGAAGAGGAAGATATGTTTGCATTCTTTTAATTGTGAGATGGAACTGTCATCTCTATCTTGTCATGGAGCACAGTTTAAACTTTTGAAAAAGAGACAAATGTTTGTTTGCAGTGTTTAAATAACGTTCCTGTCTCTCTACAACCTCCTGTGTTTCTGTGCAAATCTGTGACCCAAGCATGACAATATAAAAATAACCATATAAACATATGGTTTCTACTTCGCGGATTTTCACCTTTCGCGGGGGGTTCTGGGACGCAACCCCCGCGATGGAGGAGGGATTACTGTAGTGCAAGTGGTTCAGTGATGTATTAACACTAGAATTACCAGAGCCTACGAAAAAACTCGTAGATCCGTCCCACCTTAAATCGCTTCTTAAATCCTTTCGCACCTCTCAGCCATCGTCTTTTGTCATCTAAATGTACAAGCTGCAAGTAGCCGGCTATTCCATCCCCCCACTGACTTAGAACGTGCACGAATTTCTCCCAGCTCATGCCTTGATTGATTATCTGGGAGTGAAGTGGAGTTTTAGAGTGGAAATAATAAATCGTTATTTGGAACACATGCATTTCATTTGTGTTCCGTTTCTACAGTAATCTGTGTAAACACATTTTTAAAACAGAAACTTTTTTCATATTCTAGTAGTAAATGACAAAATGTAGGCATAAACTATATAATGTATGAAGCCTGAAGTCCAAATATCAAAGAAACACTTTCACGAAAGGTACAAATATAACGGAACAAGTGCACTTTTATTCAAAAATACAACTGCAGAAAGAAAAGCCGCCTTAGTGTGCGACATTGACACTTATTTGCAATGACTGCTGCTGTGGCGCAACAGTATCAGTTGCTGACTGGCAATCAACAGGTCACGAGTTCAATCCTGCACGACTCCCTTTTGAGAAGTGAACTGCTCTTATTTTTACTATTTTAGAATAAAAAGATACATTTGATTTCAGTATGTAACAGCCGGTGTAATTTATGATATTTGTAAAAGTTAGCTTTGTTTTTGTTTTTTTTATTCACGTTTCATTCTTCATACCCCATTTGACACTGCTGTTTTCACATAAAGATGCGCTATAGCTCTGCAGTGTATCACGATACATACGACCGCGTGTTTTTTTTCCCCCAATCTTGCCAGTCCCCACATGTTGCTGTATGCGGTTTCTTTTGTACTCCAGGACATGCAGAGGCAAGCATAGTAAAGAGTATTAACTTCAGCACTATATGCAATCATCGGACACTCCCCATCTGACACTGCTGTTTTCACATAAAGACGTGCTATAGCTCACCCAAGGAGCGCCCTTCCTACATTTACATGTGTACTTCTTGCAGTGTACACACCTCTCTGTGCTATGGTTTCTATTACACTGAGCAAGCACCTGTAATTCGCAGCTCTATTCATTATCTCAAAACACCACACACATTCACAGTAATTCCCAGTTATGTCCACCACTCACACCCACGCCCACAACCATACAGAACTGATTCCACATCAGAGAATTTCCAGTTCCAGCATAAATTCACAAACGATCTGACGCTGTTCGTTTCCAAATAATATTGCATTTGTGCGATGATGTTTTCACATATATTGTCTTTCTTTCAGGTGTGTAATAGAAACCACAGCATAGAGAGAAGTGAATACATTGTAACAGGTACACACGTTGTAAATGTAAGAAAGACGATCCTTGCGTGTGTGTGAACTGTGAACTGTTAACATTTGAATCTGATGATTGCATATAGCGCGGTCTTATTCAGTGCGCGCAAGAACATGCAGTTCCAGTTGCTGTGTGCTACAACATGCTGGTGGTGATCAACGCACATTTAAAAAAAAGAAAGAGACAAATATATGTGACGTTTTGAAGAAATCATTTTATAACAATGCGAATAGTACCAATCAGAAAACATAATCGCACTAGTACAATATTATTTGAAAACGAACAGCGTCAGATTGGGTGTGAATTTATACTGTGGCACTGTTAGAGTCAGATCAGAAGCTGAATAAGCTCCTGTTCTGACTCTAAGTAAAAATGTATGAATTAATCAACAGAAATAACCGCGATCGACATTTTAAACTTAACGATTTACAGTGCATACCAATTTATAAATTTTATGTCCGTTTGAGGTTACAAAGAAAAAAAAAAAACACTTCCTCCCCAGTGGGGAATCGAACTCGAGTCTGTAATGCACGGCATTCAGTCAGCAAATCTTACTGCTACGCCACGGAAGGTGTCGTAGCATCGTTGAACCTTTTGTGAAAGTGTTTATTTAATGTTTGGACGTCAGGCTTCACAAATGCTATAGTTTATGCCACATTTTGTAACATTTATTACTAAAATATGAAAAAGTTTCTGTTTTAACAATGTGTTTACACAGATTACTGTAGAAACGGAACACGCATGAAATGCGTGTGTTCCAAATAACAATCTATTATTTCCACTCTAAAACTCTAGCAGTTCAGTCACTCCCAGATAGTCAAACAAGGCATGAGCTAGGAAAACTTAGTGAATGTTCTGCGACGGTGGGGGATGGAATAGCCGGCTGCTTGCTGGCTCGTCTTAATCGGCTCATTTAGAAGACAAAAGAGAGGTGAGAATGGTTTTAAGGTGGGCTAGATCTACGAGTTTTTTCGTAGACTCTGGTAATTCTAGTGTTAATCAGGTGGACCAAGACCAGCTACTCCAGGGTCTTCATTATGCTTATCTTATTTCGTCAGCATCTTTTCACGTTAAAACTGATTGTTAGTTTTTGTGTTGCAATTACTTAGTACATTTTTCTTAATTTTTCACTTAAGCTGGCACTTAAGTTTTCAATCTGCCTCAAGAATGATTTAAGATATGATGAGGTAGGGGAAGTGACTGCAAAGGTGGTAGGGAATGAGAACGATGCACGTACGCATGCGCCACACGGCTGCCCTGCTGCTCGCTGCCGAGAGATGATTATACAATAAAATAAAATAAAAATGAGTAACAAAAATCATCACCCCGAAAGCGGATAGTAGACGTCATGGAGTATATGTGTACCAAATTTCAGGTCAATAGGTGAAATGGTTTGCGAGTTACAGGTGATTTAAAATCCTGGACAGACAAACGAACAGCCACGGTAGCGTATTATATATAAAGATTATTATGGATCACGCAGCTGTCTATTCCTGGTAAGGTGTTCTGCACCATGCTCCTGAATAGGCTGTGCACAGCTGTGGAAGAAGTACTATGGGAAAAGCAAGCTGGATTCTGTATTAAACTCTCCTGCACAGAACAGATCTTCATTCTCAGAAATATTATCGAACAGTGTGTTGAACATCAAAAACCACTACACCTAAATTTTATTTAATTTTATTTTATTGATAGCATTCACAGAGAGCTATGGCAACATCTTCAGAACAATGCTATTCAAACTCTGGCTACTGTGTTAAGACAGACACAGGAAGAACAGAGTTTTTCAACATTATCATTGGTATGCGACAAGAGTGTATCTTTTCCCCTATTCTCTTCTTGTTAGCAGTCGATTTTGTTCTGAAGGAAACAACCAGTGGACCCAGCCAAAATATACCATGAAAAAAACAAATGAGACTAAAAGACCTGGCGTGCATAGAATTCACACTAAAACATGGTGTATGGAACAAAACTAGAAATGTGTGTACGCACAAAAAAATTCAGATGCATAAAACTGCATATGCCAAGTTCCACTTACTTCCCCTTTATAATTACCAACAAACATGAAATTTAACGCACGTACAAACGCCTACAACACCCACCATGACTACCTCCTAGAATTTCACATATTTGAATATGCAAATCAATATAAATAGCCCCTTCCATTCAGTGTTTTGTTAAAAGACAATGGCAAAAGCACATGGAAAAAAGAATTTCAGCAAATGTGAAGTGGAGGCAAGGAAAAGTGTACTATTTATTGGCTTAAGCAGTGATACAAGTAAGAAAAGAAAAATGATGGAGTAATACAGCGTGGAGGAGACACTTGAAAGTTCAAGTTCAGAAAGTCGCACAGTGTCTGAAATAAAAAAGGAATAGTCAGATATCAAAGTCAACATGAAAAGCAAGTCGCAGCCCACTGTCTTTTTATTCTGTTTCAGACAATATTACAAAAGCTGACCTCCGTGCCATGACTCCAGGCTGCAATGGTCCTGCTGTGTCCAGCACATCTTCGAGGGCGGGCTGCACATATACCTCTGCCTCAGAAACCACTGGGCATTCATCTGGCTGTGTGCTGACAGACACTGTTCTGGTGTCACAAAATGCAATAGTGGATACTGTAACAGATGTGGCCAATAAACTAAGGAATATAAGGGCTGTACTATGTAAATAAACTGGTTAAAAAAATAAATGCTGCATCTGATTACCTGTTTTTAGATTCTGCTAAATACATTCAGAAGAAGTTGTAATGCTGTCCCATTTGGCTGATCATTTGGTTGGTCAGAATCAGGTTCATCATACCACATCTCTTCAGGTACGGGCAAGCCATGATTGTGTGCCACATTATGCAGCATGCTAGATGTTTGCACAGTGAGACATACTTTCTGTGGACTATATAGCAGTACATTAATAGGGTGGAATAAATGCTTTATATTTACATAAGCAAATTCATTCTCTGAAGGTGCCTTTATAGTGTAGCATGTACACTGAGCCCCATAACAGATAGATTCTCTGCTCTTTACATGGCTGTTTGAGATGACTCAAAAAGCACCACAGACTATGCAGAGTCTGGCTGGCTAGCCTCATCCTGCATCTCCCTGAATGCAGTCATTCAAAGATGCCAATGTAATGGATTCCACTGGATGGGAAGCGGAAATGAGGAAGGCAAAGCTCACATGGTGCAGAACATTCCACAATAACCTGAAACAAATCAACCTCTCCTGGCAGGAGAAAGGAGAAGCAGTCGTTCGGAAAAGATGGCGTGAACTTGTTGCCCAAGATGCCCAAAGGCACAGGAGGACCTAAGTCTAAATATGATGGGAACTGTAGTCCATATGTTTTTGGGTTATTCACTTCATTGTAACTCCTCTCATGTATAGCCTATATTTTACTTATAACAGCGGCAGCACACATGTAAAATTTCATGAAAGTTGGTTTAGTTTTTGCATGACTCACAAACAGACAAATAAACAGCTTAACAGCTTACATTTTTATTTATCTAGATAAGTCCAGTTTCCCTAATTTAGCAGACAACAAACTGATGGAAAGCAAGCAGGGCAACAGAAAGAGATACATGAATAAAATCCTTTGATATAACCATTTAAGGCACTAGGGTACTGCCTTTTCACTTTGGCAGTGACTAAATGTATAGCATCACATGCTGCTTCCATGTTTGCTGTAGGCGGAAAACAAGGGACAACTAGGATGACGCATGTAAACTCCCACGGCAGAGAATACAGACTCAGTGAATACTTTTGAGAAGCACCAGAGAGATGCCTCCAAAAGGAGAGGAGAATGTGGGAGATTTGTGAACAGAAGAAGCCAGAATGGGAGCAATAGATATGTACAACCATGAAAAGAAATTAGACTTATGTGCTGTGGCACAGTGGTAACGCTGCTGCCTCGCAGTAAGGAGACCTGGGTTCATGTCCCGGGTCCTCCCTGCGTGGAGTTTGCATGTTCTCCCCGTGTCTGCGTGGGTTTCCTCCGGGTGATCCGGTTTTCTTCCACAGTCCAAAGACATGCAGGTTAGGTGCATTGGTGTTCCTAAATTGTCCCTAGTGTGTGCTTGGTGTGTGTGTGTGCCCTGCGGTGGGCTGGTGCCCTGCCCGGGATTTGTTCCTGCCTTGCGCCCTGTGTTGGCTGGGATTGGCTCCAGCAGACCCCCGTGACCCTGTGTTAGGATATAGCGGGTTGGATAATGACTGACTGACTGAAAGAGAAGGCCAGAAGAGGAATAGTTAATTTAAAATTTTGCTGATTTATTTTAGCATATAATCTTCCAGTTATTAAGTTGTCAGCTAATTGTGTAGATGTGTATTTAGAAGAAAAAAAATGTTTAATTCACATTAATGACAGACTGATCACTACATCTCTATTTTAGTATATACAGCATACCTGTATATATACTATACCCCTGTTATTGCCTCCTCTCTGGTTTTATAGTTTCCACCTTTGAAGGCAACACTCTCAGTGTGTCTCCTATGCCGTTTCTCCTCCTCACGAGTCTAACGCTCGCACTTCCCCATTCAATTGCATCACCAAAGCAAAACTGACCAGTGTTAGTGTTTTATTATATAAGTAGATATATATATAGTGATGGACAGCAGGGATTGAACAGGTGGGAAGAAACCTGTTCCCTGTCTCAGCCAGGAGGCTGGTACTTCTTGCCACTGTGGAAGAACAGGCATCCCAGTTGTGGTTGAACAGAAGAACCTTACCCGGCCAAGAGGCCTGTATAATGGAAGGATGGGGGAGACAGTCTTTAAAGACCCGGATATGCTATGTGGCAGTGCTCCAGGACCAGTACACCCATGCACACATCCACAACGTATACTAGAAACTGTAGTCTCGTTGGGCAGCCCTGCATGGGTTCCATGGGTGCAGCCAGGGGAAGCTGTGGGGAGGGACTGTCCCTACTTCTAGAGCCTTCCACCTGAACCAGAAGTGCTTTCTTTGCGCAATGTCCTGGCCCTGGAAGTACTACTGGATCTGACAAAAAAGGGGCTTTCTCATTTCACTAGGAGAGTTGCAGTCAGGTGGAACAGGGTAATGTTTGCCTAGAGGAGTGAAGTAAGAAGTGAGGAACAGAATGGAATGAAGCAGCAAAGAAAGAGAGTTGGTTATTGTGAGACCTGCTGACAAGAATTGTAATAATAAAAAATGTTTAATATTTACATGGAGTTAGCTCAATCATGTCTAAGGTTTGATGTTTTTGCCTTGTGATACCTATTAGTAGCCACTCTAGAGAGAGAGAGAGAGAGAGAGAGAGAGAGAGTTTTTCTTATTAATTTTCTTGCTTTATAGTCTTTCTGGTATGTGTGCAGACAAAGGTGTGTGTGTATTTATTTATTTATTTATTTGCTTACTTATTTATCTACCATATATATATATATAAATATATAAATATATATATATATATATTTAAATATATATATATATATTTAAATATATAAATATATATATATATATATTTAAATATATAAATATATATATATATATATATATTTAAATATATAAATATATATATATATATATATATATATATATATATATATATATATATACACACAGTATATATATGGATGTTAGCCGACTTGCTGACCAACCACAAGCGTTACCTGGTAGGTAACCACACATACAATCAGATTGTGATTCAGACTACAAATGCCATGAATATATATATATATATATATATATATAGTGGGAAATAGCCCGGACACAGACAGACAGACATCCTTTTAATGTCCCAACACACGTTTATTCACCCTAAGTACAATGTCCAAATATGCACACAACCCAGTGCCTCAGCACCAATCACCCCAATAGTCCAGGCCTCTGTCCACAGTAAGCCTTCAGGCCGCCTCCTTTTCTCCTCTCTCACTCAGTCTCCGACCTTGTCCTCTTCCACCCGACTCCAGCACTGAATGAAGGGAGGCGGCCCCTTTTATAATCACCCGGATGTGCTCCAGGTGGTTCCCGGCAATCTTCCCCTGACGCCCCTGTGTGGCGTAAGTGCCGGCTGTCTTTCCGGAAGCACTCCGGGTGTCTCATTTTCTTCTTCCCCCCAGCACGTCCTGGTGTGGCGGAAGTGCCGGGGTCCCAAGTCCTCCAGGCATAAGGATGCCCCCTGGCGGTCCGGAGGAGGCATGAGCCCTCCTTCTGTTCTTCTGGGCATCCCGGCTGGGTACCACCCCCAGCCATGTGCCACAATATATATTATATACTGTATATCTACTATATACATAGCTACGTAGTGACTTGTTTACTTAAAATTCCAAATCTTAGAATGTAAAAATAAAACAATTTTATTTAATGCATAGTGACATGGGGTGTCCTGCCCGATTGGTACATTGAGGGATCCATATGGAAAAAAAATCATACTGTTGCTGCTGGTGAGGGTAAGCAAGTCATTATGGCAGTAGGAGTGTTTGTTTATAGCACAGGTGTCGAACTCCGGTCCTCAAGGGCCACAGTGGCTGCATGTTTTCATTCTAACCATATTCTTCATTAATGAGCAGTTTTTACTGCCAATTAACTTCTTTTGCTTTAGTTTTAATTAACTTGACACAGGCCACTTAGTTGTCTCTTTTTCCTCAATTAGTAGCCAAACAATAATGACAAGCCACCATATGACCAGCTCACCTGTGCCCATCACACAATATCTGAAAATAAAGAAAGGTGAAGGTCTCAGTAAGGTTGGTCTCTCAGGTCACCAAAACATTTTGACGGTGTTCTTAGAAAAAACAGAAAAATCAACAAATTTGGAAATATCTGCTGTGGTAGAATGAGAGCAGCAACAAACCATTGAATTAAATAACAGGCTTAATTAACAGAATCAGCTTCTTATTAAGAGACTGTTTGGAGTGAAATTGGTTGGAGTTTGAAATCCCAGATTAGCTGGACATTTGTTGGCTCGTTTCACGTCTCATTTCTGTTTGGCTGCCATTTAATGAAGAAACAAATCAATTCAGAGGACTGAATCCTTAAAAACAGGGCTATTGAAATGAAGGGGAAAAAACCTGTAGCCACTGTGGCCCTCCAGGCCTGGAGTTCGACACTCCTGGTTTATAGGGTTATTATTGTCATGTGTACAGAGTACAGTGAAATTCTTACTTGTATGTGCTTAACGGAACATATTAAAGTTAAAACTACACTTTGCAATTCAGACACTGAAATTCTGGTTATCAGAATCTGTCCACAATTTCTGCCCGGGGAGATAAATTACATCATCTTTATCAATGTTTATATTCCTCCCTTCACAAATAAGAGACCTAGAATGAAAATGATTCAGACTGTCACCAACACTTTAATAATGACTTTCCCTGACCCTGCAGTTATAATATGTTGTGGCTTCAAATATGTGACTTTGGAAGTAGCTATGACAAGTTTCTATCTGTCTGTGATTGGTTACACTCAATGAAATAACAAGCTGGACCCGCTGCATTTAAATGTTAAAGATACCTTTAAGTGTAATCTACTTGGTCCTTTAGGCAAATTTGACCACAACATCATTTATATTATTCTCAGCTACATGCCTGCTATTAGACAGCAACCTGTTACAACCAAATAGTGAAGAATTAGGGCCTGGAGGCTGAAATGGCTCTAAATGGCTGCTTCCAAATGACAGATGGAGAAATGATTTGCGGCAGTACTGAGGGACTCTGTCACTGCATTACAGACTAAAGTGGAACCTCAAGTCTCGAACGTCTCTGAACACATACAAATCGGGTTACAAGCAAAAAGTTCGCCAAACTTTTGCATCTGTTCACGACCACACACTCGGGTGACGAACAAGCCAGTTTCCCTTCCGGTTCGTACGTGCCGATGATTTCCGCACGTGTTCAGTCTCTCCCTGTGCATTTGCTGTGAACTTTTTCTGCTCTATTTCGTTTCCCTTCCGGTTCGTACGCACCGGTGATTTAGGCACGTGTTCAGTCTCTCCCTGTACCTGTACAGTACATTGTACTCGGTCAGACGTGCATCGCGCAGAGGGACTTTACCTCAAAACTGTAATCTCCTCTCCACCCAGTTCCTCCTCACTTCCTTCATGCCAGAACTCGACTCATGCAATGTTAGTTTTCTTGGTTGTTTATGATTAGTTTTTGTATAAATTACAGATTTTTCAAATGCTCATTTTTTTTCCCTGTGCTTAAAACTCATTAAAAAAGTGTTTACAGAGATCGGTTCGTAAGGCTATTAGCGTGAACTCCTGCAATGTTACTTTCTTGGTTGTTTATGGTTGGTTTTTAAATAAAGTATGGATTTGTTCAAATGTTCCTTTTTTTTCCTGGTGCTTAAAACTCATTAAAAAAACTGTTTACAGCGATCGGTTCATAAGGCTATTAGCGTCAACTCTTGTTGACAATGTTAGTTTTCTCTGTTCAAGGTTTTCTCAGAGTTATTCAATGTTTTTACATTTAGTTTACTCTTACACTGTGCATTCTATGGTATAATTAACTTTTTGTGCTTAAAAATCTTTAAAAAAATATATTTACATTCACCTCGTACGGTCCGGAACAGATTAATTGTATTTACATACAATACTATGGGGGAAAACTGCTTCGGGTCACAACCAAATTGGGTTACGACCAGAGTTTTGGAACAAATTATGGTCGTGACTCGAGGTTCCACTGTATATTAACTTCTGTGTCGACACAGTGGTACCCACAAAGATTGTGCATTGCTTCTCAAACAACAAGCCCTGGATTACTAGGAAGCAAAAAGATATCCTGAATAAAAAAACAAGACAGCATTTAGATCCGATGAGAAAGACGCTCTTAAGGGACATACTGTACAGCGTGTGCTGAGCTGTGCATGTACTGTAGAGCTGAGTGGAAAATAATGCTTAGAAAGCTAAAACAGAAAACAAACTCACTCAGAATAACATGAAGGGTATCTGGAATGGAACGGGAATCATTACTGGACTTAAGCAATCTAGGGCTCAGGTGCTAGAAGAGGATGTGGAGAAAGCTACCACCCTGAACCACTTTTTTAATAGATTTTCCCCTCACACTGCCAAATTCTTTCAATGGCCTATCTCTCCACACCATCCCTACTACATTAACACCTCCTACCACATCAAATAGAATGGCCAGTGACAAGTACACCTCTGACCATCAGCGTAGACTGTCCATAACTGATGACCAAGTAAGGAGACAACTGAAGAAGTTACACACAGGAAAAGATGCACGACCAGATGTCAGTCCTCATGATGTTAAGTCTTGTGCTGACCAACTTTATGGTGTCCTCTGTCACCTTTACAGTTTTTCCCTAAGGCTTCAGTACTAGGGTGTTGTACCATGTTAGCCATTATGAATGTAGAGAAAAGCCAAGCAAAATGACACCTTTTATTGGCTAACTAAAAAGATTACAATATGCAAGCTTTCGAGGCAACTCAGGCCCTTGCCTGAAGAAGGGGCCTGAGTTGCCTCAAAAGCTTGCATATTGCAATCTTTTTAGTTAGCCAATAAAAGGCGTCATTTTGCTTGGCTTTTCCCTAAGGCTTCAGAAAGTGCCACTGCTGTGGAAAACATAATGCATTGTTCCTCTTCCAAAGGAGGCAGGCACCTCTTCACCTATAGACTACAGATCAGTGCCACTTATGTCTCAAGAGACTGGTCTTGGACTTTATGATTAACTTGTGGTAGACCACCTGGGCCCACTGCAGTTTGCCTTTGTCGGTCAAAGACTGAAGTAGAGGATGCAATTATCTTTCTGCTCCACAAGGCTTATTCTCACCTGGACAAAACTGGCAGTACTATAGGATTATGTTTTTTGATTTCTTTAGTGCCTTTAATACAATCCAGCCATTCCTGTTAAGGGGTAGACTCAGAGCTATGCAGGTGGATGAGCCTATGGTGCCTTGGATAATGGACTTCCTGTCAGGCAAACAGCAGTTTGTTAGACTCAAGAACTGTGTTTCTGATACAGATATGAGCAACACAAGGAACAGTCATGTGTCCTTTTCTCTTCACTCTGTATACCTCCGGCTACAAATATAATACCAGGTCACCTGCAGAAATTCTCAGATGGGGTATTGATAAAGGGGATGAGATAGAGCAGGGGTTCTCAAACTCGATCCTGGGGACCCACTGCGGCTACAGGTTTTTGTTCCAACCAGATTCCTATCAGTGACAACACCTGATAACACCGATCTCATTTAATTAGCTAGTATTTTTTCTCTCTCTCTCTACATTCAGAAAAGCACAGCAGCATGATTTTTACATTTATAAGACATTTAGAATTATTTCTGCTTTTGCTATAGATTTAAATGCTTAACTCAATTTTGTTGATTTCATTATATTTTGCCCTTTCTCTGTGCAGTTTTCCCCCTTCGTTGTATCTTATTAATGACAACTAAAAATGAGCAGAGCAGACACCAAGGCAAACACCACTGAATAATCAAAGGCTGTAACTACTTTAGCGTCAGTCCCACTAATTAGTAAATAATGAATTAACTAAAACAAATAGAACACCCGGAAAAACAGAATGAAAATCAAGATGAAAATATTGTTAAAGAGAAAAAACATACATTATTCTAATACAGTATAACTGCTTTTTACATTTTTTTTTTTTTTTTTTTAAACCAAACTTAGTTTTCTAATAGGACGGCACATTGGCACAGTGGTAGTGCTGCTGCCTCGCAGTTAGGAGACCCTGGTTCGCTTCCCGGGTCCTCCCTGTGTGGAGTTTGCATGTTCTCTCCATGTCTGCGTGAGTTTCCTCCGGGTGCTCCGGTTTCCTCCCACAGTCCAAAGACATGCAGGTTAGGTGCATTGACGATCCTAAATTGTCCCTAGTGTGTGCTTGGTGTGTGGGTGTGTGTATGCCCTGCGGTGGGCTGGCACCCTGCCCAGGGTTTGTTTCTTGCCTTGCACCCTGTGTTGGCTGGGATTGGCTCCAGCAGACCCCTGTGACCCTGTAGTTAGGATATAGCAGGTTAGATAATGGATGGATGGTTTTCTAATTTCTATATTGTTCCCAAAACACAGAACATGGGAAATAATTAGCCCAGGAGTCCAATTAAAAACAGAAGCTGGTTGGAACAAGAATCTGCAGCCACAGTGGGTCCCCAGGACCAAGTTTGGAAAGCACTGAGATAGAGTATACGAGTCAGATGGAGATCTTTGTAAAACAAACTTAACATCAGCAAAACCAAGGAACTGTCATTGACTTTTGCAACACCAAAAAGCCTCTATGTCTAGTCACTATTTAAGGAGTGGATGTAGAGATGGTCCACTCATACAAGTACTTGGGAGTACACATTAATAACAGGTTGGACTAGTCTTGGAACACAGACAAACTATATAAAAAAGGGCAGAACAGGCTCTTTTTCCTTCGGAGACTGCGTTCCTTTAATGTGGGAAGTGACATTCCTCACACCTTCTATAACTGTAGGAGGGCCAGTGTGATTTTTCATGCTGTGTTGTGCTGGGCTGGTAACATCATTTCAAGAGAGGCCAACTGAATCAACAAGCTAATTAACACTAGAATCCCTGAAACCTACAAAAAAAGTTGTAATCCCATATTTCCTGTCATCCGACATTTACAAAGATCATTATAGAAACAGAACACAAATGAAATTGTATGTTTTTACAACTAACAATATATTATCTACCCTATACAATTCCAGACACCATACTCCCAGATAAAGAGACTTAAGCTCTGAGAATTTTGCGTCTGACTTGACTTCAGCTGTTTTGGTGGGGAGTGCGATAGCAAGCTGCCTTCTGGCAGTGCTGATTGACACATTTGCAAAAAAAGACGCTGCTGACGAGGTGCGAGGGAAGTTAAGGTGGTCCCGCATTACGAATATTTTCGTAGGCTTCAGGGATTCTAGGGTTAATAGAGTCACTATGTTGAGAAGGCTTACAATTTTTTGGAAACAGAATTTTACAATTTTGGCTTACAGTTTGTTGGAATCTCAACAAGGTTTTATGGATTCTAAGGGACAGTTTTCAAAGGGCTTCCCCATTCTGGCATGTCAACCTGACTACTGTTACCAGGGAGAGCCACTGAATCCCCAAGCCCCGATCCACAAGTCAACAGCATAGACCTGGGCTCAAGCACATGACATATTTTATTTTACAATACCCTCTACAAAACCTCCAAATCTTTTTTCACAGCAGTACAATATAATAATATGGTTTATTTCCTCATTCTGAGCCTCCCATGTAGTCTCATCCATACTGCTCCTGACTCAGGCCACCAGTGCAGGCAAAACTGGCTTCTTTTATGCCAGACCCAAGGGTCAAACCCCTGCATGTTGGAAGCACTTCCAGACCAGGCGGAAGCCCTTCACGGAAGGTATACATTTCTCCTGCAGCTTCCCCTGGCAGCAACCAAAAACCTGTCTCATGGAACTACAACTCCTAGCCTGTCCTGTATGTATCCATTCCTGACAAGGAACCCACTCCCATCCTGATCTGGATGCAGGTCTATCCTTGTCCTTCCATTATGGCATCGCACATTGGCAAGAAACCTGCTTCCATCATTGTTGGGATGCCTTTCCATCCAACATGGCACTCACACTACCTAAAGTATCTACTAAAGGTTTAATTTGCTCACTTATTTCCAACAACAATTTATCATGGGCATAATAATTGTGTGTTTACTTTCTTAGCCAATTTAATCCTACATTGCTGTAGTGAATAAGATGAATGCATTTGTAGCTGAGTACTTAGTGACACACAAAGCTTGACTAAGGCACAATACGACGTGAAAATTACTGATCAGAAATGACACAATTTACTGTGATTGCTATAAACAAATATAAAAGGGTCAAAAATATTTATTATTAAATGTCTGGCATTTTAAAAGAACAGTTTAAAATGAAACTATATTAAATCTAAAACTAAACAAGATATTTGAATTAATTTACCTTTTGTAGAACTAACTAACCAGCATTCTAAATATAAATGAAGTTATATACTTAATTATGCAGGGACACATCAATGCACAGATATATTCAGCTTTTCAAAAGAGACTAATTGTTAGAACATGATCTAGGAAATCCACTATATAAAAAGAACTCAGAAAAGTACAAAGAAAATGGTTCTGGTATACTATTATAAGAATACCACTGTAAAACATTTTATTTTCTGTAACTTTATGTTTTAAATGGAATCCAAAACAGGACATCCTTGACTTATAGCAGATACTAGCTATATACAAACTGCTATTCTGTAGTGCCTGAAAGGCATCACTGGAAAGCGCTTATTTTTTGTGGATCTTTTACCGTATGAGTTTTGATTAATAATTTCTGAAACTGATACAAGGCTACAGGAAAGGGCTCCACATTAGCATTCACAAGCAGAAATCATGCTTTAACTTCTGATGAAAAACTCCTAGAATGTAATATGTCGGACCTTTAAACAAATAAAATTATTCAGCATCTCAGTCTATTATAACACCCTATCCCATACCTGTTATATTGCAATTAAGCCAACTCTTCTCAAAATCAAATTCTGCTTACATCAGTTTTACATTGGCATTTTACTGTAAACAGAACTTAATTCAACACGCTGTTTTACAACAGATTATATTTAAATCATATTTCCAGAGATCTGCCTGTTAACCACATTATGACTTTTAATAACACCTAAGGCCCTTCTGAATATTGTCTAGACTTTCTCAGCTGCACTCAGAAATTAGCAAGCTCATGTTTAACCCACAAGGATGAGCTTTGTGTTTTTCATTATAAATCTGTTTTCTGCCATGTTCACATTTCTGTAGTACCATTGGCCATTTGTGTTCTTCATGCAATGTCATTCTTAAATGACCATTAAATACCTCATTTCACATGTTTTAAACAGAACTGTTATTCTTAGTTGCTTCTAAAGCTCAAAATGAGTTTACAATTCTCAGAGAAATTATTCTCTACTTTTATAATTTCACTCTTTACTATCAATGGATGGAATGCATTTATTTTTTTGTCTATAAACTACTTTTGTCAAGTTAAGTATTATTTAATGAATTAAAAAAATGATGGTCCAAGGCATACCAGAGCAAACATGAAACAAAAACTTTACGCCTTATGAATGAATCCACCAAGAAGCAGTTAATGTTCTTAGTTTAGAAAGCATGCCTTCCACATTCCTCGGGTAGGCTTTGGTAATAAAACAAAGTAGAAAGTAATTCATTTCTATCACAAATTCTCAGCACTATCGTGTGTGAGGGAATGAAACATACATGTTTGCTTCTCTGTCCGCAGCAACTACCATGGGTGGAGTTCTCATGCAAACAGCAGCTATTATGATTGTAGCCACAGAGCAAATTTATAGTAGCAGTGTAGAATATTACAAAGTAAAGCACATGTCTGTAGCTGTTTAGCACAACATTGCATTTCAACTAAAATGGCAATGGCTTGAAGCATTTAAGTTTTATGTACACACCCCAACTGAAGACTTCCTTAAAGCTGATCTAAAGTTTATGGCACCCTCTTTTCCAATAATGACAACTTGCGACCTAAGAATAAAAGAAATAATGATCCTGAATTTCCCTTTCAGGCACTTGACTTGAATTAATAAAGAGGATAGCTGCACAGGACAGTATCTGGGGAAAAAATTATGTTTGCTCATTCTATCTATCTCCATCATTTTTGTCTGCTGTCTCGCTGTCTGTTAATTGATCTGGTCTGGGGTGGGCATGGCTATGGTTTGCTAGTCAGTTTTGTATGTGGAGTGTTTCTATGTGAGAATTCCTGATTTCTTTATATATCGTTTTTTAATTTTTGTTTAATGGATAGAAGTTTTATCACTGATTTGCCAATTATTTGAGACCATACTGTTATTCTTCAGATTGTTATTGCAGAAGTAACTGCCGCCATGGCCGCATCCTGTGGGATGCCTACTGGACTTAACCTGCAAATTTTTCAATGAAAAACGGGATGAAACTGTGGGGGCTTCAGGAATATATGATCAGTTTCTAGAATGAACAAGTTGTTTTTTAAATGAAGAGTAGCATGCTACTAAGTTAGTATAGGTATTTAATGTGATGCTGGTGTTAGTGCTACCATTATTAACTCCCACAAAAAGAGTGATTATTTCAAATGTGCCTCCTTTCTGAAAAATGAGATTTTATTAAATAAATTTCAGAGGTATAGAGAAGTCTTGTTTGAATTAGTTATGATTCCTCCAGGGTGCAGGTCTCCTGAATTGAAACATGCATCTATCAATAGACAAGTGTTATTGAATAATGCACACAAAGATCTTAATTTTGCCCTGAGATTTAAAGTCAAGGGGTGTGACTATGTAGTTTTTGTCTCCACCGAGTCAATTAAATGTTTCAAATGTGGCCAGACAGGACATAAGGCCAGTAAATATAAGCACAGCAAGATGGCAGATAACTCTGCACCAAGGGTTCCTTATGAATGAACTGGAGGATGAGGGTGAGTCTGTGACCAGCGTTTCTGACATGGAAGAAGCTTTGAAGTTGATTCTAAAGCACAAACTAACGATCAGGGAGAAACGGTAACAAACAGATTTTTTTTATAATATCTGTACATAAAACAGATGAGATCGCCATGATAGGCATTGAACTTGTGACCAAAAATGTACTGAATGTTAATCCAGATGTGAGTGTAGCCTCTACAACTGAAAGAAGGTCAGATGACAGAGACAATACACTCGCCAGCTACTTTATTAGGTACACCTGTTCAACTGCATGTTAACGCAAATATCTAATTGGCCAATCACATGGCAGCAATTCAATGCATTTAGGCATGTAGACATTGTCAAGGCAACCTGCTTAAGATCAAACCTAGCATCAGAATGGGGAAGAAAGGCGATTTATGTGACTTTGAAAGTGGCGTGGTTGTTGATGCCAGACACGCTAGCCTGACTATTTTAGAAACTACTGATCTACTAGGATTTTCATTGCACATACATCTCTAGGGTTTACAGAGAATGGTCCATAAAAGAGAAAATATGCAGTGAGTGGCAGTTCTCTGGGCAAACATGCCTTGTTGATGCCAGAGGTCAGAGGAGAATGGCCAGACTAGTTCAAGTTGATAGAAAGTAACTCAAACAACCACTCTTTACAACTGAAGTATGCAGAAGAGTATCTCTGACCACACAACATGTCGAACCATGCAGCAGGATACCACACTTGGTGACACTCTTGTCAACTAAGAACAGGCAATTAGGCTACAATTCACAAAGACTCACAAAAAAATTGGACAAGCTTATCAATGGCTCAGGCTGCTGCTGGTGGTGTAATGGTGTGAGGGAAATTTTCTTGGCGCACTTTGGGTCCCTTAGTACCAAATGAGCATTGTTTAAATGCCAGAGCCTACCTGAGTATTTTTGCTGACCATGTCAATCCCTTTATGGCTGCAGTTTACCCATCTTCTGATGGCTATATCCAGCAGGATAACATGCCATGTCACAAAACTCAAATCGTCTCAAATGGCCTCAACAGTGACCAGCTCTCAAACCAATAGTGCACCTTTGGGATATGGTGGTACAGGAGATTCACATCAAGGGTGTTCACCCCCAAATCTGCAGCAACAGCGTGATGTTATCATATCAATATAGACCAGATTCCCAGAGGAATGTTCCCAGCACCTTGTTGAATCTATGCCACAAAGAATTACAGTGGTTTTAAAGGTAAATGGGGATTCCAACCTGGTACTAGCAAGGTGTGCCTAATAGTTTCCGATAAGTGTATGAAAGACATAGAGATAGGTGAAAGGAAGGAAATGCTTGCAACTAAAGCAGCATCTGAAAGGAAAAAAAGTGAAAAGCACCACAGCTGTACCTCCCGAGGAATGTTAAAAATGTTAAAAGCGTTGCTGCTCCTGAGACAAGTGCAGTCACACCTGACACAGCATCCTCAGAGAAGGAGGATGAGGAGAGCAGAACTGAAGGGACAAGTGATCAGAATGATGTGCCCTTTCAAGAGCAAAGTAATGAACAGGCCTGGATAAAATCAACAAGTAGGAAATGAAGATAAACTTTTTAGCAGTGGAGTTGCCAAAAAATGAAGCAAGTCTGAAAGCTCAGCTCATACTGCTGCTAATCTGCAGAGCACAGAGGGCAAAGTGAGTAAAGGCACAGCGAGTGAGCAAGAGGAGGATGAGGACAATAAATCTGATTATTCGGTCAGGAGAAATCTGACATCTCTGATGAACTTCCATGGATGTTACAGCACTGATAGCATCCTCTCTTTCTGGAATTTGTGAAGGGCAAGTGAGGCATAAGTGTCGCTGAACACTCCCTGATCTTAGACTCTTCATGACTTCAGTAATTCACGTAATGCACCAGATGACTGGATAAGGGGTGGAATAAAAGAGAAAAACAGTGTTTAAAAAAACATTAACAAAGTGAAAAAAGCCTTAAAATTTCAGCTATGAACAGGCAAAGACTAGTATCTTTTCCAATAGTTTTGTTGATTTTAGCTTTATTGAATGCTCCTTTTCCCCCTTTAATTGCATTTCACTATTTTTGGCACATGAAATGTTAATGGGTGTAGAGACATTGTGAAAAGTGCATCAGTGTTTGAGTATTTGGAACAAAAGAATTAAGTGTTGCCTTTTGCAGGAAACACATTCTGACAAGAACATTCAGTCAGCATGGCACAGAGAATGGGGAGGGACAGCTTGTTTAAGTTATAGCTCCAATGTCAGTGCTAGGGTTACCATACCTTTTACAAAGAACTTAATTCCAGATTCAGTTAATATTACAGAAATCATTAGTGGGAGACTATTAAAAAGAGGCATATAGAGCTGAAAGGCAGTAGGTTTTTGTTAATATTTATGACCCTAATGCAGGCAGAGAGACACTCCATTTCTTTTTAATTTTGAGTAATATAAGTGTAAAATATAGACAAGGAGCTGGTGTTTGTGGGGGGAAATTTCAACTGTTCAGAAAATGCAGAGTTGGACAGAAATGGGCTAGAGCCGCACCTGGGGTATGACAAAGAACTTATGTCTGTTGCTACAAAGAATAACCTCACTGCCTCTGCATCTTGGGGCGAGGCAGTACATATGGGTGAAGGGTTCTGCATGGCCGTTCTCCAAGGACAGGCTCAACAGGTTTTACATTCAAAAGCATCAAAGAAATCTCATTGCTAATCATTCTGTCTATCCAACCTGTTTCTCTGATCACAGTCTTGTTTCTCTACAATTTCTTTTCCCTCTCCATGTTCTTTCAAATGTTACTGGCATTTCAATACCAGGCTGCTGAAAGATTCTCAGTTTCTCAAAGTCTTTGAGTATTTCTGAAGCCAACAGAAGCAAACAAAAAAGAACTTTTAATCGTTACGTCAATGGTGGGACATATCCAAAACTCAAATAAAGGTACTTTTCCAACAATATACTGAGCAAACCACAAGAGTGAACACAGCAGTGGAGGAGTTGGAGAGAGATATTCAACAGCTCCATTCTATATTCAGCATAAGGTTTGACAGCAGCGTTTTTGAAAACAATTCATGATGGGCCTGATTGACAGGCAAGTTCAAGAGGCACTCATTCGCTCCAGGATACAAACACTTTCACAAATGGACACACCCACTGGTTTTTTTTTTTCTGGAATGGACAGGAAAACATAAAGGACAACAATTTGAGGAGCCTAAGGCCATTCGGGCCTTGGCTGTACAATTTTACGAACAGCTGTTTTCTACTGAAACCACTGTGGATTCTATCATGTTTTCTTGAGAATTTACCACAAGTTCCTGCCAGTGAGAAAGACCTTCTACAAAGCAGTCTTACTTTGAATGAATTAACTGTAGCACTAAGCGGCCTCAACAGAAGCGAGGCGACTGGGATTGATGGCCAGCTGTGAAATTTTTCAAAGCTTTTTGGACTTAGATTGGTGCTGATTTAATGGATGTGCTTCTTGAAAGCTTGAAAGTTAAGGGGCTCCTTAGTGAATAAGTCTTCTATGTGATGATTACAAGATCCTAAACACCTGGCCAATTGGTTGAGAAATACCATGGGCTTCATTGTAAACAGAAGCAGATGTAATGCGTGTCTAACTGCTCCATTTTTGATAACATGTTCTTGGTTTGTGATGTGATCAATGCTGCTAAAATATTTGGATTCAAGACAGGGCTGATCTCATTGGATCAGGAAAAGGTTTTCGACAGGGTGGAACACAGGTATCTCTTAAGGGTCTTAAATGGTTTTGGATTTAGGTATTGTTTTATTAATAATATTAACTCCTGTATCAAATGTTTTTAGTGTTCTGAAAATTAACAGGACATTAACAGTTCCATTCCTGGTGACCAGGGGAATATGTCAGGGTTATGTTCTTTCAGGTATGTTGTTCTTTCTGGCCACTGAACCTTTGTTACAACAGCTAAGACAGCGTCTTCAGTGCCTCACTATCCCCCAATGCACTAACTTACACTTCAAAATGGTCACTTTTGCAAATAATCTGTTTTTATTTCTCATCTGTCAGATGTCCAGGCATTAAAACACTGGATAATCTTGAGATGTCATCTATAAAAGTGAACTGGGAAAAAAGCAATGTGTTTCTGGTTGGTGACTGGAAGAACAGCAACCCTCGTGATCTTCCAGGAGGCCTTAAATGGAACAGGAAGGTCTTTAGATATTTGTATATATGGGACAGCAGAGAAAAATTGGGTTGACAAGGTGCAAGCCAAACTAAACGGGTGGAATTACCTTAAACAGGAAATCACATGTTGAGGCAGGGTGTTGATCATCAATAACTTGGTGGCTTCCATGTTCTAGCACAGGCTTTGATGTGCTGATCATCCAGATTTAATTATTAAGAATGTTCAGAAAATCACTTTAAATTTTTTTGGGACGGGGTACACAGGGTGAGACTTAGTATCTTGAATTTGCCAGTAGATGAAGGTGGTCAGGGTCTCATTGATTTTGTGAGCAGGCAGGAGGCTTTCAGCCACTGCAGATGCTCTTATACGTCCTACAGCATCTAACATGGAGGGATCTGGCATTTGCATTATTTTGTACAGTAGGAAGTTTACGTTTTGCTAAAATGCTTCTCTTGGTACACTTTGCCAAATACATTAATATTATAGAGATTAGGTGCAGGTAACCTGTGCGCCAAGTATTTTAGAGGTGAAGGGCACTCAGAATCAGAAACATCAGACATGACCACCAATGTGAAGTCAAATGTACCAGACTGTACAAAAAGACCTGGGGCCTCATGTATAACGTCGTGCGTAGAACTCACACTATAACATGGCGTAAGCACAAAAGCGGGAATGTGCGTATGCACAGAAAAATCCAGATGCAGGAATCTGTACGTATGCAAACTTCCACGTTCTAACACTACATAAATCCCGATCAGCTTGAAAAGTAACGCACGTGCACGCGCCTTCTGTCCCGCCCCAACTCCTCCCAGAATTACTCCTCTTTGAATATGCAAATCAATATAAATAGCCTTCTGTGAAAAGACAATGGGAAAAGCACGGGGGGAAATCAGAATTTCAGCAAATACCAAGTGGAGGCAAAGGAAAAACGTACTATTTGTTGGTTTAAACAGTGGTATAATTAACAAAAGGAAGTTGATCGAGTGAAAGAGTGTCGGAGAAACTCGAAGGCTCAAGTTCACAAAGTCGCACAGTGCCCGAAATAAAAAAGAAATCACATATCAAAGTTGCCGTGAAAAGGCGAGTCATAGCCCACCGTCTCAGTATCATATGAAAGCTTATTAGGGTACAGACAAAAAAAATAGGCACACAGTGGGGAAAAAAGCATGAAATGTCAACTTTAATCTCGAAATTTCCACTTTAATTACATAGTTTATTTTGCCATTAAAGTAGAACATCATAAACTTCATCTTAAAATCGTTTCATTTACTAGTTTCTCAAATCCCACTGTAACTAAAGTGGCACGTTAAATGCTTTGTTCTGTATTTGATCTTCTATGTGCTCTGTGTGTGAATCACTACCTGCTTCTTAAACGGGCTTTCTCTTTCTCAGACAGGACACATAGTCCATTACATTCGTGATATTACAGCTCTCTGAAAAATTAAAATACTGAGATGTATACGTGATATCTTTTTCATGATGATAGGAATGAAAGCATGTTATTAAACATGGGAACACGGTGGCACAGTGCTTGTTCATGTCTCACGCAAGAGGCTTGCTGCGCCATGCGCGACCTTCAATGAAATAATTTATCACAGCAGTACTGTCTCTTTCAAACGTACTAACCTCCAATTCCTGTCCTTACTTTTCTTTCTCCAAAAACCCAATCGCCACACAATCAGCTATGTAATAGACGTGAAGCCATTTGTAAGCTTATAACGCAGATTCTTCAAAACTTTTAAGGAACATTGAATATCTTCGTAGTACATGTTTAATTATTCTATCCGCCTATCCTTCCAGTGTCGTGTCAGCACCAGCAAGAATACAACGCAATGCAGGAACAATCCCTGAACTAGCTAGCGCTGTGGCACCGTGTCCTCACATGTTTAATTACTAACAATACAGATTATTTAAATGAAGTTAAAGTTTTGTCTGTATAATATAATCAACATATTTTGCTGCATTTCATCTTAAAAATGATATCGTCATCATATGTAAATACACTCTTTATAAAGTGGCGCAGGTTGTGCAATATTATAACTGTAGTGCAAGTTTACAGTGGGGTAATTGTACTTATAAGTACAAACAGTTCTACAAAGGAGCACTTGATGGACTGATTGAGTGCGTTTATAGTTCTTGTTGTGAAACTTTTTCTAAACCGCAAAGTCCGTACAGGGAAGTCTCTGAAGCGTTTTGCCGTGGCTCAGGCAGCGTCTGCATCATGCTGTGTACCGATAATTCTCTTTCCGATCAGCTGCTGCTGTGATTCCCCACTCAGATACAGTGATATAAATACTCCTAGTGGTGCAGTGAGAGTAATATGGAAAAAGATGATCTGCTGTGGCAACCCTTAACGGGAGCAGCTGAAAGAAGAAGAAGATGCAGTGAGAGTTACAACGCTAAAGCAGTTATGGTATTTGGAATACTATGGCTATTCCCTGGACCATTATATTGCTGCAGGTTAATTACAATCAGATGCATTACACTAATAAACAATATGCAGTTAGTTTCAGTGTATTTATAAAGCCGCGTCAGGAATGTGGATCTAAGAAAGAAAGGTTGACCACACAGGAACAGTAGCACTGCTTTGACGCTGGGTGCCGCCAGTCTGCAAAACCAAGCGGAGAAATTGCATACGCCATGGTATGAGGTACCGTGGAAATGTGCGTGGCTTTACGCCAAGTTTAGGTTTTATACATCGCGATTTGAGCGTGGAACCGTTCGTACGCAACATTTCTGTGCATACGCACCGTTTATACACGAGGCCCCAGGTCATTGTCTTGGATTCAGTCTGGCAGGGAAAGAATTTGAATTATATGATAAAAAGCCCTGTAAAAACTGTATCAAGGTGACCTTTTATGAATCATTGAAAAACTAGCCAGATACATGGTGGTGAGAGGATTTACAGGCTAACTCAACAATTAGACCAGAATGGAAAGCATTTTATAAACTTCCATTGCAGAGAAAACTAGGAGGATTGTACACTTGGCTTTGGCCATATACTCCTTCCTACATATATTTAAAGCTGCCACAACTGACCAATTTTGTGCAAAAAGAAATGTGGGGTGTTGGACAGGTGCTGTGCTCTGTTCAGGGGAATGAGATGACTTTAAACAGATAACATTTTAATACCATTGGAGGAGCAAAGAACACAGTGCGGGGGGACACCATTTATAATATGAAAAATTATTATTATTTGTGAATATGGATTTTTTTAATGATTAGAGTAAGAGGTGTATACTGGAACAGTAACTGAATACTGTATGAATTATGTACGGAATTCGAGGTGTATGCTGGGGTAGTAGCGATGCTGTTTAATTATATACACATGTGGGGAAAAGACGTGAAGTTCAACAGAATTCAGTTATCTATCTATCTATCTATGCCCTGTAAAATCTATTAGGCCACACCTTAGCACACGACTTTTGTGTGTGGGAGGCAAACCAGAGAACTCAGGAAAACAATTATAAATTTAACTATCAATTTTAAAATTAACCATCACTGCTATATTTCTAGACAAATTGTTACTGTTTAGGCATGACTGTCAATTTCCAATAAAAAATATTACACGCAAATTAGTGTTTATATTTTTTGAAGGATAATCTTGTTCTGAAGTATATACTGTAGCTTCAGAGTGGCTTTTTTTTGGAAATGTGTGTAAAACTATTCAATCTGGTGAGCACAACGATATGTAATATTCAGTTATGAAAAAAAGAATACGATTGGTTTCATTCTAAAAAGAAATTTGATTTAAAGAAATTAATTATAATAAAATTCTAATGCATCATAACTAACAGGCACACCAAGCACTCCTTGAAAATACTGTATTTCTCTCCTTCTAATCAAAGGTCACCGATGAAGAAATAAGAGATTGAGCTAATGTGTCTGTAGAACTGCTAAAAAATTAGTTAAATTAATCTGCAGCATAGCAAACTAAATGATTTTATAAACAGAAAAAATATCAATAATAATTTTTAGATAGATAGATAGATAGATAGATAGATAGATAGATAGATAGATAGATAGATAGATAGATAGATAGATAGATAGATAGATAGATAGATAGATACTTTATTAATTCCAAGAGGAAATTCACATATTCTAGCAGCAGCATACTGATACAAAAAACAATATTAAAGAGTAATAAAAATTCAGGTAAAAACAGACAATAATTTTTGAATAATGTTAGCGTTTACCATACCCCCCCCCCCCCCCCCCCCCCCCCCCCCCCAACCTGGGTGGAATTGAAGAGTCGCATAGTTTGGGGGAGGAACAATCTCCTCAGTCTGTCAGTAGAGCAGGACAGTGACTGCAGTCTGTCACTGAAGCTGCTCCTTGGTCTGGAGATGACACTGTTCAGTGGATTCTCCATAATTGACAGGACCCTGCTGAGGCCCCGTCGCTCTGCCACGGATGTCAAACTGTCCAGCTCCATGCCTACAATACAGGCTGCTTTCCTCACCAGTTTGTCCAGGTGTGAGGCGTCCTTCTTAATGCTGCCTCCCCAGCACACCACCGCGTAGAAGAGGGCGCTCGCCACAACTGTCTGATAGAACATCTGCAGCATCTTATTGCAGATGTTGAAGGACGCCAGTCCTTCTAAGGAAGTATAGTCGGCTCTGTCCTCTCTTGCACAGAGAATCAGTATTGGCAGTCCAGCCCAATTTATCATCCAGCTGCACTCCCAGGTATTTATAGGTCTGTACCCTCTACACCTTTTCTGTTTAGAAGCTGAATGTGTATTTGGCACATGTTAGCTAGCTTTTGCATAATTACATTGAATGCATCAGAAAAGCTTAGACGACATCTAAGGTATATAAATGGTAAACTATATTCTTGGATATCAGAAATAACATAATTGTGAATTAGTTATCAGGCTGAAAAATTATTTCATGTGAGACAGAAAACCATACAATAATTAAGTCATTGAAAAACTTACTTATTTCAGCTTATTCAGTAATTAGTCTATTTTCTGAACCTGCCATTTCCAACACAATGCCAATTCTGACAGCACTGAACACAAAGCACAAACCAAATCTAAACAGAATACCAGTCTATCACAGAATATACTGTCACACATATCCATCTAGGTGGCACAGTGGTAGCGCTGCTGCCTCGCAGTAAGGAGACCTAGGTTCGCTTCCCAGGTCCTCCCTGCGTGGAGTTTGCATGTTCTCCCTGTGTCTGCGTGGGTTTCCTCCGAGTGCTCCGGTTACCTCCCACAGTCCAAAGACATGCAAGTTAGGTGCACTGGCAATCCTAAATTGTCCCTAGTGTGTGCTTGGTGTGTGGGGGGTTTGTTCCTGCCTTGCGCTCTGTGCTGGCTGGGATTGGCTCTAGCAGACCCCCATTACCCTGTGTTCAGATATAGTGGGTTGGACAATGACTGACTGACATAACCATCCAATAGTAATGACAGACGTAGCATTCAGAACAAAAACAAACTGCATGCATTAAAAAAGAAGCATTTAAACAATTTAAACATCACAAAATATACTGATTTATCATATCAGAAGACCATAAAAAGGATTGTTATAATCAAAACTTAGAATAAAGGAGTGGTGAATTACTGTAGGTTGTTGCAATGTCAAAAATACTTTGCGTTGGTTTAGCCTCAAACATTGCACAGTTCCCAGCTGAACCATGGCTGGTTTGCAGAGGCTAAGGCAGAGATAATAAGACAGCACAGAGTTATATCTGTATTTACTTCACCTAAAACCATGCTCTAAAAGCATGAAATAGTCAGTGGTTTATTAGATTATGTTTACTCCAACATCAAGCAAGCGTACAGAGCCATACCCCTCCCCGAACTCGGACAGTCCGACCATCTTTCTCTCCTGCTCTCCCCAGTCTACACGCCCCTCAGACGCAGTGCCAGGCCCACCATAAAGACTGTTACAACCTTGCCTGAAAATGCACTCTCCAAACTACAGGACTGCTTCGAACAGACGGACTGGGACATATTTGAACACCAAGAGCTGGAAACATTCACAGGAACGGTACTGGACTATATCAGGTTCTGCATCGGGAATGTGACTGTGGACAAAAACATTCGGGTTTTCCCAAACCAGAAACCCTGGATGACCAGCCAGGGGCCTCATGTATAAACGGTGCGTACGCACAGAAATGTTGCGTACGAACGTTTCCATGCTCAAATCGCGATGTATAAAACTTAAACTTGGCATAAAGTCACGCACATTTCCATGGTACCTCATACCCTGGCGTACGCAATTTCTCCGCTCGGTTTTGCACATTGGCGGCACCCAGCGTCAAAGCAGTGCTACTGTTCCTGTGTGGTCACCCTT